>NC_092599.1:1321428-1982142 GCF_047663525.1 Anas platyrhynchos | reverse complement strand
AACCCTGCAGCTGTGTTGAGGATAAGCCCATTTCAGCTGGTGTGAACAGGCCGGTTTGCAGTCGGGTTCCCGAAGGCCGTGAGGAAGCAGCCCTAAAATGGGGTAGTGCTGTAGGGTCGCTGTGGAGTTGGGTCACAGCTCGGAACAGGGATTGGGGCAGAAGTGACAGTGGGCATGGCAAAGCGTTTCCAGAGAGGTGCTGCAAGTGCAGCAAAGCAGCATTGGTTATGGGGGCAAGCAGAGAGAGTAATGGGGGAGAGAAAAGACTTCCTGCAGGCTTTGAGAAGATGGGGAATTTACTGGGGTTCTTATCCTTTATGTTAGTGAGAATCACTGAAAGTTCAGAATAGGAGAAAAGATTGTGTTCTTGTAACTTCTCTAAGAACCCTCTATTGAAAAGAATACAAAAATAGAGAAGTTCTGAAATTCAAATGGGGAAAAAAAAAAGGCAAACAAAAGCCATGGGGAAACTATAAAAGTTCTTAGAAAAAGAAATCAGGAAAAGTATTTATTCAGACATTTTTGGGGAGAGATCATTTCTGCTTTCAGAAAGTATTTTTTTTTTCCAGCTTTCTGTATTAAAGCTCTCATTATGGATACATCTGTGCTGTGCTGAGGATCTTTGTGATCCTTTGCTAGGTTTGTTCCTGTACAAAATGTCTGATAACTGGGAAAGGGCTGAATAGAGCTTAGCATGCAGAACTAATTCCGTCTTGCTGTGCCTCGCTTTCCCTTTACTCCTAATGTACACGTTTCTATATTCTGTGTTGTTCCCTTTCTGTGCAGAAAGCACTGGATTTGTTTCTGTTCTGGTTTTGTAAGTATGGTGAGCCTGCTCGTTGCTTTAGTGCCCTGCCACTCCTATATGGATAAAACCACAGCTGAAGGTAATGGGGAGGGGTTTGTTAATTGGGCAGTTCATTAAAAGGGGTGAGAGGAGTTACTAAAATCTCAGATTAGTGACACAAGTCCACAGCTACAGACTGTTGTCCCTCCTGGTCAGGCTAAAGCCTTACTCCTTAAGTGCCTTTGGGACCGTGTACCTCTAGTTACCAGTTAACTGTGCTGAAGGGCACTGTGATATTTGTGCAAAGCTTAAATTGTGGTTCATACAGGATTAAAATTAAACATCATGTTGGGAACGAGACGTCAAAGTACTCAAAAGAAAAAAAAAAAAGTGGCAGGAAAATGAGTTGCAGCCTTAGCCTTAAAAACCCAGTAACTTTAAAAGAAAAACTTTTATCCTTCATTATGAAGTGCCTGTCACTTAATGTTCTTTCCCTCAAGTCATAGTTAAAGGCTCATTTCAGAAAACCACAGTGACTCAGCTACTTTGAATGTCTCTTCAGCTAGCATGTGGTTCTTGCTGGAAGCCCTAAGATATTCTTCCACCTCCAAAGATGATTTTTATTGGTGGGTGCATTATTGGAAGCATCTTTTTGCACCATGCTAATTTTAGACGTAATTTAAATATTTAGATTTTTAAAGAATTGTAAAGGCATCATACCCTGATACTGGTAAGTAGAAAGGAGGACATTTATTTATAAATACTTACTGTTTTGCAAATGCTAAGTTATGTTTATCTAGATTTTTTCCCCCTTTTGAAAGTGACTGCTCCATAAACAGTGCTGTCTAATGTTTATTGCAATGTAATACTGGGTTATTCTGATCTCTGCTGAAGAATTGAAAACAAGTTCCTTGAATATTCTTTTTGATTGACTCAGTTAACCAGAAGAAATGAACAGTGCCTTGGCCTCCTGAGATCTGCCTGCTGGTCAGGCGGTGGCTTCAGGATGGTCTGTGGACATCCTCGCTTGTGTCAGGCTTGAATAGCTCGTCTTTGTGGCTCTGCCTTCAGCAAATTCCCCTGTGTTTCTGCTCTGAGCTCCTCGGTAAAGCACCGCAGGCTTTTGGGGAGAGGACTTGATGCTTTGTGTCATATTCTCATGGTACGGGGGATGTTGAGAGAGCTGGTTCTGGGCAGGCTTCTTGCAGAATCAGTTGGGTGGCCTGGTGAGAGATGCTTCTGTATGCATCAAAGCGAATTTCTCAGCAAAACTCGTATAAATATGTGAAACAAAATTAGTAGATTGTAGAGGAAGAATCTATGTCAAACTTCGATGTAGTAGGGCTGCAATATGTCTTTATTTAGAGGAAAGAAGCTTGAGAGCTAGGAGTGGGTGAGAGTGAACAGATACTCGTGGTGATTAAAGGAAAGTATGATGTGTAATGGAATAAACCGTCCATAAGGGGTAGTGACCTCCTCGGTGACTCCTTTAATGGTCTGAGATTGGGTTTGGCAGGTGGCATCCCCTGTAGGTTTCCCCTGCTTACAAGCCCGTGGCCCAGCAGCTGGGCCGCGCTCGTCAGATTCATTTGGAGCGGCTCCAACCCCGCGATTCGAACCTGGGCGAGCGACCGAAGTGCTGAAGTGGCCATCTTCCTCTGCAAGATTACGAGCATCGCTCCAGTGCTCGATCCGAGGAGGCAGAAACAATCCGATATTCATGTTCTCCGCCTTCCCCTTCCACAGGAGTGTTGCCATGGAGGGGAGCGTGGGGGGGAGTGGGCAGCAGCCAGCTGCCGCGGGGCCGTGACGGGGCTGGGGGAGGAGAACCGGGGAGGAACGTCCCCAGGCTGCTCTGCAACAACCCCAGGAGCTCCTCGCTGCCAGGCATCGTGTGCCTCCATCTGGAGGGGCATTGAGGGCACGTAGAGGGGGGTCTTCTCCAGAGGAAATGGATCTCTGCTTGGCTTGGGAAGGGAGAGGCGGCAGAGCTAGCGTGCGGTGGGCTTCGTGGGCCTTGGGTTTGGTCAGGGCTACCTGGGCCATCCTCTGCACCTGCAGGTCTTGTTGGAACAGGTCCTGCTTTTAATGATACGGCACTTAAAGGAAAAAAGAAAGAAGAGTTCTTCATTCAGCTAAACAGAGCATCACTACTGCTCTGATCTTTAATAAGAAAATTCAGGATTTATGCCTGAATGTTGTTCTGACGTGTGCCGTTCGTGCATGTGACTGGAATAGTCGTAGGCTTTCTAAATGTTTTCAAAGGGCAGGAGGGAGACATGCTTGGTATCTGGACATTCATCTTTTAAAAATCCAGAGACATGCCAGAAAAGTAAATTGAAGTCATTGCTTCTGCTGACTTCCTTTCCCTACCTTGAGTGACTAAAATTGAAAGTTGATGAGGAAAGTCCCAAGTGCTCATCCAGATCTAAAAACTGAGGAAATCACCGATAATCAACTTTGCACATCTTTGTCACTTAGATTTTTGTTTCACATAGCATCCTTATCTGCAGGTATTTTGAGGGGAGTTTGGGTCCTACTGACACCAGCTACCTTTGGATAAGATTCAGATATTTAATCCAAGTGCTGTGCAATTTCCGTGATTAAGCCTTCAGCTGGCATTTGTGTCCGTTTCATTTACAATTTGCTGCAATAGTCTCTATTTTGAAGTCCCAGGCAGAATCTGGGTTTTGAGCATCTGACGCCCGAGTGCCCGCAGCCCACCTCTCACCCCCGTGAGAGGCAGCACGGCGGTCGCGTGTTGCTTCAAGAGGCTGGAGGCACTGGTTTTTCCCAAATCCGTGTGGTAAAAAGTTATCAGGTCTACAGCTAATGAAAATAACAAAATGCAAACTTGTGCTCGAGTGGGGCTGCCCTGACCATCAGTCCCATCTCAAGATGTCCCGGCCCTTCCTGCCAAAGGTTTTTGTCTTCCTGCACTGTTACTGCGCTTCCTTCTGCAGCATGATGGGTTTAAGTCAGTGCTTCTTATCTGTTGGATATCATCTGTTTGCTTATCGACGCTTCTGCCATTTCTGAATGCCAAGATCTCATGTAGAGAAGGAAAATGAATCCGTAAGAAGGGCATAAACCTGATGGAGATCTGGATGTAGAGACTGGACCATCTGACACCAGGACATGTTCTTAATAAGATTATGGCACAAGTAAGAAGTGGGGAAAAAAGGCACTGAAAAAAAGAAGAGAAAGGAGCAAGCAATGCTGAAAGATTTCAGTGTTTTTCTGAACTGCTAAGGTTGTCGCTGCTTTGAGGCTACTGAGAAAGGTGGTGTTCATGATCCAGACTCTGCTGACTGTGCTGATGTTGGTGTAGGATGTGTTCAGACAGTGATGCAGCTGGTGTTATTTCATAGCCCTCTCCAGTCCATCCATTGCTTCTCAATCCGTTTCTCTTTTGCACTGATTGATAGGTTATTATGTCAATAAGGCAGCTGAAAGGTGGCTTAAAACATTGAAAAAAACTAATTAATGCTTGTATAAGAGGAAATTTTGAAAATAGATGTAGCATGAAATGGCTTGGATAAATTTATTTTCTCTTGACTTCTCAGAGAGATGCAGGTAGGGATGCATGGGGTCACGCTGCAATGCTGAGGCTGTCTCCTGCCACTTCCCCGGGCAGTGCCGGTGCCGGGCGTATTGCTGCTGTGCTCCCTGGGCTACACTTCAGTTCCGCTGCAAGGATCAACTCAAGTTTGCAGAACACATTTTGATTTAAAGCACGTACTTTGTGTTAAGGAAGAGCTTTATCCAGGCCCTAGCAGTAGCCAGGTAAAGGCTTAATCTCCGCTTTTCCCCCTTCTGATCTCCAGTTCCTCGTGGTGCTGCCAGTGCCAGAAGCCACGCTCGTGTGCAGATCTCATCTTTTTGCAGCTGGCAGAAGAGGGGACTGCAGTGAATGGAGCTGTTGATTCACGCAGACTGTGAGAAGGCGCCAATTAATAGGCTCTGAAATTCAATGGCAAATAAATATTGTGTTCTTGACGAGAAAGTGGCTTAGGAAGCAGGCAGCATGCAGGTGGATGCTCCTTGCTTGGTTTCGGAAGAGTGCCGGTGTGACTGCTGCAGATTTGGAAAGCCAAGTACTGCAGAAGTGGAGGGCCCAAGGGCACGGGGCAGAGGAGCCCCCCTCTTTGGCTCTGCCTTGTGACAGAGGGATGAAAAGACCTGAGGTCCACTGCTTGCATGTGCTTACAAAACTATGAGCATAATGGTGGTTTTGGGGTTCCCATCTCAAAGATTTCAGGGAAAAAAGTAGAGGTTGTCACATAGCATTACGGCATCTAAAGCCAAACTTGTAGGTCTGCTCAGCTGCACAAGGAGTTAAAGAAATGCAGCTAACGCTTCCCTTTAGGGGTATTTTTAACTCATTGATTTACTGTACAAAATGTCAGTGTTCCTGCTGCAAGCTGTTCCAGCCTATTGTCCAGGGACGTCCTACCTCTGGTGGTAAAGTGAGAAGTCCTGGAAGCTGCTGTGTCCATTGAAAGATAATGTTAACAGAGGGTGTTTATTTCTGCAAAAGGTTTACGTTTGGAGCCTGGATGAAACATCCCTTAAAGACATGACAGCGTGTTCTAAGTCTCTCTTCTGGAAGGTAATGAAGTAGTAGGGCAGGCTAAAATAAATCGAAAACTGTGCCTTAAAAAGGGGGAAAACAGCTCGGTCTCTTTTGAAGTTGAACAAATGAACAATATTCTCTTCAGCTTTACAGCTCTGCTCATCTTCCTGCAGTAGCACTGGGCAGCTTTGTACAGTGGGGTGAGTTCAGCAATTCAGTGCAGAGGCTGGGCACCTATACGGTGCAGGATTTGCTTTTCCTCTGCATGCTCGTTGCACTGAAGTGCCAAGCACGCCAGGCGATGGTAAGTGCCCCGATGGCATCTCTGTCCAGGCATAACCTATGGTGATCCTGTGGCTTAATTAACGTGATGGCACTGCATTTAAAATAAAAAAAAATCCGGTAAGAATGTGATGTAGAGTCCCGCAGGCTGGGATAAATGCCTTCAGAGCTCTGCTGGCAGGCTCTGCTTCCGCTCCTGCTTTCTGAACATTTGTTCTTCCCATTTGCAATCCGGTCTGGTGGAGCTGGCTGGTCGGCCTCTCTGCGATCCAGCTGTCCGAGCTCCCCGTGCAGCACGGGGCTGCTCTGGCGCCGAGCTCTCTCCTGCCTTTTTTGGTGAAGCAGCACCGCGGGGCTGTTCCTGGAAGGGGCTGCTTTCCGCCTGCGGGGACAGTTTTCCACTTTCATTTTTGATCCATACAGCTCTAGGTTGCGTTGCAGCAGCAGCGCTGGCAGAGCTCAGCTCTCCTGCTCTGACTGGGATATTTTGCATTTTAGAAGTGCCTGAAATGTTTCATCCTCGGCCATGACACGCCGGTGTGCTGCTGCAGGCAGCCGGGCAGATGCAATACACGGCAGCACTTGCGTGTGCTGTGTGCACCTTGTCAGCATAATCTGCTTTTTGAAATGACAGCCAGAGTGTGATCTCCAGTGCTAAGACTACATTACGGAGGGCTCGGCCAAATTTTAATTAGCTGCATGATTTGTTGGCGTGTTCTGTGCTCTGTTCCTGAGAAGGGGAGTGGCGTGGAGCGAGCTGGGACAGATTGAGCAGCATCCTCTGAGAGGCTTCAGCGAGAGCACCGCTGGTCCCCGGCCAGCGGGGTGCCGGCTGCTTAAAGCAGAGAGAGGGAGAGGGCCTCAGCGAGCGAGGTGAAAGGCTCCAGCCAAGCACAGGAAAGGACAGTGAGGAATAAAGCCTTTAGATGGGGAAATGGATGGGGCTGCTGGAGTTTTGCTCCATGTGCAGGAGGGCGCAGCACAGTTCAGCAGTGGCGCTGCTCTGCTCAGCTCCAGGGTGTTGTTTCCTGTAATTAAGGCAGGTCTGGCGGCTGTTGTTGCATTTTCCTTTGCTTTGCTCAGCTCTTGAAACAGTGCTGCTCAAGTCCACCTTTAACCAGTTCATTGGGAGTTTGGGCATCTGCGTGGCAGCACATGCCTTGTGCTGCTGTGCCCGGCTCCAGCTCCGGGGGATCGCTGCCGTGCTGCTGGTAACTGCAGCTGCACAGCTGGCTTCCCCTGCTGCCTTCACAGAGAGGAAAACTGGGAATTTACTCAATTTACACTCAGAATTACCTTGAAAAACAAAGAAACGGTTTGAAAAATGTCGCTGCAGTGCAGTGGGGGCACGTGTCAAAGGCTGCGCTTAGCTGCCTGAGTTTGGGGAGGAGGAGCAGGGCGCACAGCTGGGAGTGGGGCTGGGGATTATAGGAATCAGGGCTGGAGCAGGAGGAGTCGGTGCCGTGCTGCTACAAAAAGTGCAATTGCTGCCTTGGAATATATGAAAAGAAACATTGCCAAAAGACATAGTAACTAATTATTTTTTCCAGTTTTACTTCCTGGCGGAGCCTCAAGTGGAGGATCTTGCTTAGTGGTGCACCTCGTACTTAAAGATAGGAGCCAACGAGAGGGAATCCAGGGTGGAAGGGTCCCGAACAGCTCCGATCTGCTGCGTTGTGTGGGGCTGCAGCACAGGAGCCTGCAAATGCTGCAGGGGGGTGTTCCCTCCTCATACCTGCAAAGGGAGAGGAGAAATGGGCCTCAAATGATGACAATGAATGGTGTAGGTACAGAAATAGCAGAGCACGGGGACAGCACTTCGGGAGCTGTGTCAGGAGTGGGGCAGGCACGGTTCATCCTGCCTGTCGGAGGGAGGGATGGGCTGGGTCAGCTTGCTGAGGGTCTTCCAGAGCCGTGAGCTGCGGTGTTGGTGCTTGTGCAGAAGGCAGCGGGGCCAAAAATCAGGAAGGGAGCAGGCAGGGGAGGAAAGGAGCAAACATACATCTCAAGCAAAGTCTCCCAAGCAGTTTGCTAGCACAAGAAGAATTAAAGCACTGAATTCAGTTTTATTTCTTCAGTTCCAATCTAGACTCCAGTAATGCTATCAAATAATCATTTAATGCCCCTCAAACTTCTTTTTTTGGCAATGTGAGTTTTCTTCTAAGCCAAATGCATTTAAAAGCTGGAAATCGAGTTACTTCATCGAACAGCTGAACGTTTTGCCTTTTGTTTTCCGTGCTGCTGTGTGGCTGGGCTCTTACAGCGCGCACGCAAACTGCGGGGAACTGGGAGCAGCCCCGGCAGCGCCGTCGCACAGCAGAGCCATATCCTTCCCCTAGCACTGGGCCGATGCTCTCAGATGGTGTCTGTAACTCGATCTACGGCTTGTTCTTCCTGCACGGAGCCGTCCAAGCCCTTCCCCGCCTCCTGCCCCCGCTTCCTGACCCATTTTGAGCAGGAACTTTATTCCGGAAAAGCAGGGACGAGCGAAGAAGCAAATGTGAAAATGAAATCCAAGGGGTGAGCGGCTGAAAGAAGATGAAATGCAGCCAGCAGATCGTGCGTTGATTTACTGCGGCCATAAAATGCTACAGATGGATGCTGGAAGGACCCGAAGGTTTTGAGGAAGGCTGTCCCGAGGCTCATGTGCTGAGATTTGTGTTTCAGTGCCTCGCAGTGGGATGTTTCGTGTAAACTATAAAAAGGCAGATAGCGGATGGCTTCCTGAGTGAAGAGCACAGCTCTCCAGCTTGTGACAGAGCCTAGAGCCAAGACAGTTTACTTAAAAATGTTTCTGCAACTCTTACGTACGTTAGCTCGCTGAGCTCTCTGCACATAAAGCATGACACAGCGCTCCGTGCCGCCTGGAAAACGCGATTTTCGGTGCTTGTGGGAGAGGGGAGGGGTTGGCCTCTGGACTTGCCTCTTGGCAAGGCTCAGCCCTGGTGCAGGATTTCGTTCGTGCTGGACCAGAGACAGAGATGAGCTAAGACAGTAAAAACGCTCACTGGAACCAGCAGCTTTCCTGGAGAGCCTGGATGCGTTCAGGTCCATGGCTGCGGTTGTGAGCTCTCCTCTGGGGCGTTTGTGGGGGCTTCTGCCTTGTCTTTTCCCCTCTCCTCAACACACAGAGTTTTTTCTGGCTTGTATTTTTCACTCACCAGGAGCCACGCTGCTGTTTTGACTGCTTTTAAAGGTCCTTGAGACTCTTCTCAGCTTAATTGCAGTAGCTTCTCCTGCTCTGAATTACCTGTGTGCCTGCGGATACCAGTGGCTCCTTGATGCTCTCCGGGATACCCGGCACGGCCACTGGGGCTGTGTCATTGTGTCCCTGGGCACCCACCCAGCACAAGTCCATGCTGGTGCCACCCTCAGTTTGCTTGGAGTCAAATGGGAGAAGTTGCAGTTAAAAAATGGGAGAAGATGTAGCTCAGTGCAGCTGGCTTTTTGCCCCCTCTCCTTGCGCTGCTGCCCCTCGTGCGTTTTCACAGAGCCTCCCCTCAGCCTTGCTCATACCAGAGACTGGGAAACGTATCTGGTCTTTCCTGCAAATGTTTCCTTTCGGAGCTGCCTGTATATCCAGTGTCTAAATATTTCTCTCTTTTCGAGTAGCAGCTTTCCTTCTGAAGGAGACCAAAGAGGTTACGTGCAGAAATAAAACAAACATTGGTGTATCCTGAACTCTTTGGTACCTAAAATGTTTACCTAAAGGTGTTTCTCTCTTGTTAGTCTTTTGGTAGTTTTTTGGGCACTCGGTCACCGTTGTGGTCTCCGAGGGCTTCTGGAGGGTTTTTGCTTGTAACACCAGGAGTTTCTGCTTTTATGCTGTTTATCACCCTCAAGGTGTGGAGCCGTGTCCTGCTTTGCGTTTAAACACCGTTGCTTTCTAATGAACACTGTATTAATGAGTGCTGGTGATTTAATAGGCATTGATATTCAGGGGCCATCTTCCAGGTGTGCCTCTTTTCTCTGAAATCACCGGTCTAGTCCCCTTCCTTTGTCTGGTTTTGTGTCAGCTCTCAGTTAATAATTACATTATTTCCTATGTTACAGCTTGAGAAAATGCAGTAGTGATTTCCATCGGCAGAGCCGCGCACAAACGAGTACAATGGCAACAGGGTGGTTGCCCGAACGCCTCGCAGACGTGAATGGAGGGTGGTTATTTTAACACAGAAATATATTTAGATCACAGATCAAGCAGCCTTTCCGTTTAAATGTTGGTAGCAAGGGTGATTTTCCTTTTGTTGGGCTTGAGAAAGAAAAACACTTAAAGTTCTTGTAAGAGGCAGGATGCAACACCGCACAGAAGGGAGGCAGCAGATTTCACAGCAGCAGAAACCTCGAATGTGTTTTGTCCTGGAACTGGTGCGGGCTGACAGTGACATACAGGGTCACGATGGGATCTCTGAGCTGGGCATACAAATGTCCTTCTGACCTGCTTCTGGATTTTCCCCAGTTGTGTGACAGCTGTTGGCAACGTGGGAGGAGATTTCAGTGGTCTTTTATTTGGCAAATTGTACACAGTTCAGGCTTGGTTTTTTGCCTTTTTGCTGGAGCTGCTGCTGGAGCGGCATGGAAGGATAGAAGGTCAGGCATTTAGTGCATCTTGGCAAGGAGCTGCTGTACTCCCCGCAAAGCTCCTTCGCTGCAAATTGGGAATGAAAAGATGTCTTCTCATCACAAGGACAGTAATTTCAGTAGATCAGGTTCTTTTTTCTCCCTCTTTATGGAAATGCAGGAATGATTAATAATCAACACATTTCTGTAGCCGCTTTTGTTCTATATTCTTTGAACCTCTTAGGCTGTCATCTCTTCATTTTAAACATCAGAAAAAGCAAGTACAGAAATAGACAATGTAGTAGTGCGGGGCCTTCTGGGAAGGCAAAACTTGCCTGGGACTGAATATGTGGATATTTTATTATTCTGTGTACCTCCTGCGTGAAAATATTTCACTTCAACACAAAAGAGTCTTGAAATAATCTCTGTGTCCGTGTGGAGTGTTACCATCTTGGTGAGGGCATTGGGGCTGTGAAACTTCTGTAAATATTATTTACGGAATAAATAATGGAGAGCTTGTGTTGAGAATATTTCCATCGTTGCTGGCTATATTAATTGTTCATCTTCCTTGTTATTCTTATATTTATAAGTGTACTGATTTTACTATATCCTCTACCATGGGCGTTGACCTTGGGGGAAATGTTGGGTATCCAAGTCTAGAAAAGAGAAACTGCGAAATTTCAGTGGAGAGCTGCTAATTTTCATTTAATTTTGGTATTGCTGTGCAAAAAGGAATTGGGTTTTATCAAGTATTTTTTTCAAGCAAGAAACAGCTGTGTTGGTGTGAAATACTCAACAGGTTTGGGAAGTGACCTAGTTAAGGATCCTCCTCTCGGTAGCTTTTCCTCAGGTGAACATGCCCTGAGGGAGGCTTTGCGAGAAGGGCTTATTTTTATCTTGCTTATTTTTGAAGTCACCAGCCAGGACTCCAAACTGTTGCCCTTAGTGTAATGAAGGTGGAAAGCCTTCGCAGGAGCTGCTGTGTGGCTGTCACCAGGCTGACCAGTTCAGGCAGCACGAGGAGCGTTACGCACCAGCACTGCACATTTAGCAGCTCCCCGAGCTTCCCGTGCAGCCTGTGGATGGCTTGTGGTGAGAGCAAATGATGGTCTTGGGTGGGCTCTGAAATACTATACCTGCTTCTGCAAATCATTCCAGCTTCTCTGCTAACAGATGCTTGCAATTTGGGCAAGTTTTCCATTTTCTCTTATAATAATATTAACATACTACCCAGATGCTATTGAAACTCCCATTCAGCTTTTAATCAAGTTGCTAAAAAAATAATAATTCTGAGAGTATAATCTTTGAATGCAGCTTGATCTTTCCATGGTGCTTTGATGGAATCTGACTGGGGAGGGGGCACAAAAGGTGGGAAACCTGGTACCTTTTCAGCAGTTTTCTTGCTGATTTGGCTCTTCTTTTTTATCATTGTGGAAACAAGTGAAGGCACCCAACAGATGTTCTGGATTTATCACGGCTTCTCAAGAATTTCCCTGAAATGCCAGTTGTACGCTGGATTCTTCTGATCAATCTTAATGATAATAAAACATACACCCAACGAGGCAAATGTGTTGATGTGATTGCAGTCGATGCTATAAACTCCGGAGGTGTGAGGAAGGTCTGTCTTGCCACCAAGCAATTTTTGTGGCTCCAAAGTATTTCCCAGCCTAGGAACAAGGAGAGGAGAAATGTACCTCTCCTTCCCCAATGTTTTTGAAATTCCTGAACAATTTTACAACTTAGTCCAAGTAGTAAAGACCAGAGGGAAACGTTGAGTAGTTTTTTGCCATTCTTACAATTGCCTGCCTGCCTTTCCCCTCTGCCAAAACCCGAGGTTTTTCTGGGCACAAAATCAAGACCTCTGGCGTTGGTAATTCCAGGGTTTTTATGCTGACCCTGGCTGTGGGGGATGAAGTCTGGATTCCTGACTTGTAAGTACTCTGATAACCACCCGGCCGTGGTTTCAGGCCACTACAGAAAGCTGTCAGCTCTCCCACCAGGGGTAGAAGGGATTGCAGCTGGAGTAACCTGGCTGGCAGGTTTCTCTCCTGAATCCCCAAACACTTGGGAACATGGGATCTTCTGTGTTTCTAGCATCCTTTCCTTACTCCTCTGTGCTGCTGGTACGTGCTGGTAAGCAGGCATTCCTGGCATAGTTCAGTGAGCTGCAGGTGGCAGAGCCCCTGTGGGATCCCGACAGCGAGAAGGGGTGTGTGGCTGCAGGGCCCAGCCGTGCACCAAGCCCCTTTCCTGAAGGCAGCTGCTGGCAAATGAACAAAATTTAGCCTGGAAACATGGGGGTGCATTTTAAGACGTGTCTGTATAACTGCATTCATTACCCGTGTGCGTGATGAGGTAATACACGGTTACACAGCCGCCTTTTGCCTGCAGGACTTTGCTCAGCGTGTGCCTGACGCCGTGTCCTCAATCAGCAGCTCCAGGGGTTTTATTTTCCTGCTGACGCAGTGTGCGGCTCTGACGTCCTTCCCATATATCGTGAAGATCTGAAAACAAAATGCATTCCTTCATGGCTAAAGTTCAGCGAGCGCTGCTTGGGATGATGAGATTACGTTGCAGTGACGGCTTTTATTTATCAGCTTTCCCCTGAATCCGTGAGCAGAGCAGGGAGCGGGATGTTTCGGCTGCTGGCAAGTCAACTTCTTCATCTCGGGTCTGTTAGAAACGGAGAGACCCTCCCTACGTACCATGTCTGACGAGTGCTTGGTCTGTCTTACACAGCCGGCACTTCTGTGGGTTGCAGACTTGTGACCGTGGTGGTGCTCAGCTAGCACGCAGTTGCGTGTTGATTTCTGTGAAGATAGAAGCCCGTGGAACATGGAGATCCAAGAGCTTTCTGGCCATGGGTTTGAGCCGTGGTAAAATGCACGCTGTGCTAACCAGCCTCGGGTGGTCGTGGTAAGGGGAATGGCACACGAGGCTGAGTTCTCCTCAGCCACTTGAGAAACAGATTTCCTAATACTTGTTTTAGGAATTTTGGGTGCATTTTATTGTTTGTTTTTAGATTTGTAGTCTTCTAACTAAGAAGAAAACCTAAGAAAACCATGTCATATTTTCCCCCGTTGCATTGAAGAAGGTCAAGCACTTGTAGTCCTTTTCCTTCATGCTCCAGGGAAGAGAGGGGGCACCTCTCCTTGTACAAGTTGAGCCTGACTTGGAAACTTTCTTGACTGAAAAGGCTGGAAAAAACACACTTGCACTGTGACTAAATCTAGCATACAATTAATTCTTCTGTGCAGCTCTGTGTGTTAATTGCTGTCAGTGTGAACTGATGGTTTAAGCAAAAATAGAAAATTTGATAACTGCTGCGTTGCTTACAATGCATCCTCCGAAAGTGCAGGGCTGCGGTGGCTTTTTGAATCCCGTTCCGTGCTGTCAATCTCGGTGAATCATCCTCCTGTAAATGAAAAGAGTGTTGAAGAGAGCATACCTGGAAAGTGTGGTTCGTTTTCCACTTCTCCTAGTTGTTCAGAAGCCCTAAGCTGGCAGTGCCAAGCAGAGGACGTGTCTCGGGACAGATGCACTTGAAGCCCTGCCCCAGCTGAGGCTGGTGCTGGTTTGGAACAAGCGAGCAGCCGGTTGGCACTCAGTGGCTCCCTGCGGGATGAAAGACAAATCTGCCACTGGT
The DNA here is from genome assembly GCF_047663525.1 of Anas platyrhynchos. Taxonomy (NCBI): domain Eukaryota; kingdom Metazoa; phylum Chordata; class Aves; order Anseriformes; family Anatidae; genus Anas; species Anas platyrhynchos. The sequence goes on along the minus strand of NC_092599.1, from coordinate 1,968,294 downwards.
GCTTCACCCCCTTAGAGGCGTATTTAATTTTGAAGAGCTTTACCCTTCTGTCAGAGCATTTTGACGTTGCCTGGCGTGCTCTCGAGGATGGGTGAGGCAGGCAGGCGGTGCGCCGGCACGTTAAATTGTTTTTTAAGCACAAGCAGTGTGAAGGTGGCCAGCCCAATGCCCCGTTCAGGGGACGTTTCCAAAAACCCCCATGTTGGTCTCTCCATAGCTTGCTGCTTGCCTGTAAGCACACATCAGTAGTCCTTGGAAGCACGATGGGAATTAGCCTGAAGCCTCACCACGGCCAAAGAGGTGCTGGGAGCAGCTGCCCTGGCATTTTTGGCACTTCGTTTAAACTTCGAGGCTGCTACTTTAGGCACTGTCTCTGAACAGCTTAATTTATTATTTTTTGCGTGTACAGTTGCGTAGCAACAGATGAAAAAAAACACTAAATGCAGCTAATTTAGTTGTATTACTGATAAGCTTGCATCTCTTTAATATGAAAACGTATTTTTAATAAGACTAATCAGCTGTAATTCCTGGCTTTTGCCAAGCAGAATGTTAAATAAACAGTGTCGATGAACTTGGTAAAGAACCTGACACCCAAGGGGCTTACTGCTACCACTGAGCTGTGCTGTGAATGTTTCTTTTGTTTTTCCTGCCGTTGTTCAGGGGTATTTTCTTCTCCTGTTGCTACTTATTATGTAAGTTTCTCCAGTTCTTTGTCCATCATTTTCCTTAGCAATGAAGTGATTTGACTTATTAAAAATAAAATAAACACGCCTAGCATCGGGTGATGCAATGTACCTGCTAAAGTATAGAAAGTAGAAGTTGTAAGTGAGTAAAATCAATCAGTTTGCCTGGGAAAGCACCGAGAAGCGTTACCATTTTAGTATGGTGGGGTTTTTGACCGGGACAAGTGATGGATTTTCTGTTCTTGCATCAGATGTTTGGCAGCAACAGTTAATTTTTATCATTCACAGGGCAATGTTCCTGTTGCCCAAAAAAGCATGTGTCTGATCAAGAGCTTTCTGGAATTTGTTCATAAATCTTTCCTTGCTGCTCAAATATTTGGACAATACTAGCAGCAAAAGCCCGGCTAATTATGACTGGTTGAAGCACTCTGTTTGTTTCGTTGTTTTCGTAGATTGCCTGTTCAAACTATGTCCCATGAACCGGTACTCTGCTCAGAAGCAGTTCTGGAAAGCAGCAAAGCCAGGAGCTAACAGCACAACAGATGCGGTGCTACTCAATAAGCTACACGTAAGTATTCAATTTTGGGCTGCCGTTGGTCATAAACACTCTCATCCATACTGCTTTAATGATTTCCAATCAACCTGACACTGCTAACAAGGAAATATCAGAGAAGTCTTTCAAAATCAGTACCCAAGACTCCTTTTGAGATGTTCACTGAGATGTGACTTAAAGGCATCCCCTGATTTATGCTAACATGCTCCTTGAGGTCTGTGTCCACGGGCAGTGTGTAAGGCACTGGGTTAGAGTCACAAGAGCAATTCAAGCTTTTGTCATTAGCCTGTGCTAACTGTAGCAGTGCTCTCCGTGGGCGTTTGGGGGGCGTCTTTTAATGGCATGAAACCAGGACCCTTCAAACAAACACAGGAGCAGGTTCTCAGGCGTTGTGCCTCAGTGCATGAAGGCACGGGCGTTAGCTGTGCTGGCAGATGCCATGAGCTAAATAAATCTGATAGCCTGATAAATCTATTGAGGTGCCTCACACAAATACTGCTGCTGGGATACATGTAAAGGTTGATGGGTAATTACGAGTAATTATAAGGCCAGACAGCCTCTCCTTCCTTATTAGCTTGCAGTATTTAATATTTTTTCTGGGTAAAATGTTGACATTCAGCAGTTGAAAACCCAGTAAGGCAGCTGATTGCTGGTTCTAGAATTCCTTTTTTTCACACCAAAAAGCCAACTAACTTAAATACCATCTGTTGACTTTAGAGTTAAATAAACTGCATGTTTATGTTAAAATTACATAGCTGGAGTACTTCATGTCAAAATTACAATTCTAAATATTTTTAGTTTCTTAAAGCCTATATTAAGCTCATTGAAGACTGAAATACAAAATGGCCCTGTAGGAGAGTGTCATTTGCTGATTGCCATATGGCTGCCTTGCGCCTGCATTTCAGAAAGGCTGTTTGACTCATTTTGCTTCTGAAAACATAATTTTATAACCCAGAAGTATTGACTTGGCAAGGAGAAAGTTATTTCTGTGCTGGCTGTAACACAGAGGTCCCTCACTTGTGCCGCATTTCTCCTGCCCCTTTAATGATGGTAGGAGAAGGAGCCCGTGCCATCAAGCTTGAAGTGTTGGGGGATTCTGGGTTTTGTTTTTCTGGTGTGTAATGGAAGGGCAGAGTTTATGCCTGCAGGGTGTGTGCGCGAGTTCATGGATTTTAAAGACAGGCATGTTCTAAACACTGCCTCATGCCTGGAGGAAAGCACCGTGTAATTGGGCTGGATTACCGTGTCACTGAAAGTTGTCTTCTCTTTCCTCAGTACACACCAGGCCAGGTGTTTGAGACCCGTAATATTCTGCTGACATTTTACTGGTTTGTGGCGAGGCCCCTCTGGAAATCCAGGATTAGATTTTGCCAGTCCTTATCCCCAGCTGAGGGATGCTTGCACAGAGAAGTGCCACCGTGCAAGACCTGTGTACTAGATTAGGGGAAAGGGTTTGAGTACTTCACAGTTTGATTGGAAATGGTTCAATGTGCATTACTTCCACATGAGGCTAAACTGTCCTGGAGGATGTGCTACGTCAGGACTTCAGTGACCCGGCTCTGATGCGTGGCTTTAAAATAACCTGGTCCCATGTACACCATTCATACATCAAAACTTAATTTTCTGCCAAGTTTGAGTGTGCCATTTATTGGTACATAGAATATACCAAAACCCCTGCATTTTGCAGGATGTGTGCTGGGGGGGAAGCGGGCTGTGCCCCCAAGACATGTGCATGCAACAGTTACCCCTGCCTCTGATGAGACTTCTTTATCAGTGCCCATAGTTTTTAACAAAATTAGCGGTGCAAGATGGATTCATCATCACTTGCCTTTTTTGGCTTCTGTTTGCCTGCTGGTGGAATTTATTGTCTGCTGTGGCACGCTCAATGCTGAGGTCAGGTTATTTTAAGTTAATGCCATTTAAGGGATTTAAAATCTGGGACACTTGTCTTTCTTTGGTATCAAGAATCAGTGCTGCTTGAGAAGCTGACATCTAGTGGCCAGAGAAAGTGCTTTTCTTGAGTGATTGTCAGAGTTGGTATGTGCTTCTGAAATCTGTCCGAAGACTTAATTATGTTTTCCCAGAACATGCGATTTTCTTTATTTCCAGTAAATGTGGCAGAGAAACCACATTTCTGTGCAGGCAGAGAAGCCCTCTCGTTTGTGATCCTCATTGATAGTTGAGGGGTACAAGTGTCTTACCTGAATAAATTCATTTTCAATGGAGTACTGTGAAATCAAGAAAAAATAATAATAAAAAGAAAATTATGCTGCATTGTAGTTCTGAATGTATTTTTGAGTTTAAATGAGCAACTGTATTTTCTCCTGGAGAAAGAACCACTTATCTTACCTAGCAGAACTCCTAAAAATAGCAAATTTTTGTAAGCTGAAGAAGGTGAAACTTTAAAACAGCGTAGAGATAGCTACTGCAAATAAAGAGCTAAGCTTTGTCTTTTTTTAACTACTTAATATAGTTGGGAATTGTGGGCAGTCCCTTTTCCTCCAAGAGGGAATTGGACCTAGCATAGTCCTCGAGATTCTTGAGAAGCAAGTCATAAACAGTCATGCTGAGCCTCCTAAAAAGTCTAGTTTTAAGTCACTGTTACCCAGATGCATGTTAAATAATTATTTCTTATTAAAAAAATCAGCTTTTGTGGGAAGTGAGAGGGAATTTCTTTACCACATGAAATGGCTTACAAATGGTTTTAAATAGCTTACTTGTTTTTAAACAAAACAAAGTACAAGACAATAGTGAGTATGTGGAGCAGATGGCAGACATCAGCCATTGTAAGAAGAGCTGGTTGGCTTATATGGGTGGGTTATAAATTATTAGATTGAATAATCATAGGGATTAGTTTTTCTATTTTGCATATGATTTTCCTTTTATTAACGTGCTGGTGTGATGCAGAAGTGCACAGCTGTATTTTCACAGCCGGTCTGTAATGCACCGAGCGGTACCTAATGAGGTGTGAGCTGTGTGGTGCTGGGAAGGCAGGGCTCGTGCACTCACAGCTCCAGCGGGCAAGTGTAAATGCCTTCCAAATCATCCTGCTGCGTGACGGGGATGATTAGATTCATCGCAAAAAGACAGACTGTGGAAGAAAGGGGGCCTTTACTGTCAAAGTAAAATAATGAACCAAAGTAGAAGTTCTTTCCTTTCTTTTTTATAGAAATCAGAAGAAGAATACAGACTTCCTGGCTTGGGTTGTTACCATCCCTTTTCTCCTTCCCCCCTACAGGTGTTTTGTTGTTTTCTAATGCCTCGTTTCCCATCTTGTAGCAGCTATTTATCAAATTTGTCAAAGTCAAAACTCATACCATTTAAATGTTCTTTATCTATCTTCATAAGCAACTGAAAAAGGGAATTAGAAATTATACTATTGGAAATTAGGAAAAGGAAATCTTGCTCTGTCAGATGTTCACGTTTTTTCCAGTTCTGTGAAATACTCTTAGAGCACTGTAGCTGTCTGGCCACCCTGTTTTTAAAAAAGCAACTGAGTTGTTCTCTTTTCATGTCAGCATGCCGCGGATTTGGAAAAGAAACAGAATGAAACTGAAAACAGAAAGCTGCTGGGAACGGTGATCCAGTATGGCAACGTTATCCAGGTAGGTTGTGAACATCTTTGCAAGCTGAGTGGGGGAGTTTAAGCCAAATCGTGTGCAATGCGACTTTACACTTGTAGTATTTGTAGACGAGAATCTGTAGCTTTGCCTGGTGGACAGCATCCTGAGGGATGATCCCATGAAGCAAAAACTGGGTGTATGGCTGTGATTTCCATGAGGATATGGATAGATTCAATTTTTATTATGGGTTAGCTCTGCTTTTTCCTATCTGAGGTCCCCATATAATTCATTTCTTTGGGAATATTTCTTTTTGTGTGCTTACATTATAGTTGGCCATGTGGAACGTGGCACAGACACTGTACCTTGCAGTCAGGTGTTGAAACATCAAACACTAAAACATGTATTTTCACGGTGGTAGAAATGTTCTGTGAGTAACCACTATTTTTAATAGTCAAAAAAAAACATCAAAAGTGTCTTTACAAAAGTATTTGCAGTTACTGGAAATGTGGCAACAGGTGTTTTGAACAACATAGCTGAGGAACCAGGCTGTGCCCTGCTGCAGTTTGCATGTTCATGCAGATCATGTGCAATCTGTGGGAGCTGTTAGCACAGTGGAGGGTTGTAGGATGGGGCTTTTTGAAGAGAGTCTTCAAAAAAGCAGTAGAGTTTTCTGTTAAACAAATCAGACTGAGCAAAGTAATGTGAGAGCAGCCTTATTTTACACCACCACCTTCTGAAAAGGGAGAACTACTTAGTGCCTTACATTTTACAGCTTTTGGTCCTGGGTCTTTGAGCAGGCTGCTGTAAAATGATGTGGGCAATTCAAGTGTTTATCCTTTGCTGGAGAAGGAACAGTTAGATTAGTTGAAGATGTTTTGTGCTGTAAGACTCTGTATCCACTGCAATAAGTGCCAGTGAAATTGTGCATAAATTCATCTATATTTTCATATGGTATCACCTAGCTATTGTTTTAATTCTTGTATGATATTGTGGTTGTCCTATACGTGCTCACTATTTCTTGAGGGGAGGAAAAATGAGCATTCTTAGAACTGAACTCTAATTCTTATTCTAGCTGCTTCACTTAAAAAGTAACAAATACTTAACAGTAAATAAGAGGCTACCAGCTCTGCTGGAGAAGAACGCTATGAGGGTGACCTTGGACGAAGCTGGAAACGAAGGCTCCTGGTTCTACATCCAGCCTTTCTACAAGCTGCGTTCCATCGGAGACAGTGTAAGTGCTGAGAATATCCTCGTCTATTGTTCTGTGCACAGCTTGGCAAAGCTCGTTTTGGGAGGTCTGTCTTGCAGTTAATGAGATGCACAGAGCTCCTCGTGCCTTACGTTGCTGAAACAACTTTTTTCCTATGCTGTCAGGAGGGGGAGGAAAATTGCTATGGTAACTTGTATTTTGGAAACATGGGATGATTTAACATTGGAAGGAATAAGAGACCTAATTATGGTAGCCTTTCTCAATCCCTGTCCAATTCAAAATGGCAGGAATTGTTGAGTTCCTTTGGTATATTTAGAACAAATAATATCTGGGTTTTCAGTGTTGCCAGTTTTGAATCAAAATTTGTCATCGTTTTGTATATGATGAATGAGGTAATAATGAGGCCAAATGGCGCTGTTCATGGGAAAAACAGAAAACAATTGGTTCTGATTCATTACCTTTGTACAAGAGTTTGGTGTACTACCTGCCCCCAGCCAGGCATTAATAAGCTTAAGGGTGCTCTGTGGTATAGTCCGGGCTTGGATTTGGCACCTAAATCCAGTGAGTTTTATTAAGTAGGAATAACTTCTCCTGTAGACCAGCCCCATGCATTTTGATGTAGCTGTTGTTCCTTTTACACACACACACACACAATAAAGCACAGGATAATAGTCTTACAGGCTATTAAGCTCTTTTAAATCCTAGCTATCTACAGACACTTTATCATAATGACCAGTTCCTTTCAATACAGAGAAGGGTTTTATATTTTAATTTAGGTAAGACTTTACCCTGGAAGAAGGGAAGACAAGGACCTTGACTGTCCATAATAAAGTGCTTTTGTCTTGAGCCGTATGCCAGCCTGGTCAGGAACATGATATTACAAATGAAAGTACCTCTCGGAGGAGGAGAGGTTTTGGCTGACCTTTTCCCATAAGAATTACTTGTTAAATGTTAACCAATGAAACTAATGGAAAGTAGCAGATAAATTTGTTACCAGAACTGTAAACTGGTTCTTCTGTAAGCCTCTGGATCCATTAGTATAGGCTTTTTTTCTGCCCGAATGACTGAATATAGTAAGCTAAATTCTGAAGCAAACAGAATCCTGGTTTTCATATTTAGACTGGCATCTCTCCAAACTGCAAGAAGGTGATTTCCTCCTATCACTTCCATTAACAAAAAAGAAAAAAAAAAAAAAGAAAAAAAAAAAAGAAAAAAAAAAGGAAGGAAAAAGCTTTCTCATACTGAAAATTTCTGTCTGATGCTTCACTTACCTACAGGTTGTCATTGGAGACAAAGTAGTGCTGAATCCTGTCAACGCTGGCCAGCCTCTTCATGCTAGTAGTCATCAGCTCGTTGATAATCCGGGATGCAATGAGGTAAGGGCAGATTGACAGAGCTGGGGCTTTGGAATAACTTTACACGCTCCTATATATTGCAGCTAGGCTGCCAGGACTTGTGTTTTAACAAAATTAAGCCCTCAGTAAGTTCATTAGTAGCTCTAGTGGTGTTTAGGAATGGTTATCTCATTGCTCAGCACCTTAAAATATCTACAAGTCTTTTCTTGCACCTTTTGGGCACTTGACAAAGGTTAAGTTTGATTTCTCTTGCTTTACTGGCTAGAAATACAGTTTTTCTTCAAAATCAGTAGTCATGGCACCATGATGTGTGACTTACTAACGAGTCAGATTTGCAGTTACTTTTTCTGGAATAGATGCAGAAATGGCTTTCTTTAAAGCAGTGCAACAGGGATGGCAGTGCTCAGGTGAAAAACATGAAAACAGTAAGGCAGTGGCATCTTGTGCAGGCACAAGACAGTGGGGCTAATATGTTTTATTTCTCCTTTCAGGTCAACTCTGTGAATTGCAATACAAGCTGGAAAATAGTCCTTTTCATGAAATGGAGCGATAATAAAGATGATATCCTCAAAGGGGTAAGACTCAAAACTACTTGCTTGCAACTTACTTGTTTGCTGATGCATAATGTCTGTATTGATCATGCTGTCTGGACTTTGACAGGGGGATGTGGTAAGATTGTTTCATGCGGAACAGGAGAAGTTTCTGACTTGTGATGAGCACAGGAAGAAGCAGCATGTCTTCCTGAGAACGACAGGGAGACAGTCTGCCACTTCTGCAACCAGCTCAAAAGCACTGTGGGAAGTAGAGGTAAGGATTTCGATGCAGGTTGAGGGTGGCTTTGTAGTGACAGTTACAGTTTCTGTTTAAAAACTTCTAGCTGGATTTCCTTTTTTAGGTGAAAGTCTTACCGGTGTTTGAAGTTTAATCTTTAGAATTCCTTTACTTGCTGTGCTTTCTGTGCAAAATCAAAACTGAGGGCTTTCTAATGCTGCAACAGAGAGCTCTGAATTTCAGGTTCTTGACAATTCAGAAAAAGAGGACAGAAGTATCTATGATGTCATTTTTCTTACCAGTCACTGAAATCTAAAACCAGCTAATAATTTCAACTGTCCTGCTGAGTGTACTGAACATTCTATTTCTGGTGTGGAATACTGTGATTATGCATATCCTCATTTGATAGGAGATGGCAACCTTTTGCTAGACTGTGCATTGTCTGAACCATTTTTTACTGTACTTGGCTTTTAAATAGTGACTAACACCTTTGCCATCATTGGCTTCTTAAAATATCCTCCCTCCATTGGTGTGATTAGACTGAGCCAGTTGTTTTACGTAGATATGATTTCAAATGCCTGCCATGTGAACTGCCTGAGAGATCCATAAAATTAATTTCAATGGTGGAGATGATTTTCCTGTTGTCTTTCCAGAAGTATCTGGTTTGATATGCGCATTTTCCCCCATTTCAATTGCGAGTTTACCTGTAAGTAGTGTTACGTGAGCGTGTTACAACACATCAGAGGCTTTTGTGGTAACTGTTCACATCCATGCAGATACCCAATGATAAATGTGAGGAGTTCAGAGGTGAGGTAGTCCCTCCCCAAAATGTAGAGCTATGTTTTCCTGAAGTACATGGATGTACCCCCAGAGTGAAGGTTCTGCTTTCCACAGAGGTTTGCAGACCATCATATTTTCCCTCTAATACTCTTGTAAAATGCTGCTGCATTTGAAACAAGTCCAGATGTCTTCCCTCACCTGTTTTTCGAAGGTCATATACTCGTTATACCCAAAGGTAAAGGATCTGCTGCATCTCTTTAGGAAGTGTTTCAAGACTTAGCAACACATGCACATCTAGAGTGCTGTCTTGAATTCTCTGCTGCTAGCACCTTAATTTTCCTGCTGTCACCCACCAGATAACACCACGCTGCTCCTAACGGAGAGCCAGCTGTGGTCAGTGACTTTGCAGAGTGTTACTTGTCAATGAGCAGAAAATCAATGTTCATAAATTGAAATGATCTACTTGCTCAAAGTGTTTGGTGTACTACATGTTGTTTGAGCATGAAAGATTGTTTATCTTTTCTGAGTTCCTCGTTATGTCCATCCTTACTTGTAAGTGAAATACAGCAAGTCACTAATGTGCAGTGTAAATGTTTCCCTTTATTGTAGGTAGTGCAGCACGATCCTTGTCGTGGTGGTGCCGGGTACTGGAACAGCCTTTTCAGGTTCAAACATCTTGCTACTGGACACTACTTAGCAGCAGAGGTAGGTGTTGGGGCTTGCTTAGAAGCTCTGCCTTTCCTTCCACAGCATCTTCTTTCCTTTACCCCTTCTGAAAATCTCTCGTTTCCCACCCTAAAAATGGAAACAGATGAGAGGAGGAGATTGAAGCTTGGGTCCTGTACTAATACAAAAGTGGATGGCTAGACACAGAAAACATGGTCAAAGATGTGTAATTACACCACTGTGCAGGGGTAGTTTTGAGCTTTTCTATTTGAATTCCGAAGGCAATAACTTTTCTACAAAGGATAGATGCTAAATACTAGTACACTGTCAGGTGGGCAGTAAGAATCAGGGTGAATTTATTATTACACGGGTTGATTACAAATAGCTGAGAGCCTTTGGGGGGGAAATGAATTCAGTCAACTGTTGTTAGTTTCTCTTGAATCACTGATTTCCTAATAGAAGCAAAGGATTGACTGCAAGATAGAATTGCAGTTAGGCTTCAGGCCAGCCTGGTAAGAACTGCAGGTAACACTTAGCTGTCCAAGCACAGAACAAATAAATTGTTCTGCACACCAAAGTGGATATCTCTCCTTTCCACCCTGAAGAAAAACTTCAAGGCATTTAAAGGCATTAAGACATTTAAAAAAAATGTCCAAGGGTTATAATTTTGAGTTTTGCTGCTTAATGCTTGTCAATATTTACTGAAGTTAGTTTTACTTAATTCACAGCATAGATATGCCAATGTACCAGTACAGACACCTCTGTAAATAAAAGCTGCCCTGGATGTAAAAGTGCATAGTAGGGCAGAAAGCCTGTCTCAGCCCATGTTCTTGACATGAGAACATTTTCAGTGGGAAAAGTCCATATTAAATATCACATTTTAAACTCCTCTAACAAGCAGATTGGAAAAGCAGCAACACTTTGTCACATGTACATGCACACGTCCTTTTCAGTAATGGTCCAATACTGAGCTTTTCCAGTAAATCTTGGGTTTGCTAATCAGCCGGAACAAAAACATGCTCTTACATCACATAAAACATGTCAGAGGAGATTGCTCACCTTATCCATGGTTAGAAGGGTGTTTCTTCTCAAAGATTTTTGCCAAGTCAGTGATTTCTGGTGGAAATTCCATTTGGAATTTAAAAAAAAAAAAAAAAAAAGTGAAACTTGATAACTCTCTTATTCTTCTTGCTCCTTTAGTGATTATCATGAGCAAGTTTCATCTGTCTGCATGTTTGCAGATTATTTTACTGCTTGATTCATGGACAGACGTTCGCCCGATTAAGAATAAATCTATTTGCGTAGTATGTTTGTTCTGCATGCTTGGTAGTGTTGTAGCAGTAGAGTGCATCCTTTACAAAGCAAGTTTAGATCATGCTGAGGTTGTTTCCCACTGCTAGCTCTGTTAGTTTTGACATGCCTGTGATTCTGTTTCATCAGGTAAACCCTGACTATGAGGAAGATGACCAGGAGTGTCAATCCTCAGTAAGTATAGGCAAGAGTACGATCTTGCCCCTAATTGAGGAGGGCTTGCACAGGCCCTGGTATTTAATTGGCCAGTGCAGAAATGGTCCAGGCTTTGTTGCCAGTGAAGACACTAAAAAAACGAGAATGATCTTTTAAAGTCTGTCCAGAGGATTGGATATTAAAACCTGGAGTAGGCTTTAGTGAAGAGCAATAGAGTTGTAACCAAATTCCTGTATTACTTGGACCCTGTTCCTCCCCGCTGTGTAGAATGTCTTTGTCTTCCTGTTCCTTAAACCTTTGTTTCCTTGAGGCACGCTTTGAATAGCTTTGAAAAGCAAGTTGCTCAAGATGACATCGGATGTCAAGTGTTGGTAATGGGATGTCAACGTAGTGCTGTGCCAGTCCTCTGCCCTCCTTGTTCGGTTCATCAATTCCCTCTCGTTTTAGTTTTAGCCTGTCACAGGAAAGCCATGACAAAGGGCCTAGAGAGCAAGAATGGCAGGGTGAGAATGATTTCAGTGCCATTCTGCTGATTTTCCTGTGAAAGCAAGTCCTTTTCAGTAATTTTTTGTGTCAAAGATAGAGTGTGCGGATGCTTTGTGCTAATAGAAGCTTCTCACTGATGTCAAAGGGAAAACAGCATTGCTTCAGTAGGAGGAAAGAGTTAGGACTGGAACAGCGCTTTCCATTGTAGATTATGTTTAGAGTTGAATGAGATTGAGGCTTATGCAACTTGCTTGGTCATTTTTCCTGTATACGGAAAATTTGCTCCACTTAGAAAAGAGAAAGAACTCCTCCATGTTTAAAAGGAGACGAACACCTGGTGATGCTTTGAAGTGCAGCGGGGCAGTTTTCTCCTCCAGAATGGATTTGTTATCACAGTCTAGCCATTAAAAGGCTAACCCTTGCCCCCAGATTCTGAGCTGATATCCTGGTTATTTCTCGGTAGTATTTGGCAGCAAATGCCGATCTTCTGACAGCTTGTCTTCAGTAAGTGTAGGTGAAAAGTGGAAAAAAATAACATGAACAAAACCCCCACACAGCTATTGTTCCAGTGGAAAAAGAATCTAACACTGAAGTGCTTTGTTGGCTTAACTTTTTGAAAGTTAATGAGTTTGTAGGTCTTTAATATAGACATCCCTCCTACTGGTGTTATGCTAATGTCTCCTTCTGATAATAAGTGCAGTAATAACGATAGCACAACTCTGAAACCAGCGCGCTGACTTTTTTCCCTACTGTGTCTCCTTACCACTAGGTGGCAAAAATAGACCACAAAGAGTAGGATCAGGCACATATAATTCATTTCTGACACAAAATTGCTGCATCGTTTAACATGCACTAGTGACAAGGTGGTGTGGGGTGCTTACCACTGCTCCGATACGGAAACTTCAACTTCACTCACATGGGAGGTTTCTGCAAACGTCGTTGCAGACCTCTGTGTTGTTGGTGTTGTCTCTTTATACCTCAGTGAGCTGTACAAGAACAGGGTTTAAATGGCACGGGTGAGATGCAGGCTGGTACCTGTTCGAAAGGAGAGTGAGCTGCTTCTGTCAGCTTTGTGGCTGAAATTTAATTCTCCCTAAATTGCCCCAGTTCCTAATTCCCAATTTACTAATTCTCATTTTCATCTTTGCCGCAGTTTCTGTAGCTGACAAATTGTCTCCTGATGTGTCAAAGGTACTACAAATTGTGAATGTAGAGTGGCTGCCTTACTGTGGGGATGGAGGAGACAGATGAAACTTGGAGAATTCATTCCAAGTGAGTGAATCTCTCCTGGTGTAAAGCCTCCAGATGGGCTCGCCTGAGTATATAGTTGCTTCTTCATTTGAGGCACATTCCCAATATATAATCCTGTTCCATACAGCTAACTGTCTGTTCCCATGTGCAAAATCAAAGACTTGAAATGTCACTATCTTGCAGCCAAGTTCACTGACTACAAATGTGCTAGCTGCAGAGTATCCTGAGGCAGCAGCAGCGTTCGCGAGCTCGACTTTGTGTTTAAGGGTTGGAGTGCCTTACACAGGGACTTTGAAAGACAGGTGCTTGCATTCTGACTCCTTGGGGTGCCCCCCTTCCACTGGTGCCAAGATCACAGTGAAGCTGGTAAATTGCTCGGTGATCACTTTGTAAACTCCATGTAGGAGTTAGGTGTTTGTTTCTACCTCGGCAGCTGGTTTCTTTGTTTTGTCAAATGACAGCTTTTCATTGACTAGAACTGCTAGTTCCAGGGGAAAGCTTTTAGAAAAAGATGTGGTTCCTTTTTCTGTATCTTTTTTTTCCCTAACCTTTTATCCTTTCATCCTAAAATCTAGTGTTTTACTCACTCATTTGATGGTTGTATATTTACTTTGATAAAGCAGGCTGGTAATTTGCTAGCACCTTAGGCAGGAAGATACTTGTGATGCCGTGTCCTTTGTAGCGTATCACTGTGTTGGAGTGCATCGTGAGCTGAAGCATAAGCAGCAAGGCAGCTAACTTCTTGATTAGCTCTTGCTTTATTCATTTGCAGTTGATATACCCAAGCCCCATTTTTGCTGTTGAAGGTGATTATTTCCCAGCAAGGCTGTTGGTACTTAGTGTTGCTGGTTTTTGTATTTGTTGCTTATGTAATTTCTTCTAGGGTGACAACTGCCATACATTAAATGCATTTCAAAAGCCAGTAGTGTCTAGGGTGGTGATCTGAGCAGATGTGGATCATCTGAAACTGCTCCGAGTTCCTGGTGTGCTGTGGGTGAACAGCTGGGAGATGTTGAGTCTCTTGGCACGCTGCAAGACACAACCTCTCTTGTCGAGGATTTATTGTGTTTATAACCCAGAAATGCTCAGAAGTTATTAACACTAGGGAAAAGCAAAGCAATGTTTGACAAGAGGAGCTACTTTCACTTTTACTGGTACCCTAGAGCGTAGTCATCTTACCCAGTGCTTGGAGTGGTTCAGAGCTATGTCTACAAATCACAGAGCGCATCTATGCAGCGCTAGGAAGCTGGGTCTGGAGGGCTTGGTCTGACTGTGTGTGATGGGACTTCTTCTGCAGCTGGACCCTGAGCAGGATGCCTCCAGAAGAGGCTTGCGTGATGCTCAGGAGAAGATGGCATACTCTCTGGTGTCCGTGCCTGAAGGAAACGATATCTCTTCCATATTTGAGTTGGACCCTACTACCTTGCGAGGAGGAGACAGCCTTGTCCCCAGGTACGAGCTAACGATAGCATTAGAGCTGACCACCTGCCTTGGAGTTTGGCTTGGTTTTGGTTCGGTTTGGTTTTAGGTAAAGCACTTTCTCACTATTTATTTTCATATGAAATTAAGGTTCTCTTTCATTTATAAAAATGATTAGCAAATGCCTAGAGCTTCAGTACAGTGTTTTACAACGAACTTACAAGTAACAATATCCAATTTTACAGATGGGGAAACTGAAACTAAGTGGCTTTATTTTTCCAGTTAAGAAACTGACAGAAGTCTGGGGTCTATGATAATGCTAATTCCCCCGACCTGCCTGTGTTGTATTTGCTAGGACACAACATCCAGCGTTTAGCATTTCATTTTCTGTTGCGTATAGTTGTTTAACTGTTCATATCGTACCTCTTGCTACTCAAAAGATGCCGTACCTCCAAAGATGCAGAGTTCAAATGTGGGCTCTTTGCTATCTGCTCCCACCCAGAAAGCATGATGTATTTGTTTGATCTACTTCATCCAAGTGACTCTTGAAAAAAATCAGATGCTCTGAGGTGGTGTGAGTTAACATGGCCTCCAAATGCAGCAGTGCTGGCTGCCACAGTTTGTGGAGTGAATTTTTTTTTTTTTCACTTGTTCTTGACAACAGTTTCTGTTTTTGAACAATGCTAAGATTTCTTGACTGGGAAAATGACTCACATTTTGAAACTTTTGACTTTCTTTCAGGAACTCTTATGTCAGACTTAGACACCTTTGCACTAACACCTGGGTTCATAGTACCAATATCCCTATTGATAAGGAAGAAGAGAAACCTGTGATGCTTAAAGTAAGACCTGCTACTTTTTTATAGTCACATCCTTTAATTTCTGAACTTTCACCAATATGTTGTTGGTAGGAGAAGTTCCAGTCCCTTGAGACTTTGGGGTTTGTCAAACAGGTAGCAGTACGACAGTGGTAAATAGTGCCTACACAAAATATTTTATCTAAAAGATTATGTTTTCATAGTAGTTTAATAGTTACACTGTTAAATTTCTAATTTACAACAGCACACGAAGAATTTTTTCCTACTCTCTATGGCAGTATTTTCTAGTCTCACCTGATGTTTCTCTGTTCTGGGAACACCTGTGAGCTTGTCAGGGTGCTGCTGTTCTTATACCATCTCTAAGTGAGGCTGTGTATGAGTATGGCTTTTTGTCTTTTTTAGTATCAATTCTGCCTTTTGGTTTGGTAATAAAACTCTTTGGTTTTAGATTGGTACTTCTCCAGTGAAAGAGGACAAAGAAGCTTTTGCTATAGTACCAGTTTCTCCTGCGGAGGTTCGGGACTTGGACTTTGCAAATGATGCAAGTAAGGTTTTAGGTTCCATCGCTGGCAAGCTGGAAAAGGGAACAATAACCCAGAATGAAAGGAGGTAAGGAGACAAGAATTTGGTTCAGATGATATTCTTTGCTTTACTCAATGTGTTTCTTGTATTGTTGATTTGCCCATAGTGAAGGTTCTCAAGCCATATTCTGTCAGCCCCTCCTTGTTGCTCTGTGAAAAGAGAGCATGGGAACTGTTGTTGTGAACTTGGAGGAATAATCCATAGCATGCCTTTCTTGATGGGCTTTGCAAAATGAGTGTGGGAATTTATAATCCATCTTGTGAAGAGGGAACATATGACTTCTGGCAAATCCTCTGACAATGTCTTTGAAAAATATGTGGCCACTCAAAAAGAATGCACAGTCTGCTGTGTAAAACGAGGGTCCATGTGCTTCCATAGCCAACCTCTTTTCTTTGGTCTTGGGGAGATTATCATCTGATTTGGTTTTTTTGGCAATACAGAAAAACTGCCAAATAGGACTTAGGGAGCAAAAGTTGCCTTAAAGTGATATTGTTGTCTTACTGCTTCTGTAGTTTGGCTATTAAACATTAACCTGTAATAATAAGGGAGCACTAGTTCCTAATTTAAAGTTCCTTACAAACCTAGGGGCTTTATCCAATGTCTGGGTTAGTCTCTAATTGATGTCTTTTTTGTCACTTAACATTTTGAAATCTGTATAACCTTACCACTGTCATTGTTCTTTTAACAGATAAAACTTAGTCTTGTATTAACAACTTCTGGCATTTCTGTAGATCTGTTACCAAATTGTTGGAGGATTTGGTCTACTTTGTTACTGGTGGAACTAATTCTGGGCAAGACGTGCTTGAAGTGGTATTTTCTAAACCCAATAGAGAACGGCAAAAATTGATGAGAGAGCAGAATATTCTAAAGCAGGTAGAGTGCATTTTTCTTTAAACTCTGCCTACCAGAAGGGTTGTCAAAAAGAAAATCCTAATAGTAGAGAACCTGGTCAAAATATGAGGACCGAAGGATCCTTTTGGTAGGTTGTCAGTGGACTCTAGGCATGGTACTGTTAGTACAAAAAAATACAGCATATGTTGGCAAATAAACCTGATAAACAGTGTCTTCTGTACAGGCTGTACTTTGGCCAAGAAACAAACATAGCAATTATAGAGTATTTCTGATGCATCTTGTAGAAATTCAAAGATACGAACACATTAATTTACTTTAATTTTACATTTACATTAATTTTAATCAAACGAAGGCAGTACCTCATGTGATTTAAATGCCTGGTTTTTCATAAATCCATAGATTTTCAAGTTGCTGCAAGCACCATTTACGGACAGCGGTGATGGCCCGATGCTGCGGCTGGAGGAGCTCGGAGACCAGCGGCACGCTCCCTTCAGACACATATGTCGGCTTTGCTACAGAGTGCTGAGGCACTCTCAGCAGGATTACAGAAAGAATCAGGTTTGAAATATGTTTGCAGCTTTCGATGGCACTGATATTGTTCCTGTGCTCCAAAAAATAAGAGCTACATCCTGTTAATTAAATCCTGCTAATGCAGTGGTGTGATTTCACAGTCAGCAAGAGATCTTTTTGATTGCTCAATTTTACTCTATTTGCTGTCTTTCATCTCTATCAGACTATGTACAGTGTAATTAGTGCTAGTTCTAAGGGAAATTTCTGAAAGAAACGGGTTTGCTGTTGATCCAGGTGAACTTTTAAGATTTTCTTTACTCTTGCGTACTACAAGCTCCATTGAAAGTTGGCCTGTGAACTGAGGATGTACGTTTTTTGTTGCCAGCTATTAAAAACAAACTCATATCAGATGGAGATAAATGCTTTGATGGTCTCCAGCCCAGAGGTGAGGGAGATGTTAAGACTTTGTCATTACTCACTTTCTCTCAAAGGAAGTACAATAAGAATGTAATCCAGTTCGCTTCTTGGGATGGTGGCATTAACAAGTCTTACTGTTTTGTTATTGATGATTTTCTGAAATTCTGAGACTCAATTGCACCACCTTTGTCCTTCCCTTTGGTTCAAAGGAATACATTGCAAAGCAGTTTGGCTTCATGCAGAAACAAATTGGCTATGATGTCTTGGCTGAGGACACGATCACCGCACTGCTCCATAACAATCGCAAGCTCTTGGAGAAGCACATCACAGCTGCCGAGATTGATACTTTTGTTAGCCTTGTGAGGAAAAACAGGGAGCCCAGGTGAGAGCTACGTTTTCAAGCGCATGATTACCCTTTCCTCTTAGTCTTCTGAGAAAAATCTGTACTTGCCAACTTGCTAGCAAGAACACAACTAAGTTCGCTTCTTCTTTTTTGGCATTTTCCACAACTTCCTACTAGGGCAGCAGTCTCACTCTGCTGTGTAAAATTGGAGTTCTGATTTTTTTTTCTTTCTGAAATATAGATTTCCTCAGTCTAAATCTCAACGTGGATTGATACCCTTTTGGCTTACGTTTTCCAACAGGTTTTTGGATTATCTCTCAGATCTGTGCGTTTCCATGAACAAGTCTATTCCAGTGACACAGGAGTTGATTTGTAAAGCCGTTCTGAATCCAGCGAATGCAGACATACTCATCGAAACTAAGTAAGTAAATCCTTTAAAGATGGTTTTGCTAGTGTGAAACAGAAGGGAGGTGATTCAAAGCGGAGAACACTGCTGACATCTCTAGAGAAAGCAGCGTGGAGTCTTCTTTGAATGCACAATAAATGGATATTGATGACTGCAAAAGTCTGCAATATGCGTTCTCAGCCCAGAAGTCAGAGACATCTTTTGGATGTTTCATGTTTGATCAAAGTACATGACTTCTTGTAAAGGTTCCGTGGGCCTGATTCTCTTCTGGGCCTCAGGCTTCCTTCTTTGAGCTGTCTGATGTGACTGAACACTTCTTGGGTACGTGCACACTGTGCTCAGCTTGCAGCAAAACAAAAGATGATGCATCTTTGCTCACCCCTTCACCCCTTTCTCCCCCCTAATGATGGGATTTTGGTCTCAGCATTGCCCTGCCATTGCTGGAGCACCACAGCAGGCACTAAATCCCAACCATCTTTTGTAGTGACACAATATGTGGCATAGGGCACAGGTAATCAATATCAAAACACTGTAAAAGAGAAACAGATCTTTGTCAGGTAGTTAAAATCCACATGGATTAGAATATTCTTGAAGATGTATAGTGCTCTTCATGAAATTACAAGGACTATTTATTTCCAGCAGCACTTGAAGTTGCTACATCAGTTACTGGTTCTTATCTTGTACATTTTGTTTATATTTTTCAGATGTATGATCTTTCTTTTGCTGAAGAACTAAAAGCCATAGTTGCCTTTTTAGTGGCTGATTCATTTCTAGCTTTGTCACATAAGCAGAAAAGTTTTGATCCGGTTGGTATTTAGGGGATCCAGTACTGATCAAATGTCAGATATTTTTGTTTACCAAATCTTTTCTTAGCTTGTTGAATATTCTTTGAACAGATTTTCCCATAAAGATGTTTTTTGAAAGTCAGTTAGCTGTGAGGTCTTTGCTTCTTTATTTTCATCAGTTGAATGGAGGTGAAAGGTATGTGTACCATTGATCTTTTCAGGGCCAAATGGAAAGCTTATCTAAATTCACTCTAATGCCTTTAATAATAAAACCTAAAGACTTTATGTAGTAAACTGCTACTGCTGAAAGAGTAAGGTATTCAGCTTTTACTTGGCAGAGTTCAGGAATAAAATGTGTTTTCTTAATGCAGGTGAGATCATAAAATTACTTTTATATCGCCAGTACATTTCAGCAAGTGTTTTAAAAGAAATGTTCTTAAAGATTTGCATGGGTCTTGGCAGTTTGTAATCTAACCACACTTCATTCTGGCAGGCTGGTCCTCTCTCGATTCGAGTTTGAAGAAGTGTCAAGTGGAGAAAATGCCTTGGAAGTTGGAGAAGATGAGGAAGAAGTGTGGCTATTCTGGAGAGACAGTAACAAGGAAATCCGCAGTAAGAGTATCAGAGAGTTGGCTCAGGATGCTAAGGAAGGGCAGAAGGAAGATCGGGACGTACTCAGCTATTACAGGTTAACAGCGTGTGCAGTAGTTGGCTAGCAAAGTTCATTGAGACTATTGCGGGGGGGAACTTCAGTGTATAGGCTTTAGTTGAATTTGTGGACAGGATGCTGCTCTAATGGACGAAACAGCCATTAGAGAATGAGGATGAAGTGGGAGCTAACAGCATAAGGTTTGTAGCAAGAAGTCGAATTATCACCATGAGCAAGTTTAAACTGTTCTAAACTAGCTGAAGCTTAGAGTGCATTAAATTTGCACACCATTGCCTGTATTTCTGCTTGGTTTCCAGATAAGTGCATGCTAACACAGAGTCTGTATGTTAACTGTTTATGTTAACTGTACCAAAATGGTAACTGGGGTGAAAAACCACGTGCAGGAGCAACAGGATTTCAGTGCACAAATGGCTTTGCTTTTGATTTTAAAAAAGAGCTGCTGCTGTTCTCCCTGCCTTCTAAACCTCTTTCTAACCTCAAAGTGTTTAGCAGTCCTGTAGCCCTCAGCAGGACAGTATATGAACTGAGGAAAATGCCACCAGTTTGGTGTGATTAATGCACTGTTCTTTCATACAGCTTAAGCTATGCTTTTAGCAGTTTCTAATGTGAAGCGATATTTCCAGATGACTTGACAAGACACCAAGTTCTTGGCATAGTGTAAGATCAGGTTTCAGCCCAAACCAAATTCCTGTGTCTGGGTTATAAACTTCTGAAAATAGTTTGACAGACTCGACTGTGGTGGTGCAGAAAGCACTACTAGATTTTTTCTAAAAGCTGATTTTCATTTTATTTTTTGCGTTATCATTTGCATTAAAAGGTTTCATATAGTAGACTTAATGCATGTTTTTATTTGAGCCTGTTGGAGGGCTGTGCTCAAAAGATGTTCTTTTATAATATCTATTTTGAAAAATTATATTTGATTCCAAGATAAGCTTTCTTGCATCTCCTTTTGAAGAGAATTGCTAGTGTTAATTATTTTCAGTTCACTTTATAGACTTGTGCATGTGCTTAAAACAACTGTTTAGTGTAGAGTTTGGTCAAGGCCCCATGAGAAGTGCTTAGACTTAAAACTAGCCTGTTTCCAATTAAACATTCATTTCCTTGGGAAACATAGTTGTCACTGTTCAACACAAATCCATATGAATACTCACGAATGTAGGACATGTGTTTTATGACTAAAAGTTAATTATTGGTCTGTTGAACATGCAATTGTTTATCAGTTATCCAGTGGAAGGTTCTGGAAATTAAAGTGTAAGCTGTTTGTTTGTGTATTTCCCCCCTAACCCCAAAGATACCAGCTCAACCTCTTTGCTAGAATGTGCCTTGATCGACAGTACTTAGCCATAAATGAAATATCTGGCCAGCTGGACGTGGATCTCATTCTCCGTTGCATGTCTGATGAAAACTTGCCGTATGATCTGAGAGCATCTTTCTGCCGGCTAATGCTTCATATGCATGTTGATCGTGACCCCCAGGAACAAGTCACACCGGTGAAGTATGCTCGTCTGTGGTCTGAGATACCTTCGGAAATTGCTATTGATGAGTAAGTGCTTGCTGGAATCATTCCATCTTCTTAAAAATGAAACTGGATCAATCCTAAACCGATGCATCATTTATGCTGTTTCTGTGCTTAAAAAAAGGGGGGGTGGGAGAGAAAAAAGTTCTTATTCTTACAAGCTTTTTTATTCAATCCTTGTAGCTTCATTTGTCTGTAATGTTTTCTGGAGAGGACCTTCCTCAGTATAAAATAACCTTGTACAGGTCTGGAGTAAAGCAGGAAGGCGTAGGTGATTTTTCTCCAAAACATCCAAAGATCACAGTGACATTTGCCTCTGACTGGGGTGATGTGATGAGTGACCTAGCTCTGGGAAGGCAACAGAGAACTATTTTGTTTTTCCTCATGCCTTATTCAATTAGAATATTGACTCTTCAAGGCAGATGGTCCACACAGAAGCTAGCACAAGCAGAAGTGAAGACAAGGGGGAAGATGCTGAAACAAGTCATGTCCTGGATACAGAGTCCTGTTGCTTAAACCCCAATGGAAAACACTCTGATGCAGGGGTAAAAGACCCATACAAAACCACAGCCAGACTGGAGACTTGATTTTTTTCACCATAGACTCGTATTAACTCGATTGTAGGGATAACTTAACACTTAGAGTAGTTCAATGGCTCAGCTTCTTCAGACAGAGGAAACGAACATTTTACAATTGTGCTAAATTTTAGGAATTTTAGTCTTCCAGTGTTAGTACTGGCGTAAAGTGTTTTTTGCCCTCCCTTCCCTCCTCAATAGCCTAGTCATCTTCTCTGAGAGAAATGCAATAGATCATATTCAGCTTTAAATGCCAAAACAGAAACAAATGGCTTCAGCTCTGGCAGAGGCTGAACGGTGAGTGACCCATGACCAAACAGGAAGAGGGAAAAAAAGGCAGTTGGTGGAAGGTTATGGGGATTCTCTTTTTTATAGTTCCCTACATGCACTGAGAAACCAACTTAACGTTTCTATTAAGAAAAGTTCAAGTCTACTTTGAATATATATTGTTTTCATTTGCAGTCGGCATCTCTTGGCCACATCTGTTCTTAGTGCTGTACATAGGTTGTCACTGTTCTGGTTTAAAAGAAAAATAAGCTTCTTTACTGGGACAAGATTCTTTTTTGTTTGCTTTTGTTTTCATCAGACACTCTTAAATAGTGCAAAATGAGTATATGGGATAAAACAGTAAAAGCTGGGAAATTATGGTGTCAGCTTCTTGGTTTCCTCGTTTGGATAAATTATTTAACAGCCTTTAACTTCTCCTGGATTTTTACAAATCACTGAAAAATTGTATCAGGGGAAAGCCCTGTGTGTTTGCATGCTAAGTTTTGTTTTTGTTTTGTTTTTTTTCCCTCTTCAGCTATGATAGCAGTGGAACCTCCAAAGATGAAATTAAGGAGAGATTTGCACAAACAATGGAATTTGTAGAGGAATATTTAAGAGATGTGGTGTGTCAGAGGTTCCCTTTTTCTGATAAAGAGAAAAATAAGCTCACTTTTGAGGTAGTTATCCAGTTCTGATTTTTATGCTTTTTGGTGGAATGTGTTACCTTTTTCAACACCAGATAGGTGGGCAAGTACTTAGTGAATACTGAGCCACAGCATGCGTGTGCTGCCAAGAGTGCTCCTTTCTCATGTGGGCAACCCCACTGAAGTTAGTGATAGTTTGCAATGACAGTTCTTGAAATACAATTAATGCATATAAGCTTATGTCTTGGGCTTGCAGCAGCCTTGTTTGCTTTTTGTGCTCTGTGTTATTACAAAGTCAAGCTTTAATGGCATAAATACTCAGTAAAACAACACTTTGCATGCACAGAAATGCTCTAGAGCTTACGGTATTATCTATGAAGAGAACTTTACAGTACCTGGGGACTTACTGACCAATTGAAATATTCTGTCTGTGCAAATATAGTGTAGCAGATGCATGCAGTAGTATTCTTGAACAGTGAATTAAAAAAAAAAAATTGAAATTATTTGAGGAATGTGCAGCTGTTGGGTCTGCCTTAAATATTTGCACTACATGTGAAATTATTTTTTGTGGCATGTGGAGGGCTTGTGGGAAAGCTTGATAATTTGGGAACAGTAATCTCTGGATATGGTGTGTGTTCCTGTCAAAGCAAACTGTTCTCTCTGGTCTTGGCCTATCTTGCCTTGTCTGTAATGAGACAAATACAGTACGACTTTGTAGCTATAGAATATGAATTGTAGGCACAGACTGTTACCACAGGCATTTCAGTATTTGTAGACAAGTAGAAAGCTTGCTGATAACATGCAGAACTATACAGTCTTACATGGAATTATGAGGAATTGTAATCAGAATGACTCGCAGCCAGGTTATCGGTCTTTTCATGCTGTTGAAAACTTGTTTTTTGTAGCAAAATGCTTAGTATTAATCAGGCTTTCTATTGTTGTTTTGGCAGGTTGTTAACCTAGCCAGAAATCTGATATATTTTGGTTTCTACAACTTCTGTGACCTTCTCAGACTAACCAAAATCCTCCTTGCTATATTAGACTGCGTGCACATCACTACCATCTTCCCTATTACCAAGATGGCAAAAGGCGAGGAAAGTAAAGGTAAGACTGAAAAATGAGTGGCACGGGAGATGATTCATCAGCAGTTTCTGGTTCATCTAAAAACATCAGTTTGGGTTCAACATCTCCTCTGTGGCTTTGTTGGAAAGCAGGGTGATGTCTGTGAGGAACGAGGGAGAGGGCAGGTGTCCCCTGCGAGTGCTGCAGTGCTCCTTTTGCCCTCCGTCTGCTCCAGGCACTCAGGTGTCCGGCTGGCCTTGTTTAATGTTGAGACAATTTCTCTTTGTAGGACGTGAAGGGTCCTTGCTCTGTTAATGCAGTCCCATTCTGCCATCATAACCTTACTGTTTACCTACCTCTCTGAAGGGAGCAATGTGATGAGATCAATCCACGGAGTCGGTGAGCTGATGACCCAGGTGGTGCTCAGAGGTGGCGGGTTCTTGCCCATGACTCCGCTTGCTGCTGCTCCTGAGGGAAATGTCAAGCAGAGTGAACCAGAGAAGGAGGACATCCTGGTAATGGACACCAAGCTGAAGATCATAGAAATACTTCAGGTATTAGCAATGCAAACTAATGTAGCATCTCGTGCTGCATTTAAGTCTTAGTATAGTGCCGTGCTGCCACTTAATTCACTCCTGCCTTGTATGTCCCACTCCTCGATGGGTGCAGTGTTACAAGGGCAACTTTTCCAGGCGTGCAGCACTCATCTCACATGTGCCAGTACTATTGTGCCATGACTGAGCCTGTGATAGAAATGAGTCAGCAGTGGACTTCTGCGCATGACAGAAGTCTAACAGTGACTTGTAAATGTCTGATTTGCTGAAGTGGAGAGCTCATAGTCCCTCTACTGTTGTGGTTTCTCCAAATCCCCAGGAACATCCTGTTAGATGTCCCAAGGAAGGGAGTTAGACTTGATACTTCTCTCTGCATAGCTATCGGCCTGAGCGGTTTTTTTATGCATGCTCCAGCCTCTTGCAGCCTCCTCAATCTTTGCCTGGCTTTTTCCACTTGTTCACTCCTAAGGCTTCAAAACATGAAGACAAAAGTTTTTTTCCCCTTTTCCACAGTTCTGTCTTGATCTTTTTGTGTTGGTGACACAAAATCGCTGTGCTGAAATCCATCTTCCCTCCCTTGCTGTACAAGTCCCTGTTCTGTTCAGTAACTTCATGGGCAAGTTCACGTAGGCCAAAATGCTGCAAAAGGCGTGTGGGCGAAGTACACAAGGCAGCAGGCACGCCGTGGTGTACCTTCCCTGTGCTCTGCCCTCTGTGGGAGGTTTTGCACGTAGCTGGATTTGGGGTCGTGCCCTTCCGCTCAGCAACAGATGCAGCATGCAGGGGAGGCTTGATTCACTTCCTTTCACCATTGCTAATTTTAGTTAAACTCAGAACTGCTCTCATATGGCCTGGCATGTTGCGGCAGGGTATTTTAATGTGCCAGTGTTCCCCCTGTTACCATGGGTTATTAAAACTGGCGTTAAGCATTTTCCCCTGAACTGCAGGGAACTGCAAGTGCTCTCTGCATTGCACTTCATTCCTCAAAATTGTTCAGATTGAATTGTAAAGCACTGAGGAGATGGCTGAGCTGTACTAGCTCGTGCCGATGACACCCCCAGCACACCTGAAGTGCCCCTGTTGGGCTGCAGCAGGCTGTGGGGCTCTGCTTGGGGCAGTGACCTGGCTCTGGAGCTCAGGTTCAGAGCAGACAGGAATGATTTCCTCGTCGCGGGGGGAGGCAGTGTGAGGGTGCATGCACTGGACAGTAATAAGGGATCAAAACTCTGTCAGAGTCTTTCACCTGTAAGTATACACATTGAAGTTACAGGAAAACAAATCTGTATTCTGGGGATATTAAAAAAAAAAAGAAACAAAACCCCTCTGCATACCTCTTCTCCAATTAAATCTACGTTTTTGCTGTGGTGACCTTGTGTGTTGGTATCACTGCATTCTGTGTCAGTGCTGTGTACGTGTGCTGGAAACAGGCAAGTTCCTGCAACATTTCTACTACTTCTGTATCACTAGTTTATTTTGAATGTGAGATTGGACTACAGAATCTCCTGCCTACTTTGTATATTTAAACACGAATTTGATGAAAGCAATGCCCAGATGACCGAATCGCCCACTGGAAGCAGCAGTCAAGAAATGCCAGCAAACGTACCAGGTCAGTCACTTCGCAAAGAATGTCTTCATGTATGTTAAGGAAGGCTCTTTAATCTTAGAGATGCCAATTGAATAATCGATTCAACTTCTAGCTTTGGCATATGACAAGCAGTCCCACTGAAGCAGTGGTCATGTGTTGTGTCATGTACCATTTTCTGTCCCCCCCCAAAACAATGCCAGGAACAAACACCACTGTCATGTGAATCTGATTCCCATATCCATTTTCCCGTGCTGATTCTTCAACCCACCAGAACTTTCATTTCATACTGTGGGAAGGAGAGATATCAGAGGTTACCCTGTCTCAGTGCTTACAGACAAGGGTGTGCCAGTAATTCTGTGGCTGACCAGTGTTCTTAACTGAAAGCAGGGGAGTCGGTGCGTTGGGTAGAGGTAGTGCTGTTAATTGCTGTACCACTTTCCATGGGAAAAAGGATCCTGCCGTTAAGACCTGCACCATGAAAAATCGCTGGATATTAAAAGGGCAGCTTATTAGACAGCAAACAGTTTTTCTCACTTGATTTGGGGACTGTATCTCTAGATGTAACAGGGAAAGATAAGAAAAATGTGTTTTAGATGTGAAGTCTTCAAAGGACAGACTATTTCTTTTGATCTCACTTCAAAGGGCTTATGTTTACTTTTTTTCCTTGGACTGCCTGTCCAGCAGCCCCCCAGGGTGCCAAGGCCTTCAAAACAGGGCTGGTTGGGGAGCACAAGAGCTCTTTCTGTCAGCTAAACTTTGGAGGAAAGGGGGGAGCAAACGTTTTTGGCAAAGATGTTAAATCCATGTGCTCTCTTTCCATTCCATTTGGAAATGGTTGTGAAAGATTCAGAGCTCCAAGTCTGGGGTCAGAGCAGGGTCTTGGGTGACTCCAGAGCATCAATTCCTGCTTGCTCCAGCGCAATCTGAGGTGATGATGGGGAGCAGTGCGTTGTTGAACATAGCTTTAGAGAATGAAATTATTCACTTGGGTCTTTCAATCTCAGCATTTGCAAACAGAAGGTGGCCTGGTGTCATCAGTAGTCTGTCGTTTTGTACTCACCATCAGTGGGTTCTTATTCAAAATTTCCTTTTAATCTCATTGCCCCTTGTGCCCAATGGCAGGTCTTATCATTTACCTGCTTCATAAATTAGTGAGTCCAGTGGAATTCAGACCGAGCTGCCCTTTGTCATGGCTGCTGGTTGGAGTTTTGGGGCAGCAGAGAGGGAAGAAATGCATGTTTGTGCAGTATGTAGCTGAGAGTGTCCAGGGAAAAAAAAAGCCAAACACATTTTACTGTTTTTTGTTGTTGTTTTTTTTTTGTATTTTGGAAGATTGGTCATTGCCAACGTGATCATATTTACCTTACACTGTTAAATATAAAGCCTTTGTTATCAACTGAGCCACAGGGGTACGGCTGTCACTGCTGAACGTAATGCTTTGGAACTTCGAGCTGAAGCTCGGTGTGTCTTGTGAGTGGCCCCTCGGAATGACAACATTTCCCATCAGTGACCTGGAAGAATGCTGGTGAAATCTAAAAATAGACGAGAAGAATAACCCTGGGTGTTGCTGAAGTGATTGTGCAGTTTAATTTGTGAGCTGATGGCAGGTTAATTTATTGTCTTGTTATCTTAGCAAACTGCTTCAGTAATCTGTGCCCCTTTCAGCTGGTGATGACCCTCTTGCTTACACCTACATCCCTTCTTGCAGTTCAGGATGTTTTTAGGCTGCAAAAACATCTCCGGTGCAATTCTGACGTAACATATTTGCCTGTTCTTATTTTCTCAGGAGCCCTGGACTTTGAGCATATTGAAGAACAAGCTGAAGGGATCTTTGGTGGAAGGAAAGTATCACTTCAGTAGTGCTAATTGAAATGTAGCTCAGCAGTTCCCAGGCTGCAGCCCCAAGTGTGCTCATAAGGAGGTGGATTGCAGTTGCAATCGAGGTGGTAAATGGGAAAAGATTGGAAACAGCTGCCCCACTGAATTACTTAGGCTTCATTTTCCTGAAATGCCTTTGATACAGCTTAAAGTAATGTCCATGGGAGTTAAAAGCCATGGGTAAGGCACAGGTGGTCCTTCAGTCAAAAAAGATCTTCACTGGAGTGCTTCACTTGTAAGGATGAAAGCAAAGTTGGAGGATTAGTGCATCTAAGCCGAGTGCTGCTTTAAAATCTTAGGGAGAAGTTTGTGTGGGTAAGGATTGGAACTTCTAAGGCAGGTATCTACTTAGCCATGCTTTTTTTTTTTTTTAATGCAGCATTAGACTGCACGTGCATGACAGAGTAAAGCTAGCAAGCTGTGTCTTCAGTACCCGTTTTCTTTCTGGAGTTGCTTATGCTCTTCCTTTGACCACGGGATGATGAGTCAGTGATGGGCTTCAAGTACTTGAGCTTATCCTGATATTCTGCCCGCTCTGTGTTGAAGCCCTGTGAAGGTCTATGTTCTAACAGTCCTTAAGCTGCTTGGAGAGCTGCAGTTCTTTTCTATAAACCTGAGATAACTGTTTTCTTAAATGAGGAGGGAGAGAGATTCGTTTACTGAATTAATAACCAGAATTTCAGTGCAAGAGTGCAGACTGAGTTGGAAGCAGAATTTGGAAAGATTCAGAGTAACTGATAAAGAAAAAAGAAGGTAGTCTATCATCTTCAGGAAAGAAATGCAAACGAAAGAGCAAAGAAGAGGATTGTAAGTGCTTGACATAATTAGCTTTGCAACGGTGATATTGAGGAAGGGTTGTATTTTGTGGGTAGAAAAGGTATTAGGAATGCTCAAGAACTATTTGAGCAATAGCATAAGACTGACATAGGGATGAACAATTAGTCATAATTTGTCTGTGAAAAAGTAAGAAACTGTATGCTGAGTGAGCCATGAGTAATGAATTTCTGGAAGCCTTATGATTATGCAGCATGTGAAGAAAAAAAAACACAAGCCTGTGTACTTTAAGGTAGCATTTGATTTGACAAATTGCTTGGTTATTTCAAAACAAGAAAAAAACTTTTCCACCACAGGAGACTGGACTTAGGAACCTGCTGGGATGTTAAGCCCAATATGACAGTTAATTCCTACGTTTTGTTTTCAGTGAGGAGAATACCCCACTGGACTTGGATGACCATGGTGGCAGAACATTTCTCAGAGTTTTGCTGCATTTAACAATGCACGACTACCCTCCTCTGGTGTCTGGGGCGCTTCAGCTGCTCTTCCGGCACTTCAGTCAGAGACAAGAAGTCCTTCAAGCTTTTAAGCAGGTATGTGTGTGTATTAAGAACATTATTCCTCATCTGAATGTGTATACTGCAGTTTAAAAATAAATCCTTTTGTGCAACTAATGGATTGCATTCATATAAGGTTCAACTGCTTGTTACCAGCCAAGATGTTGACAACTACAAGCAGATAAAACAAGATCTGGACCAACTGAGGTCTATTGTGGAAAAATCGGAGCTTTGGGTATACAAAGGCCAGGGTCCAGACGAGGCGATGGATGGAGTGCAAGGAGAAAATGAACACAAGAAGAAAGAGGTAATTGGGTTGTGCTTTCCAAGATTTGTATCTTAATGTTTTCTGAAGGTGTAACTGCTCCCAGAACTGTGGGTACAGCAAGTATCCCTTCTGCATGCTGCATAGTGAGGCTGTTTGTATTGCTGTTAGAAATACGGCAAGAATAAGAGGAAAGCTTGGACCAGCTGATGCCAATTAGCCTTGGGTGGAAACTGCTCAGAATTAGCAGCTGCTGTAGTGTCATCTTTAGGCCCTAACAGAGCAGTTGGTTTGGGTTTTGCTGTGCCCCTTGTGTTGTCCTTGCAGCACTGGGAGATTGTGTGACTTCTTTGGGTGGTCACCCAGCAGAGGACAGCTGCGAACGGTTGGGGTGATGCATTGTGAATCACAACACAGTGTGTGTGCTGGTGCGGCGTTGGGGAACTGGGAAGGGCAGCAGAGAAGTGGTGTAGCCCTGGCAAGAGGGCTCTGGGGCAGGTGCAGGCAGGGGCTGCAGTGCAGATCCCAGGGAGAGCAGGCAGCGGTGTGTTGGGCAGCAGTGCCCGGTCTCTGGGAGGGCACTGGTGGCACCAGCTGCTGTGCAGAGGGACAGCAGGGAATGTGGGCAGTGGGGACACTAGGGTGCATGCTTCCAACACATTTGATTTTTTCATATCCTTCGGTTAAACTATTTGTATATATAACATGGGGGTTGCTGTATTTTTTTACAACTTACTTGTAGCTATTAGTATGGTGAATATTAGTATTTATAAAAAATCTGCAAGTGAAGCTAATGAATGGTGAGGTGAACACAACGTGCTAAAGCACTGTATCAAAACAAAATACAACACTAGAGAAAAGACTTAAAAAATCCCTGAATATTTCTTGGTTTCTCACGGCAGTTTTGAGTATTCATTTTTATAAAATGGCAGAAGAGCACAGTGCTTAAGAACCAGGTCAATGCTGGTGCTTGATCACACCTGATAGTACTAAACTTCCCTGGCATGCACATCTGGCCTAGAACTAATTAAATGCTCCTGTCTCAGCGTGACTGTAATCAGATAGAAAACACGGGATGAGAGAATGCAAGAAATAATCCCTGGGATATGAATATTTATCATTGGAAGTAAATAAAAGTAATTTATTTGTCACTTTCCATGTGTGTAGTTAGGCATCTCTTGCTATCTGTACGATGACAGTTTAATAATAGTAAAGGGGGAGAGAAAATAAGTTTTTCTGCGGTGGGGACTGGATTACAGATGGAACGTGACAAGCGAAGGAAAGGACAGGAGGTTACTATCTCTAAAATTATCCCACCCTCATGTTATTTTATGTTATAGAGGTCAATGTGGGATGGCAGGATAACTGTGTTTTTCTGAGGCTGTCAGCAAACTGAAGGATGACGCTCCTTTCCAGGAAGAGAGCAGTCACAAGCCTAGAACGGTAATTTTAGTCCTCATGAAGAGCGTACTATAAGCTGCTAATAAATTGTATGATTTTTATCCACAGGAAGGTCACAGCAAGTCACAGAAGCCTGAAAGTACCAGCAGCTACAACTACCGCGTAGTAAAAGAGGTAAAACTGTTTCTTGATAGTTAAATGGAAGTGTAAATGAGTAACTCAGCCCTGGAGAGCTGCAGTCGCAGGGAGACACCCAGGAAAGTCTGAGTCACTCTTCCATTGTGGAAACTATTTGCTGAGTAATAACATATCCCAGTTTGAATGAGAAGCCAGGAATATAATAAGCACAACATGTGTATTCTTTCCTTAAGAATGGATTAGTGAGAAACGCGACATTTTGTTGCTGTTTCAATGGTAACATAATATTTTTATTAAAGGCTATAAAGCAAGTAAGCAAGTCAAGAAGCTATTTAAATTGCTCTGTCCCGAGTAGTTTACATGTGAAAAGCTCTGTGCTCTTGAAATTTAATTTCAGAAATACCAGACAAAGAGCGTGCACTGGCGCTGCTGTCCTCTTAGGTAATGGGTTTTCTGTGGCACTGTGCTGCGGAGCCAGACGTTGGGTTCACTTTACACGGCCGAGTTCCACAGGAGCAGCACTAGTTAGAGCTGAAATGGATAGTGCCCAGGCCAGTAAACCACCAGATGTGATGATAGAGCTGTTGCCTCACTGCTTCCCTTGCCTGTGCCAAGGTGATGAAAGACTGCCCTGGCTGCTGCGTCTCCGGGAGGGTGGCGAGGGGGTGGCAGCCACCACAGCCGCCTCCTGCCCCAACATCTCCCAAGGGCTCTCATCTCCAGCCTGGTCCTTCCGCATCTCTGCTGCTGTTGCAGGAGCAGGCAGGCTTTAGCCCAGTCTTTGCTCCTCATCTTGAGACCACAGAACTTGATTTTGCTGCCTAGAGTCGCTGTGGTTCGTGCAGATGTGTGTTCTGACGTTAGCTCTCTCCGAGAGCCGCCTGGCATGTTCTGAAATAAAACCCAGTTCTAAAGCAAGTCTCTTCTCCAGATCCTGCTTCGGCTGAGCAAGCTGTGTGTGCAGGAGGGCATCTCTGTCAGGAAGAGTCGGAAGCAGCAGCAGCGGCTGCTGAGGAACATGGGCGCGCATGCCGTTGTGCTCGAGTTGCTGCAGATCCCTTACGAAAAGGTTGGGTTTCTGTACAGCTGTTGCCTTACTTCATGTTGTGTTGATGGATTTTTAACAGCTTCTCACATCTTCCTGAACATTCTGCCTTTTTAAACTGGATTCAAAGAAGCTATTCTAAATTATCAAAATTAATTGAAAACCTATATAGGTTTTGTTTGTTTAAAGTCTTTGAAGGTAGTTTTCTGTACTAATTTCTGAGGAAATATTTGTCCACTGTAGCTTGGGATAAGACCAAGGCTGAACTTTCAGCTTTCTATGGGAGGTGTGTTATGCTGCCTTGAAGTTAAGCTGTCAGTGGAAGCAAGACACTATTGCTACACGGTAGCTGTCTGAAAGCCATCCTGGGAGCACTGAGGGACATGAGGGAGCCTGCTGCCCTGTGGGATTTATCAGCAGGTCTGTCCAGTAGTTAGACGTGAACCAGACGCCCCACCACCACACCTGTCTCCCAGTTACAGAGTCCCAAACTCCCTCTTAGGAATAAATAAATACCAACTGGCTCTGGAGACGAGGTCTGCAGTTCATAATTAGCCCTCTCAGAGTGCCATGTAATGTCGGTGGCATGGTGTGGAACCCCTGTGACCGTGCTGCTGTGCAGTTGGAGCTGGCACAGCACCGCGCCGTGCTGATGGAGCACACCCCGAGTGCGTCACGTTGGCTGCCCGTGAGTCACTGCTGACAGGTACTTATCATTGCACAGGTGAGGGAGCTTTTCCAGCTTACTCTGCTGTCATCTGTTCCAAACTCCGCAGGTTTCTGAGAACCAGTCACTGTAGGCAGTAGCTTTGAGAAATGTTAAACTAAGTCTCATACTATCCTGCTTCATATTTTGCTAAAAAATCAGCAGAAGTAGCCCCTTTGATGGCTCTGTCACCGTTCTGTCCCATGCTTATGAACACGCTACTGAACAGGCAGTATGGAAAGTGTTTCACCTTCGGAAATAGATGAAACTCCTTAAAAATAAAAGCAGACAGTAATTTTTCCAAACTGCATTTTATACCATCAGTGATCTACGCTGATGTCAGAGGAAAGGCACTGATTCCTGAACTGTGCTTGGAAGCATGCAAGTAGTGTGCAGATTCCAGTAAATATAAATTGGGCTTAACTGTTGCAATAACAACTTTCCATCTCTTCTTTGCCATGAACTACCTATCTGTCACTGCTGAAATGCATTTCAGCAGAACATGGCAATTTTCCTCTGTAGCCCTAAGGTGATGATGTGTGGTTTGGCCAGTGCACTGGTATGTTCAGAAGTGTAAAAGTGACTAAAGCACGTTGCTGGCAGGCTTGGTCATAGGGTATGCAATTTTAGAGAATAAACTACTGTAATTTCTATTACGGTCTTTATTTTTGATGATCTTTAGAACTGTGAAGCAGGCCAAACTCATCCCTAATGTCTGTGAACTGGGTGGAGGTTTGTTTTTCTTTGGAGTGTGAGGGAGACGTGACAGTTCTCTTGCAGAGCTGGAGCTGAGACTCATCTAGTTAGTGCTCACCTGAAAGTGAACCTTCAGATTCTTTTTAACCCCATCTTATTTGTCATGCAATCACAGGCTGAAGACACGAGGATGCAGGAGATAATGAAGCTCGCACACGAGTTTTTGCAGAACTTTTGTGCTGGGAACCAACAGAACCAGGCGTTGCTGCACAAGCACATAAACCTGTTTCTTAACCCAGGGGTAAGAACAACCTCATGCCATAATTTTTTTTCCATCAAGAAAAGAGAATGGATTGTCCTTGGTGATTGCCTCTGGGCCTGTTCTGATGCAAGACTGGTTGAAGGGGTCACATTTTATTTCCTTCTAAAGCCTTGAAATTTTGTTTAGGACCATTTCAGTGAAGAAAGTTCAAGAGGCTGAAGTGGACTGAAAAAATAGCCTTAGATACAAGCCAATGTGTTGAAATATTAGGTCCTCAGAAATGTTTGGTTAAGTCCTGAACCCTGCAGAAGTGTTGACTTCATCCTGACCTCTCTGTGGATTTGGTGGTTTGTTTACTTTCTAATTTCTTTCTTTGTTTTATCTCCTTCATTAGATTCTGGAAGCAGTGACAATGCAGCACATTTTCATGAACAACTTCCAGCTTTGCAGTGAGATTAATGAACGCGTCGTTCAGCACTTTGTCCACTGTATAGAAACACATGGCAGAAACGTTCAGTACATAAAGTTCCTGCAGACAATTGTCAAGGCGGAAGGAAAATTCATTAAGAAATGCCAAGATATGGTAATGGCTGAGGTGAGAGCTGCAGAGATTCGCGAGGTCTGAACAGAAGTTTTCACATACCATTTGGTGAAAATGACAAATTGATCCTCTCGCTTCTGGGACTGCCAAGAAGCTGACAGTTAGCTCTCACAATGCAAAAAGAGCATACAGCTACCAGAAAGCATAGACTTCTTGTGACCAAAAGCGTTCTGAGCTCTTCACCTACAGATATAAAGAGTGGTTAGTTACTAATGATATTTGCAAGTTATTTTCCAGGCTTCTACAAAGCAGTATATAGGCAGGCTTGGTTTGAAGGAAAGCTGCCTTTCCACAGGAAAATTGGCAATAAGAAAAATAGTTTAATTTCAATGTTCTAATGGAGAAGGAAAATTTTACCATGATAATAGAATAATTTGATGAGAATTTCTTTGTATCTTAAACAGCTGAACATGTAAGTCTTGGTAAGTGCTGAAGGAGGAAGAGACTGAGGGTCTTCAGCAATTTAGGCGTGTAGGTAACTGAAATTGGGATGTCAGGACAGGAGAGGTAATAAAAGGGTAAATAAGTCCCTTTAAGTGGGGTATTGTAGGTGATCAGTTTGACAGTCTGTTTGCATGTCTGGCATTTTTATTGGCCTCCTCGGCAGGGGGAGCCCAAGGATCAGATTTCTCAAGCTCTGGCTTGTGTGTGTGTCAGTTTTACTAGACTGATCAGAGGTCTTCCATAGTTTGTAGCTCAGTTCAAAAGTGGTTCTGTGAGCTTTCCAACGTGGAGTTATGTTTGTGAAGATGCTCAGCACTTAGCTTTAACAGGGACCAGCAGCTGCTGAGGAAGAAGGGGTTGCCTTCTGCATTTTATCTAGCTGATTGCCACAAGCTCTATGTGGTAGGGTATTTCTGATCCTACAGTTGCATGCTAAGAGGCTCAGCCCCTGAGTAGGGGTCAGCCTGCTTGCTGTCATTTCCTTCGTGGAGTTACAGGAGGTCTGAGCTACGCAGGAAATCTGGCCATCCAGATCTAAAATGTGAAGTTTGTAGAAATCTTCAGTGTGTGACTTAACGTGTCACTTGCTAGCGCTGGAAAATTGGTGTTTGTTCAGCAGGGTGGGATTACTGGGCCCTGCAGCCCTCCCATCCAGCATGCCCCTGAGGCGTTGCTCTGAACAAAATGGTCCGACTACAGCTCTCTGTATGAAAAAGTCAGCTGAGGCAATGTACGCGAAATAAAAAAGCACAATGGAAAGTCACAAGCTTCTTGGCAAAACTTCTGTCTAGGCAGTCAGTTGGACTGACTTTGAAGTTCTTCAGCAGTTTAGAAGTGGTAAATTCTTTAAGAGAAAGTGTCATACTTGAGCCATCTGCCCCATGAAGGAGAGCACAAGAGGAATGTCCAGCTGACTTGGTGGCTGCGCTTCTTAAGTTTCCAAGGAACAGCAAATCGGAATTTTCACTGTGACTGTCAGCCCACAGACTGGGGGAGGATGCTGTGGGGAGATGCCCAGGCTTTGATCTGCTAATGGGGTGTTTTTCTTTCTTGTTAGCTGGTGAATGCAGGGGAAGACGTCCTGGTGTTCTACAATGACAGGGCCTCCTTCCAGACTTTGGTGCAGATGATGAGATCAGAAAGAGATCGGATGGATGAAAACAGCCCGCTGATGTACCACATCCACTTAGTCGAACTGCTCGCTGTGTGCACGGAAGGCAAAAATGTCTACACAGAAATAAAATGCAATTCCCTTCTTCCTCTGGATGACATTGTTAGGGTAGTAACCCACGAGGATTGCATACCTGAGGTGAGGGCTGTTTGGAGGCACTGGCCTTGTATGTATTTGAAATGTACTGACTTTGGGTGAGAGAGATGTGATGTTGAGTCTCTTGCCTGGGAAGGCTGGTGGGGCAGGTGAGCAGTACCTGGGAGTTGGGAAATTACATTCCTTCCCTGGTTTTGCCATAGACAACCCCAGTAAATAGCTAAGTTAATCCTTTCATACTTGTTTCCTTGCCCTTAAAATGGGGATGTGATGCTGTACTTCTTTTATAGGGTTCTAGAGGCAGAGAGGTTTATGGAGTATGCTGCTAACCTTGAACAGATGGTTCTGC
Source organism: Anas platyrhynchos (assembly GCF_047663525.1). Taxonomy (NCBI): domain Eukaryota; kingdom Metazoa; phylum Chordata; class Aves; order Anseriformes; family Anatidae; genus Anas; species Anas platyrhynchos. Next base: position 1,932,122 of record NC_092599.1, on the reverse strand, counting down.
AGAACTGGAAATGAATATTATGCTGACATTTTGTCTGCAGTAATCCCAGTGTTTTTTATTGGATGGTGTCTTTCTATTCATGGCATTAAATTTCACCAGTGCTTAAATAAAAAGAAGTAGTTGAGCTGCAGATGACTTATAGCAGTTTTAATGTGACATTATATCCATTCATGATACCATTCAAGTTTTTTAATGGTATTTTTTTCTCCACTTTTAGGTTAAAATTGCATACATCAACTTCTTGAATCATTGCTATGTGGACACAGAAGTAGAAATGAAAGAGATTTACACCAGTAATCATATGTGGAAGCTATTTGAGAACTTCCTGGTTGACATCTGTCGGGTAATGATTTCTGTATCTGGGAACTGAATTCAGAAAGTTTAAATTAACCTATCTGGTATATAGCAGTAAAAATAAGACATAGCAGTGCTGCATCAAGACAGTAAGTGCCCTAACTGCTGTGCTGCTTCATATTTATATTTGCCTCTTCCCTTGTGCCTGTGGATTTCATTAGTCATATTCCATGGAACGCATTAATATTTTCCTTTAAAAAAAATCAGAAAAGCCCCACACCCTACTCCTTTGTCTAATGCCTTTTTCTGTTCTGCCACCTGGCTTGCTTATTCTGGCTGTGATAGTTAACTTCTTCCCGAGCAATAGTCAATGTTTTTTTGGCAGGTCAGGACAAATATTTTCCAAGCTTGGCATTTGTTTGTCCATGTGGCTTTTTGCCTGGGATTCCAAGTATTTCCCCATACGAAAGCATTACACCTCAGTCCTCCCGACCCTACTAGTTTCTTTCCTCTAAGGTACTCTTTCTTCCCCTCCCTCTTGAACATGCTATATGCCAGCACATTAAAACTCGTTAAAACAATAACAGTGTTGAGCTTCTGCCTATGCATGTGCTAGAAATACAAAGATACCAGTATCATAAATATTGCTGTGACAGGGAATTGCACTGACTAGGCTGATACAAAATCAAAAACTCCAGTCTGTAGGACATTTTAGACTACCTTGGTTGAGCTGTTTCTGAACCAATAATGAATTACCTTGCAGGCTTGTAACAACACCAGCGACAGAAAGCATGCTGACTCCATATTGGAGAAGTACGTTACAGAAATAGTGATGAGTATAGTCACCACTTTCTTCAGTTCCCCGTTCTCTGATCAGAGCACTACTTTGCAGGTAGGAAAACGTAGAGACATAAGAGTGAAGATGTATTGTCAATGCAGTGATGCTAATTCCACTTTGGTTCTATTACCAGTTAAAAAGAGGCACGTGGTGGGTCAAATGTATTCTTTGTGACCAAAATGTTTGTGTTTTTTTTTTGCTGTAGAAATTGTAAGATTTGTATATCAGATTACAATCATTTTCTGTGGAAGCTGTCACAGCTTCATCAGTAAATTCAGTTCTGTACTGCCATTGAGACCACGTAGAAACTCTCTCCAAAAGGCCCACATGTCATTGCTAGGTTCAGGGTGAGAAAATCACAGTGCATGTAAGGCAATGAAGGTTTTTACCATGTTTTGTATTCCAGTTATATCTGAGGGGTCAGGCCCTCTTTGCTGTCAGTTATCTGAGTACAGCTGAAGGTGATGTGGGCAGGTGTAGGAGGGCAAACAATTTTGCTTTGGGCATGCCAGCTCTCTAGCAGCGTTAAAGCAGTTGCACAGCAGGAAGGAGTTCTCCTGAGCACCTTGAAGAATGAAAATAAAAATAAAACAACTTTGCTGGCAAGCCTGCCAGGTAGGGTAGAGAGTGTTGCATTACAGAGGGTACAAAGACAGCATGTTTTTATAAAAGGATTCTAATTTCCTTTAAAAAGTAAAACAACAAATACAATCCAAGAGTTCTTGTTCTATTAAGCTGAGTAACTTCTGATCTTGCACAAAAATCTGGGAAGTGTGGAGGAGAAGCTTGGAACATTCGTGAAGTGACAGATTTCCACAGCAGAACAGCAGCGTCAGGACATTGCCATAATATTTGTATTGCAGCACAATGATAACATCATTCTTTTATTCATAAATAACTTCTTGGGAGGAGTGTGGGTGGAGTGGTCAGGTGCCTGGCTGTTCTATCAAGTTTGAATATGGTAATTGGTGAAACTTGATGCAGCTTCATCATGCCAAAGGCAGTTGTTCAAAGTGCAGACTCCAGGTTTGTAATTGAATGCAACTGGCAGCAGGTTAGGAAGCATCTGGTTCCCAAAAGCAGCCATAAAGGGCACCTGGCAATTTGCCGTGTCAGTCCCTCATCAAGGAACTTATGCAAACCCTTCGGATCATGGTGTGCTGCCTGGGTGACTGCAGTCCCCCAGGAAAATGTACATAAAACTGCTGCACGACTATCAGGTGGAGAGTTCTCTCTGCTCAGTATTAGCAGTGTGCTCATTCTTTTCTCCTGCTGACACTGCCCTCCATGGGGCAGGATGCGTACCCAGCCTGTGTCTGGGTGACCAGTTTCCAGCCTCACCTTACCAACTGCTTTCTATTCAAGAGGCCTGCCTCTAGGAGCTAGCTCTCCTTATTCAGGCAAGAAGATGGTCGCATTGAAAGCAACAGAGAAGCATTGGAGGTTGACTCAAATACTCTTAAACTGCCAAACTGTGCGCTTTGCCTGTGAGAGCACAGAGGGCTCCAGCAGCTGTGTTTGGGCTGAGCAGCTTTATTAGGGTTGTCTTCACTTGTGCAAGTCTGAGCAGTCCAGCAGTTGGTCTGCTCTTCGTATGACTTTCAAAATGTCAGCAACTACTGCGGTATCAGCTTTCGTGATAGCTTGTCACAATTTCATCAGAAGAAAATGAGAAATTGAGATGAGTGGTTAGCCTTGTCCCCCAGGGCTCTGTCCTTCTACTCTTCCCTCTGGACTCTGTTACCTTGCTGTCATACCCTTAATTGTCATCTCTGAGTGTACAACATTTGAATACACTTCCTTACCGTCATATTTTAGCCCTTAACTTTATACGCCAACGGGTTTTCTTTAGTTTCTCATTCTCTCCCTCTGTCTAGCAGGATGAAATAATTCTTCTTCACCATCTCAGTTGATCGCTCTGTCTTTGTCTTATCCTACGTTTTCCCTCTGTAAGTTAAAAGCTCTGTTTCTCTACCTTTTTCTGCCTGTCAAGACTCTTGCACATAACCAGGAACTCTCCCACCTGAGGAGTACATCCCGTTGGACTGCCTGCTGGGTGTACCTAACTCCTCCAGGTGGGATTTTGCACTCACATCTGAGATCCTGCAGGGCTGCCTGCAGCTGCTTTTACCTGATCATGCGCCACTGTCTCCAGGAGTGACCTTTGCCATTCAACTTTGTTTTGCCTTTGGATTCAATCGCTCCCCATTCTTTCTGCTACACCTTGTCATCTTGTTTCTTCTCATGCGAGCCTCTTCTTGTCTCATGCTCTTTCATGTTATGGCTCGTTGGACTGAAATTGTACCTCCCTTGAGTCAGGACCAGCCTTGCTTGTTCAGGGAACACCTTGTACATCTATCATAAAGTTCAAATAATATAAAATTAGGAGAACATAAATATGTCTTTTCAAAGAACAGCTGCCCCCAAACTTTGCTCTTTAAGAAGTACTGTTTAGCCTGTTTGCCTCCTAAGGGTGCTCCTGCCTGAGGCCTTCCTTCACAAACGTAGTCAGAGAGATGTGGGACATGGAATACATTTCTTACTTGATTTATGGACCTAGTTTAAGCAAATGAAACATCTTTGAAGCTTTTTAGACTGACATGTCTTTAAAAATGAACTGGAAGGACTGTGTCAGTGGCTGAAGTCCAAAAGTGCAGGTATTTTCAGTGCCTTGGAGAATACTGCTGTCTGCCATGGTTTTGATGTTTGGCTTATTTCTAGAAAGGATAATGGGTATTTGCCTCTTAGTAATTTTTGGTTCTCGAATTTTGATTCTCCTTTTGTACATTTCATAATGGTGTTATTAAATGAATTAATTTAATGGATTTAATTACCTAATAGATTTGGCTTTTTCCTCTAACTCCACTTTTTTCTTACAAACAGACATCAATCTTGACCAGAATAAAAGAGGTATTTTTTCACTGGTGTTCTTCAGTCTTGTGGGCTTCGCACTGTGGTGTAGTTCACTTAGCTGATAGAAACACGGAATAGCTAATAGGCACAGGGACATGGGTATTCCTTCTCAATCTCGGGTCATTTGAAATATTTAAAATACAGGTAAAATAAATGAATTATTCTACTAATTGCTGTACAAAACCAAACAGGGAGTTCTGGTCAATGTAGTTGGAGTGTTGCAAAGACAAAAGAATAGAGCTTGTGTGTACTGGAATAGCTGACCTATCTGCAGTGGGAGATCACCTTGCAAGTACAGGGCTAAAAACCACGCCTGAATTTTGGCTGATCCCTAGCAGCCATAGTATTTACCACTAACTGCTACCTATATCCAAAATAACAAATGCACAGCTGGTTTCTTCAGTAAATTAGATACCGGCTAATATTTGCAATGAGTTTTCAACTCTGTTGCTGTGCTGGTGTTTGGCCAGGAGCAAAGTCCCATTTACCTGTGGACTATTGAGTCAGCTGCTGGTCAGCGCTAGGAGAAAAATCTCGATGCCACGTTTGCTGATAACTCTTGATTAAACAGGTGAAGATTACTGCTTATTTCCTTTGCTTAGTCAGGCTTCAATTACTAAAGCTCTATGCTTTAGAAGCTGTCTATTTAATATTTCCCATCCAGCCCTCGTTCCCACCCTTTCCATTCAGTTGCTGATTGTGTGGTAGATACGCTGTCTACAGCATGAAGTTGTCTAACAAGTGGATGCAGACCAGTTAGAAGTGACTGCTGTGCAAAAAGTCAGGGCTGGAGCTGGAAACCGGTGTTACCTCAGGTTAATGCTGATACATCCCAATATGATGCAATGAGTTTGATTTTTCTCTAACCTTGTGTTCTAGACCCGGCAGCCTGTGTTCGTTCAGTTGCTACAAGGCGTGTTCAGAGTGTACCATTGCAACTGGCTAATGCCAAGCCAGAAGGCATCGGTGGAAAGCTGCATTCGGGTGCTCTCAGATGTAGGTAAGAAATGCATGTAATCAGATCTAAATATGCTGCAAATGTGGTCATCCAGTATTTGCTGCTTACATGGCACCCTTCCAAAAATAAAGTTCAGCTTGCTTCCTGCTGGGGCCGCTTGCAACTAATTCAGTGCCAAGGCATACTACAAAGCCAGGCTTATGCTGGTACACTGTCATTATTGAGCAATGTTGTCACTGTAACCTGAAGTGCTTTCTTGGATTAACCTCAGAACTCTGCAATCCTGTTGATCTGTGACCAGGAAATGGTCCATCTGGAGTTTTGTATCACTCCTCCCACTAATTTGCTCCGCTTTTAGCAGCAAAGAGAATAATTTGCACTGGATGTGAGGCCAGATCTGTTGGATAGGTGCATGCTAACACACGTGAGATGTGTGTGATGCATTCCTGCTCATACAATTTGAAGACAGTAAACTGATCAGAGGTGTGAAAGCCTTTAAACATAATGCTACAGAGAGGTCTGACCCATTACACTGACTGAGCGTTGTGTTGTTTAAAATGCATACGAGGTAGATTGTAGAAGGAATTGCAAGTGGAGCTTGTCTCATTCTTGCATTACCTCTAATACATGGGCTAAAGGAATCAATTCTTACTAATTTTTTTTTTGCTTGTTGCAGCAAAAAGCCGAGCAATTGCAATTCCTGTAGACTTGGACAGTCAGGTCAACAATCTCTTCCTGAAATCTCACAATATTGTACAGAAGACTGCAATGAACTGGCGAATGACTGCAAGGAATGCTGCCCGCAGAGATTCGGTGCTTGCTGCCTCCAGGGATTATCGAAACATAATTGAAAGATTACAGGTGACTACACAGCACCCCTTCCACCTTTGATAACCACTTGCATATCTACACAAAAGGAGGAATTCACTAAGTAAAGACACGAAGTGGGAATTAGTCAAAAGCTCCGTGGTGAACGTTAGCAGATGCTGAGTGTAATACTGTGTGTAAAATCAAATATAAGCCGTTGTATCAAGAAAGCTAATTGAATGTCCATGGTACATGAACATAGAGGTTTTATTGTCCTAGGAAGTGACGATATTTGAAGTTACTGGTACTTGAAACATTCTTGTTCTACCATTAGTTTGAAATAAAACATTACTTCTGTCAGACAGGACATTATCGTTGTCACAGCCACACCCGTCCAGTGCTTTGCTCCTTGTACACCAGCCCCCTCTCAGTACAGCAAAAGGTGCCATGAGCCTTCCTGGAAGCTGCTGCATGGCTTGAAATAAATGGATGATTGGCTCCTTGTTGACACAGTTGCAGCTGGAGTCATTTCGCTGAAATGGTTGTGTTCCCACACTGTTTCTGCTTAAAATAATATTTAAACATAAAAAAGACTTCCCCTTTAAAGAAGGCTATTAAATGACAAAACATGGCCAAACTATCCAGGCAGGACAGTCGTACTCTTCTGCACCTTGTGAAATTAATTTGTATATAACTTCTACGTGTTTAATGCTTGCTGAATCTCTCTATATGGTTATGTTCTAGGACATCGTATCAGCTCTAGAGGATCGCTTACGTCCTCTTGTCCAAGCAGAGTTATCAGTACTGGTAGATGTGCTTCACAGACCTGAACTGCTCTTCCCAGAAAACACGGATGCAAGGAGGAAATGTGAAAGTGGAGGTTTCATTTGCAAGTAAGCTGTCTTGAAGTCTGACCTTCTTGGAGGTTTTTGGTTTTATTTTGCTCTTTTTTCCCCCCCAAAAAAAAAGTTGTGCCCTTGTTCAGCTTTATACAAAGCATGGTATTTCATGCTATGATAAATACAATTTCTCCTTTTGGTAGGGGGAAGCTACTGGAGTGGGGGAAATTGATATGCTCTCATAGCGAATGCTTAAAAATCTCTATTTGCTGTAGGAAACAAATGTAATGAACGCTAGTATAAATTAGTATAAAATTTGGAGCTGATCCCTGCCTTCAACCCTAATGATGTTTGCGAGGTACTTGTCCTTGTAGCACTTAATGCTGGGGAGCTATGTCAAAATCAATTGTTATCACATGCATCACCTACCTTGTGCCCAAATCTGGAGTGAAGGGAAAGGAAAGATTACAGGGTCATTTTGAGGGCAATTCAGAGCAGAATCCCGGTTCTCAGATCACCTCCCAAACAGGTGGATTGTGCACAGAGCTGAGGGCAGCTGGGTAACTGAGTAACAAAGGCCGGGCAGAGTGGATTTCTAATTGCACAATCACGGTCTTTCCGTGTGATTTTAACAAAATAGCGTGTGGAACAGTTTTCTTCTTCGTGTTTGTTCTGGAGGATCATCAAGTCTTAAATTACATTGCTCCTTCCTCCGATTCCTTTCTGCCTGTAGGCAGATGGGTTTTATCTAGCTATCCTCCTGCCAGGGACTTTGCAAGTGTTCTTCACAGCTTCACCAAAGCCCAGAGTCCTAGTAGCTGGCTAAATGCTGCTCTTGAGAGAATATTCCCAAGATGGTTGTATAATGGCATGACAGAGCTATGTTTTAATAAAAACCTGTTTGCAGCTTAAACTAATTAAGAGAGCCACATATCTTATCCCATTTTTAGAATTAGTACTAAAATGAACTGATTGATTGCTTATTTTCAGATTAATAAAGCATACTAAACAGCTGCTGGAGGAGAATGAGGAGAAACTATGTATTAAAGTATTACAGACACTCAGGGAAATGATGACCAAAGATAGAGGCTATGGAGAAAAGGTAATGTAATTTACAGTTCATCGTTCTGTGTTAAGCACTGTATTTATTATTCAGTAAAGGAAAATATTATTCTGGCTCTTTCAAGCTGTTTTGTATGTGTAAGCATTTCTGTGAATCAGGAACAAGTTCAAATCAGGAACAAAAAAATTTTAGTCAACAACTTCAAATATAACTTGAAAGGTAAGCTTGCTTCTGTTGCTTTTGTACTTTAGATGTGCAAGTTTAACTCAATTCTTGTGGTTGCTGCCACTGTAAAAAAATAAAAATAAAAGTTGGTTACATTTTTACGAAGGATATAACCTCCTTATCTGTTTGCTAGGTCTAGGTGACTCTTCATCGGGTCACATAACCTTGCAATAGGAGGATATTTTGTGGTTTAATTTTAATTTGTTATACATCTGAGTCATCATCTTGTGAGTTATAGATGGAAACTGTCTGTACAGCCGCCCATGTATTTTTCTTTCCCTTTCCCACACACAAGTCCTTTGTCAGGTGAGAGGAATGTCATTCTGTAGGTACAAGCCTATTCTCATTCTCTATTTGAATCAGAAGAGTGTGCCTACACCGGTATGTTTGGGCATCTAGGCATTCCTACAACCATTCCCAAAATTCCAATCTGAAGCATCTCCTGCATTTTTAAAGCTCTTTAGGTTATGAACATGCCATGCAAGAGGCATACAGCATGTCCTCCCAGTGAAGGTGCTCGTGAACAGTTCGGAATTGGCAGCTGGGTCTGTGGGGAGGCAGTGGCGTGGAAGGATGTGTGCTGCAGCTGGGAGCCTGTGCCTGAAGCAGATGGCGTCTCGTGGCCCATTCTCACTTGCTGTAGGGTTTGAAGTTGTTGCAGAGTGCAAGATTCACAGTCCTGAAAGGCAAAAGCTGTAGAGCTCAGACAGCTTTGTCATAGTGACTGTTTTTAGCTGTAGCTACAGCTGCAGCCATGAGGGAAGGAGAAGCTGTGAAGGCAGAGGAAGCTGTAGCACCACGAGGGTGAATGCCCAGCTGGGATGTCACAGACAACCTCTGCTTTGGCTGGTTTAGCTGGAAACGAGACCGTAGGAGCAGCAAGTAGCTCTCCATTGCCAGTTCAGCAGGAGGCAAGCACTCGCACGCCAGAGCGCAGGGACCTGGAGGAGCTGGCAGGAAGGGAGAGCAAATGGAGCACGGAGCCTGCGTGTGGGTGCGCGTATGGGCTGCTGCCCAAGCACACCCAGCTGAGCACGCAGCGCTGCCATGAGTGAGCGGGAGACTCCTAGGAAAATGCCCACGGGGCAGGGATGGCCTGGGCTGTGCTCCCTGATGTGTCAGGGACTGCGCTTCCCACCTGCTGCTACCACCTCGCGGCTGCCCGAGACCCAGCCTGCCTCCTGCTGCTTTGCCCTAGACCTGCTGCTGTACCGAGGGGTTTTCCTCACTTTGCATAGCAGTGTTTTCCATATTTTCCAGTAAACTGACTTTGGGAGAATGCACTAATCAACTGTAAGAAAGAAGCATATATATGCGGGAAGAGCAGGGGATCAGGATTGGTAGGAAAGGGCAGCAAGTGCAGCTTTCAGCTTGTTTTCAACGCGTTGTCCTTCTCTGTGAAGAGGCAGCATCCTGTTCTGAGTCACAACCCTCTCCCTGCAAAGCCCTGAGGCAGTCCTCAGCCCCTTGGCTGCAGCTGGAAGCCTTCAGCCCCATGTCCCTTTATTAAGACATCTGCAGTATGGCACAAGTCAGATCTGTTAGGGGACAAGCCGGAGCCAGCAGCAGTTAGGCTGCTCCAGCAAGAGGGAGTTGTGCTGGATGAGCCCTTTCAGAAGTGCTGAGTGCTGATGCCTTCTCTTGCCCAAAGCAGTGGGATGTAAAAGATTAAACATAATCATAGATTTGGTTTTGCACTTTGTTAGTAAATGTATCAGTGTACATTCTCCCATTAAAAACAGCTAATGAGGCCCTCTAAGGTCAGCTTAGCTAATATTATATAAGTGGTGGCTGATCTTATACATGAACAGAACCCAAATTCGAGCCTTGAGTTTTTAATGTGATAGAACAGTTTATTTTTCTAAATGGAAATTCATTTACAAGAGTTCCTTATTTATTTTTTTTGCTAACGAGTAAAGCAGTACTCCTAGAAGACTGAGCTAGTAGATCATTCAGACTATGGAGAATCCTACAAGAATCTCAGTCTTCAAAGTAGAAAATGCATTAATTTCTGAAACAGCAGATCAGTTACATAATGTGAGATAAGAATATGCTTGCTTGTGAAGTAGATTTCTGAATATGAAAAAGCAACTGATTGCTTACAGATAGACTGCTAGTAGTAGTAGGACAGCTTCTACTGTCTGGCTGTGAGAAGTGCAGTCATATTTATTCTCCCCTGTGACTCATATAACTGTATTTAGTCACCACTTAAAAGGCAATACCTTTGCTTTTAAAATCATCCAGAAGTGTAAAAAGAAAGAAAATTGTACCCACTGGATGTAAATACAGGAGTCCCTGCATAAGGTACAGGCGGCAAAGCTCATTCCTGTGACCAGGATATCGACCATCCAGGCTGTGCTACGTAGGTGAGATGTTCCCAGAACTGACAGCAGTCACTTCAAAGCAGTGTTCAGCAACAGAGTGCAAGGAAAGTTTTGGCATGGCATGTGATTTTCCTGTAGTGCTGCGTGGTGCTCGCTGGAACAATCTGATTTATAAAAAGATCGTACTCCTCCTCTCACACTTAATCTTCCAGCACAAATAGTAAAAATACCACACCCTCTGGCCCGTGTGCTTGTCCCTTTTGTAGGTGGGAAGCGTAATGAGAATGCAGTGTTGTCTGATCCCATTAGCTAAGGCCTTCATTAAACAGCTGGGATTCCTTTGCAGCATGCAAAAAACGTGGTGAGAACACAGATGTACAGAAGCCTGTGGGAAGGCTTGAAGTTTTACATATTGCTAAAGACTCCTAGTCTTGGCATGCACTCAGGCTCTCGGCGATGGGTAGCATACTGTGGTATATTTAATATGCTGAAAACTTTACTACATTGACAGTGTAGACTAGACCCAAGTTTTTTACTTTGCTGAAACATGTCATTCATGCACATCTTTCTGCTGTCTGTCAGATGATTAGCCTAAAATGCAGCTCTAGTGTTTAAAATTCCACTTCTCTTCCCAAACTGGAAATCCAGCTTCTGGACTCTCACTGCTGCTCGCAGCTCACGCTAGCGATGACTCCTAGGCCCAAGGGTGACGCCGTTGGATCTCGGTCAGCCAGCCCGCGGGGTTTGTCACTTGGCGCAGGAACAAAGCCGGGCGCATCCTGTCTGCGGAGCTCCCTGGCGCGGCACTTCCAGCGCTGTCAGGGCCCGAACGCGCCGCAGCCCAGCCGCCTGCAAGCACTGCTGGTGCTGCCTGTAAAATATGCACAGTGTTGGGTTACAGTATCCAAGTGTTAAATGATTTATAAGATCCTAACGTGAAATTTATCTGTAATTTCTCTTACTAATGCTTGCTTTCAATTCTTCCCCCTCTTTCTTTTCCAGCAGATTACCATTGAATTGGATAATGCTGAGGTTTTAATTTTATTTATCTTCTACGGTGTTGTTTCTATGGTGTTTGTTTTATGAGTAGCCCTGTGATTTGTCCTGTTGTCTCTTCAGCACGGAGCTTTCTGATTTGTATGCCTGTGTCAGTGAATTAGTTGAGTTTTCAGTCTGCCGTGTGTCTATGCTGGGAATAGTTACCCTAACTAATTCCATATGCCATTACTTAGAATATTAGTCCAAATGCAGTTACAGTCTCTGGCAGTCTGCAATCATCTGGTACCATAATAGTTCTCATAAAGTTTAGGACCAGATCTGAGTGCTTTTGGAATACGAACTGCCGTAAGCACCATTAAAATGTCAGTGTTCAGCACTGCGCCGTGATACCCCTGTCATCTGCGAACAGGTCCTTTCAGCTATTTGGAAAACCAAATACTGACTTTTTTAATGGCATTCCTGTATAAGTTGGAAGAACCTGTCAGAAGCCAGCTGGAGAAGGGCCTGTGTGAGCTGTCTCTGCTCGCTGCCTGGTGAGAGCCATTACTCACTTCCCAAGGCACGGCACACAGGGTGCCCGTGAGGGCTGTGCCCTGCTGTACGGGCTGCCTCGCTTTCCTTACCGAAAAAGGTGACAGGCATGCTATTCCCCAGAACAGCGAGCTGTCTTTCCTGTTGCTTCTTAGTCAGGTTTGGTGCATAAAGCCACGTAAAACGTTAGGACGTGTTGAGAAAGCCGGGTGGTGTAACTCTATGAAAATTATTGGTCTGGGTGAAAAGCTTCCTGCTGTGAAAAGCGTGCCTTCAGCTGGCACTGCAACAGCCCGGTCCGTGTTTGTGCTACATGTGGTCATTCTACAAGCAGAAAAGCTGTATGTGAATGAGAACTTTCAGTGTAATTGAACTGAAGCTTTCTAAGGACTTTTAAAAGTGGTGGGTTTTGTTCGGGCACCGCTGCACGGGCTGGGGTGAGCGAGCTGAGCTGCAGCAATTTCCTCCTGCAGCTCCAAAATGTGAGTGTGGGTGCTAAATTTGAGATGCGTTTTGCATAAATGTATAATGCTGAGAAAGTGATTGACTGGCACCTTATTTTACTGATATACAAGGGAAAAAAAAATGTAGTATTTTCCCTGTTGTGGTTTGCTTCCTGTGTTCTCTCCCAAGCCAACCTTTCGTATGGAACAAAATTCAGCCACTTCCAATGCTGCTCCTCTTCATTCGGTAGAATAGATAATGAAATATGCTGTAAGTTGCTTACTGTGGAACATATACATTTTGATGCCAATCAGCTGAATTTATCAGTATAAACCTCACACTGAGAACAAAATAATAATTGAAGTCTAACAGATTTGTTACAAAAATAGACCAAAAAGCATACACATCCCCTTCAATTGTATTGAAGGCTTTTCTCCTGTTAAGTGAGGCTTTTGAGGGAAGGAAGGAACCGAGTTCCTCGTGAGAACGAACTGGGGTTGTGACTTCTTTGTGGTGTTTTTACCCCAGCAGTGCTGGGATGCTCAGGCCCCTGCCTTGCTGCTCCCTGAGCAGCCCGGTCCCCTCGCCCAGCAGGCCCAGCCTGGGGCTGTGACTCCTCTCCTGAGAGAAACTTCATAAATCTCCCATCACTGCTTTCAGTTTCAGTGAAAAACTCAATCAGCTGTGGAGATTTTCTGCTCACAGTGTGCAGATATAACAGGGGCAGGCAGTGGAGAGCAGGGGCCCGGCCGTGTCCTGCAGGTCCCTGTTTCATGTGGGGCCCCCGCATGCGGCCCTGCCATCACCTCTGGCCTGTCCGTGTGAGGCACCTCGTGTCTCTCTGGGTCTCATCCAAATTTAGGATTACATAGCTGCAGAGGTGCCTCGTCTCCTTCTCTACATACATTTTTTAACTAATTTTCGTGCCCCCCAGACCCGCCCCTTTATCTGGGGATCACATAGCAGTGATGTGCCCTGGTTTTGAACAAAAGCCCCGTAGTGCCTCAGCATTGCCGTCAGGTGCTAGACCCCTCCGACTGCACGGTGCTTCGGCTTCCAAGAATAGCATACATAATTTCATCTTGGAGAAACTTCAGACAGAACGTTGAATTGTTTAATTGCAAATTAAGTCATAATGTGAAGCTCTTTCCCGTTTAGTTTCTGGCTGTAATGCACTGTCTTTGCCTGCAATAAATCAGCCAGAGAGTGTGGAGCAATTTAGGATTTCGTCTGGAGGCTGCAAAGGAGGAACTTTATTGCTCCTCAGTGGAGCAGCTGCACGGAGGGAGCAGGTGTGTTTATAACCATCGGAAATGAGCCCTGCTGCTTATAGGAAGGAATTCAGACAGGGCTTAGAACCACTGACAATTTTCAAAGGAAATCCTGGTGTTCCCTTTTTTTTTTTTTTTAGCTTGTCACCCCTGGCAACAGTAAACATTTAGGGCAAAGAACACAGAAATCTCTAGTGTTAGTAAAAAGTTATTAAATTCCCTCCCCGTCAAACTCTGCACAACTTAATTTTTCTGATCATCTGAAATGCTCCTTATTCCTCGGGGTAAAACTCAAATAAAGTAGCTGTTTTATGGCATAGTTGCATGACTTCAGAGTATGTGATTGTGATCCTAGATAGAGTTACACATCTGATACTCCTTTACTGAGAGGCGATTTCAGCGCATGGCAAGCCCCAGTTGCAGCGATCTCTGTGATGATGAAAATGATGGAAGGTGCATGCATTTATTGCTGAGAGTTAGGATAGATAAGAGAGACTGTAACTCCAGTTTTTTCTTTATAAGTTCTGAGAGTGCAGAAAGGGAGTGCCCTTTTAGCTGGGTGAATAATACTGGAATTCACCTTGGCAGTAGGAAATCCCCTGCAGAACAGGAAGAACCGTAAAGGGCCGCGGGGCGACATACCTCTGTGACAGCCGGCTGAGCGTGCGGCTGTCTGGAGTATCTGCAGTGCTGGGTGCTGTGGAAATGAAGGGACCAACAAGCACGCTTTGATCCTGTTGCTTGTACTCTGCCTAGTCCCTGTGCTTTCTAAGGAGGGATTTATCCTGAATTTGCTTTTGGTGTCACTCCTGAAAAGGAGGGAGAGGAGGGAACTAGGAGTTTTCTGAGAAGCAGTATAATGTTGTTTGTTTTTAACATTTACTAATGTAGGCTGAGGACCATGATCTGTTCTGGCAGAAATATCCCAGTAGGATTTTTAAGCCTTTGTAGATGTTTTCCAAGCTCTGCAGCATCCCGTATTGCAGCAGGGTTCCTGTCGAACGCTTATTTTGGGGACAGAAATTATGATGCATTAAAAACGAAAGTCATTCTTGCAGCATTTCCAAAGCATTCTGGTTCCTGTAAAGCCTGAAAGTTCACAGACCTTCAGCACAGGGTCTGCATAAGACCGGTATTAAAACAGAGAGTAGAAGAGGTATCTCGAAAGATTGAGGGAAAGCATGATTTGTTTTAATTAAAACAAATGAACAAACAAACCAGCAAAGCCCAGTGTTGCTTTGGGTTTTGTCGTGACCTTAGGGCGTGCTTTGTTCAGAGCTTGTCCTTTGGCTTGCTGCAGAGCTGCTGATGGTATCAGGCTGATGTGTGGGGCTGCAGAGCTCAGCAGAGGGGTCTTAGCATTGGCTCTGGGCAGGTGTCTCAGGTAGTGAAGAATTCCCCAAGGCAGGGTGCTGGCGTGTTCTCTGTGAGAGCCCTTGGGCTGAGTCTTTAATTTACTCCTCACTGGGCTTGCACTGGTGTGACTTTGTTCTTGGTGTAGCTGTTGGCAATGCTGCTCTTTCAGAGAGAAGGTCCAGGACCGAGCTAAATTTTTCAAGAGCCACCAAGTGTGAATCTTTACACAAGAATGATAACTAACCCTCAGTTGTAATTGGGCACAACGGCTTAATTGACTTTTAATTGAATCCCTAATCCACTCAAATATCCAAACATGATGCAAAAGCAGATTCTGCAGCTTTTCAGAAGCCGCGTTGGGATGGTGAACTCCACCTCGGGTTCCCTGTGATCCCAGAGGACAGCAGCACATTTCCCTCTGCATCGGGCATTTGTTTGCAGGGCCGCTCTCTGCCCAGACAGGTGTCTGGGGACAGCGCGGCCCAGTTTCCGCACGTCTCGGGCACCAAAACACATGCGTCTGAGAGAAATCTTAATATTTTTATGGACTGAAAAGGAGAGAAGTGTGAGCGCTGACCTGCAGGTGGCATGCTCAGGATGCTGAATGGGGCTGGGAGATGTCCTACTTTTTACTTTTTTTTTTTTTTTCCCCTCCCAGCCACATTGCAGCGAACTGCTCCATTGGGCACCTGCCAACATTCAGGCAGCAGTTACATAAGAACAGCTTTTTTTCCTGGAATTTAGGCCCGCTGCTGATGTGTGACCTTCAGCGGCGATTGCCAATAAACGTGGTGGAGCTGTTTACAGTTACCTCGGCCCGCGGCTGCCAGCAGCCGAGCCTCCGCCGGTGCCGCAGCGTGTGTGCACCGCTGCCTCTCGTGATAAAGACGTTCCCCTGAGGTGGGGTCCCTGCGTGGCTCGGAGGGGCTGGCCGTGGGCGAGGGGTGAGGGCAGGCAGCTCTGTCACGCTGCGTCCATCTGCAGAGCCGCTGCAGAGCCGTGCCGGAGCCGTCCTGCCCCGAGCTGTCCCTGGCTGGCCCCTGGCTGCAGAGAGCCAGCAAGAGCCTGAAAGATCAAGCCCAGCAAAACGCCCGGAACAGCCTGAGTTTCCATTGTCATTACGTGGTACTAAGGATGTGCAGGATTTGAAGTAAAAAACAAACACACACAAAAAAAAAACAACAATCAAGTAAAACCCCACTTACATTTTTTTAATTCAGCAATGGTACTTTATACAGCTGACGAAACAATAACCAGCAAAATGCACCTGCAAAAACCCACTCAATATAGGCTTTTTGGTTCTCTTACCTCTTCACTTTTTTCTTGAGGTTTCAGCTAGGTGAAAAAGGGAAGCGAAAATTCAGGTTCAAAGGGGATTGACTGAAGAAGTAACCTTTACTGTGCTGTTTATCAATGATAAACTACAAAGCTGTAGTGGCTGAGCAAGGTGCAAAATATAGGCTACTTTGTACGTCTTTTGATTGGAATTGGAAAATTTCTTAACCTCCTGAGTGCCGGAGAGAGGCAGTTTTAAATTTTCTTTGCAGAGAGCTCGTACGACAGTCATCTCTCTTGTGTATTTTGCACTTAGACAGTGCTTCACTTGTTATGTCTCAAGTAGAGGAAATGCAGGCTCTAATAAATTTTTGTGGGCTGCCTTATATTTTTTTTCCTTCAGAAATCCTACAATCTTTGGACTGTTTTTATTGCACAAACTGGAACTAGAGTTGGTAAGCTCTTTGGAAAAGGAGACTGGAACTTTTCTCATAGTTATTTGTAAAAATAACAACAAAAACTTGCACCCTCTTTCTAGTTAATTAAAAATACTAATGTAGGATGTGTAGAGAAGGTAGTCCTTCATATGTTCAGTTACTGTGGGAGACCTGCAGGACCGAGTGTTTAAGAGAAGCAAGTGGGATTGCATTGCCAGTGAAGGTCAGTGGCATATCAGAGGCTGAGGTCTCTAGCTCTAGGGAAGCCCCCGCCCAAGTAAAACACCCTGCTTCGACTGAAAACTCTGGAAAGTTAAAGAAGGAAGTCCCGCGGGCAGATCTCGGTGACCTTTCAGTCCAGGCGCTGACGGTCCTTACGCCAAAATTCCCACCTCATCGTCTGGCAGTGCACAAAGGCTCTGCAAATTCCCTGAGATAAGGGCGGGAGGGGAAAAAAAAAAAAAAAAAAAGAAAAAAAGAAAGTGAGCACTGCTCATGCCGGGGACAGCCACGTCCCCGTGCTGGGTGCAGGGTGCGGGCGCTGCCACGCGGCTGGGGCAGAGCCGGGGGCTGCCCGTGCCCCTGGAAAGCCCCCACAGCTCCTGCAAGGGGAGCCCATGCCCTGAGAGCGAGCTGCTGCACAGCTTGCACCGCCTCGTAATCGAGGCAGGGTAAAACCCTCCGGCACCTGCTAAAAATACGCCGCACAGCATGGGTCGTTACAGGGGAAAGCTGCCATGTGGGATGTTCGGCAAACAGGTTCAGTGCTCTTGGGTCCCAGTTATTCCCCGCTGTCCTGAAACTTACCCATGGCAAGTCAAGTACGTGTTTGACAGACACACCCACAGATCATCTGCAGAGGCTAGAACTTTGCCACCCAGCCCTTTTCTTGGTGCTGCGAGGTAACACCGTTGGCCCCGTGAAGGAGGCTTCGCGAGTAACCTGTGCAGAGTTACCCGCAGCTACTGCAAACTTGCAAAGCCCAGCAGCATGACTTGTTCTGCCTGGTGTCGTCAGTCGGGAGAGGTGGTAGGAGGGCAGCATTTCACTTTTGCTTTGTGTGTTTAAAGTAAGAGCTGTACTAAATGTGTTCCGCAGAGAGAAGAGGAGAGGAATTCAGAGAAGGGAGGAACACAGTGGAGAGGGGCTGCCGGGATGGTACCCAAAAAGCCTGTCCCAGCTGGGTCTCCAGCTGATACCACAATAGTTAAGGCAGAGAAGCCAGGGGCAGTGGTTTGAGCATGCTGTATCTGAGATCTTTACCGTAGTTCTTGACATCTGGATACACAACCCAGCTATCAGCAGCCCAACATGTTGGCTAGCTGACTCTGTAGTTGTTTTTCCCCTCTTTCCTCCTCAATGCCAGATCTCTCTGCTCGCCACCCCGATAACGAGATGCCATATGCGGGGAGTTGGGTCAGTTCCTGCATTCCCAGCTTTCAGGGCCAGAAGGCACCATTCGGCGATACAACCCGGCTTCCTGAGCAACGCAGGGCATCTCCCAGTTCTGCACCACGCCAAATAAACACAGCTTGCCCAAACTCCTTCACAGTGATGTTTACTTCATTGATCATGACCCAGAGGAGAGGTGAGGTGCTTTGGAAAGCGGCATCGGCCTGGGCAAGTTAAACAGCTGGGGGTTTGCCACCTGTCAGTCCTCTGAACTTAGGGTGGAAATGGAGGAGGCTTCTGCTTTTTGGGTGCAGTTTTATCCATTTTTTGGTCAAAATTTCAAAGCTGAAGGCTGAAGAAAAAAAGATCACTTTTTTTTGTGTGTGTGTGTTTGTATGTGTGTGCTCACACACGTGCAGCTTTTTCTGATAAGATTCTTTTCCACCCATTTTCTAACTTTACAATCAGAGCTGTTTTCTGTCCTGTGTTGCTGAAGTCGTTACTTGGAGGAGACCCCATCTATGTGAACCGGAGTCTCCGCCTGCCTTTTAAATGTGTGTCAGGCCTTTTCAGCACTTCTGTTCTAGATGTTTACTACATAGTTGAGTTTAAAAAAATAATGAGAAAAGCAGTCCTGAGGCTTCCAACTTAAATGAAAATCTTTCTGCATTTCCTCAAACCATTTTCACTTTTTTTTATCCCCAATGCTAGGTGTCTGAATTTTCCGTGAGAGGCAGCATTAGGCAACTTTCATCGTGATTTTTTTATATTTTTAATGCAAATGAAAATAAAACATTTATACCTTCTTCAAAACCAGATAGAAAAGACAAAAACCTCTTCCATATGTCGTTGAGATGAAGTGAGTTCAGGCTTGAGCTGTCGCTTGCTGTGGTGGTTTTTGAGGTGGACACCTCCAGTGTTGAGTCAGATGAAGACCATTCTGGGAAACACGCGCAGCCCGTGTTGGGGAAATGGATGTTAGAGGCATTACAGTCACCGACAGGTCAAAGAAATTGCAGTTCTCCTGTTATGGCTAATGATGAGTGGTTTATTTGCCAGCCTTGTGGGAATGGAAACTTAAAAGGAAGAGGGTTTTTTTACAGCAAATTGAAAGGAACTTTTGCTACCGCTAGTGAAAAGGAAAAACATCGTGCTCCTCTCTGACCCTGCCGCCCATTACATTTCGGTTTAAAAGCCGCCCGCTTCATGCGTGCCATTCACCTGGCCTCTCCGAGGGAAGGGTCTTCCTGGTCCCTGAGCTTACTGCCCTGTTGCCCCTTCCCCCCAGAGCTGTCACTTTTCTTCTGGGTGCAGAACCGAGGTGTATGGAGGCACAAGAAATGTAGCAAAATTACTGCTTCAGTCTACTCTCCCTATTCAATCCTTCTTGTAAAACGTAAGCTAATATTGTGCTTTTGCAGTACAAAGGATGGTGTAAAGAACAGCACAGTAGCTATAGCTGAGTAATTCTTTCCTGGTTTAACCCATTTAGATGTGAAGAATTAACAATTGCAATATTTGGAGTGTGTGTTCTTACTGAAAGATTGCTGAAAGCTATGGTAATTTTGAATGATCCATCAGAGCCTTGCCAAGGCCAGTGGTTTCTGCTTGCAGATGAGTTTGTGAGGCTGGTCCTGACATGCTGATCTATTTATACATGCTGTCTGTGCTAAAGTGGGAAGGCGCAGGAGTTTGCAAACTGGAATGTTTACTTTTCCCCTCTTCAGTTTAAGTTGAAAAGATCAAACTAATTCAGTGCTGATTCTTCATCTCTGCTGGTTTTCAGCCCCAAAATGTACATGCAAGTTTGATTAATTTGGGGTCACAATATAAGTCTGGGAATAAGGTCATTTTCATTAGGAATCCCAAGTCCAGTCCATCATCTCACTGCAGTCATATCCACTTAATCTCCCAAGGAGCCCAATTTCTCTTGCAGAGTTACGCACAATTTATGTGCTGTAATTGATAAGCTTAAATGAAAGAGGTGTTTTTTTGCTTTTCTCTGAAGCAAGTTGTCCTGGCAGTGTCAGAACACTGTGCCCAGACTCCCTAATGACTTGATATGGCTTTCCCAGTATCCAGCCTACAAGCAGCCAAGGGTGTACTCAGCACGGCGCGATGTGCAGGAACTGTGTGTTCCTCTGCATAAATGTGGGGCTTCCTGTTAACTTTTGATCCCCTGGCTTCAATGCTCTGTGCTTCAGTTTAGCCAAGAAAGAAATGGTTTGCATGCTTGAGAAGTTTCCAGGAGAGGTGACAATGCAAGGAAATGGCGTACCAGAGGCCGCGTGAATTAGCCAGGAGGAAAGTCCATTAGGAGGAGGATGGAGAACGGTTCTTCCTGGCCAAGGAGCCCCTGCCCACGGAGCACCACAAGGGAAGGGCTTGCTCCTCTGGCTCCTTCCCGTGAAGTAGGATCTCTCCATATTTAGCCTCTCGGATCCCGACAGCCTTCCTCTCCCTGCTCTGCGTTTCCCAGGCTACAGCGGATATTGGGTTAAACCACCACGGTCGCTCTCCCAGCCTATGCTTGATTTTTCTGTCTAGTTCGTGTGCCCTCTAGGCAGACATGGGCAATCAGCTGCAGACTTAATTTGGTATTGCTGTATCGTCAGAGTCTTATTTCTTAGCGTATGTTCCTGAGAAGTTAAATCAATTTACCCACGATTAAGTAGGCAGTTTGATTTGAATGCTTCGGTCTCTGTTGTATGTCTAAGTTCTACTTGATAAAAGTTGCTTGTCTTTATCTGTTTCCATGTGATGATCAGCATATTAAATTTGAAAAACCGTCACCATTAAGCTTATTTCATTGTTCATGTTTGGTACTGTATTACGTATCTGTTATCTCAGGAAAAATGTGTTTATAGCTGGGAATCCATAGGAACCGTTTTTAACTGGCGTTCGAAGTCTTTTTGTGACATGCAGCTCTTGCTTCTTCCTCCTCCCCGCTGGGGATGCGTGTGCTCTGTTCACCGTGTGCAAGTCGCAGATGCTGTGTTCGTGGTCTGAAGGAGCTGCCCAAAAGTGCATTATTTCTGGGTGGCAGGCCTGTGTGCACCTGCAACTGAAGCTTTTAGCTTGTGCCTTTGTGCTTATGCAAAGTAGTTTGGGATGTTCAAAGGATACCTGCTAAATTTTCAAAATGTAGCTCTTTTAGGAGCATGGTGGGTGGCTGGGAGGGTGTAAATGGTAATTATGCCATAATTCATTTGTGATGATTCAGCTGAAGTTGAGTGGTTTGCTAGTTCCCTTCCCCTAAGTGTGTTGACCAGTAGATGTCTGTTGGGATGAAAGAATCTTGAAGAATGACTAATTTTTCTGCATTTTGCTTTCAACTAGCTGCCGCAACCTCCAGAAACGGAAAGCTCAGTAGAGGTGTGTCGCTCACCTATATTTGTACAACAGCAAATATTGGTGTCCTGAAGTAGTCCTGGTGGAGTGTCTTGTTGGTAGAAAAACAACTGTGAAATGTGTGTCTGAGTGGTATAGACAGTGAAAAATGAGCAGATTGGTTGAAGTGCTTGAGTCCAATGCAGCATCAGCAAGACAGACTGAAAACACATAGAAACACGTAAACCAGTCCCAAATATTTTGTTCCTGCAAAGTAAGGGACCCAAAGGACAAGTGGTTTAATGTATCTGAGGTAGTACAAGCCTTCCAGCCATTTGCCTTAGGCTTTTAGTGCAGGCACTCTTTGAGAAGTCTCCTCTCAAGTCTCTCTTCTTCAGCAAAATAAGACTTCATTTCTACGATTCCCTATAAAGAATTTTGGTTTCCCCTTATCTTACATATTTAAAACCTTTGAGGAAATAGAGGTGACAAAAGAAGTTACTGGAATTTTCATAATTCCAGAGCAGCTGGGTGTCCTGTTTGAAACCGCTAATTGTCACTTCACACCAAGAAGATTCCTAGCTCTTTAGTGAATTGGAATCAGTAGGAACATTTCATTTATGAGACACACCAGCAGCATCGGTTGGCCCAAGGCAGATTTGGCAAAAATAGAACGTGAGAATTTACGAAATCTCAAATTCTTTTGGAATTAATGGGATACCTGGAGGTGGTATTGATCGATTTCACATCTGGGTGCTGTATCTGTGCAAATTTCAGTGAAACAACAATGAAGTCTTAATCTAGGAGGGCACTGATTCTCTGACATACTGAAGTGTGAAGTTTTTACATATGTTTTGAAATAACAAAGAAAAATGAAGTTTGTGAAATCTTTGTACTTGTAATTTTTGTGGAATAGTGCTTAAACAGAAGCTGAAACTCTCGGTGGTCATAGAATGACTTTGAGATGTCTAGAAGGTGGCTCCTGGTTTAAGATGGGTCCCTTTATAGAGTGGTTTCAGAATATTTCTACATTTCCAGAATGCTTTAAAGAACAAGAACTTGAAGTACTTTAGGTTTTCAAAGTGGAAGTTCGAGTCTGTAGTAAGTTCCTGAAAATTTGCTTCCTTTACATACCTAATATCTGAAATATGAGAGACTTGATTTGGAAATAGGCACGTGCCAAGGGACTTCTCTCAATAAATCAGTGAAACCTCTACTGAAGTCCATGGCGTTGGAATGAAAACCCTGTGTGGGTTTTGTCAGAGGCCCTCCACAGTCTCAAAAGAACTTCCTTGACCACAACCTGACATGTTAAAGTGCCTCCACTTCCACCAGAAATGTGTGTGTGTGTGTGTAGTGGGAAAGGGGTGTTCGTGTGTGTATATGTGTCTATGTATGCATGGGCATAATGCATGGTTTGAGTTCCTGAACTGTCGTGTGGTACCTGTAAAATTAGGTAGACTGTGTGTTTTCTTTAAGTCCCTGAGAATGTGTTGGCATATGTGCATGCCATGGTGGTCTGCTGGCGAGTGTCAGAGCAGACTGGTTAAGTACCGTGGGAGCTAATTAAGGGCTGATGTTTTATTTAGTTAGCTTGTCGGTTGGTCTTCCTCATCTCCCCGTTGCTTTCAGCTGTGACTTCCCTTAATATTTCCCATGAGTGCAAAGATGTTAGTGTCTCTTTAGTGTTGTTCTCCTTTAAAATGAAATTTCTGCGTGCACAGCAGGAGCTTGATCAAACTCTACCACAGAGGCAACTGGAGGATCATAGAAGGGTATGTACAGTAGTCAAGCGCATTCAGAACTAATTCTCTACCTTTTCCTTTTAAACAGTGAAGTTTAAGTCATGTAAGACACTTCTGTGGTTAACTGCTTGCCAGTCTGTTAGAAAATCCCAAACTAGCAGCCGTGCTTACAAAACAGGGTATGGGGGCACCTTCTGCTGTGTTCAGTGGAAGGGGCAAGTGCTTGGCTGCTCAGGATTAAACCTCAGATCCTGCTCTAGTCTGTTCACACTTCTTAAAGCACTCCCGTTGGTGATGATCACAAAATTGCAGTGAGATTATTCAGTGCCTGTGGAGTTTGCTTGCTTTGGCCCTACCTGCCCCCTTCATAAACAATCAAGCTGCCAAATCAACATTGTTAGCACATTTCTTAATTTATTCTGCTCTTGTTGCTCAGAACAGAAAAGTAGCAACTCCTAACTGCTTCACTCTTAAATTTTATTGACAATTCCCCATTTTAAAGGTCATAACAGGTTTCTGATAACACCTGAACTGTATATTGCATCTGTTTTATTGATCTGTTTAATACCGTTTGTATGTTGCTTACGGTTAGTTGCTGATGAATGCAGATGAAACTGAATTCTGCTAGGTAGCATATTTGATTTTTCTCGCTGCCGCCAAACATCTGATATTTGTTTGCATATTGTACGCATCAAAGTGGTGTGTAACAGTAACAGGATGGTTAAAGAACTGTTCTGAAGCCAAGCAGCGCAGCTGAATTAATTATAACGTTACTTAAATAACATTTTTCTCCTTTATTTTGATCACATTTTCATACACTTATTAGCTAACACAGTGTTTTTGAATAATTTTATAGTAAATGGTGAAGTTTTTATTCGCAGTTAGAATTTTAAACGATATCAAATGCGGGGATGGATTGCCAAACCTCTGAAGCTGTGGATCAGCATGCTTTCAGACTGAAAACAGCAAATGCTTCATAACGTGTTCCCACTTGTATTTTCTGCTTGCTTGTCCTGCTTCGGGTATACCACAGGCACAGAGAGCAGAGGTGCAGCAGGTCTGTCCGAGGAGCAGGAGCTCCGCTCAGGTCTCCCCACTCATGTGAACCATTTTGAGCATGGAATAGAAATTGCCTTCTGCTCCTAGAAAGCCCAGGGACAGTCCCGTGGGCCTGAGTTATCCTCCTGGCTTTGGGATGAGGTGGAGCTTACCAAACAGCAGTTCTTGTAGTCAGATGTGCGTTCTGATCTTTGTAGTAGGTAGTAAAAATTCCAGCTTTTAAATGCCAGTTGCTGTGACAACTGCTAGTCAGCTTAACAGCAGAGAAAAAGGTAACGGGAGAGCTCCGCTGTGACTTGGTTTTGGCATGGGGCTCTGTAAGTATCAAGTTCCCTCTCTAATCAGTACACGTGTAGAAGAAAGATGTAGTTAAGATGTCGGGGTTTTTTTTGCCTGTCTTGGCCTTGTTCTGTCATGTATCTTTCCTTACCTGCCAGACGGAGAGCAGAAAGAGTGGGTAAGGCACTACAGCGTGTACTAAACACTATCTTGTCGTTGTCAGTCAAAGTAGCTCCTCGGGGATGAGTTTGCTGGGCCCTGGAATTAGTCTCTTGCCTCTGCCACATGTTCATGGTTTGGCCCCAGCAGTGACAGCTAGTGTGTGCCCCTTGGAGAAGGACTGGTTTTCTTCTACTTTTGCTTCCAAAAGAACTTTTTTTTTTTTTTTTTCTTTTGGAAGCAGCTGGTTGGAAAGCTCTCTTAGTGCTTATCTTCATCTCGTCTCCCTGTCATTTCCCCATCCCCATCTGATTTGGTAAAACGCAGCCGGGCAGTGGGAGCAGCTCCTGGCTGCCGGGGCACGAGCTGCAGCCATGGGTGGGCTTCCTCAGCTCGGGAGCGATTTGGTCGAGGATTGATAGTTTCTGACAGTTTTTTTTTGTCTTTCCAGTGCGCTGGGGTGTAAGGCATTCTGTGAGTGCTGGCTTCATCTCAGAAGCAGTCTGGCTGCGGCAGGGCTGGGCTCTGGCTGCGGCAGCTAGCACACATATGCGTTGCTCCTTTTACTTATGTGTGTTTTAAAGGCATCTTGTGAAAGTTTAAGGAGGAAGGCTTCGCTTGTGTGACAGCTAATATTGAGCCCTGTAGCTGATGACATTTTGAATCCACAGCCAGACTACTAATTTGGTTTGAAATCCAGCTGAAAATAAGCATCAAGCACGTTTTGTCTGAAATCACTGCTGCCAAGCTCAAATTTTTTGGAATCCTCAGGAAATAAATCCCGTGTCTCCTCTCCGGCAGCGGCTCGGGGTGGCACTGCTGCAGTCACAGCACACCCCCATTAGCAGAGCAGCAGCTCACAGTTAAAATAATCGCCTGTCTCTCCTAATGCGCAAAGACCTTGCAAAAATCTGTTAGCCGAGCTGCAGCGTTTCTGCATCTGCCTACTGCTGGCGGCACAGCCGGCTTTTCTGCCGCTCCCTAAATTACCGGGGATTCTTGTGAAGACCTCGGCAAGCGCGTTGCAGGGCCCGCAGGTTAACGTTCAACCTGGGAGCTGTTTGGATCTCCTCCGACTTCTGCTGACGGCAGCAGCGCGTGCTTCGCGCAGCCGTGCCGGGTGTCCCCGGGGCCGCACGGGGCTGGGACGCCGGGGTTATCCGAGGACCGCTGCCCCGCGGTGCCCAAAGGCTCATGTGCTGGGGTGCTGACTGCCGGTGTGACAGGGAACAAAGAGGGAACAAAGAGCCGGGGGCGGCGGGGAGCGCTCGGGTCCCCGCTGCCTGGTGACAGGGAGGGCGAGGGGAGCTCCGTGCTGCAGCAGGAGAGGCAGGGGCTGAGGAGATGGGGCTGCTTGCCCACAGAGCCATTTCTAACAGTAGCGTTTCTCTGATCCGCCTCTTTATTTCATCTCGGTGCTGTACAGATTTATTTTTTTACACTTAAAGCAGACAGTGGTCCGCGATTTTAAAAACAAAACGCTCTGAAAATAAAATCTGTCTAGAAAGCATGAGGAAAATCTGGACTGTAGCTGCTTCTGGTGCTGGGAACCCCTAATCTTGAGCCCTGTGTGACACCCTGGGTGTCCCAGCCTGCCGAGACCCCCAGGCGATGCCCAGCGGATCTTCCCCAATCTCCAGGGTCTCGGGTCCCCCTCCTCACAGCGCGTAGGCTGGCGGTAGCAGCACTCCTCCTGTACCGCGTGTTGCTGGCCGATTTCTTCCCTGCGCCCGAATCATGACTTGGTTATCCTCTTTGAATCAAGGGGGAGGCCCTCAGGCAAGTCTTGGTCAACCGTTACTACGGCAACGTGCGGCCTGCGGGACGGCGGGAGAGCCTCACCAGCTTCGGCAATGGGCCCCTCTCGGCTGGCGGCGCCAGCAAGGCCGGGGCAGGAGGTAGGACGCGCGTCTGTCTGTCCGTCCGCGCGGCCCCTCGGTGTCCTGCACGTCCAATCTTCTCCCCTCAGACTTCTCCCTTGCTGGTCTGTTTCTGTGAAGTGCAAAACAAACAAATTTAAGTCAACAACGACGACGAAATCACCCACGGCAGTCGGGGAAGAACTCTTAATGCCACGTTTTCCCTGGCTTTGGAAACTCCGATGTTTCAGCTCTCCTTGAGGGGTTTCACTTTAAGCCGAGCAGAACATGGCTCTCCTGTCTCTAATCACATAAACTGCTTTTTCCTTACGCAGATGAGAGTAGCGTTCTTGTTTTCCTGACTGCGTTTGAGAACGTACTTCAGAGTTAAGCAGGCCGAGGTTTTTTTATGCCTTCCAGAGACTTTCTTGGGGTGTCTTGCTTTGAATGGATGTACTCAGGAAATCCGATCAATTTAATATTTGCAACAATGCTTGGGAGATGTGCTCATAGCGATGTCAGATTAACCATATCTAAAACAAAAGCATTTTGTTGCATTACGGGGAGATTGCAGGGTAGGATGAGCAAAAATCAGGTTTGAAGTCAACTGTGGAGTGCAGTTTATTTAATTTGAAACCATTGCTAAAGAAGTCAGTTGGGCATGTTTTCGTCAAACACCGTTCAGTG
The DNA here is from genome assembly GCF_047663525.1 of Anas platyrhynchos. Taxonomy (NCBI): domain Eukaryota; kingdom Metazoa; phylum Chordata; class Aves; order Anseriformes; family Anatidae; genus Anas; species Anas platyrhynchos. The sequence continues at coordinate 1,905,038 of NC_092599.1, read as the reverse complement.
GGTTTTGCCTCTAACGACTGTCGGTAATCCCATTGAAGGCAGGTCTGATCAGAAACAAACAAACAAAACAAAAAAATTCCCTCCCTCATTTTTTGAAGTCGAGCTGCAATTACATTTGCCTTTGCATAGTGCTGCCTGCTGTGATACTCTTTCGCTTTCTAGATCATTTTGCTTCAGTTCTTGTTCTTTCTGCCTCTTCCACCAAATCTTGTGTGCTTTATCTTGTTTGATCTGCTTCATCTATGAATTTTTATGCTTCTGTAATTGTACAGAAGCATAGCGTTGGCTTTGCCATCTGCTGGAATTTGTCTTGCCTTTTCTCCATCACTTCGCTGGTACCACTGAGCTTTTACCTCTTTGTATCTCTGAACCCATACTGCTTCCAGAATCCTCTTTCAGTACACCAGCCCTCCTTCCAGCTTCTGCTAGCAGTGAGGGTGATAGTGGCAAGAACTATTTCTGCTTGCCAGCCCGAGCTTTCTTCCTCAGGACTTAAGAGCCTTGCACACATTAAAGCAGCATTAACTGCCCATCGTATGATGCATCCCATCTGCGCTCTAAGTTAAAAACACTTGCAGAAATGCTAGGAGTTGAGTTCATCACTGTTAATAAACATGTGCCATTCAGGATACTTAATAATTTAAACCAGGAGAGAGGTGCCATCACTGTAGGGTAGCAGGATTTGAATCTCAGGCTGTCATGATCACCTTTATAGGAGGAAGCTCCGGATCAAGTTCAATGAGCCGAGGTGAGATGAGTTTGGCAGATGTCCAGTGTCATCTGGATAAAGAAGGTGCATCCAACCTGGTCATAGACCTCATCATGAATGCCACCAGTGACAGAGTCTTCCATGAGAGTATCCTACTTGCCATTGCCCTTCTGGAAGGTGGGAACACTACAATACAGGTAGGAAAATGGAAAACATTAACCTTATAACTAAAACATGTCGGGAAGGGAAATATTTTCGAGATCCAGGAAACTTGACAAGGTTAAGGAGATGGGAGGGGAAATGACTAAATGATCTTTGACCTGTAATTAAGGGAAATATCAGTGTCTACCATGCAAAAGTTAACTTATTAAATGTTTGCATGGGCACTAGGTAATTGAGGTATTTCCCAGGGCAATACAGAGGTATGAATGTATAATAAAACAGCTTTGTACCATAAGTTAATATGACTGCTTTTATGTGTAAGTTGAAGCAACTGCAAGATGTTTTGAGTCCTTTACAACTATAGGTCTTACATTTCAGATCAGAATTTAAAATATCACTGCATGGTAAACTCCAGGCCACCACTGTTCTTCTGTTATCATGCTGTACTTCATTTCGGTGTTTTGAATACAAATTTGGTGTCCCTACATGAGAACTGCACCTGGTATGGATTTTAGTGAACATACAGCAACTAACTTGTTGCATTTCAGAAACACAGTATTCTTCCAAACAGAAAGAAAACCTTATTACAGAAAAATGCGACTGCAACTATTATTAAATATGTAATATCTAATTCTTTTGACTTTGTGTATGTTCTGCATACTAGCAGTCCTGGACAATGGTCCTTATGCATGGCTGTTCCAGAGGTTGTTTTCCCTTTCCTCACCCTCCTGCCATTTGTTTCACACCTGAAGAAAACAATCAGTGATTTGTTTAAGAAGGTCAACAGGTTGTTACTTTCAGATAAATATGTTCAAGCATTTGATACACGTACAGGTTTAGGCTTACAACTTGATACTATTTGTGGTGCAACCTAAGGAGGAACAACTGTTTAGGTACTTAAATCAGGATCCAGGTAAAGTTTTCAGAAAAGCTTGGTCAAATAGAGCTAAGAAAACCTTACATACGTGCCCCACTGTTCCCAGTACAATATAACCACTCCCCAGTCCTTTATTTGTTAATGTCCTGAAAACCAAACTACGCAAAGCATGCGGTCGGTCTCTGGTATCGTTGCAGTGGCTAAGAGCCACCACAATGACAACGTTATTCTCGCTAGACCTCTGTGGCAGCTTCTGTGATAAATGTGGGACAGGCCAGGGGCAGTGTTCCGCGTTGTGCTCGATCTAATGTAACTGTGGGCTCTAGCCAAAACAGCTCATCCCGTTCTGGTTAGCTCTGATTGTCCCCTCTTTTGTATGGCTTGTGCAGCTGTGGAGAGAGTTGATCTGATGGAAAACCAGCCTGCCAGCAGCAACAGATTCAATGCTATCGAAAAGGTCTGTGTAAAACCTGACCAGAGATGTGCAAAAGAGCAGCACTTTCCTCTGGGTAGCACAGTGTGGTGAGACTTGATCAAGTGCAACATGAGGCTGAGTTCCGACTGGTTATAATTGATGATAATGATTAAAACTTAAACTACATCTACAGCAGGACCACCTTGTTTTCGCACAAACTTCTGCTGAGAGGGGAGAGAATCTTTTTGGGTTCCTTCATCTCGGCTCTGTAATCAGTACCTTCTTTTTTCCCCGTATATGTGCTCTAGAGCGAAGCTTCTTTGCAAAAGACAAAGTGGGAACAAAGCATTTAAAATCCCATGTCATCTTAAAATGCAATGACAGGATTAACATTCCATGGGGAGAGTCACTCCTTTCAATTTCCTGCTCTCTTCAGATCTGAAGGAAGCTGAGCTTTCATCTTCCTCGCTCACAGGTAGCCTCAGGTAACCTCACACTGCTGTGCTGGAAGGAAAAACAAATTCTGCACCAGCCTGAAATGGAGAGAGCCTTTGCTTGTCCTGGAACCCAGAACTAATGGAGTGAGCAGTCACTTCCCTGCTGTGCACGAATTGTTGTTAGAGTTGGAAGCAGACTTCTCAGCTCCTTGGGTCAAAACAAACAGGGAAATCTTCCATCCACGTCCAGAGACACCTCTTTCACCAAAAAGCGAGGTTTTTTTAAGTTTGCATTTGCTCTCTATTGCTGCAAATTGGGAATCTGTGAAATAATTACGTGGTTAGGAGTGAGCTGTTGTCGTACGGTGGTTACAGCAAGTGGCAGAGCTCTCACACCCATGCGTTAGGGTCCTGCCAATTTCTGCTGCTCTCCTGCCTTTTTAGACGTTACTTCCGACAAGCCAGAGTAACTATTTTCCATCCTTTCCCACTCAGGAAAAAGTGCTTAGTGGCTGCCTTTACCTTGAGAAAAATGTTCTGGGCAGCCAGGAGTTGCTTTGTCCATGTGTGTACGTGCTGTAATGGAACAGCGAGGGGTTGGGGATTATGGACCTGGTTGCTTTTGAGTACAGAGTGTTTTAGGAACCAAATCACTTTCTGATGCCTACAGCTAATGCTGTGTAAGGCTGAGGTCTTGGACACACCCAGGAGCTCTTACTCATGCATGGGAAGCACAGAGGAGACTTTACTGAAAATATCCTAACAAGTGGTCCCAATCCAGCAGCCTAATAGCAAAAGGCAAAAAAGAGGTTTATCCGTGCGCAATGTTCCGTGGGTTACCTCTGCCTTGGTTAATCTGTTCCCTGGGGCCCTGCTTTGCTTGCACGATCTCCAGCACAGTCAGGGCCCTTGGAGACTACCACAACATCAGCGGCACTTACTCAGCTCTCTCATCTTTCAGTAGTATTTGAGTCATGAAAGCCAAGTAAATAAAACTTTAACGTAGAAAAACACCAACCACAAAGCCTAATTTCTGGGAGAACAGCTGGCGCAACGCTGGTGAATCAAAGTGAACTTGGAGGTTTGCTCTTTAGTAAAATCACAATTTCTGTTCTCTATCTCCCAGAGTGATTGCTGAATGATGTCCAAGTTAAGCTGGCATCCAGAGACAGTAAGTTCATGTAACCAAGCTTTTCTCTCTTCGCATAGTGAGCTGGCATATCTGCTCACCCAGAAAATACCGAAGGCTCTGGGTGAAACCTAGCTGTTAGCAATTCTGCAGAGGCAGTACTCCCTGCAGGAGAGCAGTCAGTAGCCTGCACAGCTTCAAATCTGGTGGTTTTTATGAACCAGTCTTTCACTGCAGTACAGATTTAATAATGGTATAGCAGCGTGATGGTCTCTTATTTAGTAAGATTTTATTTTTACAAAAAGCACTGCAACATTTTCTGTCTGCTTATGGAAACAAGACATGCTTATGAAACTAGGTGCACTTATGAAAATGAACCCGGTGCTCTCTGTGGTCTTTTATCCTGATCCTTCTCTAATCTGTATTCTTTCTGTGAGTTTTGCAGATCAGGTGGGGCTTCACAACCTCTGCAACCTGCAGAGTGGATTTTCTGAAATTCTATGGCAGTTTCCAGTAACTGTCAGTGGAAGAGTCATCTACAGTCACTGGACTAATAACTGTGTTCAGTTTGCATCAGATGCGTTTGTCATTGTGAAAGTCACCCTAGCCAAGTCGGCTAGCTTTGTCTTTGGGTTCCAACACAGCTCGTTGTCATTTCAGATTTTTTTGGTTATTATTAGCAACTCTTCGTTTATAGTATTCTGAATAAGTTCATTCTGTGCTCCATCTGAATAATTTTTACTAAACTTAAATTGCTTACAGTCCTTTGAGAATAGGAAACTAGTGGGATAGGGACAGGTTATGTAAAAAGGCTTTTTGGCAGTACAGCCAGAAATATGTCGCCCCTGCATGGCATTTTCTTAACTCCAGGTTTTCACACGGGAAATGAGTTCAGCCTGAAGTTAAGCAAAAGTCTGTACTGACACACAGGAACTTGCACATGACGTTTGTAATATGGTTAATAATGGGAGTTCCCGGGTGACTCCCATGAGCTTTAGTGGGAGAACAGATCCCCATGATGTTGGAAAGGGATAACTGGAATAGGTGTTACTGCCTCATTACGTGTGTGCAGGGCCAATATTAAGGCTAGGCAAAGTAGGTGGTTGCCAACTCTAGCAGAAAAGCAAATCTAGAAATGTTCCTTATTATAATTGGCAGGAGTGATTTTTATTGTATTGTTAAGAAAATGAACGTGGGGGAGAAGCAGGGCAAGAAAAAATATTCCTGGTTTATCTTAGGTAATAGGCTAAGAGGGTAGTGTACGGCACGTTTCATCCCAGCTGCTCGGTGTTTTGTTGTTGGGAGCGAACGTGGATGTGATAAATTTACTGTCTGGGGAGAAAGACAGGTCTTTGCACACCTAGAGCCCTCTGGATGGAAGCTTTTCAGTGTTGTTTTTTTTGAATGTGTTTGGGAACAGGGCCAGGTGCTTTGGTAACAGGTGCCGGTGGTGGTGCCTGAGCTGTGTCCAGTGAGCCGCCTGCCCTCGTTTGCAACGAGGCAGGAGCGGAGGTGGAACCGCAGGGTCAAAACCGAGCAGCAAATTAACTTGACAAATGGTACTGTTCACTGAACTGAAAATTATATAAACCCCTTTATTAATTTATATAACCCTCAGCATCCGCCTCAAGAGAGCTCGCGTCAGCGGTTCTGCGCGGGACAGCCCTGGGAGGGCGGGTGCCCTGCCGGCCCCGTGCTCTGCTCCAAAATTTGAGGGGTGAGCAGCGTGCCCCCAGCTGGGGCACTGCCAGCGGGTGTATGGCACCCGTCCCCGCAGGTGCTGGCCTGGGCGTGCTTCGCAGGAGCTTGCGTGGCCGCTGCCATTGCTCATAGGCATGCTTACCGCAGAGCTGCTGCTCCTTTGGAGAGATCAAAGGATGGTCCGTCCCTTGCGCAACCTGCAACACAGCGAGTTTGCCTCGGTTAAAGCAATCCCAGCAAGTGAATGACAGCGAAGAAAATTGCTGAGGACTTCTCCTGTAGCACTTGTCTCTCATCTGCCAAATAAAAATTATATGCACCACATACTCAGCTTCACCTCCGTGGAGTTTCAGGTTTCCTAGGTCCATGGAAGTTCCCGACAAGTAAGGTCCCTTACATAACCACCTCTCCGTGGAGAGTTTGGTCCACTGGTTTAATTAGGGATCTTCTCGAAAGTTAGGTTATGTGACAAATTACCCACACACGTTGGTATTTTCAGCCAGGGAAGGTAAAGTGAGGTTGATGACATTAACTTAATTGAAGGCATTTTTAAGTGCTACCCCAAAGCGATGTGATGCAGAGCTGCCACCTCGACGTGCAGCGCTGCCTTTCCCTCACCCCTTCATCCACAGTTCTTCAAGGTACACTGCAAGCACCCCACGTGGTAAAGGGAGTCAGCACCAACGAAAAGGTGATTATTTTTCAGAACAGAAATGGGATTTGCTCCTGGCTTTAATGTGAGCAGTCGCTGCCCGTGCGCAGGAGGTGATCACAGACTCTCCCTGGGGCAGGAGGGACACCTAGGGCGGTGGCCAATTTCAGCCACCACGAGGGCTGTCCCCGAGGAGCCTGCGGTGTGCGGCTGTGGTGTCAGCCTGCGTGGCTGTGCCTCCGTCACTGTGTGGCAAGAGGCAGTAAATCAGCGTGAGAACAGCATCGGGCTGAGCCAAGGTGAGGAGTTTGTTCACTGTGTGTGTGCTGAGGCTCCTCTGCTGCGTGACTGCACAGAAAGCCTTGTGGCTCGGAGGTGCCTTGGCTTCCAGAGCCCTGCGGTTCAGCCCACGAAGGGAAGCCGGGCGTTTTACGGGTCTTCCTTCTGAGCGTTGGCCAGGGTTAGGGGCCGTGGCTGCAGGGTTCAGGGCTGTGCCTCGCACAAGTGCTTGGGTGGCTCTTGGTTTGAGCAAAATACCAGAAATCACCTCAGCTGGCTCTTGGTTTGTCTGGTTTTGTAGTACGGGTTTGGGTAAAAGGCTGGACTGGCACAACTCTCCTGCCTTCAGCTCTGTCTTGCACCATGTAACGTGCTTCGGCTTGGCTGACTTCTCTCCTCGTGTGCTACCACCAGCAACCAAGCTCCAGCAAGGTGAATTGCAGTCTCCTTTGCGAAACTCAGTGCCTCAGACTGTCCAACAATGATTGATTGTTATGAAGTAATTGCATATTTGCACGAAAAGGAGTTGAATCCAGACTCGTCCAACTCCTATCTGTATTTCTGGTGCACAGGACCGCAGCAGGAACCAAGTGACCCAGGTTGCTGACCGGGCACAGAGAGGACACCTGGTCAGTGCGCTTGGGTCTTGGCATTAAGAGTGCCAAGACGCGCGGAGAAGCATTCCAGGTTCTGGCCTTGTGCTAAGAACAACGTGGGAGCCATGGCGATCCCCAGAGCTAAGTACAAATATTCCAATACCTCTCAGAACCCTCTGGGACACTGCTGCGGGGAGGCACAGCCCATCGCAGTGCGCAGACGTGGCAGCCCCAGCGGTCACCTCCATTGCTGCCGGCCACAGCTCTGCTTTTACGAGGCAGTAACTCTGAGACAGATCTGTGCCCTTCAGCCTCCTGTAGCGCTGGCTGCGAAGCAGTGACAGAACTGAAGGGTAAGTGATGCTGGAGAACAGCAGTGAAATAGCTGGAACACACCAGTCAACCCGTTCCTTTTTTTTTTTCCCTTTCTCTGTTGGCCTGGATGTGTGCTGCCCTAGTAGCTGCCAAGGCACTTAGGGTGTTTCTCCATCGCTGCAGTTGTCCTCCAAAATCAGGAGAAAATTTGGCAAAACGATACAGAAGTATCGGTAATTCAAAACATAGATTTAGTGACATAACGGTGTGTTGGGGTTTGTGGTTTGGACTTTTTACCCAAATGTACTTCTCGCAGGCTATGCAGCAGTCACAGATACCTGTGAGCACATAAAACTGTACGTGGGGGTAAATGCTTCAGAGGCAAGAATACTGTTGGGTCACTAAGCTTCTGTGAATAGCACTTGAGAACTTTTGGTCCCTGAAAAAAAGTCTCTTCATTTCCAGTCTGAGAACTCCTCATCCAGATAGAACGTGAGAAAAAGTGCCGGTGTTTGTTTTTAACAGGCAGGATTTTTTGATATAGGATGTTGTTATCTTTTTTCATTGCTTCGATAATGGCTGTTGTGGAAACTAATGCCAAACCAGCAAGGTGTCAGTGCCTATTAAGTAATCACCTGTGTCTTCCACAATTTTCATAAGTCTTTCTCAAGCTGAACTATACCATAACAGTGTTTTGACATTCTGAGTATGTTATTCTGAATATGATATACAAAAAAAGTAAATCTTGGTGAAGACCTGCATCGGGCAGGACACGGAACTGTGGGCTGTGACCGAGAGCGAGCAAGCTCTCCCAAACGAAGCACGATGCACATCCAGAACCCAGGGTTACCTTCAAAACAAGGCGTTGAACTTGCAGTAGCAATTAAGCGAGTGCTGAGGAAATCCATCTCCCGATGCACTGCTGATCGTCACCAGGTGAGCAGATTGCAAGCCCTGGGGCGCACACGGGCTCCTTCACGTGTGCTTCAATGCAGTTAGTGCAGGGGAGGCTTGGATCTCACCTGGCCGTGAGACACCACCGTGTTAAAAACAAACACGCCCTGGTAATAATGCACTGAGACTGAAAAGCTGTTAGGAGTCATTACTGCCCTTGCTTTACAGAGGTGATTTCATTTTCATTGGGGGCAGTCGCAGCTGATGCTACTGGAAGGATTTGGGGGCCACCAGTGCTCCCGTAGCATAGCATCTTCCAGCCTTTTTACCCAACGGGGAGCTTTTCCACGTAGATCCTGAGATGCCCATGTGTGTGATTGAGCAATGCGGGCAGGAAGGGAGATGTGCTACCCCAGAGCTCGGCTGCTTTACTCCTCGTCTGGTCTCGGTAGCTGCGAATACCACATCATTCGTGGTTGGGCGTTACCACAGACCTCTCCTGTGGCCTCTCCCTCGGCGTGGCGATGGGAGTCGGTGCTTCTCCCTGTTCCCCTCCACGGAGTCCACATCCAACTTTTAAGATGATCCCTAACAGGATTAAAGTCCTCCACAAGCAGGCAGAGGCAAGCTATTCAGAAAAACAAGGTCATGCTGCATTTTTATTTTTTTTTTTTGGTAAGCACAGGAATCAACAAAGAGATGTTATATAACTTCTATTTATATCCCACTTGCTCACTAGCTGCAGGCACACACGAGTAGCTGAGGAGGGAATTTAATGAGCTCTCAGGGCTTGCTCACCTTCCAGAGCTGGTAGGAGCCAGCTTGTTTTTGAAGTGCGTCAGCAAATGAAACTGGTGGTGGGTGGGTGGTTTGGGTAGGTGGACTGACTTGTTGCTATGGTTTTCTTTAATTCCTCTGTCTCTCAAGAAGATCTTACACTTTTTTTTTTTTTTTTTTCTTTTGGGGAGTCTGCAGACTTCCTTGTTTCTCACACCTACACACAGCTCGCTGGTTCACCAAGGAAGTGGGATTCGTGCTCCTGCCACACAGGAGCCTCGCGCAGATTAGCTGTGTGACCCGCCGGTGCGTGCTCGCACATGCACGCAGGAGGAACTCAAATCAGGCTCCGTGCTGAAAGCAGGTCGGGCCCCCAAGTCTCCCACGCTGGGAGAGCCATCTGCTCCCTGCTCGGAGGGATTTAAACCCCGAACCCAAGTCACGTTCCTACCTGTACCTCCTCCAGCCTGCGCTTCCCTCTGCTCACCCAGCGTCACCTTGCTGGCCGGGGGGCGCGGGGCTGGGGCCGTGTTTGTGAGGGGGTGACCCGTGCTCGGTCCTGGCTTTGCTCCTCCCTTGTGAAAGGACCGAACCGCATCGGGGTTTTGGGTGTTACAATAGGAAAACATATAGGATGCAAGGGCTCATCATGATGTGAGTGGTGCGATTCCCCCGCTGCTTTCATTTAATGCTTGTTGGGAAAGCCGAGTGTGTGCCCGGGTCAGGCTGTGCACACTCAGGTCGGGCTGTGCACACTCAGGTCGGGCTGTGCACACTCAGGTCGGGCTGTGCACACTCAGGGTCAGGCTGTGCACACTCAGGTTGGGCTGTGCACACTCAGGGTCAGGCTGTGCACACTCAGGTTGGGCTGTGCATGCTCCTCACCCGCTGCCAACCTCCTCCGTGCCCAGGGCAGGCTCTGGCTGAGGGTGAGCCCTGCAGGACTGCACGTGGGGTGCCCGTGGCAGAGGGAGTTTGTCTTCCTCGTGGAAAACAGAGTGGAAGTCCCCCTCTGCTTTCAGGACACGGTTTATTTTCCAGTTTGCAAAACAAAAAAAAAAACAAAACAAAAAACACAGTCAGTTGAGGTGTTCCGGCAGATTTTCCTTATGGGTTTGTTTCAAGCTGTGAAGTACGTTCAGCCTGAGTTATTTCAGCTGCCATTTCGCTCGGCTCCGCGAGAGTAATGATATTCATCACTCCTGCCCGGGGGTGATGGCTCTTCGGGGAGCCAGGATGTATGGAAGGTTTCGGTTACAGAGGGGGGGATCGTTTATATTAATAAATAAATGAAAGGGGAGGGGATGAGAACGAAAAGTTAGGTTTTAAATTCTGTGGCGGAACCCCGTGTGATATGTTTAGGCAGAACATAAAGGGTTGGTGTTTGTGCTTAATCTGGTGCCTGTGTTAGCGGTGCAGTTCCCCTTCTTCTTAAAATGTGGCTGCTTTGAAGTAGTCCTGCCGTAAGAAATGGTACGGGGGTGGCAAGCTCGTTCCGCAAACACGAAGTAGCACAGAAGTTTCGCATTAGTTCTTGCTGGCAGCCTGTCCGGGTAACCCAGGCACGTTAACATCCCCATCGTAATTTCTCTTTAGCGTTGGAATAAAATGTCCTGAACCCAAGCCAGAGAGCTGATCTCTCTCTCGTATCTGGAGGGACTTTCCTCTCTGAAATAGCCCTGACTCGCCGGGCTGATAGGACGCTTTCTGTTCATTGACGTTAGAGGAACGGGGAGGGAGATGACAACAGCCCGCTTGAATGCGTGCGAGGTGTTTGCTGGGGCTTTCCTCTATTTATTTGTAACCAAATATTTGTTTTCCTGGGGAGTTCTTTGGGATGGGCTGCGATGCTCTGGCAGGGCTGGATGGCCGTGGTGTGAAGCAGCTCCGTGAGCGGGCGTGGAGCAGAAAACGCTCCGTCCCCTGCGGGATGGCAGCCAGCCCTGCTCGGGTGCTGCAGCCAAATGTTTCCTAAAATCAGGCCGCCCTTCTTTCAGGAAGAAGCACGCATCTGGACAGATGTATCTTAAACCCAGCGTTTGCTGATAGCTTTAGTTGTATTTCTCCCAACACGATCTCAGCACATACAGTCCGGCCACAGTCACTGAGGCTGGGGAGCAAAGCCAGGCTGCTGGGTGCCCCCCCCCCAGCCACTGGGCCCTTTTTTCAGGCAGCAAAGCTGCTGGTTGTGGCTTGGGGGCAGACCTGGGTGGCAGGAACCTGCCAGGGGAAGGTGGCAAAGCGGGATGGATGGGCCTTGGGAAGGGAGAGCTGAGGGCAAGCTGCCGTCAGCTGGCTGCTCGTCCCCATCGAGCAGTGCTGTGGTGCAGTGAAGTAGGAATCACTGAAAGCTTAATGAATTCTGAATAAAATGCCAACAAGCAAGATTTGAAAAAATACTCAGATATTTTTTCGGTTTAGCACAAGGTAGGTAAATGTTTAGTATTGTGTGTAAACGCGCTGAAGGGGAAAAGATGCCAAGCTCCTGAGATAACCATGGAAGAGGGAGAGTCTTTAAAAATAAATAAATAAAGCAGTGACTGGAAATTGTGACACAGAGGAACTTAAGCACACGTTTCTAACAGTTATTAACCACTACAGAGAGGCAGAGTTCACCATCTCTGATGCCTTCTAAAGCAAGGGGGTGTTTTTCTTGAAAAGACGCGTTACTTAAACACGACTTCAGGTTTGCTTAATGAGCAAGACCTCCGGGCTGGTGGTGCTCGGGGGTGGCCTGGACTGTAGCTAACCAAGGCACCAAAAATTCAACTTCACTTTTGATTTATTTTCTGCTCAGATCAGTCACTGGTCTTTCAGCTTTGCTCCTGCAAAATGCACAGACCGGTGAAATAAAGTAGAAAACGTCAGTAAATAATTGCTGCTGGAGCTATTTACTTCATGTCCTTTTTTTTTAAGCTCCAAGGCAGTGTGCTGGAGCTGAAAAGGTGTAAAAGGGGGATTTTCTGCTGCATGATGTTTCTGGGTGGATTTCTTCGGGAGCAGAGATGGGTGGTGGAGGGAAGGAAGGAGAAGTTACTGCACAGGTTTCCTGGTCCCTGCCCTTGTTGGTTGCTTTACTTCTTTGGTAGCTTAACTGACCACGGGATGTCAGGAGGAGGAATCAGGGTTCAACATCGCATTGCAGACCAGTGAAGTTTGTGCTGGGTTCTTCTTTCCACCCCCTTGAAACAAACATGGTACCACTCAGGATACTGAATACTTTTAGAAGATGCAGCACACTGCTGCCTGCCCAGGGCTCCACGCCGGCACGGAAACAGCACAGGCACACCACAAAAATGTGTCCTCTGCCACCAGCAGGGCTTACAGCTCACAGACCTTCATGCGAGGAGGTTTTCCCCTCGTGTTCCTGTGCAGATCAGCAAAGCCCTTTCCATTGCCCCAGATGAAAGCTAAGCCATGAAGGTCTGAACGCGTTGTGTAGGTGGCTGTAGCTCCGTCTTTAAAAGTGTTTAAGAAGTCTTTGCGTGATACCCTTACGTGCTGTGATCGGGCTGGCGTGTGAGAAGCTTCTGGATTTTGTGTGCGTGTTGTCAAAGTTTCTTTCATTCTGTGGCTCTGTAATTAATTGCAGTCACGTTATCTCTGCTACTTGCATCAGAGAAGTCTCTGCTCATTCAGTCGGCTGGTGGATGTGCTCCGGAGCTGTCTGCGTTTCGTGGAGGTGCGGGCACTCGTGGAGCTGCGCTTGCTGAATCCAGCATTCATAAAACAAACCTCATGATCTCCTTCGTGCCATGTGATGTCTCGTGTTCAACGGCAGTGAGTGTCAGGGCAACTAAATAGTCGTACGTTGCTCCGTCAGAGCAGAGAGCTGGTCCCCTGCCAGCTCCTTGAGTACAAAACAAGCTCATACCTTCGCTTTGCTTTGAGCATCCTGGGGTACCTTGTGCTGGAACGGCCAGGTACAGGTGTGAAAGGGGCCACGTTTCTCTGCACTGGTCTCTGGCAGCTTTCCTGGAGGCCCCAAGTCCCAGCTTGGAGGAGCCAGCGTGGGCTGCTCTGCCCGGTACAGGTGAGGGCAGGAGAAACACTTGGCTGCAGGGTCAGCAGGGATTTTTGGGAGCCCTCAAAGGAGGAGGCGAGGTTAAACGTTGCTGTATCAGCAGCACATCAGGAGTGCCTTTCTGGAGCACTGCGTTCAGGTAGAGCTTTGCAGGTCCTCGTGTTCCAAGCACAGCACTCCTGCTTGTGGCTGCACGGTGGTGTACGAGCCGGGATCCTGGCACGCCGTGATGTAAAATGGCTGCTCCACTTCTGTGTTAAAAAGGGAGATTTTCCCAGTTTTGGTTTTGAGGCTATATCTGAAAATAAGTTTAAGGATTTCTGCCATAATTAGCACCGCCAATTACCTGTAGGAGCACAACTTGCAAGATCGCACCTCTTAAAGAACAGTGCCTTTGATAGCTGGCATGTGGTTGATTCATATGTGTGAAGGTGTTAGGCATCCTGACCTAAAGCGAAACAATCATTTTGTGACAACCATTGAACGTATGCACAGCACGCACAAGAATGCTTTACTGGAAATGTTCGTTTCATTTGTTTTTTCTCTGAAGTGCAATGGAAAGTCAGTTAAGAAGCTCGAAAAGACGAGAAAAATCAAGCCTGTCAGCAAGTAACAATTACTCGCATGCAAGGTATTTCTTCGGTGTGGTTCATTAGAACGGTTCACCACTGGCTCATCACAGGGAAAATCTTCCTGTGCAGGCTCTTTAGATGTGCAGTCAGGTGACGGCAGTCACCAGCTTGAACTGCAAATCAGGGCATTTTTCAGAAAGCGGTTACACTTTCTAGAACCGATGGTTCGTGCTGGTCTGTCTGTAAAATATTATTGTTAGGTGCTTTGTTTAATACCGTGAGAGTCAAATTTCCAAGGTGCAGCTTAGATACCAGCCCTTCCTCTGTGCTTACAGGCAGTAAGAGCGAACCTGGGTTTGGTCACGGGCCAGCAGCTCAGGGAAGCCACGTTATGGCATCGCTTGGTTGGGAGTGCAGTGTGACAGGGCACTAGCCATCGTCTCTGGTCGCGTGAAAGGACCAGTGTAGAATAAAAATATTACCTGGATAAGTAATCTGTCAGTCAAAGGCTGTTTGGAGAGAAAATGTTGGAATACTTGATATAAAATCCTGGATTAGAGAATAATTCTGCAAATATTATCAAATGAACTGGGCACCCAAGTCACCTCGTGTCGTGTCCCAGGGCCCTGAATGGTGTCTGTGCTGTTCTAAGCCTGCTGGCAGGGTGCACCTCTTGCAGTGTTGCCCGACAGTGAAAGTGTGCTCGGCCCTTGTGAGAGCTCAGGGGGAACCTTTATTGCTTCCCAGCTACATCTCCTAGACCTGGATCGCTTCCACACATCTTCACCTTTGGGATCAACATGTTTCCACCATGAATTTATTGTCCCTGTGGATGGCATTTACATGTATAACACTGCGTGTGTCCTGAAACTTCTCCTTTGATTTTTCCCTTTTCTGTTACTCGTTTGTGGCTGTTGGCAGGTCAGAAGCTGGTGGCTCCCTGTTGGTTCTCACCAGTCGCTCTCCTTCTCTAACTCCAAGTGTGCCCGAGTGCGAAGGTGTGAGGGGATCTGCTGCTGCCAGAGGGCTTTCTGGTTGCATTGTTTAGGAGCAGAGCGGGTGATGGAGAGGAAAGGAAGGTGAAGTTACTGCATTGGTTTCCTGGTACCTGGTGCTACTAATTGCTGTGCTCTGTGGCACTTTAATCGAGTATTTGAACAGGTGTCGGGAGAAAGGATCCGTGTGGGTGGCTTCGGAGACGTGCGATGCTCGTGCAGGGCTCTTCTTTCCATCCTCTGATAATCGCTAGAACAAATGAACTCTTTAAAGTTTACCTGAGGTGCCTTGGGCAGGTGGAAAGTATTGCAGAGGTGGGAGGGCTGTCTCACGTGAGTATTGACCAGCTTCTTTAAATAGTAGCACTCCTCCTCTGTCTGTAATCAAAGCAGCAACTTTTTTAGCGTTTCAAAGTCATTCAGCGGTGTCCTGACTGCAACTGCTCGGGCATGATCAAAGGCAGGCGTCCGAGAGACAGGCTTGTGTGCTCTGAAAAGCAGGCAGGATGGATTGCTATTCCCATTTTTCATTATTTTTTTTCAATAAATCGGGTTTCATTCCTATTCATCATGTAAAGCTGTTGGGTTGTGAGCCGCTGCAGAATGCTAACTAATTTCATAATACTCTGCATAAGGTGACCCACTTACAAGTTCATCCTTCAGTCATGGTTAAGCTCTGGTCCTGATTTACGTAACAGTATATTGGTTTCATCAAGAGTTGTCTGATGGCTTACTGTGTTGGCTCCCTTTTGACCTGTACGTGATTTGTATTCCCTTCTACTTTAGGGTCAGCTTTCTGTCTGTGCGTATGGGCAGATGAGCATTAATAAACCTTCTCGAAACCAGTCAGCGCTCTGAGCTCTTCTGTCACTTACAGGCATATTGGAGTAGGAATTAGAAGGGGTTTTAAGAAGTCTGCAGACAGGGCAGCGGAAACTTAGCACAAAATATCCCTTGTTACATGTGCCCTGTTTGTACGGTTTTGGACTGTGATTAATATCGACTGCTGCATGCTATGAGTCACGGTCCCTTTGATTGAAGCTTGGGAGGGCAGGCTGGGCAGGCTGCTGCTTTCTCTGTATTTTTTCATATTGTTTTGTTTCTGAACTGAGAATCGAATTATAGGTAATTCCTTTGTCCTTACCTTACCTTGATTTGTTATACTTTATTCTGCTGTTGAGAGAAAAGTATGCCGCCTAAATGTATGAGGGCTAGCATGATTTATTGCACTTGCTTCTTTAAAAACACATTCAGAAGTTATCAATAAGGGAGCTACCATAGCTGAGAAATGTTGGCTTCATTAAAAATAAGGTTTGAGTTTCCATTTTTCTAGGTTTCAGTTTACTGAAAGCTAATTAACTTTCCAGTCCTTCAGGATGTCACACCTTGCAGAAAGGTGAAATCATCTGTATTCAAACCTCTGTATGAAGATATCTACCCTGTTCCTCTCTCTCTTGTAGCATTCGTTCTTCTGCCGACTAACAGAAGATAAGAAATCTGAGAAGTTCTTTAAGGTTTTTTATGATCGCATGAAAGTAGCACAGCAAGAAATCAAGGCTACTGTCACAGTCAACACTAGTGACTTAGGAAATAAAAAGAAAGATGAAGACTCAGACAGAGATGTACCGACAAGAAAAAAAGGTAATCCCCAGTCGTTCCCTTTCTAGAGTGGCAAGGGAGTAAAGTGCTGTTTTGAACTCATTTCAACTGATGCAATAATGCTCTGATCTCTGATCCCACAGAGCAAAGTTCAGAGATCAGTGGTGCCCTGGCTTGGGATTTGAAGAGCTTCATCCCCTCTTCATCCATTTGTGAGATTGCACTAGTGAAATGATGAAAAGTATTTCTGAGATGAGACTCTGCCACCTTGTCTCTCGTGACAAGCTGCCCAAATCTGATTTGTAGTAATGACCCTGGACTGTAGGTTGTGGTCAGTGCCTTCTCTAACAAAAACTGGAGAAATGCTCATTTTCTTCTAGAGCAGGTGCTCTTATTATAACTCCTGCTAGTGCTAGATGTGTGTTCCCTAACCAATTAATATTGGAATTTGTAACTTTAATGTGGTTTGCATAAAAGGTGTGAAGAGATGACGTGACATCCTTCTAAACTCAGGACCCTCACATCACACTAAACGTACTGACCAGAAAGAGCTGCTGGTGAATAGCCAGCCTGTGTGTGGGACCATAATGGGAAACGTGTGAATAGATTTTCTCATCCTCTCCGTTCAGTTTGCCTGAGGAAGCTCTGTTCTTATGTATTTTAGCAAGAGAGCCGATGACCCAAATTACAGAGGAAGTCCGGGATCAGTTACTGGAGGCCTCTGCAGCTACAAGAAAGGCTTACAGCACTTACCGGAGGGAAGCTGATTCTGATGACCATTATTCGGCTGGGGAAGGAGCACAGCCAGCAGCAGACAAGAATAAAGATGACCTGGAGATGAGTGCTGTGATCTCAATAATGCAACCCATCCTCCGTTTCTTGCAGCTGCTCTGTGAAAACCACAATCGGGATTTGCAGGTACAGTCTGACTGCTAAGCAAGAGTGCTCACGTAGCTTGTGCAGTCACTGCTGTCACATCAGTCTCTCTAATCCCCTCCCTTTCTATATGGATACATAAGTGACTGGTTTCCTTGGCCTTTAAGGTAATCCAATAAAAGTATTTGTATGTTGCTGGACAAATACGAGTCCGGTTATCTTGCAGTCTTTTCAATGCATATAAAAGGTGGTGGGATCACCATTTGAAGTGGCTTTTTTAAAATTACACCTAAAGCAAGCAGATGTTCTGCTGTGAAGTTACCGATCCTCTTTGAGAGGGGAAAGAAGAAAGCAGTGGGAAAAGAGAGCACTGAGACTTTGGTTCCAGCAGCCTTTAAGCACGTGCTTGCTTCTCAGTGAACAGCTCATTTCAGTGACTGCTGTACAGCCATCCATGTGCACAGAATTGAGCGTGCTGGGATGATGGTAGGAAAGCCTTAGCTAGAGCTGAGTCTGGGAGGGAGATAGGAACTGTGCACAGGCTACTCAGGATCATCGCAATCCCAGAGAAGGTGATGCGATAACTAATCCTGGAAACCACTTTCAAAGATCATAAGAGGAAGAAGGTGACTGGGAGTAGTTTTGGATTTATCACTGGAGAAGCTGATGAAATGCAGGATAGAGAAACAGGCATCAAAAACCCAACGGGTCGGTCCTGGGAAGCCTCCTGTTGCTGCCCCTGCTCTGAGCAGAATCCAAAGGTCTCTGCCACCTTCAGTGGCCTGTGCTGTTCTGTGGTGTGTGTAGCATTTCAGTAGTGAGACTCATCTGATTTAGCACATGCCTCCACAGGAGATAAGATTTTTGCTTGCAAATGGACTGTAATTAACATGATTTTCGTTCCGCGTAACCACTGCCGCTGGTTTAGAATTGAACGTGAGGAGCTCGAGAGACACGGTACAATGCACTAAATGCCCTCATAAAGGAGCAATAATTGCCTTGATTGCATATTGTTGTACTGTATGCCAGAACTGTAAGACCCTGTGTGAATGCTTTTCAGACCTGCCAAATCACTTCCGCCAAACTTGAATGCCCTGCTGCTGGCAATATTTGAAATCCAAGCTGTATGTTAATGTTTCTGTGCGATGAACGTGTAATTCTTCCAACATTTTATAGGTGCTGAGGTTACGTACACCAGGCCTTCTCCTAATTTTTCACAAACTATTTGATCTTTGTTTTGTCAAACAATTTTCATGCCGTTAGCAATGTCGGAGACAAGTAGGACGCCAGTTTTGCGTGGCAGTAGTCCAAACCGCACGTGCAGGATCCTTTCTTGCTGCTGTCTTTGGCTAGGCACTGAAAGCTATAGGAACAAAATTGAATTCAAGCCAATGAGAAAACTTGGCCTGAGCTATTCGCCGTCCTGAACAATTAAATTCCCCTAGCATCTAGTAGCTGCATTCAGCTCTGGGAGAAAAAGGTTAAAATACAAGTAGAAAGAACAATTTTTCAAAAATAATGTTATTACTGCTGGCCTGCCTTGATGCTTGCCTTTCTCCTGCAGCACCGAAGCAGAGGTAGGAGTGCGTGGGGCTTCCAAACCCGTCTGCAGCTAGCAGGTTGTAATGGAACCCCTATCAGAATTGCCAAGGGGTTTGCTACATAAAGCAGTAAATAAGGGTTGTTTGTTGTTCTGGAAGTTGTACATCCTTCCAGGTTACAGAAGTGAGGTTTAGATTTGGGTGATTCCTCTTCATTTCCATTAGTGCAATTACAGCTCTGTCGAACCAGGCGTTTGAGGAGCTGTTGCAAAACATCAGCCTGCTCGCAACTTCTAAAAGGGGGAAATGCAAATCGCCTCTGTGAGAGCCTGGAAGGGGTGTGCTCAAGTGAGGCAGAAGCCTTTGAAATGGCTCGCCGAGTTGCAGTCCCGTGCCTTTTGCACCACTCTTCTTCCTCCTGGAGCAGCCTGTGTGCGAGGCAAGGAGCAGCCCTCCCAGCCAGCCACACTCCAACACACAGCTCCAGTGCTGGGCTCACTTCTCCCCATCAAGACAAAATTGTTATTGCTTCAGTTCCTTTCTTACCGAGTGGCTTATCTCTGCAAAATAGCATAAATATTGTAGTAATATGCTAGCAAGTCGTGCTAAGATGAAAGCTCTGAGCCAGGAGGCTAAATACTGCTTTAGTGCAAAAAAGAATGAATTGACGTAACTTTTCTTGTTGGTTTTTAATGTTTGTTTGTTTCTGTTCCTAATCGCTGAAGGCACAGCGTAGGTTATGAAGAAGTAAAGCTTTGCCTGCTGCAGAATGGTGATTCAGTGATTTGGCTGGCAGGGCAGCACTACAGCGTGCAGAGAAGGAGCAGGTTCAGCTCGTCATGTTTTAGGCAGGAAGCCTGTCTGAGAATTAACTTTTTAAGACCAATACAGACCACAATATTCGGTGAAAAATGCCTTGCCGTACTTGATTGCTAGTAAAGAAAAATCTGATCACTTAAAAATCTCCCTGTGCTGAGACTTGGCTCATATTTGTGTTTCCTTTGCAAAGTTTTTTGCAGTCAGGGATCGGGTTTCTGCTAAAACAAAGGCTGTCCAATGACAACACTGAGGCTTTTGGGGGAATTACCGATGGAAATGGTCGAGCTCTTCCTTCCAAGGATGCTGTGCTCATCCATGCTTGAACAACGTGAGCTGGCGTCCTGGAAGGAGCCAGCTTTATTTTTATCCAGTGTGTTTTCTCTAAAGGGTGCTCAGCTTTAGGCTGTGGACGGGGAAGCAAGTTCCCCGCCAGCCCAACGTGCTGCTGAGGCATTAAGGGCCTGCTGCAGGTGCTGCCTTCCCAAACGTGGCCATGCCAAGTCATGTGCGGGGGGTGGCAGCATGAAGCATCTCCAGAAGGGTGTTCACAAAAGCAGGACTTTAATGACTGCCTTTGAGTGCACTTCATCCCACTGGAAAGTGTTTCTCTCTCTGATGACTATATAGGATGCTTAAATTTAAGCAGTGTGAGTGCTTTTTCCTGCTTTCTCCTCCTGATCCCACAAGCTGCATATTTTTCACGTTTAGCTGAATCTGCAGCCCCATCACTCTTCATTGTAGGCGGGGTCCTGCAGGTGGTGCCTGAGGTTCATCC
Source organism: Anas platyrhynchos (assembly GCF_047663525.1). Taxonomy (NCBI): domain Eukaryota; kingdom Metazoa; phylum Chordata; class Aves; order Anseriformes; family Anatidae; genus Anas; species Anas platyrhynchos. Next base: position 1,884,894 of record NC_092599.1, on the reverse strand, counting down.
CACTGGACATTACAGGAGGGCACGTGTGATTTTAAGGGTTGTGTTCCCATGTCGTAGCCCTCGGGATGGTCTGGGTGATAGGAAACGAGCTGGGGCTCCAGCAGATTCCCTGGGGCAGTCCCAGTGCAGAGGGACTTGTTTTCTGCCGTATTTTCCTTCACCATGTTTAGCCATCTAACGTTGTCTTTTTGCCTCCTGTACCTCGTTCCCCTTCTTTCCTTTCTTTTTATTGACTTTGGATCAACAAGTTAAGCTATATATCAGAACAAACGCCATGCCACAGGAGCGTTTTGTTTCCTAGCTTTCGATATCATCCATGATTTTTGCTCTTTTCCCGGAGGGAAGGGAAGAGCTCTGATTTCTGTAGCATCAACCTTTCTACTTTCTGACAAGTTAATCAAAAGTCAGGATATTAAATGAGCAATCAGTTGAAATGTGCTGAATCACTGTCACCTTTACTCTGTATTCAGAGACAGCATTTTCCTTTTTTAGCTTAGCCTTCAATCGAATCTGGCAATTTCTCAGTCTGCTTGCCTTAGAAGACTTATTAGTCTGACGCAGCCACCAGAGGCAATCAGTTAACAGCGCTCTGCTGCAGGCTGGTAGAAAAGGCTTTGCTGCTTCCCTGGTCCCATGCATTTTGTTTGTCAAAGGGTTTTTTTTTCCACCTCTAAAATGAAATGTTTTATAACCTGCTAGAATTGAGCCAGATAGGAGATCTCCCTGCTGAAGCTGCTAGGATAAGAAAGTGGTGGTGTCGATGTTTTCACAGAGCACTGCTGGGAGCGTACTGACAAATAGCATCTGAGTCACTGGGAAATTGTTTTTCATTAATTGTGCCTCTCTGGGTTCGTTTTTTTTTTTTTTTCTTTTTTTCTCATTTGGAACACAGGAGAGGGGAAACACGTTTAATCCATGCTGATAAGTCTGGTGTTGCATGAGAGGAACTGCTCCTAATCAGCAGCTTCAAGCAGGGATTACGATAATTATGTGGGAAGAAATGCAATTGAGAGAATTGCATTTAAAGGCGCTCTCCTCCAAGTCATGCAGCCAGGTGCCTCCTTGCCATGCAGGTGGGGCTGCTGTGAAGCCGAAGCCAGGGAACTGCATCTTTTGTCTGGGAGAAAGGTCTCGGGAGGAGTCTTCAGTGATCATTAGTAGTGAAATGTAGCGCGTAGGGTAGGAAGAAAGCTTCCAGGCTCAGAGGAGCCTCCTGATCTGCAGTGAATTGCCTATTCTGTGTTGCTGCTTAGTGCTCTAATGGATGCACTCTGTTTATTACTTGTTGTCTTCTATAAAATTTGAAGCCAACAAGCTGCTTCGCAGAGCGGCACGTTGCAAGCAAGCCCTGGAAGAGTCTTAAATTGCTTGTCCAGGCTCCTTGTAATGAAGTTCCAGTGAAATTAGAGCAATATACCATGCGGTGCAATTGCGGGTTGATGAACTTAATAAAACGTTATGATCCAAACATCAATTTGTATGCCTTTTTCCTGTCCTCCCCCCTGCCCTGGCTGTGACACTCTCCCTGCAGAATTTCCTACGCTGCCAGAACAACAAGACGAACTACAACTTGGTGTGCGAGACGCTCCAGTTTCTGGACTGCATCTGTGGAAGCACAACCGGAGGACTTGGGCTTCTTGGTCTGTACATAAACGAGAAAAACGTGGCGCTGATCAACCAGACACTGGAAAGTTTGACCGAGTACTGTCAGGGGCCATGCCACGAAAACCAGGTAACGTGTCTGTAGCTGGACAAAGCTCACCCTGTCTCCCCATGCCTGCAGCGTGCGCTCTGCTGGGCTCGGCTCTCAGCCTGCTCAGCTTGTGTTGTCCTACACTGCTACTCACTTTGCTTGCCTGACAAAGCGATTTTGGTTTGGCTGTTTTTTTCTTTATCAACTCATAACAGTCACCTTCTCCTTCTTGGGGCTTCCCCCAAGGAGTTAAACCACTCCAAACATCAGTCAACAGAGAGGGAGAGTGGGAAATTTCTGTACTTAAAATCCGTTAGAGTAAAATTGTCACTAAAACCAAGCCGTGTTGCCCATGGTAAATGAGGCCAGCAAGGAGGCCCCCGGCCAAGTGGGAGAAGCTGGAGCTCTGTGGCCTTGTTAATGACGGTGATAGCCCTGGGGTGGGGCTCGAGGCTCTTCTCAGATTTTGTCGTGTGGGTAGCCCCAAGTGGGTGTCGCTGCTGCCTGCCTGTGCCAGCACAGGGGATGTGGTGCTGGCTCCGAGGAGCCTCTGCCTGGCTGCCAGTGATACGTGACCCTGTGAGCAGGATGCTCTGGAGCAAGCGTGGTGGTTTGAGCAATGACATTACAGAGAAGGCAACTGGGGAACGACAATAAATCGATAAATATCAGACTATCAGGTAAAGCAGTTACTGACCCACGGCTGGACCTGGTCTTTTCTGTGGTTCTGCGGCTAAATGGCTAAGAATGAATCCAGGAAAATGCTTTGTCTGGATAAGCAGGGGTTTGTAGCTGCTCGAGAACTGCAGTTTGCTCCAGTGGGAAGGACCACAGGGCAAAGCAGCTGCACTGCCTGGCTCTGCTTTCCCATTTCATCGCCCCACCTCCTCGCCTGGTGTACAGCCACGTTTTAGAGCAGCACCACCAATTAAGCAGTCCCATGCTTCTGCCCTTGGTCTGAATGTGATTCTTGCTATAATTGTTTCAATTAGGCAAATGAAGTCTGAAGTCTGAAAGTCTAGAATAACTGTAGATAACAAGAGATAGCTACGCCTAAATAATTTTCTAAACTCTGGCTGCTCTTTGGTATTGACTCAATAACACGCGCTCAGGATGCGTGAGAGGAGAATTTCTGCTTTGGGCTGGCAAGGTCTGATCGTCATCTCTTCCTTTTAACACACGAGCCTCTGGGATTAGAAAATGGATATCTGCTGCTTTTCTGCATTTGCATTCTGTTGGAGTCTTAGTATGCTACAGAAAGACTAGAATATGACTTTTCCAAAGGTCTTTAAGAAAACCTGTCCTTTGAAGCACTTTTGTCTGTCCAATTGTAATTTACAGGAAAGCTAAACAAAGCGTAGTGGGGATGACAGAGATGTTCAGGTGAAATCGTATTTATGCAAAAAAAATGCATGAAGCTTTACGTGTCCGTTTATATTTTATCTCTGTAATACAGACCACAGACTAGGTGGAGTCACCACCTTTAAATGTGAGAATGCATCTTTGCAGAGGAGCTCAATAAGAGAGCAAGGCTGTGCAGCTGGAAGCAGCAAGCTGCTGTCAGTTTGTGCGTTTTACTTACGGGCAGTTGTGAGAGCAAGGTTACAGGGCAAGCATGAAGGATATGGAAAGTCACATTCTTTGATTAGATGGCTCTGAAGTTGGTGGTGTTTGGCACATCTAAACCAAAGATAACTCTCCCTAACCTTAGTAAAAGTGTTCTGCCTCAGCTATTTATTCAGCCTGAGCACTTTGGCATGTAAATACTTAGTTTATCAACTGTGGTGCTTTCTGCTTCCTGAGTCTGGGTGGTTTCAGTAGGGCACGCCATGGCTGATTATAGGAAAAGCTTGAAACAAAACGCTTTTATCTCCTGTTATTCCACTGTCTGGAGTATTGTGTTCAGTTATCCATCTTAAACAGCTTACCAGGTGATGAAAGAGCTAACTCTTCTGTTCTGGCTGCATCACTAGCCTAGGCTTCGTTTGTAGTTAGACAATTAGTGAAGTTTGATTAATTTTCTTTGGACAGAACTGCATTGCTACTCATGAGTCCAATGGTATTGACATCATCACAGCATTAATTCTCAATGATATCAACCCTTTGGGAAAAAAGAGGATGGACCTTGTATTGGAACTAAAGGCAAGTGAATGTTTTGTGTGATCTACGTTCACATAAGCGAGATGAAACATAATTTTAGTGTTGGAATAATGTGGGTGTTTATTATATCCCAATAATCTCAAAAAGTTATTTGCATCAGAGAGCTGAACATAGTGCCCAAAGACTGTCTGTCACAGGCAATATCATATTTGAAATGATAACACGGAGTCACCAGTTTTCAGATGTGGGCATCTGATGACTGCAGACAATCAAGATGTGCTGAGGAGTCCTGAAATAATTGCCTGTTAAAAATTTAATTCCAATTAAAACTTCTCTGTTGGTGAGCTTTTACATGTACATTGGAAGTAAAATTTCTCATGCTACATCTAGGTCCCTAATACTTGATTGCTGCTGTTAAATCAGTTGATGTTTAGTCATCAAGATTTTTTATGGCTATTCATATTAATGCTGAAATAATAATAAGCCCTGGTGCTGTTTTCAAAATACGCTAGCAGGTTGTCTTCTGGCTACAATAGTCACAGAGTACTCCTACTTCAGCATTTGTTTGAGGAGTATTTCCTTTCCGACTTATTGTCCTGTCGTATAGTGCAATGTCTCGTTGTTTTCCGCTGCCGACTCACACCATTATTATGGGTAGTGTGGCTTTTTTATTATTCTAAATAAAAAATGCTTTTAGACTCAATTAGCATTATACTTCAAAATTAAATACTTTTATTGGTTTTTATTGTCAGTCATGATGGATTTTAATCTTAATTGTTCGTATTAAAGTAGTCTGGTGCCTTGTGGTAGTTTCCCATTTCCTCCTCCGATTTCTTGGCATGAGCAGGTCGCAGAGTAATTTTCAGCTAAAAGCAGCGAAGCACGTCTGTGTCTTCAGCCTCGGCTGTCCTTTGATTTAATCAACAGAATCTTGAGTAAAGCTGAGCTGCACCATTGTGGGGTTGAAAGCCTGTAGTAATGCTGCAGCATTTTTAACACTACAAAATAATACACACAGCTTCAAAACCTCAGTATTTGAGAAATCTAAACCTTAATTTGGTGTTCGCTGATAAATAGGGTTTGGGAAGTAAACGGATTTTAAAAAACAAACGAGCAATAAAAAACCCACCTCGGTTGTACAGCCAAATAATTAGATGGGAGGGAGTGCTTGGCACGCTGAGGCTGTAGGAGCCCTACCGTAGTTCCAGCCGGGTGGCTCTGCCTCGCCTGGTGCTTGTACTCCTAGAAACCAGGTATCTCGAGCCCTTCTGGGCAGTGAGTGTGGAGGAGCTGAAGCTGGGTACGCTCTGCTTGTGACTCCATGCAGTGACTGGTGGTGTTCTTCCTTCCCCTCAGAACAACGCTTCAAAGTTGCTCTTGGCAATCATGGAGAGCAGGCACGACAGCGAGAATGCAGAGAGGATCCTCTACAACATGAGGCCCAAGGAGCTGGTGAGTCCCCGGGCTGCCCCGACACTCCCGACTAGGTGTCGTTGTGGGGAGAGTCCAGGCACTGCCCAGGAGGTCTGCATGCAGGTCACAGACAACTGCCAGTCCTGGCACGGGATGGATTGACTGAACGCGGTGTTTGCTGGGCATGGACCTGGTTAGTCCCCAGAAAGCAGGAGCACTTCGGTTGTGCTGAGTGCTCCGGAGACAGCTGCTTTGCTGCTGCATAAAGAAGGGAAGAGAGCATCACCTTACGCTTTGGAATCCGTGTAAAGAAATGATTTGTGCACAAAACAGATATATAGTGACCTAAAAGCTGTTCAGTAAACTCTAGCAGCATTTTGGGCTGCCTAATGTGTTAATTGGTGAAGACAGATTCAAAGTACCCCTGAAACACTGACAGCTCATCCAAGTGTGTGTAGTTACGGCAGGGGCCAAAGATCAGATGTGACGTAGTGTGCCATGAGCACGGCCCACAACATATTACTTGGTGGGAAACGTAGAGTTTGGTTTCTCGTGTTGATGAGCCAGGCTGAAGATGCTGAGTTCAGGTCTCCTGCTTTATCCTAGATGTTGAAGCCCACTGCCCTTCCTCTTGAGTGTGTATGGTCAGCTTCCTTTCGCTTCTCTAAGAGCACCAAATGCCTTAGCAGACTTCAGCCCTCAAACTGAGCTGTCTCTTCATTGGCCTGTGTCTGTTTTTCTAGGTGGAAGTGATAAAGAAGGCATACCTACAAGGCGAAGTAGAATTTGAGGATGGAGAGAATGGGGAAGATCTTGCAGCATCTCCTCGGAACGTGGGGCACAACATTTATATATTGGCTCATCAGGTAGAATTGAATCCGCAGCATTTGTTAGCACTAAGTGACACAAATTGTGAATAGCAAGAGGTCTGCTTTTCACTGAAATTGTTTTAATGGCTCAGAGACGAACTCACTGCACGTTCTCGTTGTATAAGAGCCAAATCTTATCTTTAAAATAGTCAAAAATGAAACTTCTGTAATGAATAAGAAACTATTCAGAGTTATAATGGGAGACAGGCAGCTTCTTGACCAAGGTTCTGAGGACACACGATTCAAGTTCTTGGCAGAACTGGGGAGCAAAATATTATTTTTCAGCTGTATCAGAAGTTACTTTCTACTTCCAAAGAAATTCTTCTCATGGATCATTTAAACCTTAAGCAGAAATCTCACTCTGCTTTTATTGTTCCTGCCACGTTCTCTGTCATCATTTACGTTGGAGCTGGTCAGGTTCACTGCATTGATGCAACGTGGTGTTGGAAAGGTCAAAGTCCAAGGGGAGAAAAAAATCGAGGTCTATTTATATAACGATGCTACATAGATACCTCCATTAGAGACTCCTTCTTCCTTTTGCATCTGAGAAAAAAACACTCATGCTTTAAAAGTAATTTAGAGCATCCAGAAGCGTTTTTTGAGCAGTGTTCTGTGAATCTGCTTTTTAGATGATGCAAATGTTCTCCTCCATCCCTGCCTCAGCACTTGAGCAGTAAGCACACCTTTGAATTAGGGTGGGTGTAGAAGGATAGACTGAATGTGAATGGTCAGAAACTTTCACAAGTCAGGCAAACAGTGGGAGAAAATGGATAAAAGAGGAATACAGCATGGATATTAAAATATATATTGGAATCTTTCTGACTTGCTCCCAAAATAGAGCTGCAGGGTGTCTGGTTGGAATAGAACAAGCCTTCTGTCAACTTTGCCCTTTCTTAGCAGCTGACTGCGTACTATGTCTTTTTTTATGCCAAAAATCAGAAATTTAATATCATAGAGAGACATCTGGTGTTTCCCACTCCCTTTGCATTCCTTTATTTTAGTTGGCTCGTCATAACAAAGAGCTGCAGAACATGCTGAAGCCGGGAGGTCAGATAGAGGGAGACGAGGCTCTGGAGTTTTATGCCAAGCACACGGCACAGATTGAGGTAAAGGGAAACACGGGGGGTGTGGGGAGATGTGGTCTTCTGGGGAAGAGCAGTTTGCAAGGAAATCTGTGTGAGGAAACAACAGTTACATTATCCATGATATTTTGATTGAACTGACTACCTGTGTGGACTGTCATCTTTGACATAAGAACTTTTTTTGACAGCCTCTGGGAGGGGAGCTATTTTTGAGCTGTCATGTGTGGGCTTTAAGATGGAGCTGAGCAGAGCTCTGTTGGCAGGAGGAAGTGTAACTTCACTTATGTTACATTTTGGCCGGTACCATTGCTTAATCCATAGTTAGCGATATCTTCTGCCATTCTTTCTGTATTAAAATGAGCGTTTGGCCTGTGGTACAGTCAATCTGAGATGCTTTTAAAAAGTAAAACATATACAAACACGGAGACTTCACAAAACTCTGTAATAAGCAAGATAAATATAACTGTTACTCTTTATACTTTCCTGCTCAATGTGTGGCTAAAACTTGCTAAGATTCCTGAATCGGGTGACCAGATTGTGCTGAAATTCAGAGCAGCTTTGGTGCAGGATTTGCTGGGCCCCTTGGAAATCCCAGCTCTGAGCAATATTGCCAGAATAAGACCACAGCATGGAAATTATCAATCTTGGAGCAAAATGTAGGCCTGCTTTGAAAGGTAAATTGGCTGAAGTCTCTGTCAAGCTGCTGTTCTACAGAACTGCATCCAAGTTCTACACATAGCTGGTTTCAAAGGGTGCAGAAAATGAAAGCAGACAAACCAAGAAATAAAAACATTTTAAACTAGGGAAAACTCCAATAAGACTGTTGTTCAGATTGTCAGGTCGGACCGTACGATGGAGCAAATCGTCTTCCCTGTGCCCAGTATATGTGAATTCCTCACCAAGGAGTCCAAGCTGCGGATATATTACACCACAGAGAGGGATGAGCAAGGCAGTAAGATCAATGATTTCTTCATGAAATCAGAAGACCTCTTTAATGAGATGAACTGGCAAAAGAAATTGCGAGGTAAGTGGCTGTTACGAGTGCAGAGGGTTACCAGCAGAGTACTTAGGTCAGGTTTTAAAAATTTAAAACGTTGACTTGATAGCAGATGGTTCCCCAGTGTGGCAGCAACCTTGATGATTGTTTGAAAGAATCTGCTCCTCTGCACGATGGCAATATGCTGTAATGAAATCAAGCTTAACGCCACGGCAATATGGACCAACTGGAGGGGATCCAGGGGAGAGCAGTAAGAAAGAGCACGGGTCATCTTTTTTAAGATGCAAGAGAAAGGAACACATTTGTGGAGGCTTCGCTTAAATGAGCTGGCATTTGGTGGTAGGGAGAAATGAAGAGGGCCAAACTGAAGAAAGCAGTGGTCTGTTCTCCCTGCCTGCGCTGGGTAAACGCAGCAGTTCCCTTGCGTTGCAAGAAAGAGCACGGCTGGGTAACGCAGCATGGACGTGGGCTGCCTGTGGTGGGTATGGCATCTCCAGCAGTGGAGGTGTTTAAGAAGAGGTTAAACACACACTTTCCAGTAATAATTAAAGTTAATTCTTTCTGTGGGCAACAAGTAGACTAGAGGACGTGCTGATTCCTTCCAGCCCTGTGATGCTCAGATATCTGAATGCAAATATTTTCAAGCACTGCTTTCCCTCTGAGGTTCCCACTGGCAGCTAGGAAAACTTTGAAATCTATATTTCACTCCATACAGCGCCACCATTTCACCCAGTAAACTTTCTAGCTTGTTTGATTAAAATTATAAAAAATAAAAAAGATTCTTTTTTTGCTGAAGGAGAAATGTTGTGCACCAGGCTCAGTTTCAGTGGGCAGTGGTTAGAATTTACCAACATTGCCACTCGGAAATGTCAGATAAAGTGGTTATTTCCTCCTTGAGTCAACATCTGCCATCTGATACCCCAGTTGTTCCCCATGCTTGAATCAGCTAAAGACCAGTTATTAGTGCAAGAGCGCAAAGAGTTCAAGACTGCCACCGAAACCTGCCTGCAGGGCTGAACAAATCTACAGTGGTGTGGTGGCAAAGCTTTGCCCCGATGGAGACGTTGGTGGTACTCAGTCAACACTCTGCATATAGTAGGGGGAAAAAGGGTTGAGAAGGGTTCAGAACAAGACCGTTCTTGTTTTGAAGGTTACTTGTAATGAAATTATTCCCCTTGTTGCAACCTCCAATTGTGTTTTGCCCTTTCGATCTGCACCTCTGAGAAAAGCCTGGATTCTCTCCGTTTGTTGTTAGGGTCAGTTCACAACAGAGCTAACAGTGTCTTGCACATTTGGCAACAGAAACTCAGTATTTGCTTCAAATAGTTGGGGAGTATCTATTTCTATGTTTTCTTCTAATAAAGAAAAGCAATTATAATTTTGTTTAAAATTATCAAGATCAGATATAGGCGGGACAGCCTGAAACTTGATCAGCTCTATTTAAATTTAGCTCTACTGAAATTTGTCATTTTTATGAATACTACAGTAGAGCTATTTCCACTTAACAATGGATTAATACTTCTGTCAGCATCAAACCCCCCAGTAAGCTGCTTCCTAAAATGACTTCTAAGAACTCTACAGGAAAGATAGTTATGACATGTTAAACAAATGGGCAACTTTGTGTTCGACAGCATCCATATATTCTGTTGGATTTTGCTGTTTAAGTCTCGATTTCTGGGTTACTTTAGTTGTCTTCAAGGCAATCTCCAAGCAAGCTGTGAAGATATCCAAACTTAACAGCAGGCTGCAAATTAATCAAGATCTGTATGCAGAAGTGGAGAATACTTGTTTTTTCTTTGAAGAACTGGAATTTTTCATTAAGATTATAATCCTGTTATACCATGCAGGAAATCATTCAGCCTGTCTCCTAATATTCTGGTTTCGTTAGGCCTCTGACTGATAGTCCACATTTATGCATCTTCAAGGCAGGTTTGTGTTTTTGCAACATGACAGGCTGGCAGTGCTGTGTTGTGCTCATGTGATCCACTCACAGCTTATTGAAACCTGAGAAAGACATCAGCCCGAGATGTTAAACTTGGCAAGAAACTTTTCTCTAAAAGTCTTTAAAGATTATTTCCACCCCTCTTCACCTCCTGGGGCTAACTCATGATCTGAGCACCGTAAGTCTCTTGAGGTCTTACTAAGGAACTCAGAGGAGCCTGCCAAAACCAGGTGGAGGTGCTTCACAGGGCAGGTAGCCTGTGCCCACCCCCAAATGGCAGTGTAAAGTAAATTCTGGAATTTTGTAATGACCCTTTGTATAAGAATTACATACAAATTGATTCAACCTGCTTACAAAATCACTCAGAAAAAACAGATTGGGAAGAGAAGTAATACAGAATGCAATGCCTCATGTATTCAGGACACTGCCACATCTCGTTCCATCGGAGCTTAACGTGTGCCTTGCTAATCAGGTGCAACGAAGCTTTTATTCTTACAGTGACTGGGTGCCTTTTTGTCGTCCTTTCCTTTACATTCAGCTGTTCAATGCATATGCTTTTTATGTGCATTTCAAGTCAGTATAATGAAGCATTGTATAACTCTTTTAACCCACTTTTTTGCTTAGGATGCTAGACGAGGTGATTTACTGAAGAGAGGTGGTGATGACTGTGATGCTCAGAACTGCAGCGTTCGTTAATTTACTCTTCTTTGCAGCCTCAGAGTTTGCATTTTAATCTTCCCTAAATTTCACTGTGAGCTTCTTTGCCTTTGCTCTTCGGTATCTGTATGTGTTACCTCGTTCCAAAAGGGAAAAGTATTCCTTTCTTTGGAAGAATTTTTAATAGATTTTTCACTACTGTAGATTTCAGGAGTACACAATTTGCTGCACAATAAGCCTGCAGGAGCTAAATTCTGGGGGATTTTGCCTTGATGCAGAGGGAATTACTGTGAGGCAGCTTTTTAGCTGTCCTTTTCATCTTCTTGTCCATGACCACTTCAGAAAATGAATCTTTCTGCTTTTGTGCCTCTTGATTCTAGCTGCAGAGATTATTAATTTTAATAAGACTTTTTTAAAGGCATTTGTATGTATTTGAAAATACACAGCTATTTAACTGTACCCCGAGCTCTGTGCGGTTACATATGTGCCCTTTGCCCACGGTACAGAGGGAAGGCCAGCTGAGCTTCAACTGGTTTATTATTTTGGGGCTATATTGGTCTATTATCAGCTTGAAGTAGAGTTGTTTTATTTGCTTGGCAGCCAGTCCTAAACATTTTAGCTTTATTGTTATGTCGCTATGCTGCATTTTGTGTCTTAATTGTGCACCTAGGCCTTTGCTGTGTTGCTTCTGGCTTGCTGCAGTGGAAAGGAAGCCTGAATGTGGGCAGGCACTGTGGCAGGGGAGCTGCTGCCAGCAGCGGTAGCAGCACAGCTGGGAGGGATGGGGCTGAATCTCACCGATGTGAACGTGTACACATGTACACATTTTCTTCCTCCTAATCGTTCTCTGTGTGACTCTGAGTACAAAGTACGTTATTAGGGGAAACCTGAAGTCCTTGAACTCTTGTATTTCTGAACTTGTTCTCATGCTGCTGCTAAATCAATTCATGCTAGGAAATGCTTTCCTTTGTAACATTAGTCCTTTGCCTTAAAGCACGATCTAAGCAACTGGAAGTACCCCAAAGATAAAGAGTAATCAAATAAACTTCAGAATAAGCAATGAATACTAGTGCTGTTGATGCTGTGCTTTTGGGCAAACTGAAAATAATCAGCTTGATGGAAATGTGTTTTTGTTTTTTGTTTTTTAATATAGACGTCTTTTTTTTTTAAATGCTCCATTATTAATACGAATTATTTTTGTTGTTTTGCAGCTCAGCCTTTCCTGTACTGGTGTGCTCGCAACATGTCCTTCTGGAGCAGTATTTCCTTTAACCTGGCTGTCCTTATGAACTTGCTTGTAGCATTTTTCTATCCATTCAAAGGAATTCGAGGAGGTACCAATATTTGACATATAAAAATATATGAACAAATAAGGTCTGATGAGCCAAATCCTGTCCCCCGTTTGTCTGCACATCCCTATTAACTTCAGTAGAGACTGTAGAACAGAAATTGTCTTTTTTTAATTGCTTTGATTTAAATTGTACTATTTTCTGACTTTTTCTTGGGGCATTTGTAAAGAAAATGTAGAGCTATGCTTTTTCCTAGGGTAAAGATTACTAAAGACAGACATCTACTTTTAATTACTTGACTGTTCTACTTCGTTTTAAAATTCTGTAACTAAGCATTGAACTAAGAATACGAGAAATGTTAATTTATTGCTTTTCTTGGACTTGCATTTTTTAATGCCATTTTCATAAACCTTCATGGCTATGTAGCACATCAGGAGGTCTGTGAGTGTTGTACAGAGTTGGGTGTGGGAGCTTGCCTTGAGGTCTGGCAGGTGAGGCGTATGAGAAGTGACCTGCCTCGTGCCTTGGAGGTTGTTGGAGGATCAAGAATAGGAGCTTGGTTCCCTTCCTGTTGTAGCCTCCTCAGGAGCACCTTACCTCTGCGAGTGCTTTGAGCAGAGGTTGCCTTAGGGAGCGCGGAAGAGCGCGCCAGCCTCGTCTCCTGGCTCAGGAACAACCTGCATTTCCCTGCCATAAGTGGGTAGCAGCTGGGCCTGCTATCATCTCTAACATAAAGTATGGGTTAACATGTGTGGCTCATGGGAGATTGCACAATCTTGCTGTAATAGCTCTCATGGAAGTTGCTTTTGATCCAAACAGTGGGTTTGTGCGACGGTGGTGGTTCTTAGAGCCAATTCAGTAAATACTTCCAATAGGAGCTGATTAGATTCAGCTGCTCTTCCTTACATTCAGCCTCTGCAAAGAGACGCACCCTAGGGCAGATTGATTGGTGGATTCATGTCAGCAAGAATAAGAAAATCTGGAGAAATATTCCTGCAAAGGCTCTATCACAGCTATTGCTTGCAAAGCTGGTATGGAGGAAGCATCTGGATGGGAGCTTTTTCCACATCTCTGTCGACTGGAGTATATAAGGACCCCAAAAGTAAAACCCCGTCCTGGAAAGGGTTATTCATGTTCAAACTTTCACTTCCCTTTCTTAAATGTTCATGATGCAACAGGGCCAGATAGATGCTTATCTCTTCCCATTGAACTTCCCTCGGCCTCTTTCTCTTGCTGGTAGCTAACTACAGAGCCTACAGAAAATACAGCTGAAGGGCAGCAGTAGCCTCAACGTAGGAAAGTTATCGTCTGGGCTCTGTGTGCAACATAAAAGCCACTTCACACTCTCTGCGACTCACCAGTTAATTTGAGGAGAGCTGTCATTTTGTCCAGGTAGTGTTTGGTGGTAGCTGACTTAGCAGGGGAATAAAGACAACGAGCACGGAAGGCTGGTTCTGGGCTTCTCCATCCTGAGCATGCTCAGGTAAAGCGTGTGGGAAACTACGGGATATATTAGACCAAAGTCTGGTGTTCCTGAGAGAGGGAAGAGGATAGATAACTTCTGGAACAGGCTTGGGTTTCAGCAGCTGTACCTCTGTGTCACGCTGTGGGGTGGCAGACCTCGGGGTCACGCCACTTCCCTTCTGGCCAGCAGCTGGTTGAAAGGGCTTAACCAGCATGAAGAGCAGCTGAATTTTCTGTCTCCAGTCTCAAAGATCACAAGTTAAAATTTAAAAGTCTGAATTAATGGCTGCTAGCAAAGCTGGTAATTAAACAAGTTTGTTGAGACTACAAGTTGCAAGACTGGGGGGTGCGGAGAATCATTTGGCATTTTGTACGTGCCCTACCCTGCATATTTGAAATACTTTATCAGGTAACATTTTGATAAAATCTCTTCCTCTACGAGTTACAATCAGCCATGTAAATAATAAATATGCGTCTATTTATTTTAGCCTTAAAGTTGGACTTTTGAAAACAGAGCAGCTGGGGGAAGTTCTTTGTGTCCCGAGTAGCCCAGACGCGCTGGTCCGAGCAGCTGATCAGCATGTGGCTGTAGCAGGACTTGTACAACTTCTGACTTGAGGAGCAGAAACAAAACTGGATGCATGGGATTGGGTACTGAAACTGCGGGAATTCCAGAGAAACAGAACTTCCCTGCAAGTTCAGGGTTACGCCATCCTCCTGCCAGCAGCTTGTCATGGAGGCCACGTGCTCACAGCAGGCGCTTTCAGGGCAGACTGGGTGTGGACCTCAGTGTCAAGTGAACGCTGTCTTGATGACCTTCATTTTCCAAGGGCAGACACCACTTCCAGTTTGCTCCCAGTCTCTTTCTGTCCCTAGGAACGAGAAACAAGCCTAGGACCAGAACCCACTCTTTTGTGAGTGCTCTCCTGGTCCCTGAGCCCCGTTACAGTCTTTATCTTTTGGTCCTTGTTCTCGTGGTGATGGGCAGCCCACGTGTAGGTGTGTGTCACCAGCAACACCACGGACTTCATTAATTCTAGTTACTTTTGCAGGCCTGCAAAGGCAAGGGGATCTTGCCTTTCTCTTTGTCAAGATACCATTTTCTTGAAGAAAAGCATTTTTTAATGCAAGTTTTAAGAAAAAGATGTCTCATATTCTGCATAAACCTAGGTTAAACAGTATTTCAGGCTGGGTATTTTTCATGGTTCTTTGAGAAGTGTATTTTTAGATACGCAGGCTGATGTTATGTAAGCAGGCAGTCTCATGGGACAGTCTAAATAGAACCAGAAATAGCAAGAGATGAAAAAAAAAATGGTGCAAGGTTTTTTACCAAAAGCATAATAGGAAACTCAGGATGAATATGTGAATCGGGACCTGGACGTATTTGTTGTCTTTCTTCACCTCCATATTCAATCATCTACAGAGTACACTAAAATGAAGAATCCTGTAATACTGTTTATCATTTACATAATGCTTTAGTAATAAGTTTGTAATTAAGCTCTGCTGAAGGCGCTGGGCTCAGACGTTCCACTTAGCACTTTGAAATCAGTAACGTCTGAACACGAGGATTAATGGTGCTCCACCAAAGATAAGATAAAATGGCATTTATTTGGCTATTTTGATTTTGTTTTGCTTGGTATACAAAGTCTTGCGACATTATTTGTTTTGTTCTCCTTCATCCTAGGTACACTAGAGCCCCACTTGTCAGGCCTGCTGTGGACAGCGATGCTGATATCTCTGGCTATAGTCATAGCTCTTCCTAAGCCCCATGGTATCAGAGCCTTAATAGCTTCTACAATATTACGCCTAATATTTTCAGTTGGTTTACAACCTACTTTATTTCTTCTGGGTGCATTCAATGTAAGTATCAAGTTGGTTTTTTTTTTTTGAAGTTCTGTTGCTTCTTATGTAAGGGCTTCTTACCTGCTCCTGAAGGCAAAAATAGGCTGGAACACTGTGGCAGAACTGGGGTAAGGAGTCGTTCCCTCCTCGGTCGTTGCTAGCAGAAGTACTTTGCTGCTGCTCATTTAATTCTGCTTCCCGAAGCCGGAGAGCTCTAAGGTCTCGCTCAGTTTTGTCACAGTCTCGTAACAGCTCCCACCCCAGCCAGAAATGTAAAGAAGTCTCTGTGACCCTCCAGCACTCGGATGTGCGCTCGAACCCGTCTCCTGCTCAGCGACTGAGCTGCAGTATTTACGGGATTGTGTAAGCTGTACTAAACAATGCATTTCCCAAATGTCTGTCTGCAGTCTACCTGCCAGCCAAGAGCTGACACTAAGCAGTTTTGCTACAGTAACGTGTGGACTCAGTATGTAAACTGAGCTGCCAGAAAACTTCATTAATGCTCAAACCCGGATACTTGTGGTTTCTAGGCAAGTAAGCCAAAAATGTTTCTTTGACTGAGTCAGCAGGAGCTGTGCAAAGATGCATCTTCTTGAAGCGTTGGCCTTTATTACAAAGTGCTCAGCTTTAACGTGCATTATTTAATAGTGTTCCTTGTCTCCAAAATGTCACCAAGTGCCGTGTGCTAAAGAATCAGGGTTGCATTGTTAGGATTGTTGCTGTTGTTGTTAATTGCAGTGTTTAGCAGGTTCCAGGTAAGTCGAAGGCAGCTCTCCTTCAGTGCTGATGGCTGGGGCTACACAGGAGGATTCCTGTGTGCCTGATCTGAGAGAGAAATGCTGAGGCAATCTGGAGCACTCACTTATTAGCGAGCAGTAGGGGCTGCTTCAGAAATGTAAGGGCTGCTGGAGGCTAGCAAGTAATTTGATTGCAGAAAGTGCAGAGCTTAAAGGGATTTTTTAGGGCAGTTTACCTCTCACACCAGGGAGTGTTCTTACTTTCTTCTTTAAATCTTGAAGTCCTGATGCCCTTTGACAACCGGCTGGGGACAGGAGTCGATGTTCCTGTTTTATAGACGTGTTCAGTTTTAGTTTTGGCTCGCTGTCTCAGCTGTGCAGAAGATGCAACAGAAAGCAGCCGTTGACTGACACGTAAAATGCTGGCATGTAGCAGACAATTCAGCACTGTTGTTGATGTTGCCATATAGCTGAGTTACCACCAGCTTTGAAAAATTGCCTTTTTTCCTGCAGGCTATGTCTTACAACTAATTTATGATTAATCTTTCCTTAGGTTTGTAATAAAATCATTTTCCTGATGAGTTTTGTGGGCAACTGTGGAACCTTCACTAGAGGATACAAGGCAATGATTATGGATGTAGAGTTTCTTTATCACCTGCTGTACCTCCTGATTTGTGCTCTGGGGCTTTTTGTACATGAATTCTTTTACAGCTTGTTGGTAGGTATTCATTTTGTCTTCATAATGTTTTTCTTCCTATGTGCTTGTAAAGTCCCACCTAGATGTCACCCACTGCTTGCTTTCTGCTTTACAACTGGACGCTGTCGTGCAGGCACTCTTTTGAAAATGGGGCTCTGGTGTGACATGGCACGAGCACAACCTGCCTGGGCTGTGCTCGTGCCATGTCACAGGCCCAGAGGAGTGAGAAATGAAAAGACATTTAAATGGAAAATTTTCTTCCCAACACTAGCTTGGGTGAAAATATTGCTCACTGTTAGTGTGCTGCAGAAGATACTGGTAGTTCACGTGAAAAACAGCCTTTGATTTTGTTTGTTGTCCCCAGCTGTTTGACTTGGTGTACCGAGAGGAGACCTTGCTGAATGTCATCAAAAGTGTCACTCGCAATGGGCGTTCCATCATCCTGACGGCTGTTCTTGCGCTCATCTTGGTGTACCTCTTCTCTATCGTGGGGTACCTGTTCTTCAAAGATGACTTCATCCTGGAAGTAGACAAGCTCCCGAACGAAACGTTATTGCCAGGTTGGTAGCAGTGGCTCATTTTGACTGTTGAAGAAAGTAATGGACTTTTGTTCCCTCGAGCTTGCTGAGTGTCTTCCACTTTTTGTGAGAGATACTGGCTATCTCACAGGTTTGACAGTTTCTTTCTTACCAAGCACTCTGCTTAAATAAATAAAACAGATTGGAGCAAATGGATACCAAATTTACCCTTTAAATTTTGACAAGATGCTGTAATCCACTGCAACATATAGAGAGGTGGGGTAGCAGAACCCCTGAAGACAGCACTCGGGCTTTTCTGCACACACTGAAGATTTCTCCTCTGTTTGCTAAAACAGTTGAGATTATCTAATTCATCTAACACCTACTCCCTCCCCCAGTTTAATTACAAACAGACTTTAGGTAGGCTATCGTGGGGAAGGCTCTGCACTAGGGGGATATTTAGTTCTGCCTCAGTTTGCCAGATTTTGTATGCTTATATTGGCTTTTAATGGTGTGTTCTAGTTTCAACATAAGAAAAATTAATATTTTATCAAAAATAACCCCGTGAATATAAATGAAGGGAAATTACCTTCAAAGCCATGATCCTGTGAAGTTGAGGCCTCTGTGTCAAACTCTGGTTTGCTCATAGTTTTTATAGACTGTGTAAATCTCCCTCAGTTTGTTGCTGTAGTTTAAATTCCATAGTAGACCTCTCAGTGCTGAACATAGGTTGCATATTGTAAGATAAAATGTTTTGTTGTTTTCTTTTCCCTTGCCCTATAGCATCAAGTAAGCAACTCAGTGGATGGGAAGCACAGGAATGAAATTTGTTAAAGAAGGAGTTTGGGTTTTGGCTTATTCTGACTTCTTTTTCTCTCACTTGAGTTACTCAGACAAGCACTGTTTGACATACCCACTATTTTTTCTAATTTTACTGCCTACCCTGTAGGAGACCCAAACCTCACTGACCTTATTATTTCACATTTCCACCAAGCTGGAGAAACGCCAAAGATGTGTTACTGTGTGGCACTAGGGTGGTTTTGATACTTGTGAGATGTTGAAGGGCAATTTTTCAATCACCTTGAAAATTCACTGTGCACTAGAACGTAATATTTTTGGAACAATTTCAATTACATTCTCAACTTTGGAGCTAATGCAAAATAAGTGCACAACTATGGTCTTGAATTCATGGAAATAAGAAGTTCATATTTAAAATTAAAATCACTGAATGTGTGAATTGGAAAGGACTGTGGTTGCCTAAACTCTAGGATAACATACAATTCTAAATCTGCCTAGTAAGTGCAGACCGAATACGATGAGGTATCTTAATATCTGAAAAGTAATCTTGCAAAACACAAAATATTAAATTATTTGACTCATCGCCTTTTGTTTTTAGATCGCACAGAACCGGGTGAGACCATGACTGGCGAGTTTCTCTATTCAGACGTGTGCAAAGCAGGTAGCAGTGAAAACTGTTCTTCAATCATTCCTTCAGACCGTGAGTATCTGCTTAGCTGCTTTTGAATTACTAACTTCTTATCCTGAAGTTTTCACACTTTTTTGAGTTAAGCACCTTAAGTAAAATTTGAAGGAAAAAAAAAGCCCTGTATATTAAAAGGGGCAACAAAATTAAGACAATCAAGTTAAGCCAACAGCATAAATGACATTTGTAACATGAATTCTTTAGAGAAACTTTTTGTAACTGAGCAATCCTTTGATAAAACATTGACATATGCTTTGATTTTCTATCTTATCAATTTGAAAAGGAAGCGATGTAGTTTACCTTCTTGCAAGGTTATTATTTTAAAACATTAGGCTCTTAAATGTGATCTCAGAGGATAA
The DNA here is from genome assembly GCF_047663525.1 of Anas platyrhynchos. Lineage (NCBI taxonomy): Eukaryota > Metazoa > Chordata > Aves > Anseriformes > Anatidae > Anas > Anas platyrhynchos. The sequence continues at coordinate 1,865,752 of NC_092599.1, read as the reverse complement.
TGCTCTGAAATATGGAACAGAACATTGTTTACTGTCAGCATTATTTTATCTAGTTAACTAAGGAAACTGTTTTTAATATCATGTCAGGAAGTAGTCAATGGATTAAGCAGACAGGGTAGGTTTGGGGGGTTTTTGAGATCAAGAAAGTGCATGTGAGATATTACTTGTAGCGTAATCACCAGCCTCAGACTGGGCACTGAAAATTTTCAGTTTTATTTTCTAGAAAATGTAATTTACTAACTTTGAGATTTATGATGCTGGCTGAGAAAGCCAGACAGAACATCGCTATTTCTTTTAGAAGTGGAGCTCTTATATGGTCAAATGTTTCAAATGTCAATAGTGGCCACAAGCCCATGCTCTCAAGAAGAGATGTCTCTGTTTTGCTCAAGTGTCCTCTTTGATAAAATAAGATTCAACATAGATACAAGAATAGCTTCTTTATTCGGCTCTAAGAAGAGTGTGCTTTGTCTTTATGCGTTCTGGCTGCAGAAAGGAAAACTTCAGAGATGTGTTTATATCGTAAATAATCAACTTGGTATCGGGGTCTTATGTGGACAGAGACGTTAACGATGCTCAAATCTTTGGCCGCTTCTGTACCCTCATGGGTTTGGGGTATTTCTGGATTTCTTAGGGATTTAGACCCATCTAAGGCTTGCCGTGGGAAGGTGGGATCCGCTCATGAGCATTTTTATGATGAAATGTAAGTCATGAGACTTTTAATAGGTACAGGGAAAGTATATGAAATTAGGTAATTAATTCTCGCAGTCCTGGAACTGCAACAGTGAAGTTGGAGGCTTCAGCCAAATGGAGAGAGGGTCATAAAAAATAGTGCTACTTTTTTAGTAAAATGCTGTTTCCATAAGCAGTGATATTTTAGCCATTTGAAAAATAAGAGTTGAAGTTGCCATTTTGAGTACAGCCCAAAGGCTGTGCAATCTGTTAGGCACCAAGGGAGAGTGTAAGAGGCAACACTTTGTCCTCTGAGCTGTCAAAAAGCTATGATTCTGTATAAACAGGCATCTGGTGATCCAAAGCTATGCATACTAACAGAAATGGAAAGAGAGATTTAACCAAGTCAGAGACAGCAGTTAAAGCACAAAAGAAAACTCTGCTGGTGAGGAGAGGAGGGCAGGCTGGAGCCACCAGAGCAGGAGACCTCTGATGGTCTGCTCATGGCGTTTGCAGTGCTGGCTGGAAATTGGCCGTTTGCAAAGGGGAGTGAGAGTGTAGCCAGAAAAGGATGGAGAGAATCACTTAAAACCGATCTTCTTGTCTTCTAAACATGTCTTTGCTTGCTGTGTTAACAGAAGTGATTGCTGAAGAAATGGAGGAAGAGAATAAAGAGCATACGTGCGAGACGTTGCTGATGTGCATTGTTACTGTACTGAGTCATGGGCTCAGGAGTGGGGGTGGAGTAGGTGATGTGCTCAGGAAACCATCCAAAGAGGTAAATTATCACTGAGTGGGGGTGGAAAAGTGATAACCGTGGAGGGCTGGGGATGTAGTTCTGCTGGGGAAAATGTGTATATATTCTTGAAACAGACGTAGACCTTGCGAACTAGAAGGGACCACGCTTTCTCTCTGTATAATAGTCAAACTTCAGTAGTACCAAATCAAACAGCAGCCAGTTCAAACAAGCTTTGAGCCATGATCTTGTTTCTTAGTACACGAGACCTTTTTCAGCTTAAGGGTATCCAGAACGAGGCCCAAATGAACAGAAACGGTGTAGCCAACAGTTTGTGCTTTGGGAGTTCAGGATTTGAAAAAGCAAGAAAGGGACAAGCTAGCAAAGGATTGCGTTAGGTAGCAGAATGAAAGTGGCGTGGTGGCTGATACTATGCAAGTGGCTTGAGTTGCTTTCAGGAACATTATCGAGAAAAGTAAGATGTACAAAGCAGGGAATGAGATGAGAGGACAGGGACCAGGATGGCTCAGAGCTGGGACTGTGGGGAAAGGAAGGGTGTTGTTTGGAGCTGTCCTTGCAGAGCAAAGACTAGTCAAAAACAGCAAGAGTTTTTCATAATACCCACAGCTGCCCACAGAGCTGGTTCAGTAGCTAATTGGAGTTATCAGAGTCTCAGGCTTGTCTCTCTCTTGTCATCCCCCAAAACCATATTGGAGACAAAGGGGCAGGCTTGGTCAGAGTGAATGCTTTGCACCACGTAGCAGGGGAAAGGAAAGAGGGTCCTCTTCAGCCTCATTTTGCCCTCTCTGAGTAGTGTTGTGTCTGTCTGCTTTGTTCCCAGCAGATAACAGGAGTTAAGTATATGGTCTGCAATTTCAAGGTGTTATCCAATACTTAGCCTTATTTTCAGCTTAAAATGGTTTAAAGGCTATATAATTCCCAGCTAACATTCGGCACCCAACTGCCTGGGGTGGTTCTGAAAATGAGGGTTAGGCAATAAACACGACATGGGCACTGCAAAGTCCAGCTTTGCATCCTGTTTCATTCAACACAACATACTTGGTTTATAAGATAAACAAATCCTATGATATTCCAATAAAAGATTTTATAATTAACACTGGTACTATATTGATATAGAGGCAGATTAATACAAGGATATAATTTGGATTGGCTTGCAGTGAGCAGGTGAAGAGAGAAAAAATTCATTGTGTAAGAGAGAAGAGCAAAGACTTGGACATAGTAAGCAGAAAGCAACTCTAGGGATTGCATACCATTAGCTGACTAATTCGGCTCCTTTTCAGTAATTTTGCATTTTAGTTTCACTTAATGTTTGAGTTCTAAGTTATCATTGGAGAACATCAGAAATGGAGAGTCTAAAGGGAGGAGTTGTGGGGCTGCATACTCGTCGCTGAACTGCAAGAAATGTGTTGTAAGGGTTAGATGGATATGGATTTGGGTTGTTAATAATTAAAATATGTATCTTGCAGGAACCTCTCTTTGCTGCTAGAGTGATATATGATCTGTTATTCTTCTTCATGGTCATCATTATTGTCCTTAACCTGATTTTTGGTGTGATCATTGACACTTTTGCTGATTTAAGGAGTGAAAAACAGAAGAAAGAAGAGATTTTAAAAACAACTTGCTTTATTTGTGGTAAGTGTAGAAACACACTTAATACAGAGTTAGGTTCCACATGCATAGAAACTTGGCAGAAAGAAGAGATGGGGAATGTATTTTTATACTGCCTTTGCCTTAAATCTTTAGTTTCTGCTTCTCCTGGGCTTCAAATAATTTTGTATTGGAATAGGAGAGAATTTATAAACAGTCACTTTTCAAGGGTGCAGTGTTAAGTAGTGTCTGAGAAAGTTTCTCACAGTAGATTTGGAATTAAGCTGCTGAGCCTTTGAGGCCAGTGCAATTAACTGACATGGCACTGCAGAAGTTGCATAACACGTAGACTGACAGAAGTAACCTTTGGAAGTTTGCTGCAAAGCAAATGTTGCATTTGGTATCATTTTGCCTAAAAATAGGAGATGTGTTATGAAATTCAGCTGTTTGCATTCAAGGTAGTTACCTTTTTTTTGACCAAAAGTTATCTGTTATGTTACCAAATGTGACCAGCACTTGTAATGCCTTCTCTCCTCTCTCCCTCTTCCCTCTGTTTGGTGGCTGTTTGTTAGAGTTTATTATTCCATGTTCATTTAGGAATGCTTGTGACTGTTAAGATCTGCAGCAGACCGTAGATTTTTTTTTTTCTTAGAGCTCATTTTCCTAGTCCCAGTTTGTAAATACTAAGAGTTATAAATGTGTCACTCTTGTAGGTTTGGAAAGAGATAAGTTTGATAACAAGACAGTCACATTTGAAGAGCATATTAAAGAAGAGCACAACATGTGGCATTACTTGTGCTTTATTGTATTAGTGAAAGTAAAAGATTCAACAGAATATACAGGACCAGAAAGTTACGTGGCAGAAATGATCAAGGTGAGTTTTGAGTATTCTCTATTTTACTTTCTTCGTAAGCAAAGACTTGGAGTTAGATTTTTCCTACAATAATAGGCTTAATCCAGTGCCTTTCCTTTTCAAAGCGTCTTATAAAGATAAGTACTTACGATGTGCTTGGCAAGATAACTTGATAAAAGATAACACATTGATGGCACCACATTGCAACGTGCTACAAATAGATGGTGCAGGCAGGGTCGCTTGTGGGAGGCTCCGTGTGCTGCAGCACAGCAGTTTGCAGCTTCGTGGCTGCAGCTTCTCAGCAGCTGGAACACTCACCAGTGTGTGCCAGAGGAGGTGGCAGTGAGCAGTGACAGCTAGGTGGTCGCCGTGGTTTCAGATGGATAAAGAGAAGCTATTGTTTTCAAAACTCATGTGCTGCTGTTCAAAAGAATATTTTCATGTTGGTGGAAGTGCAATAAACAGTTTTTAACCTGTCCCAGTGTAAATGTCTTTAAAAGACTTGTAAGATTTGTTGTCATATGATCGTATGATTTTAGCTCACTGTTGTAAGAACCTAAAATTAATATCTGCTCAATTGTAATGCCTTCTAATGAGAGAATTAAAAGCCTCGTCTCTGCCAAGTGGCAGGTTCAGTGCTCCTGGAATTAGATCCTAAACCCCAATTACTAATTTGTGTGTCTTCTGGCTGGTTAGCAAAAGTAGTTTCTGGTTTATGACATTTAGTTGTTATTTATTTGCCTTCAGACAAATAAAAGCAGAATATTTGTCTTATTTATCTCTGAAGTTTTTGCTGTGGAGGTGCAGCCTTCCATTAAGTGGGGGATTTGTCTTGGTCTGGTCAGAATGTAAATCTCACCAAGATTTCTTAGAGGTTAGACATGTTATTTTGGGGTCACTAAAGTGTGTGTCCTAGTTCTGGATTTCTGCCTCTGTAATGAGGGCTTAAAGAAATCTTGTGAGCAGTCACCTGACAGAGGATTAGCACAGTGAGATAACTAAGTCCATCACTGCTGCCTCGATTATATTGCTCCCTTTATTTATCCCACTGCAGTAGGCATTACTTCGGGGGGGAGCGTTGCACTCTTTAAAAGGTTTCTGCTTGTAAAAGAATATTTTGTGTGTTGTGTTCAAGCTATTTAAAAAAATGTTTGAACTGGCTAGCATTTTATTAACAAATTATTTCAGATTAAAAGCTTAACTTAGGTAAGAACCAAAAACTCAGTCTTTGAATGTGATTGCAGTAATCACAAAAAAATAGAAAACTTTTCCTAGAATTCCCATTCGTAGAAGTATCAGCAGCGGGTAGTTCCCATGTGCTGAATGGGAACATGCGTATGCACAGACCAAGTGTTCATGCAGCTGAAATTTTGTACAGCTGCAAGTCCCAGGTAGAGGCTTTGAGCGTGTCCTGCAGTTGTTGCTTTTTGCATTTCAGGAACCAGTTTTAAATTGAGAACTGAGGGTTCTCAGGGTCTCGGTGCAATGCTGCTGAGAGCACGGTGTAGCCGTACAAGCTGTGGAATGGGAAGTAAATTTGCTTTGCACATGAGCGGTCTGCCACAGCTCAGCCCAGGCATGGCCGGAGGAGCTGGGGCTGGGGCTGGCCTCACACCACAGCTCCCAGCAGCATTTTCCAGTGGCCGTACTCCTTAGGGCTGGTGTGGCCGTGGACTCTGAAACTCAAACAATTTCTTTCTGTTGTTCTTTAATATTAAAAATGTTCGCTTGTTCTTTTCCACACCAGAAAATCTCCATGTAAAACCTGCTGAATGTGTTTCTGTGTCAGACCTCTTTTAAATACTTCTGTAAAAGTCGGAAGCCCTCTGTTCTGCTGAAGGTGTGGCTAGGGGTAACTTCCACGGTTCATCTTTTACTCAAACCACCTGTCTTTATCCCATAAATCTGAAAGGACATGCAAAAGGAAAGTTAAATGTCAGTGATTCCAGAGATTCAGATTGACCTGTTGAGGGTGAGGGTTTATTTTCTGTTTGTGCAGAGTGTGAATGGGAACCTAGGGCTGCCTAATGTCTGCAGCTACCAGATTCTCCTTGAACACCTAGTTAGTTCGTGGTTATATTTAAAAGGGACTTTTCCCCACGTTTTCAAACTGAAGGTGGCACTCTAACATCTTTGATACTGACATAGATGGGGCATGTCTTTTTCCATGAACTGTTATGCAGTACCATTGTTCAGCTGAAATCTATACCCATTTTTAGTAGCTGGGGGTAGGAAGCATAATGTGCTCCGAGTCACACTGTGATTACAGAAATCACCTCAAATACACTTCACCTTTGTTCTGACTCCCAGCAAATATCCTTAGAAACCTCTTGGATTTCTGTCTTTTGGCAATTTTAAAAAATAAAGAAATTACTTCTGTCGTTTAGTATTTGTATTTTTTCAACACACCAGAACATTAAATAAAACAGAATTTAGGGCACTAAAATGGGATTCACCATCAGCTGGTGAGAGCATCCAGCGCTGCTTGTACAGTGCTTTAGAGATATTTTAAGCACTGTGGTCTCCAAAGAATCCTGGACAATTTCACTTATGCCAAATAGTGAATATTCAGAAGCCTTAAGAGTGATCTTGAATTTTGATGTTCTCTTGTCTAAAAATAATGTGTACAGAGAGGCAGTTTTGAGGCTGTCCACTGAACTGGATATGGCAGAACTGAATCTTGCCCACAGAATTCATCTTGCAGCCTGCAGGAATCTGACCCAGTGTAAAAATAAGTTGTAGCCAGGAAAATTAATGATTAACCTCAATTCTCTAGTGAATTTTGTATTTTTTCATGGATAGAAGCTAACTAAGTTAAAATTCAGTGTGCAGAACGAAGTCAACAGTTAAACTGGGAAACCAAATTTAAGGAGCATTCTGAACACCATGGGCATGTTCAAAATAAATACCAAAGAAACCACAGTGATCTGACAGAATCGAACGCACGGTGTTTCAGTACTGATTTGTAACTCTACCTTCCATAATGCTCTTCTGTCCCGTGAGACCGATGTGGGCCCGTGTTTGTGCTTGTAATGCTGGGATTGTTTTCATTGAAGTTTCTGGTGGTTGTGGAGCTGTGTTTGTTTGTGTGCTGTAGCGTGGGAAGCCATGCTGCATCGCTCGTGTAGCTACAAGTCGGCCTTTCTGATTAGCAGACCTGGAATTCATCGCCAGCTCGCTCCCCCGTAACTCGGGATAATGCTCACTTTCATCAGGAAGGTGAACACGTGCCTGCTGTGCCGCCTAAAGCTTGTGAGAGAGATTAGGAACCTTAGCTGGGAATTGCCGGAGCAATGCGAGGGGGAGATGGGGTGGCTGGTGCTGTTTGATGTGAAGCTAAGCTCGCATCCACGCCCTCGCTGCTGCAGTGAATCATCTGCTGTCCTGCAGCTCTTAGCAGCACTTCCAAGGTTGATAAGTTTATGGTTTGCAGGAGATGGCAAGCAGAAGCGTGGTACGAGGCAGATTGCCCTCAAAATGCAATCTTGAGTGGCCTCGTAATACCTATTCGATATCGCAGAAAGTACCCTCGGATAGAGGGAACAGAGCTGGTCTTTAATTCCCAGTGTTTATAAAGCCCTTCCGATGACCTGACTTCTGTTCATCTGGTAAATCACTGCAGATGTGCACTTAAGATAGCGAGGCTTGAAGATGGATCGATGCCTTTTGAAAAGTGTTTATCTGGAAAGTATGCTAATTGTGCCGCAAAGCTGGTAGCCCAGCGCATCCCGCGTTTCCCAGGAACAAAGGCGTATGGTTCGGCTGCTGGATGGCTTTGTAGTCACCAGGGAAGATCAGGTGATGTCTGAATAATACCATGTGTGTAGGAGGTGGGGGGATCCACTTATCGTGTTGGCCAGACATTGACTTCCACACCCAAATGACTAATGTGAACTTGGTGCAACTCCCTACAGATTAGTTCATTTAAATGTCTTATCTACCCATCCTCTCGGTCTTGAGAATTTCTTCTGCAGTTTTCTGCGTTTGCCCCCAGTTCCTGCAGCAGCCTCACCAGCATCAGCCCCTTTGACACAGCTGTCTTCTGAGTCCTGGCAAAGCTCTGCTACAAACAGCTGTTTGTAGGCATTTATAATATGTAAAAGAAAAAAAAAATCCTTCTCTGAAGCTTGATACATGGAGAACCACAAACACAAATCAGCTCTCTGTGCGTTCACAGGCTGTCGTGCTGCAGCTGCAGCGTCCTGCCACTTGCATGGACAAATATTTGCATACACGACTCCTGCATACACTAAATATGGATTTGCATATACACCTTCACATCGGGGTTTGATCAGAGTGGGTAAGAGCTGAGTGATTTTATGCACGCAGATATACATATTAAAAATAGACCTGTTTGGAAAAGTTCATAGCACAAAACTTCCCAAATAGCTCTTGCAATTTCCACAAACTTTGCAGCATTGTGCCAAGAAGGATCCATGTCATTAACCTCTGTTACAACACTGAGGCAGAGGTGTTAGGGATTGCCCAAGCTCACATGTCCAGATCCAGAGCGCTGAGTCCTGAACTTTAAATGGGATTGTGTTGTCATCTGAAAATGAACCATTTATAAATAGAAGTGATGGCGCAGATATCCTTAAAGGAATTTGGAATGGAAATGAAGGCTAAGGATTTCCTTTTGTGCCTGAATTAATCTCTTTGTATAAAACTGGGCATTTAAACATAGTACTGGCTTTTTTTATGTCTTGAGCTCCGTGCTGTACCATGGTTGGAAAGTGGTTTTTCTTATCCAGTCTCCAGTGTAGCCAGTAAAGCTGCCTCCCAGTAAGCAACAGCAAGGTTTCGTTAGTCTCAACCTTTAGAATTGCATTCTTCCAGAAGTGTAAGTTCAGCTTGAAGCCTCCTTTAAGGAGTTAAGCCACGACTGTTGTTGTGCTCTGCAACGTGACAGGAGCGTGGGATTCACGGCGTGCACGGCTCTCCCTGGTAATGGCTTTGAAAGGTTGCTGTCCCCAGGCCCTGGGCTGGATGTGGTTCAGCTGGAGGTGGCTGGAACTGGATTTGAACTGAAGCCCCTGCAGCAAAAACAAGTGGCCAAGGCATTGCAAAAGGGGCTCACCAGTTCCAGCACTGGTGCAAGGCATGTGGCTGAAATTAGTCTGAGAAAGTGTTCGAACTTGGTTATATTCATGTGTAGGTTGTGCCTGGGAATCCTTTACTTTGGGGCAAAATCAAATAGAAGAGATTTGTCATGCCTGTAGGTTGTGGACTGACTGCAGGCATGGAAGAGAGCAGCCCATACGGATCTCCTGTATGTGGTGTTGGGTGGATGGAGAACCCAGGGCGCCAGAGCTGGGCACTGACCGCAGCCCGGGGAGGTCAGCGCCGCAGCTGATTGTGCTTAATTTGGTGTGGGATCTGCCAAACAAGCTGCATCTTGAGATACCGTACCGGGTTAGCTAATATAATTGCAGGGTTAAATAAAAAATAATAGCAGGGGCAGAGAAGGAGCCAAGAGGTGCGCTTGGCAGGAGGCCCTTGGCTGCTGGAAACTCTGCGTCACCGGCACGGGCCGGAGCGCTGGGCCTCGCTCACCCAGCTCCTCGTCGCACCCTCGCCATGAGGCAAGGTGCAAAGGGGCAGCGTGAGGAGAAGGGCTCGCTCAGGACGACCTTCCCCGTGTGGTGCCGGTCCCTGCCGGGCGTGCCTGCGGCCTTCACCACACAACGCCCCTGCGCTGCCTGCCCGGGCCTCGGTCTTCCCCGAGCAGTGACCTGGGCAGGGCCCTGCCCTGCAGGGAGCCTGCGAGAACAAAGGCGGGGTGGGTGGCACCTGGAAGGAAGGAGCCTGGCCTTGGGAGTGCTCTGATTAAATATGTAACATCCCTGCAGCGGCTGCAGTCAGGGGAGCACTTGTTCTCCTTCACTCCTCACCTGTTTGGCACGGTGCAGGGAGAGGTGTGAGCCTCGCTGTGCTCCAGCAGCACTCTGCTCTACAACAGCGCCCAGCAAAGCTTCCTTTTGCATTTGGGATTTTTTTTCTTTCCTTCCCCTCGCCCCCAGCATCCTCCTCACGTCACCCCCTGGTGCCGAGGCCTCGTGCCTCCCAGCAGGCATCCGGCTGCTGGTGCAAGACCCTGCTGGTGTCTGTACTGCAAGCATCAGCCCGGGCTTGTGCCCAGCAAGTCTCCATGCACCAGAAAAAGGGTCTGGGTGGGCGACAGAAGCAGCGCAGGCTGCAGCACGGTTCCCTGTGTGCATAAAAAGAGGGACAGGTCCCTACGCTCGCAGGGTCTGCTCCGGCCTTGCTGCTGGAGCCCGGCCCAGGAGGGAGGGAGAGGGGAGCGCTGGGGGCAAAATAAACTGTTCTGTCTGCAGCCTGAGCCGCACGCGGCGAGGGGATGGCCGAAGCCTGAGTCATCGCCGCCGCTTCCTCCAGCCCACAAGTGCCCCCGAGGCCCTGACCCCGTGCCGCGGGTGCTCCGGAGGCCACCCGGGCCCTTACCGGACATGTTGAGCAAGAGTAGGTGGGTCGCTGCAGCCGCCGGCAGCTGTTTGCTCAGGCTTTGCATGTTTTAATTGTTTTGTCCTGCCCAATGGCTCGTGATGTAATACGTCCTACTTCAGTTAAAATCTAGATCCAAACAACCAGAAGTAGGTTGCCACGAAGAGGTGGCACCGTCCGCTGGGAAGGAGCGAGGAGGTCTCCTCCGGGAGCTCCCACCAGGGCCGCCCGCCCTCGGTCACGTTGAGCTGGTTTTGGTGAGGTAACCCTGCTGCTGGCAAACAAACGTCCGGCTCCAGTGAGTCACTTCAGCAGAATTGTTGCTGGGATGCATGGGGGGATCGCTGCCTACGCAGAGGCGATCTTCTTCCACCTTTGGAAGCTGCCTGCCCTCCAGGTTCCCTGCTGCTGCCGGGCTCTGCACCAGTGCAGAAGCCGTTTCTGTTCTTAATCTATGGCAACGGTGAAAAAGGAGATTGATTTATTTTTTTTTTATATCATTAGCCTCCAGTTTAAAGACATAGGTGGGGCATGAAACTATTCTTAGTATGGAGTGGGGGCACCGTCGAGTTCTTCGTGAAGAGGGGAGAAGTCGATTTGGCGTGGAAGAGGTGACGGTAAGCCCTTGGCAGAAGAGAGAGAGATGCGGGGCTTTTTCCCAGAAGCACAAGAAAGAACCAAGAGGACTTGCGTCTTGCCACAAACAAAACGACAAATTGCACAGAGCTTTTCAGTTTCAAAGCACTACCCAGAGCCGTTCCTCAGGTGTGGGATTTTTACTGACACGTGACAAATTGAAATCTGCTGCCATCACCTCCCCTGACTAAGCAGCGGCCTTGCTGTGCCGGCGATCGGGATTTATTTTTTGACGAGCACCGCACCAGCCTTTCAGCACCCCATAAATATTAGGCAGGGCAGTAGCTGACAGAAGGGAGGCCCAGAATAGGAGCGGTGACTTCCTCGGGGCCGGCGGCGAGGCTGAGCCCGGCTGCGCCGTTAGCGGCTGCCCCGTGCCCGGGGAGCGCAGCTAATGCAGCTCCTGGCACGTTCCGCGCTGAGGTCGCCTCGGGAACCTTTCTTAGAATAAACTCTGCGGCAGAAGCAGGGAAGAGCGGGCACTTCTCAGAATGAATTGCATCTGCATCATGCAACGCAGCTTCCTCTTTTTCAAATTTCCAATCGTGGACGTTTTAAGAGACTGGTCAGCATCGCCCCCATGTCTGAGATTTAATGATATTTGCTCTACAAGAGGGACTTTTCCAACTTTACCTAGAAAAGAGCTAACCCGAAACCCAGCGCTTGTGGTTAGCCAGCTTCCGTCAGTGGCTGTAGGCAGTTCGTCTGCTCAAACAGAGGAAGCTGCGACTGTGACGGGAAGAGGGAGCTGACTGCACACCAGGATCGCGGTGCCTCGGCGTGCAGGAGGACCACAGCAGACAGTGCATAACTGCGCTGGTATGCGAGGTGCCAGCAGCCGCCGAGGGCGTGTGGCAGCCCGGTGGACAGGCAGGGGAACGGGATGGAGGCCCGGGCTTTACGGCTCGCCTGGTGCCTTTAAAAAAAAAAAAAAACAAAAAAAAAAACACGCAACAAAACCTAGCAAACCTCGAGTGAAGGATGTCAGGCTGTATCTTTAAAGGCACCCTGGTGTTCAGTTAAAGTTCAGCAGAAACTAGATCATCAAGATATAAATCTTTTATTCAACCTTGAATAGCATTTCTCTGCAGACCGAGCGCTGCCGGGAGGCGCGGGGCCGGGGAGCTGGGCTGGCTGCGCACACCGGCCCCGCGGGCCCCCCAGCAAGCGACCTTTTCACATTCCTGCTTGGTTCCGTTCCCACCATCCCCGCCGAAGGCATCGTTATTAATTATTGAAAAGCCCCCCCAGCAGCCAGGGGCAGAATCCAGCACCTCTGCAAGGTGCACCCAGGCTCCTGGGCTTCTTTCTGCAGTGCGGGGGGCGGATGGAGAATGGGCTGGAGGTCGCCCAGGCCAGGGGAATGGCTGGCAGGGCCTCACAGGCGTTCCCCTTGCCCTGTCCCTGCCTGTGCAGGACATTCCCAGGTGCCCAGGCTTGTTCCTGGGCAGGCAGAGCAGACACGGGGCGATGTGCCCCATCCCTGGTGCCATTCCTGCCCTCCCTCCTCAGGAGGCCGATGGGGAAGCCATCGGTCTTGTCGCCTTTTCATCAGCCTTCTCCTTTCTCAGCTCGTGGAGTTCACGTGGATCACTTGTATTTTTAATCCTTCACCATAGCCATGAGAACCAGAGAAGGTATTTTGTTGTTGGGGTGAAAGCCCAGATTTCCCATACTCGGGTGACTTCCAGAGCCGGGGCTCTCAGGAAGCCAGTGGACACCAAACTCCAGCAGCAGCTCCAGCCTCTGCCCGTGTCACAAACTAGAAAAGGGTTGGGGTGTTCGTTAGTCCAATTTGCTCGGTCCTTGAAAACATTTAGCCTTGAGGACAGCGGGGAGGGGAGCAGCAGTGCCTTAGTCGATCCCCCTGCCCCGTTCGGGGGCGATGCGGAGTGGCAGAGGTGAGCAGAAGCGAGGGGGCTGCCTGCTCACCCCTAACCCGGTGTTTTACTCCTGCTGGAAGCACGCAGTGAACTGCTGCCCGTTACTGCTCTTAAATCTTAGCTGTGGGACTGTCTTTCCCTAAAGTCCAAAATATTTTGGCACTTGTCTCGATAAAGGCATGTTTTTTGTATATATATATTTTCTTTTATTAGCAGAAACCATCTGCCCTGCAAGCAGAGATCAGGAGAAAAGCCTTTCTGGCAGTTCTGCATCATGTGGGAATCCTGTGTTGCACTGCATGGGAAAGGGCCTAATTTATGCCTTTTAATCTCTGCAGTAGTAAACTCCGAGCAGATCAGAAGCAACTAATTTAAGATGATGATTCTTGGCAAGAGATCTGAACTGCAGAAAGGCCGTGACTGTGCCTCTCCGTAGAGGTGCGCAGCCCTCGCTTCAGCACCGTGCGTGCTCCTGGAAAAGACTGAGCACGCCGGGGGGGCAGAGGGGTGGGGGAGTGGGTTTGAGTTAGAGGTTTAGGCAGGCGATGGCAAAACTCCAAGGCAAGTTCGCAGAGCCATAAAAATAAGCCGTAGTTTTGAGAAAGTGCCCGGCCTGGCCTGCGGAAGCAGGGGGGAACTTTGGTGGCTGTGAATCCGTGGTGCTGAGTGGCCCTCGGGATGCTGCTCGGCCAGCAGGCTGTTAGCAGCTCATCTGGTCTGCCCGAAACAGGAACAGCTGCTAAATGTCACCTGTGAGAGCACACATCCTCCTCTCGTCCTGTGTTACCTTCACTTCCATTTTAGAGAGCATCTCCAGTGTGGGAGGGGAACCAGACTAGATAGGAAACCAGAGCTAAACTTTAGGTGTCGAGATGCGGTACGCACCCCTCCGCCTCTTTTGTGGCTTTCTATTCCGTTCCTGCTTTTATTTTTAACGTCACCGGCGTGTAAGTGAGGGTATGTGTGAACCTCTGTGTACATATTAATAAAACCAAGCAGCTGTCCGCTGAGTTCCTGACCATACCTTGAACGTGGAGCATCAGAGACTTTATCTCTGAGTGAAAACTTGGTTATGAGCAATACATTGCAATTTAATCTGTCCCCCTGTTTTAAATCGAAACATCTGGTCATGGTGCGGATTTTTTTCCCTTTTTCATTCAAAAGGTATTTCAACTCTAGCAGCGTTTTGAGGTAGAACGCGGTTCCTTTCAGTAGAAAGCAGAGCCAAGCTTTGCTTGACCCAAGAAGAAAAACCAACTGCATCAGCACAAAACTCCAACAAACGTGAGTTAGAAAGCTGTAAGGTGGCAGCGATGTCCTAGCGCTGGGAAGTGCTTGTGCTGACATGGAGTGTGGTGGGTTTCTTTGTCCAATGTTCTTGTCTCACTGAAGTGTAGCTGGGAAAGAAATGGCTGGGGGTGATGAGCTGCTGGAAGGGAAAAGCCAACGAGAAGAGCCTGAGCTTTCAGTTGGTACACCTGAGGTGCCTCATGGCCTCTAGTGGGCAATTTGGCAAACTTTCCAGTAGGATGGAAGCACTGCAGGGCTCGTGTCCCTGAGCAGTGCCCCAGCGTGGTGCTGTGCTCCCCGCTGCTCGGGTGCAGGCATTCCCAGGGCGAGCACTAATGACAAACCTGTGTCTGATCCGCAGGAGCGAAACCTGGACTGGTTCCCCCGCATGCGTGCCATGTCTCTGGTCAGCAGCGACTCGGAAGGAGAGCAGAATGAGCTGAGGAACCTGCAGGAGAAGCTGGAGTCCACCATGAAGCTGGTGACCAACCTCTCTGGCCAGCTCTCAGAGCTCAAAGACCAGGTAAGGGAGACCCGAAAGCGAGCATGCAGGCACACACACACATGTGGGCAGCTCAGAGCTCCTGCACACCTCTCTTATCGGTGGCCTTTCGCAGCTCCAAACACTCTGTGAGCCCCGTGCAGCACTTCTCTGAAGTGTTTAGGAAAGCAGTAAACAAAAAAACCACCCTCCCAAGGCCAATACCACAGCACACCTGCCTGGCAGTGCTAAGAGGAGCAGCGTAGCCTAAAGTGGCCCCCTCCTGAAAGGAAGAACTTGCATTTAAAAATCAAAGCTGACATTAATTGTAGTCAGTTTTCACCAGTGCAGGTCTCCTGTATTTTTTTGTTTATATTTTTGTCGTTCATACACCTTCTAACCCAAGACTGTAGCATGATCCTGTAAGTCAGAGGATACTGAGAAAAGCGTGGTGCTGCTGCACGGACCTCAAAACCCACTGAGAAACTGGAGAAATTCTTGAGTGGTTAGCTTGCAGTGGTCTCCTTCGTGCTACAGCCACGCTGCTCGTGCAGATAAGAACCTGCTACTGTTAGGCTCAAATCTACAGCCCAGGCGTACCCACAGAACTGCTCTGCATCGCGTGCGTTGCTCCTGCTTGACACGAGAACCCTGGATAGCCCTCTGGTAGTTTTTCAGTGCAGCAGTTCTTGGTGCACTGAGGGTCGGAGGAGATTTGTTAACTTTTGGTTTTGTCCAGCTCCTTCCTGTAAGTAACTGAGATCAATGGCTTTAAGTGTTTTGAAGCTGTGCTTCTTGTGTAAACATTGTTCTTTCTGGGAGAGGTTCGCAAAGGATTATTTAAGATAATGCGAAGCTGAAGTAATAGCTGATCAGAGACAACATCTGTGAATTAACTGCACCGCAGCTTGTAACTCCTTGTACCTGACGTTTCACTGACAGCTAGTACAGGGTAAAACCCTCCAAAAACAAGAGATCTGGGTGGAGAAAGGTTTCAGCTGGGTTGCTGTGGTCACTGTCATATTGCTCTACAGAGAAGTACCGGAGGTTACGCTTATCTGTACAGCACATACAAATTTTAAGAAAGGAGAGGAGACCCCCTGTGTCCCCAAAGGGACGTGGTGACCGCTTCTCCCTGCCCTGGGTGTGCCCTTGTGTTGGCTTTGCACTCACCAAAAATGTCCCTCTGAAGGGGAGTTCAGTGGGTGCCCCCAGCTACTCATTTCTTAGCTCCCCACTCCCATCTTCTGCACAAACAACAACAACTCTAGGATTAATTACAGATTCCTAACAGACCATGGCTCCTTTTTTAACTGTTTTATTAGGGTCAGAACAAACAGCCAGTGGTAGCTTCTCATGGCACAGACAGCGCTGTCCCGGGGGTTTTGCTGAGGAGCGAGGACATTGTTGGGGTTGCTCCCTGCCCAAACCCAGCAATGGCCCTGCAGAAGCCCGGCAGGCAGCAGTGGTTTCCGTCGTGTTGTCTGTATGGCTTGCGGCCTAACTGGGAGCAAAAGGACTGTTTGTGGCAGTACAGTGCCTAGCTGCTTGTCTTCGTGGCTCAATAACCGAAGGCAGATGGTTCAGTTAGCTGAGGGGATGGAGGGAGAGCTGCACTGCAGGCAGTGGGTTGTAGAACTGCACACAACAGTATCCCAGGGCAGAAATGGCCAACAAATTTGTTTTGTTCACTTTTGAGAGCCGATCTTCCTACTGTCCAACAGTCGGCACGGCTCTCTGATGCCTGCTTCCCATCCCTGCCCCGCTGGGACCTGTTCCCAGCACAGCCAGGTCGTCCTCGTGGGGACAGCCTGGGAGGACGGCACCGCCGAGCCCCGGCGCTCTGGCTTCCGACCATGCTCTGCTTTTCTGATGAGTGGGGCCTTCCCCAGCGCCCCGCAGAGCACAGGGAGGGATTAGTGTCACACTGAGAGCAGGAAATCTTGCTGCTCTTGGCTGTAATTAGTTTTCAGACGCCGTGCCACGGACCCCCATGCTCCAGTTGGTTTTGAGGGCAGAGGATAGAGGCAGTTGCTCTTTTGTCTGGACTCTAATACTTGCCGGGTTGTGTTTTTGCTCTTTTGCCTGGAAACAATTATCTTGAAACATGTGTCTTATGTCTTCCTGTTGAAGGGTCTGACTCAAAGTGGTCTGCAGTCAACAGGAGTCTTTCCATCAACTGAAGCCAGCTTTGGATCTGAACGCATTTCTTTCTAAAGCTTGCAGCTCTTGGCTGCCCAAGCACTAAAAAAAACCTTCGTGCTCTTTGTGAAAATAAGAATGAAGGATTTAGCTTTTAAAGAGCTATTTGACTGTAAAAGCAAAAGAGGAAACCAGCTTCATTAAAGTTGTGATAGCTTTTAGGAATTCCCCTAAGTACCGTTAGTGAGAGAACCCTCTTTGCTTGCAGGATGCTCCAATTATGGGACAAACCTGGTGCGTCCCTCCTCCCGGGACCTGTCTCCAGGAAAAGGAACTAGCTCGGGGAAATTCTATTTGTATTTATTTTTTTTGCAATGAAATAAAGGGCAAACCTCTCATTCGCTTGCTGTTCCGGCCCGTTAGGGTTCTGCAGGCAGTGTTTCAAGCCGCAGTGCAGGGTGCCTGCTCTCAACAACGGGAACAACGCACCGAGAGCCGCTAAAACCTCCAGCGTGTTCATTCTGTGCAAACAGCTCACAACACAGCTGTCCGCAGCAGCAGGGCTTAGCTGCAATTATTCAGAAGTCCTTTCCAGTGCCCTCTTCCTATCTCAGTACGTGCGGCACCTCAGGAGATGTTTTTGGAGCCGGCTCCAGGCCTTGCCCCCGTCCCGCACCCTGCCCGCGCAGGTGCCGGGCACGCCGCAGGGGAGGTGAGCGCTGCAGGCAGCGTGGCACAACCTGCGTGTGCGGTCACTGTCCTGGCCATGCAGCTGCCACATGCGGTGCTCGCGTTGCCGGAGCCGATTCCAACTCACAGGGAACCTTTGGAACCAGGCAGAGCGCTCCTACGTAATCACATGCCGTTATCTGCGAGTCCGGCTGCACTCGGCTGAACCGCACACCCCGCGGTTTGGTGGTGTCCTTTCATCCTTTGGGCACTGCTCGCCTGCTCGTGGCCTCCCCGGCAGCTCCCCAGCACCTCCCCTGCGGAGCGTGCACGGCTCCTGGTGTTTTCCCAGCCCAGGCACAGGTCGCTGTGGCTGCTGAGCTTTCACAGCAGGCTCGCTCTGCAGATAGATGGGATGGAAACTGCCCCATCGTGCAGCCCCGTGCCTGCTGGACAAGAGCATTTTGCAGGATTAATGATGTTCTGCATTGGCATTGTGTTCGTGTTCCCTTTCCCAAAAGGCAGGGCTGGCTCTTCCTAAGCACACATCGGAGCACACCATCTCTTTGGGATTTCACAGAACCCCAAAGCTGCCCCATGCAGGCCCGTTGCATTGCTCGCTCCCCGTCCTTTCCTGTTTGCACTTCACGTGTCCTCTGAATCACTCCGTGTGAAATCAGGGCTCTTGGTTTGCTCGGTGAAGCTAATTAATGTAAACAGGCACCTCTAAAACGAAGGCCTCGTTGCCTCCTTGCGCTGCCAACTTGTGGGTTCTGTTGGAGGAGCAGTCCCAGCTGGCCCGGCAGGAGAGCAGCGCGCCTGCAGACCCCTCTCCTCCACTCGCCTACTCCTGCGAAGCCTCGGGAGCTTGTTGTGAAAGTCGACTTCCAAAAGTGTGTGACAGAGAACGCGAGGTGTGACCTAGCCTTGTGAGAGTGCCGTAATTTCTCTTAAAAAGTAACAGAAAATAACAGTTCTGCCTCCCCTTTGGTCAGGCGTTGAGCAAGGCACCAGGCTGTAATCGAGTTTAATTATGGTTTCAGGATGAATGTCGGATTTCAGTCCTTTCCCTAGTGAATAAGTGAGTGTAATTACAGGCACCCAGCCCGTCCAGGTGCTGAGCCTAACGGTGTGCGTGGTGCTGCACAGCCGAGGAGCTGTCGGAGGCTTCCAGAGCCGCCTCTTGTGGCTGAATCCTTTTCCCATGACGGGCTCACGCCTGAGCACTCGCTGCCTCTGAAACGCAGGGTTTGGGATGCGTGTGACACTGCGAGCTGCAAGGCAGCGACAGCAGCAGGTTGCAGATCTCCCCATCAGCTCCTGGGCAGGTTCGGAGTCGCCTTTTTCACCCACTGGCAGGGCGTTATTTGCAGAAAGTGGATTTCGGCCTCAAGCTGCCCACACAGCGTGGCGCTGGGGCGCTCTGCGTGCTGACGCACAGGAAGCGCCTAGGCCTAATGAGCAAACTTTTTGATTTTCCAGATGACCGAACAGAGGAAGCAGAAACAGCGCATCGGTCTCCTAGGACACCCTCCTCCCATGAATGTGAACCCACAGCAACCAGCGTAAGTCAGAAGGGTCACTTCTCCCTCTCGCAGCGCTAAACGAGTTCAGATCCGACCACTGAGGCTGCTTCTGTGTATGTTTAGTTCATTTTGTAAATACCCTGTTTTTATACTGTATGTATATGACTGCTACTATATAAAGTTTGGGGCATACGTATTGTAATTAGAACTGTTGGCACACGAAGGAGGCTAAACTTGTGCCAAAACTATCAAAATTGCCTTTTTATTGGAAGGACTAAAGAGAGCACCTGAATTGCACTTGAAAAGAATATTTGACTATGTGACATGTATTTTGTATTTAAAAAAGATAGAATAGCTAGTATTTATGTTTTTATACAATTGTGCAATATGAATTATGCAATCACAATATATTTGTAACTCCTGAATGTCCTAAAGGGAGTGCACATCTTTGAATCTGGTGTGTTAGTACAATGTAATAAATGGTATAAAATTACAGGTGTAAATGAGGCTGCTGCAAAATTGTGTTACTGGTGATTTTTCATACCCTTGGACATTTTTGTACCATGTGTGTAAATATCTTGCAATGCCATATCTGTTGCCTCTTCCTCCCAGAGAGAAGGCTGGGAACCCACGAGCTGTTAAATTGATATCAATTAAACCAAAACCTTACTTCGAAGCTTCCAGAGGAGGAAAACAGGAGGTATTTTTTCAAGTGATTTCTTCAGAGTACTGAGGCCAGAAGAGCTCAGATACCAATTTTTTTTAAATGCTAAGATTTCTTAAAGGGAACTTTTTATGCAAAATGAAGTGTAGGATGAGTATGCACTACTGGTGAGTCGGTGCAGTCTCTTACAGGCATTTTGTGCCATGACACCTGAGACCTATAACGAGGCTGTCCAGGCTTTGCATTCCTCAGTGTAGGATCCTTTCCTTTTTTTTGTTGTTGTTTTTTGTTTTTTTTTCATTAGAGACCTCTGTGCCTGCTAAAGCTTCAGCAAACAGGCATTGCACCACCGGAACCGTGAACTATCCCGTTAGGACTGTAGCTGAGCACTGACATATGTAATACTTGTGAGAGAGCCACTTGTTGTGAGGTTGTTTTGTCCCACCCCTTTCTTTCCCTCTCCCCCTCCATTTGGTCACTTTCTTTGGTTTTTGATTCTAGAAAGTATGAGAGGAACTTCTTTTTTTTTTTTTTTTTCTTCGATCTGTTGCATAGTTTTATACATGGACCTCATTTTACAAAAGCTAACTTCTCTGCAATACTGTCAACAAAAAAAAAAAAAGAAAGAAAAAAAAGCTACAAACAGAGCTATGAAAATTTGTAAATGCATAAATATAGGTATTTAAATAAATGATGCAAAATACTACGTGGTCACAGGCTGCTGTGGTTTGTCCCCCTCCCAAGGGGGGGTGGTTCTGCTTGCTCTCACGCTTGCCTGGGTGCCCGGGAAGCTGCTCCGGAGGGGCCCTGCGAGCAAGGATCTCGCTCGTCCGTGCCCAGCTCTGGGGGCAGAGGTGAGGTGGGTCTGGAAATCGCAGAGCCAAGTCATCCCTCCTCCTCCTCCTCCTGCCCCTGCGGCCTCACGGGAACGCTCTCCAGTTTCTGACACTTCAGACTTGGACTGCTGATATTTTGGGCATGGCATCCTGCGGCTGAGGGGGAAAAAAAAAAAAAAGGCTCCGGTTCCACGGTGTGTGCGGGAGCGCTGCTGCCTGTCTGTTTGATGAAGATGTAGCAGGAGCCACCTGGTCCCATTAATCACCTTTAATCTGGTGAGCGAGCACAAGGGCCTGAATAGGGCGCCCCTCCCTGCCACAGGTCATCGCAGCGCGCCAGCCCAGCGCATCCCACGGAGGAGGGGAATCCTGACCTGCAGTCTCCGAGCCAGAGATCTGCTGGTGATTTTGTGACTGCTTCATCACACATCATTTCCATACTCAGCCCAGTAAACGTTGCCTCCTCCTCGGCAGCCGCTGGCTTCCAGCAAGGTGCATGCACAGGGAACGTGACAGATGCAACTGCTATCAGGGGTTGTGCAATACAGGGAGGAGGATTTCATTTCACGAACAGTAGAGACATGCATCTGACTCACTTCTTCCCTTCGTGCCATTTGGGGATAAACACACACACACACAGCTCTGTCAGGCTTCCTGGTGTTTCCCACAGTTCAGGTGAGAGGGAGGAGGCTCTGCCCTCACGGGGGAGGCAGGAGAGCTTGCAGCAGGCATGTGCCCCGTGTGGGACACAGACCTGTGCAGCCCTGCTTCGTCTTTGCCTTAAAAAGGCAAAAATAGCAGGCGCTTCAGCGAGAAGTGCAGACCTCAGCCTGTGCAGTGATCCGTGCGACAACCAGCTGTGTACAACCTGCTGTTTGCACGTGTGGTTGTCATTTCCCAGGAGATGTGGTGAGATGCAAAAAGCTTTTTCCCCCGAGCTCCAGCTGCAGCCGGGTGCCTGAAGCGAAGCAAAGCCCCCCCAGCAGCTGTGGGGCAGGACCTGGGGCTGGTCCTGTGTCCTGGGCTGGTGCTGGTCCTGGTCAGCAGAGGAGGGCTGCTGTCTTCTTCCCTCTCTCCACCAAGAAATGTAGCACTCACTTCTGGAAATTCATTTTTTATGACAAAATTTTGCCTATTCCCATCATGTTTCACTTTTCTCTTCTTGCTCCATTTGGCTTCCAAGGCTTTTTGGCTTTTCTCTCCGTCCTGGATCCCCTGGGATGTGCAACCATGCGGCTGTGGCTGCGGCAGCTGAGAGTGGGAGCAGATGAAGCTCCCAGGGCACTTGCGACCCCACAGATTTTGGGGTTCTTGCTTGTGTAGGGCTTTGGTTCTGGGCTGAGGGTTGGCACCTCGGGGCACCTGGTGACAGAGCTCCAGCAGAGCCCCCTCGGGGGGCAACTGGACTGCTGCCTTGTCGGGGTTCCCCAAAAGCTGATTGTCCACTGAAACTACAGAAACGTTTATTCACAATTCATGGCCTTTAAAGTGAAAAAAAAAAAAAAATCAAAACCTATGACTAGGTTCTGTAATGACACCCAGAGGTTCTTTACGCTGGCCTTTGCTGCCAGGACCTCAGAGGCCGAGTCCCTTGAGGCGCCGTGGGATGCGGTAGGAGGTTCCCACTGTCCACCTCTGCAGATTTTGTACTGGTTTTTCTCAGAAACTTCAGAAATGAGCTGTCATCCTGCACGGGGAAACCTCCGCAAACGGTGAGATGGGTGCACACCACTCACTCGGTGGAATATCTCTGAATATCGGCAGATTGCTTCAAGGAACAGAACCGGCGCTGCTGACCGCAGCCAGAGATGTGTGCGCAGGAGCCGACCTTCCCTTGACCAAACCCCGGTTCCACGGTGGCCCACGGGGAGCGGCTCCTCCCTGCCCCAGAGCTTTCCCCCCAGCCGCAGCCGTGCCTGTCAGCGGTCAGCGGGAGGAGAGGAAGGGAACCGGGCAAGGAGGAGGCTGGGGGGGCACCTGTGGCCAAGGTGGCTCCTGGCCGGACACGTGGGCCCCGCTCCGCTCCAGCTGCTACCCCCAGGAGCCCTCCTGCAGGGCCTTCAGTTGGGTGACACCTTCAGGAGAGCGGCGTGGACACGCCAGGGGGGGCGGGAGGAAAGCAGGAAGGATTTTGAGATGCGGGACCAGAGGTGATTTGTGAGGAACGGGAATTGCGTGGTCTCGGAAACGGGGAGTGGGAGAGGAAGCAAGAGGTCCCGAGCAGTATCCCAGAGGATGCGACCACGTCTGCGGAGGATGTGAGGGGTAGGAACTGCCCGGCTGAGAGCCCAGGAGGTTCAGGTCCCTCACGGTGGAGAACTTTGTAACTGAAAACACTTCCCTGACCGCCAATAAAACTAACGATGCCGTGACACTTCCAGGTGGCAGCTTCAGGATTAGGTTAAAACTTGGGCGTTTCCACCTGTCTTGCAGGCGTCTGTGATTTCTCAGCTTGGAATCTGATTCTTTTTTAAGCAGGACTGCTGGATGTGAAAGTTTGGGAATGCAATTATTTCACCTTAAACAAGAACTTTCATTCTGAGGTGAAAAT
The DNA here is from genome assembly GCF_047663525.1 of Anas platyrhynchos. Classification (NCBI taxonomy): domain Eukaryota; kingdom Metazoa; phylum Chordata; class Aves; order Anseriformes; family Anatidae; genus Anas; species Anas platyrhynchos. The sequence continues at coordinate 1,842,746 of NC_092599.1, read as the reverse complement.
GAAAGTGACCTTCCAAAGAGGAAGGAACAAAAAGAATCTACCAATTCTTCTAATAATGGAAAGTCCTCGAGGGGAAGGATCTCCGTGTATTTTTCAATTTGCATGACTGGCTGAATCTGTGGATGAGAATTTTCGTTGCTAATGAAGTGGGTGACATGCTAATCAAGGCGATGCAAATAACTGCTCAGAAAGCACAGCCCGAGCACCCTGGCCCCGAGACTGCTACAATGGCAAATCCTCGCCTTGCCCTCAATTTCGCAGCAAATTGGCGCGGGGCAGGACAAAGGAGCCTGGATTACAGTCTCGGTGCTCACGGCGGGGCCTCGCGATGGGGCGCGTGTGATGGATACCTCGTTACATAATGGAGTCTTGATTGATACTTTGTCGGGGAAGTCATAATATAGCTCCATATAACAATTCAACTTGTCTCCCAGAATGGGAAACGCTCCTACACACATGCTTAATAGGTTTTTTTAAATTGCCTATTGTATTTCTGAACAAGAGAAACTTATTTGGAGTACTTTCCCTTTTACGTTTTCAACATAAGCATCTGCAGACGTTGCCGTGTGTGTTCTCTGTGCCCCTGCAGGCCCCTCTGGCAGGCAGCTCCGGGGCCTCCCAACACCTTCACAGCGATGCTCGGGAAGCGCAGCAATGCACCAGTGTCCAAAACCAGCTTCTGCGGGACAGGGCATGATACAGCCATAAACCCACCAGGCTCACCGGGGGGCTGTGTGTTTTCACTGGGGACCACCTGGTTCGGGGCCGATGTGGCCGTGCTCTCCTGGGCTCTGGTGGGCTCAGTCCTCAAGGCAGAGGTCCTGCCTCTCGCCGGCGCGGAGCGCGACCTTTACGCTTAACGCAGTGAACGGCGTGACCCGTGTTCAACTTTGAACTTGGGCAGTGGAAGATGTTGGTATTCGGAGTCAAAGCGGTATCGACACTCTGCCAGCATGAGGCTGGCACTTTAACCCAGGGATAAATGATACCTGCAAGGGACGTGCAGCATCTGTGTGTCCATTTTTTTATTTACTACCTTTCCAACCTTCTTTCAGACTAAACATGTTAATTTGATGAATGTCAAAGCCACCCACAAGTAAACTGAGTTGTCCCATCCAGTAGGCTAATGTCAATTTGTTTTTAGTAACTAGCAAGGATGCTGGAAAACCCCTATAAAGATTTCATTTTTAACAAAAAGTACCAAAAACTCCACCAGTTTTGCATCACAAAGTAGTGGTTAAAGTAAAGATTTGAGTAAAGCAGCATGTCTGTGGTTTTTGTGGGTGGATGCATCTCGGAATGACTATCAATCTGTCAAAGGGGAGATCTGCATGTCATCTCTGCATATGACAAGCAAAATCTGCAGTGACAAATATCTTTCCAGTACTCGGCTACGCTGTGAGCTTCATAACCTTACTGCCAGCCAGAATAGTTAAGTCTTGTCAGCACAGGAACCCACTTTTTTTTTTTTTTTTTTTGACAGAGTTTAGAACTAACTGAGATAACCGAGGAAGGAAAGACAAATATGGAGCAGTGCTCTGAAGATGCCATCAAACACCGCAACCAGTGTGCTTAGTCATATAGAAATTCAACTATGATATGCGCACAGGAGGTGCCATGCTGAGCAGTCGTATCAGACCAGCTAGCCTACTTCTGGCATGCTCTCACGAGTTTTTGGGACGCTTCTCTACCGTAGTGTGTCGGTCCCATGTGTGTGGGACACCTGGACATGAAATTTTATAAGGCTGGAAGGGAAAAATAAAAAAAAAAAATAAATTAACTGTACCAAATCAAAGTAACTCTGGGAAATCTGGATACAGATGCAATTGGAACTGCAACTAGGAAAGTTTGCAGAAAGAAAACAGAGCACACCGATCGATTTAGACCTCAGCTGCCGCGGGAGGATGCACAAAGCCTGCTGTGCTTTTGTTGCGTGTCGCGGTGGAGCGCGGTGCCCCGGCTGTGACACCGCTCAGAGCTGCTGCTGCAGCTCGGCCCCGCTCGCAGCTGGAGCCGCTCCTTCCCGCGCTCGCTTCCCCGTGGGAAAGATGGAAGTGGTTTGTCCCAGTGCAACACGGCAAAAATTTCTGAAATTTCAAAAATAATCATGAGATGGGAAAACCATCCTGTGCCTAGCTGGAGTCACAATCCCAGGATGCTTTCATTGTCTGTGTGCAAACAGGCTGACAGCTGGATAAATTGCCTTCGGCCAGGTGCTTCCCCAGGAGCACACAGAGCAGGAACAGCCAGACTTATTGCAAGTCAGGCTTTTCATCCACGAGAGCTATCATCCTTCAGATTCATCTCGCAGCTTTCTCTCGCCCATTATTCCTCCTCTGCTGTCTGTTCTCACCCTGGCACTCCACCCTTTTCTTCCTTTTTTTTTTTCCCTTTCTCTCTGTTGTCTCATTTCGGGATGACTTTGCAGCTCTCGCTTGCACAGAGCACTTCCTTTGCCTGGAAATGGTACTCAGTCCTGAGGGAAAGGCTAGAATCGAAGCCTGTTTACTGCTGCTTTTTCAGATGATAATTTTGTTTTCACTTTCCATCCCTAGCACTGAGTAAATACACAGAGCGCTGAATCTGAAGGCAGCAGAGAGTGGAATTTCGTATCCGTTCCATGTGTTTCAATACGACTCTTAAAATAGTGAAGATGGCATGTTATGATTTCCATTTCACTTGTGTCCGTAATACTGTTTTTACACAACAGAGATGGAAACACAATCTGTTATGTCTGTAAGAAACTTTTACTTATGAATGATAGGAGCAATGTAGTATGCAATTAAATTGCAGTGAGAAAATTGTATCCCCTCAGTGCTAGCGTACCTGATAGGAGTTAAAAATTGCAGTTGGCCTCTCTTTACACGCCATGGGAGTCTTCACAGCAATTTAATCCCAGGATGATTCATTATTCATGAACCAGCAGAACCATTGCAATCCTCTGGCACTGCTACCTGCAGGATCCAGACCACAGGCTGTCTCCCGGTGGCTCCCCCCTCCACCCCACAGCTGGTGGGTAATCTGCCCCTCATTTTCACCAAGAACCTTTCCCTGTGACCGCAGCCTTAGCGTGGACCTTGGCAATACGTCCCGGTGACTAACTGCCTGAACCTACTGCTGGTCTCCAGTTTCGCAGCCACTGAATCTCGTTCAAGAACGAAAGGTCATCCCTGGGGCTCGGGGGACTTCTGCGCAGACTGATCTGGATTGTGTGCTCTTAGATCCAGAGCTGACAAGAGGCTTGGGTTATCTAAACCCAAAATGCAGAGCCCCAAAGCTCCAGACTCGCCCAGAAGATACCCCAGAGCCTTCAGCTGCTCTGTGTCTGGCGGAGCGAGGAGGAGAGCAAACAAAACCCTCCCGTGGGCACAGCCAGACAGGGGCGGGCTGTCCGTGGGGAAACGCTGCGGGTGGGCCTGCCCGGAGCCTGCTCCCGACAGCGTGCCTCTGTGGCTGCCAACAGGAGCCTGCTCTTCTTTTTCCTGGAATTAGGAAGTGGGAGGAATACCAGGAAACGACACCCGAAGCCTGCTCCATGTAAATGCTGGGAAGAGAGTTGGAAACGCAGGTTCCTCGCAGCGCCGCCTTTGATGCCGGTGCCACCAGGCCGCTCCCGGCTTCCCCCGGTGCCCGCTGCCGATGCTCTGTGGGGTGCCAGCGGCGTGAGGGCAGCCGGGCAGGGTGGTGGTGTGGTGGGCAGCACCGGGCAGGACGGCTCTCCTGGCTCCTGGGCTGCTGCCACCCACAAATGGCCACCGGGCCTTCATGTTTGTGGCATGCCCCGGGCCCTCCTCCTCGCTGAAGCGTGACCAGCAGCTGCGGGGCGGCTGCCAAAGGGCTCGGCAGGCCCCAGTAGGGGCTGGTGAGATCCCAGGAGTGCAGGAATGCACCGAGGGCTGGCCATGTGGGAAATACTCAGCTTTCCTGAGGTGTGTGGAGCACTGGGGTGTGAGCACATGCAGGCCCCGTGCCAGGCGCCTGGTGCTGACCGAGACCCTGCGCCTGTGTCACCCTCTGTGCCCACCAAAAAGCACCACTGGACTATGCCCAGGACACCTCCCTGCTGTCCCAGCTCCTCAGTTCCAATTTATTGCCCTACCCGGGGCAATCCATGCCCCAGCAACACCCAGGGCCCTGTGACTTGTGTGCACCCAAGCCCCTGCCCGCGTGAGCTGGCGTGTTCCCAGCGATGGGGCTGGGAGCGGACCTGCGTGCAGCTGCTGTTTGAGTGAATATGGATTAAAAATAGTTCCCATAGCCTGGGGCAGGCATGGGCAGTGGTTTCTGTATGGCAGAGCAGTGTGCCAGCCGATCTCACCCGGGGGATGGCAGTGTCAGATGGTCCAAAGCAGGACACATGCCAGGGGGAGGCAGGCGCGCCCGTCTCGGGGATGCCTCAGTACCCAGAGCTTTCACACCATCGCTACCTTTGTGGCTGCCCCGTGCAGCCACCCTTCTCCTCCCGTTCCCTGCCTGGGAAGCCGAGACCCCAATCTTGTGGCTTGAGTGGGTGACAACACGGTGAGAACTGAAACTCTCAGATTTTTGTTTTCAGACCTTTTGTGAGTCTAGTCCCTAGCTCAGACTTTCTGTGGGTCTGCTACTCACCCCGGCAGGACAGCAGGGAGAAGCCTTACTCCTTACCCATCTCCTCACCCTATTTCTGAGCAACCCCACAACAGGGAAGGTTACCTGCCTGTCAAATACCTGCAGCGCTACCCCCGGCCTCTCCCAGCTGCACTCCCGGAAAGCAGGGTTAGCTCTGCCTATGGCAAAACCAGAATTTTTAAAGTGGAAAAATAAATAGGCAGAACATTAAGCTTTCACTGAACCAAAAAAGCAGAGGTGGTGCATTAAATCGTGCAAGAGCAAGCCGGGCAGACAGGATGAATCAGAGGGACCAGTGACAACACGGAGGAGGAAAGCCCTTCTGGCAGCATGCCACGGTGAGGCAGAGCTCCTATTGCGTGCATTCCCGCAGCATCCTACCCACCCGCCTGACAAACCCTCTCAGTCAACAATGAATAACAGTGGGAAGCCGACGACCAAAGTCCTTCATCTGGCAGCTCGGTTGTCTCATTTGGGGTGAATATTAAACACGCTATCTGAAAATAAATTGCTCTCGAATTCCGAGTTACCGCGTTTTGGCTTGCCTGGGGTAGACCTGGGATTCAAGTCTGTGAATGGGAAGCGTGCATAGCACGTAACCCTATATTAGCAGAAGAGAAATGTAAGGTTGCCACCTCCAGAAAGGAAAAGCACCTGCTTTCAGGTACAGAAGAAGAGCACACAGCTGTGGTGCCGAGCCCGGTGCCCTGGGGCAGGCCGGCAGCAGGCACCGCGCAGCGCCCCGGCCGCAGGCTGCCCGTCCCCGCTGCACACAGCTGCTGACCGGCCGCAGACCTTCCTCCGGCGTGTTTACTGTAAGCACCAGACGACCAGTGCACATAAATTACTGTATTTACACTGCGTTACACCATTACTAGGTGGTCTTTGGAACCAGCATCGCTTTTAACTCAAAATCGAGATAGAAACAATATAAATCATTAACCCGCTCATCCTGCCTGAACAGATGCATCACGGGCTCCCAGCGCATACGCCGATGAGCGTGCCCAAGCCCTCGGGGAAGCGCTGTGAAAGGAGAGGGCCCCCCCTGCCCTGCTCTGGCTGTGGCCCCGCGGGCTGTCCCCGTGCAGCAGCGGTGACCGTAAAGGTTACGGGCGGCGCAGGCTGCTGGACCCAGCGGCACCGCTCGGCCAGGCTGCGCCGGCTAATTGCCACCGACCCCGTGACAATGAGGTAATGTCTCTGACTCCCGGGTCAGATAAATACCACTCATTTTAGAACCACCAGACATGTTACTGAAAAACAGATAGGAAACAACCAAAAGTCCCCCGATCGGCTGAATGCACGCTCTACTACAACTATTACTCCAGGCCTTAATTTGAATGCTCGTGTTTCTCCTCCTAACAGACATTAAGATGCAGCCGCAGAGCGTGCCCAGGGATGCTCGTATTGGTTTGCAGCTCACATTTTAACTCAACTGTTTTTTCTCCCACTCCAGCCGTAACTCAGCAATGTTAATTTGCCTGGCACTTTGCACCAGCTGCACAAAAGCTATTTATATAGGAAACGGGCAAATATTTCCTAGACCTTCTTTGACCTTCTCCTACATTCCTCTACTACCAATTTCTTTTCTGCACGTTTTGGTGGTAAGGGAGATTCCTTGCTTCGGATGGAGGGTGTAGACCTCTGCCACGTTTCTGCACATACCCATCACCTCTGCACCGGCACCAGTGGTATTTGGGGCTGTCTTGCATGACTGCAAGAGTTTCCTGCTGAACTCAGAGGTGCACAACCCATCCACTTTTTTTTTTTTTTTTTTTTTTTGCATTTGTTTGTCTTCTAAAAATGCTTTTCAGATGCTAACAGCTCTAGAGAAGTTTCACGTTTTTGTGCAGCACGTCTGTTTTGTTCTGTCATCTAGCATTGTTCGTTATTAGTCACTCCCTTGGTAGGGAGCGCTGGGTTACCCGCACGGAGGCTGGTGCTGACCTCCTGAGCACGAGCCCGAGCACAGGCGTGCCGCGCTACCTTCCTTCCTCACAGGCGAGCCACCCTGCGGGGGCAGCTGATTCTAGACCCAGAAAAAGTGTTTACTATAAAAAGTGGCCATTAAATAGAAGAATTGGCACAACAAACTTACAAGCATTTAGAAAAGTCATTGGTACGTACGGCAACTATTTGTTGAAACATTTTAAAAGAAAGCTTTAAAACTTCCATTTTCAGATCAGACATTTACCTTACAAAATCTCCAAAAGTACTTTTCCTAAATGTAAGTTACCAAGTACCAAGGAAAAGAACCAAAACGAGTGCAGCTCCACCAGCTCTGCTCACTTCTGCATTCACTTAGGAGGAGGTCGGATGAGAGGTTTTTTGCATTGAGCAGGGCAATGCTGCGCAGCAGATTCGGGAACTGGCCAGCCCCACAAGGTTGAACTGCTCAGACATGAACAGGGGGCATAGGGAGGAACTCAAAGACCAAGCCCCATGGTAGGTTCTTCATTTATTGATCTGGCAAGAGAGGCCTGCCCGTGCAAACCTAGGCTCTGATGGTCATTTTGAAGGGAAAAAGCAGTGGCAATTTCTTCAAAATCCCTTGATGTCTCAGTCACGTGAAAAAAAAAAAAAAAAAAAAAAAAAAAAAGAAAAAAAAAAAAAAGGCAGAAAATCTTTCCCTTCCAGCCTGGCACAACCTGAATGTTTGACTTAAAAAATGAGTGTGCTGGTTTTATTTTTGTTGCTGTGTTGTTTTTGTTACCCCCCCTCCCCCCGGATTTGAGTCTTGTTAATAATCATTGTCCGTTCCCTTATTACTGGAACAAGCATGAGCGGATTTGAATTACGTTACGCCGTTTTAAAGAGAAATCATTTCACACGCTTTCACTATGCATAGTCCCTCTCAAAGGATGTTTACGTAAAGCACAACTTACTTATACACCAAGCATATTTTAAGATACTAAGAGATGGAAGAACTTTTCTGCACCATTATATTGAGGAAGTACAAGACCTACAGCAGATCTGGGGACACTGAATTAAACACCCTAAAAGGTTTGTTTCCTAAAGGAAACAAGACATGGATGGAGCAAGGGTGCTGAGCTATGGATTTCTGCTGAACCAAGCCTATCAGCTGGGGCTGAATAACTTCTGACCAGCACCGCATGCAACTTATGGACATTGGCACGCTGGTCATAACGCTGTGGCCATAAATCTGCCACTAGCTGCAGATGCGTAAACCCTGCCCTCACGATGTAAGGGCTCAGCCTGGAAAATCACATCTCTGCCCAGCCCCGAGCCAAGCGGATCAGCAGGCACTCGGGCAAATGCGGCTCTGCGCTGATACACAGTAAGCTGCAAGATAACGGCCTCACAAACAGCTCTTTTCATGAACGAGTTGAAAAAGTTGAGTAATTAACTACAAGATGGTAAAAAGCAAGGATGTTTGTTTCTGAAAAGTGGAGGTCTAACTCAACTTCATTTTTTTTTTAGTGTGAAAAGTAAAACTCAGTGTAATTACAGGCATAACATTTGAATATTATGCAAGTGCATGCTTAGGCCTTTCGGAAAGAACAAGGTCTCACATGTTCTTCTATTTTAAATGCCTGCTACAGCTCCTGAAATCTACGGGGAACGTGCTTAGCAAAAGGTGAGCTCAACATCTCAGAAATAACACCCTCGCCACGACTGTGCTGGAAAATTAAAGCCGCGCTGGTGCTCAGCACACGATGCACGTTCACAGGTGGCTACCTGGAAGCCCAGGCTGGCTTAGCGGAGCTGCAGCGTGACATTTCCTCCTTGGTGCGCTGCTGATGATTCCATTAAATAAAAAAAAGAAAAAAATCTGAAGATGTTTTCTTTTATCCTAAAATGAATGTGGGAAGCTCAGCTAATAGGAGAACCTGCAGCGGGCTCCAGGCCTGCAGCGTGCTGCGAAGCACTGCTACCTGCCTGCTGATGGGCTTGCTGCTTTTTTATTATTATTTTCTTTAAACACAAAGCAGCCTGCTCGCCAGAGGTCATCTGAAATCTGTTTGCGATCCCTCGCTACGGAGGCTAACCACATCCTGGCACAGAAACGTCGCTTCACAAACAGCAAGCACACACGACCTCGGTGGCACTGCTCAGCCCGCTGCGGCTGTCAGATGCTCGTTTATTAGTTATTATCATTTATTTTTCCCCCGCCGTGCTAGGCCCGGCTCTGAAGGGAGCGTGGAGAGGCTTCGGGGCCACGGGGCAGGGCCGGAGGAGGGCGGTGAGGAGATGCGGGCCCGGCTTCCACCCCCCCCCCCCCCCCGGGCTCGGAGCCGCCGCATTCCCAGCCGCACCGCCCTGCCAAGGCACGTCGCTGCCGAACGGGGGGGGAGCAGGCTGGAAACCCCCGCGGCGGCGGCTGGCGGCCGCCATGGGGCCGGGCCGGGCGGCAGGAAGGCCGGCGGACACGGGCGGAGCGGCCCTGCCCGCGGGGGAGGCCCTGGCCGCCCGCCCGGCCCCTGACGCGCCCCTGGCCGCCCGCCCGGCCCGGCCCGGCCCGGCCCCGCCGCAGCCGCCTCCTCCTGCCCCGTCCCTTCCCTTCGCTTTCCTTCGCTCCCCTCCTCTCCTGTCCCTGCCGCTCACGTTTTGCTCCGCATGGCCCCGGCACGGCCCTGGGCAGGGCTGGGCAGAGCCGTGCCCGGCTGCTGGGCAGAGCTCGGGGCTGAAAGCTCTCACCGGGAGCTTCGTCCCCCCGCCGGGTGGCACGCTGGTGGGAGTTAGTACCCCCCACACACGAAACACACACACATTTTAATTTGTTCTTCAATAAATTCTGTCAGTTTGGCAGCTGGAGCCCTGAGGACGTGGCCAGCCGGTGCGCAGCGCACCCCCACTGTGGGGTGCCCAGCTCACCCCGCTGCCCCCCTGCCCGACCCCACACCCTAACAAACCCCACACACCTCCTCCCCTGGCTGTGCCCACCATCCCTCCAGGCCCCTCCAGCACCACTTTGTTATTTTCCCCACCTGCATACAGCATCTGGCACAGCGAAGCCCTGGATAATGACCCCGGGGAAACAGTGCCAACCACCCATTTCTGTGGTTGCAAAATCAAGAACTGAAAGGTTCGGAGATGTGCAAAATTAATTTGACTTATCTTTGGGCATGAATTGGAAGCCTTATTAGATGATCACGTCCTGCTCTTCCCACTGGAGCCCTGGCTGCCTTAATGAAGTGTTTCCCAGTATTCCGCTTTTCTCTTTTTGTTTTGTAGTGCAGCGTGTGGCTGGAGGCCCTAAAAGCCAAGGTGCTTCAGACCTGGCTGGGAGGCAGGGTGAGTCGCATCGCCCCGGGCCTCGGTGCATGTAGGAGCGTGCAGGTCTGCTGCCCCGGAGCTGCTGGTGCCTGGTGGCAGGAGGTCAGTGGTGTGCTGGGTGCTGGTGGGTGTCAGCAGAGGGCTGCATCCCCTGCCAGAAGGCTTCGTGGACACTTGTGACAGCAGAGGAGCGGTGGTGCCCGCTCTGAGCTCTGAACAGGGACTTTTCTGTGAAAACATGGGGCTTGGGAACATTGGGTCTGCCTTGCAGACTGCTCCCCTCCCTCCCCACTCATGGCTGTTTGTGCTAACATCCTTGCCCAGCTGCTCCCAGTCTCCTTTCCAGCCCTACCACTCCCTACCTCAGTTTCTGCAAAATGGCTTTGCAGAAAAATAAATGGCTGTTTCTCAAACACAAGTCCAGCTTTCGTATTTTCTGCTCTCAAAGTGGGAAGCTTCCGCCTCCAAAGGTTGCTGAGAATACAGGGAAGATAAACGTCCTGTCTTCAGTCCGAGTGCCTGGTCCGAGCCCAAACCACAGCAGCTCACACCTGCAGGTGCAGAGGAGATCGCTCTGAGCCTCAGAGAGATAAAATCTTCGGGGAATTCAGCAGGCAGCATCCGCTAAACCTCTACTGAGATACTGTGCGAGCTGCAGCTTCTCAGAGGCTTAGTGGTTGTCCACGTGCTGGTTGAGCTGTCATTGCGATGGCAAAGCTCTCCCTTCCCTCCACAGGCAGATTTCAGGCTCTGAGGCCTGGTGGCATTAGAGCTTTCACAGGAAATGTTTAAAGAAGTATTTCAGTGTGGATAAAAGATTGCCCCTCAGTTGCTTGCTTGAAACAAACAGTGAAGCTTTTCAAAATTTATATCAACTTAGAACAGGATTTTATTATTATTATTATGACTACGGAAAGTATTGGGCAACCTTTGTAACAGGTGTACCAGTCTGCCTGGAATGTTCCTGGAAACCCTAAGTGCAGGGCGGCGGGCCGAAGATGTGCATTGGGTCTGAGATAAGTGTCCGGAAGGAAAGTTCTGGGTGCTTTCAATGACCTCAGAGGTCCTAATGACAGGCGCCATCCGAGGAATGACCCAGATGGCGTGACAGCGAGCAGCAGGTTCAGAGTCCACTTGAAAATGCTTCTGCTGCAGAAGCAACGCGTCTGTGATCCCTGTCAGTACGTCTGTGATCTCTGCCCGTATTTCTGTGCTCTGTGACAAACTCTGGGATGGGACCAGGAAAAAAAAAAAAAAAAAAAAAAAAAAAAGGCAGACAAAACTGTGGAGTTACAGTGTGATAAAATAGAAAAGAGCAGAGATAAACTGTCCTAGGTGTGAAGGAATAAGCGATGTTACAGGTTCCATCGGTTCTCGTGCCCTCTGGGGAGCCGAGCTCATGCACAGAGCAGGCTCCCAGAAGCTAGGTTTCATTACTGCTGGGGGTCACCCAAATGCCTGTCAGGACCCAGAGCAAATGTGCTTAATGAGAAACAGGGGGCATTTATTGAAAGCTGAGGGCTCGCATTCCCCTGAACGCTGACTTTGAGTAACCCCACCGAAGTGAAAAATGAGTTAAATTAATCTTGGGTATAACCACTGAGGGAGGCCAGCAGTGTTGCAACAGAGAATTATGCGAGGCTGAACCTGTGTCCGAGCCAAGCTGCGTAAAATTTTAGAGAAAGCATTAACCGAAGTCCTTGGGCCTGGATTTTACTAGAGCCGCCTGAGCGAGGGAGGATGTTACGAGAGCCCCTTGCTGGGCTGTGCCGTTGCTGGCTGCCGTGCAGCAGTGTTCCCGGTCACGTAGGGCTGTGCTGAGCAGCGAGAGGTACCCGCGCCGCTGACAGCTTTTATTGGAGAGCATTGTGTGTTTGCTAAAGGTCTCGCAGAGCCATGGTAACAGCGGCGCGCTCCGTGTCTCCCTGGGAGATGAGGCAGCGGCGGAGGCCTGCAGAGCCCTGCAGGAAGGGATGGATGCCTTTGGACTGCTGCTGCTGCCTTGGCTGGAGCAGCCAGCCTGCGAGGAAAACTGCTAGGGCTCTGAGACCCTCCCCAAATTAAGCCTTAGACTTCATTTTCCTGGTGTGCCACAAAAAATCTCACCTACAGACAGCAAGCATGTCGGTCTGCATGTGTGTGCTCTGCTCAGCTGTCAGCTGCGCGGTGCCTCTCGCTAGCAGGAGGTTCTCCAGGTCAGCTCCGGGCTGCCCCCACCTCCAGCTCTGCAAATATATTGGAGCCAGAGTTTGGTGGAGGAGATAAATTCCTACACTATACAGCCATATGCTTGGATATAAGGAGATACAGCCCCTCTTCTCCGAGGGCAGCTGTGATGGATGTGGCTCGTTGGGGCGATGTGCCCTTCGTGAAGAGTATCCCAGGTCTGATTAAGAATTGCATGCCCTTTCCTCCTGGCGTGCCTGGCATAACAAAATGAACCTGATAGACAAGTGGCTTGCTAGTAAGTGCAATTGAGTGGTACAGGGGGGTTAGTTTTATCAGAAGTTATGGGTAAAACTACAGAATATTTTATGAAGCTCATTTCATGCTAATGAAATGATAGTTTTATAGAGGAACGCCTCAGAAATCCCTTCTGTTTGTTTCCTGGCTCAGAAGACTTGTGCTGTTTTTCTGTATGAAGGAGCTAATTTGGTTCCTTTTTGTTTTTACAATTATTTACATTACGAGCCATACACCCCAGGGACCTCTGTGTGGAGGTTCCCCTTGACGAACCTCACCGGTGGGTCTGATAAAGTATTCATCAAGGCCAGCCACAATACAGCTGTTCCTTAACAATGCAGGGAGAAGTCAGGCACGATCAAAGCAAAATTATCCCTCTGGCTTGACCTGGGGAGTCTGGAAATGCTGTAGCCCATATCTGCACTTGTCTGCCACATAGCAGGGAGGTTGTAGGAGGTGTCACGATCCCACAGAGATGTTTTCTTTCATTTCTGCATGGCTGGTGCTCCACTCGTCGGGAACACGGATCGAGGCCGGAGCTGAGCCCCCTCCTGCTGTCTGCCAGAGCCGCACGTTGATGCAATGCTAGTGTGGGGGCACCATTTCCATTGAAAGGAAATATGTTTCTGGGAATACTGCACTTTGAGATTAATTTGGAGATAATTTTGAAGAGACCAGCAACTCACTGGGCGTTGTTCAGTCACCCCTGCACAGCTGCTGCGAATTAGGAGTAGCTGGTGAAATAACGCAGGGACTACACCTCTTGTAAAACACTCTGAGAAGTAACCTCTGAACTAAATGAATTCTCGAGACCCCAGACAAGGATGACAAGCAGCAGAAGGACAGTTTGTGGGTTGTGGATTTCTCAGAAAGCAGAACATGAAGAAGCCGTTAGCACAAACTGCACCTGGAATGATCAGATCAATATTGGCCAATGTAGGAAAAGGGGAAGGAGAACGAGGCAAGCTCTATCTGAAAGCAAGCACAGACACCAGGAGAGAGGGGCAGGCAGCTGTGTGGCTTGGGGTTAGGTTGTTTTTCAGGAAAAGAAAATCTAGTGAGACTCATGTAAGGTTGTTAAATTAAGGGTCTAAGATTGGAAGGACTTTAGTAAATACTAATAAAAAGAGAAGCAGCCACGTGCATGTTTTTAAAGGCTAAATTACAGGCTGTCAGCAAGGTCCTGAGGGAGGTGGAAGATGCTGAAGACACTGCCCGGAGGATGCCTTAAGCCACCCGGGAGTGAACCTCCCTGCACAGCCACGGGAGCGAGAAGCAGCGTGAGAGACAGCAGCGAGCTCGGGAGCGCTCAAAGGGGACCGAGGATGGAGGAGCCCATTGCACAGGCCAGCAGAAGCAGCCCACCTCTATAAATAAAAGTTTTGTCAGTTCCAGTTCTGAACTTTGCCCTCGCTCCATAATTTGCCGTTTACATGATAGCCCTTCTCGCTTGTCTTCACCTCAGCATTTATATAGCAGCAGGCGACGATTATCTCGGGGCAGCTCTCTGTGCCTTTGACATCCCTTAATTAAACTATGACATTTGCTAAGTATGGAAGAGAAAAATACTTGAGGAAAAAAAAAAAAAACAGTGCATTCTCATTAGACCACTGTATTCATGAGACTTTGGGTGCCATGCAGGAGATAGGTACAAAGGATATTTTTAATGAGCTTTAGTAAAGGTGCCCTTGCTTTTAGTTTGTCCTTAATTGTACGAGCTTTGATCTTGATTTCTTCAAGAGAAATCTCACTGAGCACTTAGATATATCTGAGCAGTTCTTCTTTGGCCAGTTTCTAGGAGAAGAAAAATGTTTCCAATGGAAGATGGTTCCAGCAAAAGTTTCTCTGAGAGCATCTTCAGGATCTGGCCTGATAACAGGCTACAAATAGGCTCTGCATAGGGAAGAAAGCACGCTCAAGTGACACGTGATGGATGCACTGAGATAGATGAAGTCAAATGCTAAATTGATGGATATGCTTCATGCTCAGCTATCATGTGCAGAGGTGAGGAAAGCTTTAGAAATACATAAAAGCAGCTGAGGAATATTGCAATGCTGTGGGGAAGTACAAACTGATCTAATGGCTTGAGACCTTTAGGCCGGTTCACTCGCCTTCACATTACATCTCCAGGCAGCCTGGAGTCTCTCGGGAGGGTATTTCTGCTGTTATCACCATGCAGCACCTTTCCACTTTTAACCCCTGATAGAGTCAGCACCAGGCCTGCCCTAGAGGACACCTGAACTCTGTTTTTCTGATGGGAATCACTTAGTGTCTTTCTTATCAGCAGAGCAGTCAAACAAGATATGAACTCAAGGTAATTTTGAAGCTGCTTTTAAATTTATCTTGGCATTTGGATGCTTGACAAATCCAGACGCAGGGGCCTCTGAAGTCCTTGCAAGGGAATGGCAAGGCAGGACGGCTTGAGTCTGGAAGTTTCCCTGTTTCACACCATGGCTTTACAGCTAAGGTTGCCAGCAGCAAAGCTTATTTGAGCCAGACTGGACTCACTGGGTGAAGAGCCTTCACTTCAGAGAGAGCCCAGGCACTTAGGCAGAGGCTGCCTTAAATTAATACTTCATACCAGAGCCTTCGATTTGAGTTTAGGGGCAGCTGGCAAGGATACAGGCTTGGAGCACAATCTATAGCACAGAGCAACTCTGCTTGGGCTGTGAGCCTTCCTCTCGCCGCTGAGAGCACAGGATAAGACATGCTGGGACTTCCTTGGTACCCTGCCATGCGCTGCCTTCTCCAGTGCCTTTTCATCTTCCCTTGCATGAATATTAACAACAGTCCTTTCGCTCTGAAAACCTGCAATGTTAGGATACCCGCAGACAAGCCTCCTGAAGTCTCCGTGGCTCTCACTCCATCCCTCTGTGTTCAGTTTTGCAGCGAGGCTGCTTGCTCTCAGACTCAGATGCTGTTTTGCAGTGATGATGTGCCTTCACTCAGCCCATCTCCATTCAGGACACTTGAGCAACCAGGTACAGCAGCGGCTGGTTGCCGTTATGGAGCTGGGTTGAATTTAATCAACAGCCGTGGGGAGCACGCTATTTACAGAGCCGTACCCATCCGTCTGGAGAGCTTGGAGGTCACCGGCAGGAGACCACGCTGAGCTGGGCTTTGCTGCTTCCCCGGCAATAGGCTTACAAAAGACAGGAAGAGAAAAAGTCCTGAAGCTTCAGATACTCTCCCAGATAAAGTTCCAGCACAGTGAAAGTTAGCGGCAGCTCTCGCAGTCAGCATGTGTCTGCAGTTCATTAATCATGACTCAATGGAAAAGCTCACTTTTACTGGAGGGAGTTAGTGCTGCTGAGGGGCAGCGCTGCTGGTGAGGGCAACATCCTGTTTGCAAGGTGCAGCCCTAACCTTTAGAGATGCTGTGACAGCAGTTTTGTTCCCGTGTCTTCTGGATGTTTGTTTGCTCTTTTTTTTTTTAATTTTTTTTTTTTTTTTTTGCCTCAGCCATCGGCAGAGTGCTCTGATTAAATTATTCAGGGAGTAAATCACTGCCCCATGAGAAGTATAAGATAAGTCTCGCGTTTCACCCTCGTCTCTCTCACTCCCACACATGACTTTGCATGTGAATCTTTAAGACCTGTGTGCCCTATATTTTTTCACTCTAATGCTGCAATTAATCACATTACATAACCAGCCTACCGCTGGTTCTAATTAATTTTTTTTTTTTTTTTGGGGGGGGGGAGGAGGGTGCAAAGGAGATCCCTGCCTTCAAATAACGGGAAGGGTCTGCCTGCGGTGACAATGCCAGGAAAGGCAGCGGGACGGCTCCCTCCATCCTCCATCCTCCTCTCACCCCCGTGCGCCGGCAGCGCAGGGCCCCGCGTTATGCAACGTCCCACGCCGGGGCTGACTCACGCGCTCTTACCTCACCAGGGACAGGCTAAAAATAGGGTTTCATTCTTAACTCTGCGCAGCCGGGCTCTGCCTCGCTTCCAAGAAGACCCTTGGCGGGATTAAAATAGAGCGAGTCCTGCGCTTCGTTTCCTGCCGGAGATGTCTGCCCTGCGCCCTTGCACAACTGCTGTTTGTTTGTCTGGGGTTTCAGTGCAGCGGCGAGCGTGCCGGATGCTTTCTGAGGCAGGCAAAACATGATCCGACGCTCGCACGACTTGCACACGGGCTGGGCAGGGCGCCGCGGGGAGAAGTTATGTGGCAGCCGGGGGGAACCGCGCCACGGGGGCTGCGATCCGGCAGTCCCGCAGCCTTGGGAAGGGACTGGAAGGATGTGAGATCAGCCCTGGCCCGGGAGGGAGGGGATTGCCAGCCCCAGAAGAGTGATGCAGGGGAGAGCCGCTTCCTTTTCCTGCCAAAAAAGCTTTGTTCTGCATCTCCAGCACGGGCGAGCGAGGCGACCCGCTGCCTCTCATCGTGCTGAAAGGAGCAGCCCTGGCCAAGGCAGGGAGCAGACGAGCAGCCCCAGCTCTGGTGGCTGCAGCAGGGCTTTGGCATTTATCCATGGGCTACAAATAGGCTCTCGTCCCCTCTCACGGCGTGGCCCATGGAGCACACACGTGCCTCGGCTCCTTCGCGGGGCGCTTGGCTCCCAGAGCTCTGGGATTACCAGGGAGCCCCGCTCTCGCTGCCCGGCCATCCCCGTGGCTCTAAGTGCAGCCTGGAGTCTGCAGAGCCAAAAGGGAATCAGAAAAGATGAGATTCCAGTGCTGGGCACATCACTGGCAGCGTTTCTGGCCGGCCTGGAGCAGCTCTGGGCACTGCTGGGTGCGTGGCCCGGGCTGCAGGGCCCTGTGGTGCCAGAATCGGCCTCAGCCCATCGGGAGGCCTGAACAATGTGAGATGGAAACGTGCGACCTGAAACAACACGTGTTTTCCTCCTAGCTGCCTTTTCGAAAGCACTGCCTGTTTCCAAATTGGCTTATTTCACTTGGGATTGCAGTTCGGGCCTGCTGAAATGGCAGCCGGGACAAAGAAAGTGAACCACAGGCTCCGTGGAGCTGAAGGCCGGGTGTTTGCTGCTCCTGTTTAGCCGATTGGACACGCTCGCTGTAGGTTTACCATAATGACAGAGTTTCTTAAACATAAATCCTGTGCTTAGGGGGATGCGTGACCATCCATTGATTCCAGAGCTAACTTTACAGCATATTTGTAAGGAATTTTAATCAGATTATAACTAACATATCTACTTTCTAAAAGCCACGTAAAGACTCCTCTTCTTTAACTTTCTGCTTCTCTCCAAGGGCACAGACACTGTGCGGGCAGCCGGTTGTGCCTGGGGGGTTTTGCCCCTGGCTTTCTGCCCTTTTAGCACAGCCCTCACCCTGCAGCTGTGCAGGGACCCTGCACGCTGGGGATGCACAAGGGTGGTCACTTTTATTATTTCTCACATCTTCAGGCCTTCCTGGCCTCGATGACAGCCCCATCACTTCATGGCGAGGTGAATCTGAGCTTCCTCCACCCATTAGATGCTGCAAATGCTCAGCAGCCCCTTAATACATCCCCAGTGCAGGATGAGCATTGCCCCAGCTCAGGAGCCACAGCAGCAAGGAATAAGGGGCAACAACGAGAAGAAAGGCAAAACAATCAAATAAAAAAATAAGTAACGTGCAGGAAACAAAGATCATAGACAAGAGGGTAGAGTGAAGGAAGGAATTGGGAAGAGAGGAACTGCTCTGTGCAATGGAGAAAGCCAGGGCCCTCGCAGCCTGTGTGTCAGCAGCAGGTGGGTGGTACATGTCCTACATCACTGCAGAAGTGCAGGAAAGGGTGCAGGAGGAAGTGCTGGAGCCTAATTACTACCTCCTGTTATTTGGGACAAGTGTTTTAAATTTGCATTCTGCTCTGACAAGCATTACTCCCTCTAATAATCTCAAGTCTTGGTTTGGAGCTGGAAGAAGATTTCCAAATAACATAAAAGTAAGTCCTGGCCCTGGAGATGGGAGCAGGAAGCGCGCTGGTGTGCTGGGAGCCGGGTGCTCTGCTTTGTCATTTCTTTAATGCTGTCTGGTGGCTGGAAGAGAAATGTGTCTCTGGCTATGCCTGCCCTGCCATGATCTGAAAACTAAGCAGGGAAGGCTGAACGGAGAGGCTCTCCTTTGTGTCTGCTTTTCCTACGTGCTTGCTGTGGGCCAGGTTCTGTGTTCTGTGCTGATCGTGCTGCTCTACGTGATGTAATGCAACACTGAAACAGCCAGGGAGTCCCACAGGAGAGTTTTCTGTTTACATAAAACGCAGAGAAATGGCATAGCTGCTTCCTACATCATCTGCACGCAGTTTGTTCTGGTGGAAGGGCTAGCAGGCGGAGCAGCAGGACAGCCTGCACCCGCGACGTCTGTGAGGTTGACGTGATTAACCACGGACGGGCTTACAAAGCTTGCAGATGTTGGGCTGGCATCCCTGATGCCGCAGGAAGGAGACAGATGGGAATCGGGGAGGCAGAGCTCGCTCCTGAGGGCTGCAGCCTGTGGCGTGCACTCCTACGGAGAAGCCGAGCCGTGAGCCACGCGGCTCAGCTCGGTGCCACCCCCACGAAAGGGGCCGGTTTGCTCAGGGTGGATGGGGAGCGATGTTCCCACATCTTCCTTGTGGGTGACACGGAAGCAGCGTGGCCTGATGCTGCCCCGGCGTAGGCTGGAGAGCTCCCAGGCCTCGCTGTGCTGTGCGTGCATCTCCTCCATTACCCCACTCCCAGAGTTTCCTAACCAGGCCATTAAATAAACAAACACCAAATAAATCCACTGTGGGCAGCCAGCTCCTCAAGCTGGGGAGCCCAAAGGGATGGTTGCATTGCTGGGGGTTCCTGTGCTGTAATCACAGGCTGAGGGAGAGAGCTGGAATTTAATGCAAGGGGGGAAAAGGCCAGTGTGGGACTGAGAAGGAGCAGGGAGACGAGAGCAGGGAAATGCTGCCCGTGGTCTGGTTGAGCAACATGCTCAGATATCAGCTCCTGGCCAGGTAAGTGGGCTTGCAGGCATTATGGTGAAAAGAGATCTTGTTAGAGGTGCTGGGGAAAAAACAGGCTGGCACCCTCCAAAAAACAGCAGTCAAATTCCTTCGATTCCAGCCAGGTTGCACCTGGGTCATCCCCTGAACGAGGACGTGGTGAGAGAGCAGCAGAGGTGTGAGCACCCCGTGGTCCTGCTCGCAGCGCTGCTGCTGCCACTGCTCACGTGCCAGGCTTTGAGCTCGTCAAAGTTTGGGTTGGAAGGGAAGGTCATCCAGTCCCATATCCCTGCGGAGAGCAGGGACACCTTTCACTAAATCAGATTCCTCCCAGCCCCATCCAAGCCTTCCCTTACTCCTTTAAGGCAGGTGGATTTTGCGGTGCAGGTTTGAGCCCCGGCCACCCTGCCTTGTTTTTCCCGGCGAGGTGCCCGTTTCGCCGGCCTCCCCGGGGCTTCCCAGGCACTGCGGGGACACGGCCCGTCTGGCACCAGCTGCTTGGTCAGCAGCGGTGATTCAGCTGTTGATGCTCCAGTTTAATCACTTACTTAACTGCAATACTTTGATTAAAGAGCAATCTATCCAATGGTATCAAGGACATTTCAGAGCAGCACAGTGGTGCGTTTTTAATGGGTGACGGAAGATCCCGCACAGCCCCGGCACTGTGGTCCCAGTGGGCACGGGCTGCTGCAGGAACACTGGTGTTACGCTGTCGGAAGTCATCTGGGGAGGCTGCACGACATGAATCAGTCTGGATTTCTCTAATGGTTTTCTAGCCAGAGCCTTCAAGCAAATATGTACTTTTGCACCGTAACAGCTGTTGCCCTTTCTGCCAGTTTCTAACACTTGTGGTTGCCCGCTTGGCTTTCGTACAGCTTTCCACCCATTACAAACAAATCCCACCCATGTTTTTCAGATGAAAGCAAGGATCTGTGTATGAACGGGCTATGGAAAACGCGGGGTGCATGTTGCTTAGTAATGTGGTCAAGCGTAATCATCGGGATGTGCACGGGCTCCACGTCCACATTGCCCCTTCCCCAATCACCAACCCAAGCAGTCTTCAGCTCATGCCTTACAGAAGGGCAGCGGCATTGTTAATGCAAAGTCACTCCTGCTTGCAGTGGGGACGTGAGGTGGCTTTGTGGCAGAAATGTTAAGTGGCACAGCTATGATATCCCATCGAGTTTTCCTGGGAAAAGGCGTTATCTGCCTTCACGCTTCGGGGTCTTAAAGAAGCTGAACTCTTAGATGTCTTCTGCAGCTGATGTCTTGCATTTGGGACTGATTAAGAAAGCACTAAGTAATTATGTCTCTGAGTAATAAATGCTCCAGAGAGAGTGTCTGGAGTGAAAAGTATATGGCACTGACAGGCAAGATACTGAGCAGTGACTCAGGAAATGTCAGGGTGGTGATAGAGCAAATGAGAGAGTCCTGCTCCTCTAATCAAGGACCCCAGGCAAGGAGGGACTCTGCAGAGAAGGGAGAAGCTGTTAGCAGCTGCGAAGAGGAGTAGAAGTACAAGAGCCCTTTTTCCTAACTGCATTTCTACCAGCTGCTTAAACTTTAATGGTACTCCGTATTTGCACTTCTTTGCTCCAGTTACGTGTTTTTCACCGTGTAAGGCCCATAAGTGGGGAAGAGGGGAAAACAAGTGAAGATCTCCCGTGTTTTGCCCTCAGTGCATTGTGATTTCTGCACCCGCGTTGGAAATCTGGCGCCGCCGGAGGCTTAATTAACCTTTGGATCCGGGGCTGGTTCACAGCCTGCTGCAGTCAGCACCGAGGTGCCGGCTGACCTCAGCGCTGCTTGCAGCTGCCTGGAAGGGCATGAAGAAATACCTCTGAGGAATGGTAGTCACAGCTTTCCTGTGACTGTCCCTCCTCCTTCATCCGAAGGGAATTCCCTGCATTTGGAAAGATTGTTCAGTCTCAGGAGCCGGAGCCAAGTGACTGAGATGCAGCAAAGGTCCCAATAGCTGTCATGGCAATGAAGGAGCAACAGGGACACTCCTCTCCTGGCAGCAGTCCTGAAAGCATTGCTGTATCAATTCTCTTAGGAAAGAAGGAAAGAAAAAAGGCTTTATACCTGAGAATGAACAGTCTTGAGAGGCAGTTAATGCTTGAAAATTGGCCAAAGTGAAAGCTTGTGGTTGAGAGGTTTGTGGTGTCGCCAGTGCCTGGTCCCAGCATCAGATGAGCAACGTAAATCAGGAGCAACCCCAAAGGGGGGAAGGAGGGGAAGAAAATATCTGACACTGGAAAACTGAGGACAGTTATATATAGTGCTTTGCATAATCAAAGGGGCTATTTTGAGCCCTCCTGCATTTTTCTTTGGGTTTTCGTGCCTCTTGAGTCTCCAGTGAGACTCGCACCTGACCTGTGGCAGCTGCCCAGTGCCACCAGAAGTTTTATGAAAACTTTTCTGTGGTTCATGTGAAAGCGCAACCCATTGGGTTTGGGTCTGACCCTTCATGGACAAAGACAGGTGTATCCCTAGCCTCCAGAGATACATCTCAAGTTCGTCTGAGATTTCCCAAAGATTTGGAAAATTCTTGTAAATGTTACCTGACGGACAAGCACTGCCTGGCCACCACTAATAGCATCTCAGAGCCACCCGTGGCTACTTCCTTCCATCGTACACGCGTGAAAGGCTTGAAGAAAAGATTTGCAACAGCAAGTAAGAGGCTTTCAAAACCGATTTGGACTTCAGTTTTGTTGTAATGCCTCTCCTGGTCCAGTGGCAGCCTGCAGTGGCCAGCGAGCCTGCGCTGCAAAATGTCACGGTGACTCAACGGGTCCCGGCATCCTGCTGGGTCAGGAGGGGAAAGGTTCAAGCCCAGGGCAGGAGGCTGCTGGAGGTGATGGCCCGAGGAGAAGCCGATACGCCGTGCTGCCTCCTGCCCTCTGCCCACTTGGCAGCCACGGGACCTGGGGAGCTCTCGGAAGGGCATCGGAGCGAGCCGGGCATCCCGGGCAGCCTTCGCTGCCCCCTCAAAGCCAGCCTTCGTGCCCAAACTCGTGGGCGAGCGTTTTTTGGTGTTGTTTTCTCTTCTGTCCCTGGCTCTGTGCGTTTAATTTAGTGCCTCTTTAATTAACTTTAGCTCCCTCCGCGGCCCCGCAGAGTGCTTTGTGACCCCCCGGCTGGTGCAGGCACTGCGCGGGACACCGCTGCTTTCGTGGGTGGGGGTGAGGAGGAGGCTGGAAAACTGCTCTGCCGAATGCATAATTAACTGGATACAAACGAGCTTTCCTCGGGACTTTGTTTAGCTGGGCCTTGGGGGGAATAAGTAGGTGGCCTGAGAAGAGCGAGTGCTCTGCCCAGTCTCGTTCCCGTCTGAAAGGAATGAATTTCTGAGCTTCTCCCTGCTGGTGCTCTGGCAGGAAGCAGCATCGCCATCAATAATTTATTTGTTTCTTTAGCAAAAAGACTTTCTGACTCCTCTGCTAAAGGGGTCCATCGTCCCAGCAAGCCCAACCCTGATCCCCCAAGCCCTGCTGGAGACTTGTCACCAGCTCCAGGCTGGAATTTCTCTGGCTCATTGAAAGCAGCATCGGGCTCCCCAGCACTGGGGAGGAATCGGGCAGCTGTGGGCTCTGCTTTGCATCAGGTGAGCCCCCGTGGACAGAAATTCACCACTCTTCCGCAGCTGCCTCGCCTTCCAGGCATCCTTGTGTCCCTCGGGAGCACAAGGAGCTTTCAGCTTCCTCCCAGGGGATCCCCACGCTGCTCGGGGGTGGCAGGAGGCTCTCCACACCCAAAGCACGGGGGTCCCGTGGAGCCGGTGCCTTCCCCCCACCCTAGTGGGCTTGGCTTTCCTTTGGGGTTGTCGCTTCGCCTGCTAGAAAGTTAGACTCAGACACCTCATTTAATCTTTCTGTTTTTATCTAAACATGCACTCTGCCCCGTCAAGCTTCTTTTAAATTCCTTTTCTGAGCATTAAAAAAAGGTGAAATGAAAACAGCATTGCAGAGGCACTTCAGTGTCATTAACACAGGGTAATTCCTGCAGTTTTTCCCCCCTTTTTTATTTTATTTTGAGCAGACGGTAACACGTTGGAAAAGATAGCTGGAAAAGTTAATTTTTGAACACCCCTTCTCCCTGAAGGAAAAAAAAAAAAGAAGAAAGAATGGTCCTTTCAAAGAATCATTGACCTAAATTGCACTTTAATGCACATACCATGCTGTCCACACCACCTACGTGTCTCCAGGAATACTGCTAAATAACAAGCACTAAATGTTTAGTCATTTCCTGCATCACGTTTGCAGGAGTCAGTAGCTCCGCGCTATTAGCATATGTAAGTGCACTGCAGTTCAAACAGTTGGTTTCCATATCAGCAGCTGCTCGCCTTAATCTCCTTTTGGGAAAGGTGCCACGGGGAGCACTGCAGCGTGCCGCAGGTTAACGTTTCTGCAGAATTCCCAGCGAAGGGCTGCTGCTGCTGCTCCAAAATCGGGCTGCCCCCTCCGCGGCGTGCCCGGGGAGAAGCTGCCTGCCAAAGCTAACGGCGTGGCTCTGTCCCTCTCTGCAGCAGAGCCTTCGGGGAGGTTTTGGTTTTCTATTTTATCCATCCTGTAAGCGTAAGGGCTGGGCGGCAGCGAGGCTGGCGGGGACTCGCACAGGCTCCCCCGACCCGCTCTCGCCTCCTCCTGCAGGGAGCTGGGGTGGGCCGGGTGGCCCCGCGCCGCTCGCCTGCATGGAAAATGCAGATTTGCAGAGAGGTCGGGAGCTCCTGCGCTGGCCTTTCAGCTGGTGCCAGAGCAGGTTTCTGTCCAAGGAACTGAGGGCTCGACGCTCGCGCTTTTTTTCAGCGCCTGCCTTCAAAATGGTGCCTGCTTCGCGCTTGAAGTTCATGGGAACAGATGGTGAGATCTCAGAGACATTAGTTAAAAGCTATAGGGTGTTTTTCACCATGTGTTGCTGGTTTCCCTCCTAAAAAAAAATTCTGTGTGAGAGCCCTCGAACATGACAGGCCAAATCTGACCGTCTGTTAAGTTTGCTTTATATAACGTGCGAGTGCCACGGAGCGGCCTTGGAAACGTCAGAGCCCGGCGCTGGGAGCCACGGGTGCTGCCCCCAGCGCCGGGCTGGTCCCGAGCCAAGAAGCATCCCGCTGCAGAGACTCGGTTTTGGGTGCAGAGTGGAGCAAATCTGCCCCAAGGAGCTTTAATAAGGGCTGCGTGGGGGAGCGGGGATTGGTGTGCGCGTTCGGGGCATAGTAAGGGCTCATGAAATAGCGTGCGCCTCCTGTGCAGCCCACCAGCACTTTCAGACTCATTTAGCAGAGAGAACAAGCAGAAATCTCACAACTCGAGTAAGAGCATATGCTCTGGGAGACCTCGCTACATTGCATAAGCCTTCCCATTAAAGGATCTGGCTTTGTGAGCACAGCACATGAGTCAACAGCACAGCTAGACTTGTAACGTGGGAGTCACACCTACTCTTGGCTGCAGAATTATCCAGAGAAACAGAAGGTTAATAGGAACAAAATAAAGACTAAGGAACCCTTAAAGGTTAGCTGCAGGATTTTATTCAATTGGCAAGAGGGGAAAGAAAGAAATGAAATGGGTCAAGCCGAGGGAGGGAGAGTAGGGTAATGAAAAGCCATGTTCGTCTGTCTCCTATGCAAAGACAGGTCAGTTTAGATCAGTAAAAATGTGATCAATAAAACATTTTTTTTTCCATATTAGCTAGTTCTGGAGAGGGTCATTATTGATTACAGAAAGAAAAAGTCACTTGACTGATGAGCAAGTGAGTGGAGCGAGCTCCAGGATGCTCAAGAAATCCTAACAGTGCCTGCACGCAGTGCGGCAATGCCTCCCCAAAACGAGTAAATACAGGCAAAAAACAGCACTCAGCGAGAGCAGTATCACGTTCCTTGGCTTTGCTTCTGCCTTTAAGTCCTGATTTTGTGTTGAAGCATTTTGGAAATACACCCAAACAGGGAGGACGTCTGTCTTTGGCACTTGCAAAGCCTGCATGTCCCTGGTCCCCTGGACTTCAGTGTGTGGGCACAGGCTGGGCAAGGCGAGGTGGGACCAGGAGTATCCCTGGTGTATGAACGCCCACCATGGAGCTCCTCGCCTTGTGAAGGGCTCTGCTCAGCAAATCTTACCCCAACACCGAGTCCTGACTGGAGGCAGGAGCCAGTCTCCATACAGATTGATCAGGGCACTGCAGTTTCACATTTAGGAATGCGATGGCCTCGCTGGCCTCTTAGGAAGAGAAGGAAAGAGTTCAGAGGGTTGTGTTTCGCCTGCAGGATGTCATCCTGGTTCTTCCTCCTAGGGCTTCGTGTGGCCCAACCTGGCGTCAGTCACTGTGTGGGGTTGTCTGCCTTAGAGCCACCCCAGCGCCTGGAGGGGGCTCTCAGACAGATGGTTTTACTGTTCAGGTCGCTCTGCGTGGAGCCAGGAGTTGGGCTCGACGATCCTCGTGGGTCCCTTCCAGCTTGGGATATTCTGTGAAGCTGCGATTCTGTGACTCAGGCCCAAATCTGTGCTGTAAAAACCAGGAATAACCGGGAGGGGAGTGAGAAAACCTTGATAGCTCCGAGCTTCTGATCAGAGCACATAGAGGAGCCCCGCGCTGGGCTGCCCTCGCGCTGCTTTTGTTATTGCATCGGGCTCTTGGCTCCCCTCCGCGTGTACCAAGGTCTAAGAGCAGCGTGTCCGTGGGGGAGGCGTTGGGCAACACAGGCGCTGTTTCATCCCTCGCTCTCAGTGCTCTTGCGGAGGGAGAGATCGTCTTGTGATCAAAGCACAAGACCAGCAGTCAGACGATGTGGGTTACGGCAAGGTTTGATTTGCCAATGTCAGCTCACAGTCCTGGCACCTCCGAAGGCAGGGGCTGTCGGGGAGCCTGAAGCTTGCCTGCTGCCCCGCACGGAGCGAGTTTGGGGGTTCTTGTGCCTCTTGTGGAATGAGGAACTGCCTGGCAGGCCTAGCAAGATAATGTACCAGTTTTTGGGGCGAGGAACACTTGGTGGCCTTAGCCTGAAGCTTTACAAATGGCCTGAAGGCCTGATGTGTGCCGGGCAAGGGGTAGAGGAGGGGGAAGATGGAGAAGGTCCATCCAGGTTGTCTGCACGTGCACCCCAAGCGAGAGGGCACCTGCAGAGTGCAGGTTTATGGTCTTGCCATAAAACCCTGTGAATGAGGCAGTGAAAATCCAAACTCAGCCCTGAAAGTCAACAGATCTCCTTCGTAAAGCACACGTCCTGATCCTGTGCCATCGGGTCCTGCAGGGACCGGGGAGCCACATGCTGGTGCTCCGGGCACAGCAGGGAAGGGGGCAGCGCATCTGACCGAGCTTCTGCATCCCCTGCACGGCACCGGGGCAGGAGGACGGCTGCCCAGGTCCCTGCATTGGCTCTAGGGTGTAATAGGACTTCTGTGGGTGAAGCTGAGTGTCTCGGGGAGCCCAGCTGGCAGATTAGGGGGCAGGTCCCTGGGGGGAGCTGAACCCAGCGTTTCCGCACGCTGCCGATCGCGGCTCTCCGGCTGCGCCGTTTGGCAAGGAGCTGTAGCAGCCTTCAAGAGCCGGAGCTAGATCCCCGCCTTCCCGCCAGCAGCTGCGATGGGTCCTGGCACAGGAGGCTGCTCAGTTTTTCCTAAATCTGGCTGAGCAGTCTCCCGGGAAATGGGAGTCAGCTTGCTTGCCATCCCGCCCGCATCAGTCCAAGAGCAGCAGGTGGGGAGTCGAAGTCCCTCCTGAGCTGAAGACAGAGAGAGGAGCTTTTATCCTCAAACATACGCATTTTGAAAATTTCATGGGGAAAAAAAAAAAAAAAAAAAAAGAAAGAAAGAAAAAAAAATAAGTTTTCTTATGGAAAAAAGAATTAGTAGATTGAATTGGCTCCTCTGTGTACAACGGGGTAAAATTTGAGGAGGTGCACAAAGAGAAAGGAGGGAGAAATCCCTGCTCAGAAGGCCCCGTGGGGCTTCAGGTGGAAGAAGGGGCTCCTGCCATGGAGATTTAGGGAAATGCCAGCCTTGCCAGCAAGGAGCTCAGCCGAAAGCCTTCAGCCCTGGCCCTGCAGAGGGCTTTGGGGCCGGCCCCGATGCCGTGGCCCTGCCTGTGCCGTGGCAGCCCCGCATTAGGCTTCGGGCACCCGCCCTGCGCCGCCCGTGGGAAACCCGCGCGGCTCCAAACCACGGGTCTTGTGATTATTATTATTATTTTGTTTTAATTCTTATTATTTCAGTCCCATGATTTTGTTTTCACTGTTTCTAATTCTTCGCCTTGGGGAAGGGAGGCAGGGAACAGCGCAGGGTTTGTACTGCTGTGGTTTTTTTGGGTGTTGTGGGCCACAATCTGAATTTTAACTGACAAGGCATTGCCATCCAGACTGCGGGAGGCAGATGTAGCGATAAACGGCGGTAATGCAGCTTTGGAGGAGCTGTGTTTGCAGCACAACCAGCGGTTTCACTTCGTTTCACCATTTCACTTCTTTCCTTCTCTTTATCCAAGCAGTGAAAATCAATCAATCATCAGTCTCCCAGCAGAAATCGCGGCATTGTGCTCACTTCAGGGCAGTTGCTAGGACATCTTGGTGGAGCGCAAGAATGTGCTTGGCCAATGGCAGGTAAAGATTAAATCCTGCACCATGCTGAGTTGTCAGAACTGGAGGGATTACATTATTTCTAGGTAATTTAAATGGCTCCGAGAGATAGAGTTTTAAACTTGCGTGGTATTTTTCCCTCTAAAAAGTCCCAGAGCACTTCCCTGGCAGATTGGGAGGGAGAAACTGTCCCCAGAGATAAAATATGACAGGCGAGCGATAGCACCCGCAGTAGAGTAAAGCAAAGCCTTGTTTGAATGCCAGGGGAAGGGGCATCCAGGCAGACGTACATACACGTGCCCACGCCACACGCCCTCGTGAGCAAGGCACGAAGAAGAGTTCAGCTTTGGGGTCTGCATGAAGGTGGGCTTGGGGGGGGCTCCGTGTGCCGGCCCCACTGCCCACCTCCCCATCCCGATCCCCCATCCCATCCCCTCCGCCCTGCCACGTCCCCTGCTCTGAGTCACCGGCCCTGCAGCTGCGCTCGCTGCGTGGCCTGCGTCAGGCCCCGGGGTTTTCCGCGCCTTGCAATCAGAAAGAAATCAGCTGGGGCTGCGGTGGTGGGGGATCGGGATGGTGAATGTCCCGTTGGCGACGTGGCCGTGCTCCCACCTCCGCTGCAGCCTCCTGTGTCCTCGTGCCCCCTTGGCAGGACGGGGTGGCAGCATCACCACCCCTCAGGTGGTGGGGGAACGCTGTTACCCTCAGCTAAGCAGCACAGACCCCTCTGAGTGCCATCGTTATCCCTAATTTAACACAGGCTGGGTTGTGCTTAAAGAGCACGAGCGAGGCCTGGATGAGCCTGCAGCCCCAGCACACCACAGCTTGTCTCCTGAAAGTTTCTTCACCGCTTTTCTCAGGAACACGCAGAATGGAAATAGGAGCTCCTGCCAGGGAATTTCCACCCCGAGTCGGTAACGTTTGAGCTGTGCGAATGAGATGCCAAAAGAGTTGATTTTTCTTTTATTTTTCTGGAAAGTTGGCCCTGTAGGGGTGTGGTGTGGTTGCGGGTGTGGTGGCACTGGTGCTGCACCGAGCTGGGCTCCTCAATGCTGCTCAGGGGGGAAAAAAAATATGGCAAGGGGTGTCCCTGGAGATGTCAGGGCACCCCTTCAGCACCAAGCATGATGAGTTTTGGAGCTGCTTTCTGGTGGAGACAGCTCTCAGAGCTTTCCTTGCAAGCAGGGAGGCAACATCCATATTTTAAAAGCTCACAGCAAACCGAAAACTACAGCTCTCCCACTGAGTTTCTGAGGAAGTGACTCTCAGCTGCAAACAGCTCTGCCTCCGAAGCGCACGAGTGGCGTGGAGGAGGTCAGGGCTGCCAGCTGCGGCGGGGCCGCTGCTCGGTGTGCTGACACACTCCTCACAGGGCCTCGCTGGCAGGCTGGAGGTGGCTGCACGACGGAAGACGGGGCTAAATAAAGGTCTGCCACCTCCGTAATTCCGGCAGCTGAATTTCAGCACGGTATCTAGT
This sequence comes from Anas platyrhynchos, assembly GCF_047663525.1. NCBI lineage: Eukaryota > Metazoa > Chordata > Aves > Anseriformes > Anatidae > Anas > Anas platyrhynchos. Next base: position 1,813,485 of record NC_092599.1, on the reverse strand, counting down.
CACAACGTGACATATCTGCTCGCATTGAGGAGCCAGCCCCGAACCTCTCTAATTTTGGCAGTGCTGGGCGGCAGCCAAAATGATTAATGGAGCGATCTCTGCTAAGGTGGGTTGTTCCCGAGGTAGCCTGCCGCAGATCTTCCCTGCACCTATCTGTGCAGATCATCTGCAGCAAGCCCTGGTTCTGGTTAGCTGACATTAATGTAATTTATTTCAAAAACCTGGCTTCGGGAGGTGCCTTTTGCAGTGAATTTGCATCTGCAGGATGGAAATCCACGCAGTGGTGGGGCCCCAGCATCGGGCTGTCCTGGCACTGTGGTTTCCAGTGAAACTGGGGCTGGGGCACCCCGGCAGCTCCTCGCTGCTGGCTGGGAGCCCAGTGAGCACTCCCCTGGGATGCCTGTCAAGACCAGTGTAGTGTTTTTAAAGAGTGGCCAAAATCGAAGGGCTTCAGCCAGCTGTTTGTGCCACTATTTTATTTATTTTTCCTTTCGTGTGCTGCTCCCAGTTGCCCTCGTCTCAGTGAGACCGGGGAGAGGAGCGATGTCCCAGCACCTCCTCAGGAGGTGCAGAGACCCTGTGTGAGGAGATGAGGGAAGGGGTAGCACAGCTGTGCCCCCGTGGTGGTACAAAAAGGGATTTGGGGAGGTTTAATGGTGTCTTGGAGTGAGGTCTGAGCCAAAACTGCTGTCCTGGGTTGTTGTCCATGTTATAGCTGAGGTCTGACTTGGGCCTCCCAGCCCCGCAGGGTGCCCCCGCCTGCCCTGGCCGAGCTGTAAGGTGTCCTTGGGGAGTTTTGGGGTACCCAGTGCCTCGCCAAAGGGCTGCAGTATGTCACAGCTCAGCCCTGGGGCCCTCTGAGCACCGCAGAGCTCACCCGATGGCAGGCTTTGAAGGGCAAATGTCCAGGCACAAATGGTAGGGTGGTGGAGAACGGGGCAGAGGGAGCCCTGGGGCAGGAGCTGGGGCAGAGCTGCAGGGACCTGGGCTTCATCCTGGAAGGGCTCGGGAGGGGACATCTGGCTCTCCAGGAGAACCAGGGGGTGCTGCTGGGTGTCAGGAGAAGCAGGAGAGGCCCGGCTGCCTGGGCGAAGGTCTCTGAGGGGTGCTTCCAAGGAGGACTTCCCCCGGGAGGAAGAGAGAGAAGGGCCTGGAGAAGATCCAAGCCCTCTTCTGAGAAAGAGGGTGAGGCCAGACAGGGTTGGTTCGGGACTTTGTTTGGGTGTGCTTGGAACTGCGTGGAGCTGGGGAAGCACCGGGAGCGGGAGGATGAAGATAAGCTGCGGGCTGCGGTGCTGGATGGAGCCGGGCCCCGGGCTGCTGGCGGGGGTGAATCACCCACCCACACCTGCAGAAAGCACCTTGCTGCCTGGATTTGCAGCTATCTCTGCTGAACTGTTGGTTTTTTTTTCTTGATGTAAATAGGAAATGACTTCTGCAGCTGAGCCTTTGTGGGCACAGGGCTATAAAAGGCACTGCCATTTTACATACCACATCTCCGCCTGAGAGAGAGGAAGGAGGCTCTGCTATTACAGCGACAGAGTTAATACGCAAATATATGTGGCTCCATAGGGCTTGAATATCTTCTGGAAGCAAAATAGTTATGAGGGCTGAGTCCTTTCCCTGCTCTGCATGACTTAAAAAATAATAAAGTTGTTTTTATTTCACGCAGGGAGTCCCAGAGCCCAGCTGTTTCCACGTAAGGCTGCAGCTTGTGAGGACCGAGCATTGCCCCCGGGCCTGGACGCAGCCAGGTTTTCTTCCAGGCTTCTGTCTGGGCTTGTGCTTGCCGGGGGAGGCTCGGGAAGGCTGTGGCCCGTAGCCCCTCGGTGCAGAGGGCAGTGCTGAGGATGGCAGGGGGTGCTCGAGGCCCCGCGGTGCTCGCCGCTGGCTGTGGGAGGTCGCTGGTGGCGTCCTGCTGCGCCCATGGGCGAGGGCCTCGCGGCCGTCAGGGTGCATCACCGGGGGGTGATTCAGCAGCTTTCTAGAAACGCCAGGGCCTAAAAGAAGCGAAGAAGGAAGTTTTCCTTCTGTGTCTCATTGTGTGTTAAGAAATAAGGCAGCTTGGGCTGTCCCTTTTAGGGAAAAGGGAAATTTGGCACAAAAAAGCCCCTCCCTACCTCCACACATCTCCCCACCGCATGCCTCCGCTTTGCTATTCACTTGTTTTGACATAAAGTACTTTCCCCGAAAGATATTAGTCACAACTTTGGCTTCCACCAGCCAACTCTTCACCTTCCTCAGAACAGCCTGGAGCGGTGAGGTTGGTGGGTGCGATGGCGCTGGGGCGGGGGCTGCGTTTAGCACCCGTGGGAGGCTCCGCGCCGAGGGTCGGGAGCCCCAAATCTGCCGCCTGCGGGGCCAGCACAGGCTGCGAGAGGGGACCTAGGGGATGTGCCAGCAGGAGAGAGGGGCTCGGGCTGCCCCCTTGAAGATGACAAGGTGTGAGGACACAAAGCTGGGACACCAGCGAGTAGCGTCATGGGGATGCTTACGTTAGCTTTGCCCAAAAAGGCTGGAGCGGTGGCTACAGCACAATGTTGACTAATCCATGCTGATGGGTGTCAGATTGGAATTCTCTGCCCCAAATCCTGTTTTCTAGCAGGAACTGCTTTCCCAAGCAGCTCAGCACCAAGGGGAGGAAAACCAGAAAGCGGCGTGTTGGATCAGCTGCGTGCTCCCGAGGGTTCCTGTGAAGGCAGGAGCTCTCGCTTCTCGTGTTTACTTCAACACAGCCCTAAAATATTCCCAGCCCGTAGCAGATGCACACATGAGCAAGCTTGTAGTCGCTGTGGGATGGAGGAGGCAATGAGCCCTGTCATCCCCTACCCTTCCTCAAGTAATTATCGCGCGCTTCGCGCCCTAATGAGAACTGCTCCATTTTCCTATCCTTCCACTCCGCTGCTCCTTCCTCACGGCTGCTGCTCAGAGGTCTCCTTCATAAAGCTGATCTGGCAAAGGGGTTATATTTTATTTTAAAAAAGATAAATCATTGGAAATCTGCAGTGTAGCTGTGCATTATCATGCCCATGACCTGCTAATTGGGTAACAGGTCCATGAGGATGGTGGTGCAGGATGAGGGGCAGAGCACAGCGAGGATGGCAGTGGGATGAGGAGCCTCCAACAAGGGCTTCCATGGGATGCTGACAGAAATAGGGAAGCAACAAGTCCCTGCAGCCACGTGAGACTGAAGGAAAGTGAGCAGGTACCGCTAACACGAAGCCCTCTGTGAAACAAACCCAGGCTGTGGGCAGGATGCCCCTGGGGAGAGGGATGGGGGCAGCTCGGGGAGGTGGTGCTGCAGTGGGCAGCGGGGCAGGGCAGGCTGGGGTTAAAGCATCTGGTGCAGATGTTCTGTCCCCAGGCTGTGCGCAGCACTTGGTGGGTCTCAGGCACTTTATGCCTATAGATAGAAGTGATTTATCTTGGCCCCCCTCTCCCCAAAAGAAACAGCTCAGGAAGGAAGCAACAAACTCCATCCCTCTGCCAGGGATGGTCCCTGCTCAGGAGTGCTTTTTGTGGCTCTCTGGTGCAGGCAGGTCTGCAGGAGGCAGAGGAGAGGCGTGCTCTGCATGCGAGGCCCTTCAGCCTGCGACCACAGCTCAGCCCAGCCCCTGATGGACCTCTCCTGCTCCAAACCCTGCGGAGAAGCAGGTCAGTGCACACACACAGCTCCTTGAGCACAACTTGGGGTGCTGAGCCACACCTGTAGAGAAAAGGGGCTTCCACGTAGCTGGGTCTGAAGGCTCCCAGCAGCTCGGTGCCTGCATCCTGCAGAATCTGCCTTCCTACAGCAGGAGAACCGCCTGGCTGCTGGGGCTGCTGCCAGTCAGGCAACTGCTGATTTCCACCCCCTGCATCCCATTCCCAGGGCTGCATCTCCCAAATCTGCTCTGCCACGGCTGTGAGTCGGTGCCAGAAGAGCTGAGAACAGGCAAACCTGGGATAAGCACTGGGAAAAAGGGACTGGTGAGGCTGGGAAGGGGCTGCCTTCTCAGAAATGCTGCAAGCCCAGCCCAAAATCCCTCTTGCTCCTGCAGCTGCACACAGAGCTGTGGGCTTCCCCTCTGTAACTGCGAAGGAGAATGCAGTGCTGTGGGACCTGTGGGCGAGCTGGGGTCTGGTGGCTTCAGCCAACAATGTGGCTGGCTCAGGGATTCCGGGGAAAACTCAAAAACCCTGAAAAGCTGGGAAACAGGAATGCAGAGCAGGGCAAGAGAAAATGAGACAAAGTCATCGCTTCCCAAAACCTTCACAGTGAAGGAAACACCTCCCACTGTCTGGAGGATCCATGGGAATATTATAATATTTGTTCCAAAAACATGACTGGGTGGATCCAGAATTACTGACGCAGGCACAGGCAGCTAATTGAATTCATACGTAGGAACCCTGGACACCATCTGGCCTCAATAAAACGTGGGTCCGTAGCTGCTTCGTAGCAGATGGTTCTTCATTTTCATAATCTTAAATCAAAAGATCATCTTTATATCTGGAGATCAAAGGCACCTAATGTCTCTCTGGTCAAGGTTTATAAAGCGAAACCTCTCTCTGTCTTGGCTGACGTGAGAGTCAGACAGGGTTTTCCCCTGGAACATTTGCCGAGGGTCCAGGCAGTGACATCTGGGCAGCAGCTGCAGATGCGCTCAGCTCCTCAGGGCAGGGACTTGGTTTTCATTCTGCAGTCATGCAGTTCATAAAATCAGAAGGGACAGTCGTAATTTTCTTGTGTGGCCATTTCTGTTTCCCCACGTTACCGGGATGTATCCCCCGTGATTTATTTTTTTAATGATGAAATTATTCTTTCTTCCCTTAGAAAAAACCGCTCAGAGCGTTGCCTGACCCGTGGGCTGTTTGTCCTGTGCCAAGCCCCACCGCGTGGCCGTGCCAGGCCAGCCCTGTGCCCCTGCTCCCCTGGGAGAGGAACCTGGCCAGGACCACAGCAAGCCCCTGCTCGGCTCCAGGTGTGTGCAGGTGGGGAGCACTTGGCAGCAACGGGGAGAGGGGAGAATAAGAATACCTAAGAATAAGAGGTGTGTGGTTGCTCGGAGCACCCTGGGTACAGGTTATAACAAATGGAGCCCTGCAGCCTGCTCGTGTCCCTCCTTCGGACCGTGGCTGTCTGCTCGCTGGTGCTCGGCTCTCATCAGCTGGGAGGTGCAGGGAAACTGCCTCTGTTCCGTGCCGGGGCTCTTTGCACATCAAACGCCGCTGCCTGTGGTTGATGTTTGCGCCACGAGCAGCAGGCATCTCCGAGGGGGCTGAGGAGGAGAGAGCCAGCACTTCCCTGCCATTGTGTGGGTTTCGCCTGCAAACCTCACCGCCCCGTCTGGGAGGTGGCAGCGATCCTCCCAGCAGACAGCAGGGTCCCACCTCGGTTCCTCTTCACCTGGAGATGAAAGTGCTCTGGCTGCCCGTGTAGGCGGGGCAAAACTAGTTAAAAACCTCATTAGAGAAAGTATTTGGGGAAGACAGCAACACCCTCAGTTGTGGTTTGCTCCAGTGCTTCTCAGCCAGATCGCTTCTGATACAGAGGGAAGGGCACCCCGAGACACATTCCTGTCAGCTGCTTCTCCTCTCGCCGTGCGTTCGGGGCGCTTCGCCCTGCTCCAGCCCCAGGCCGGCTGCAGGAGGCTTCTGTGGTGTGGGGTGGTCCTGGGTTGGGCTGGAGGAAAGCAAGAGTGTGTGTAATCTGGATTCGGCACAAATCCACCGTGAATATTTCCTATTTTGCTTAATTCCCATTCGTGCTTACTCCAGCTGCACTTGCAGCAGGAGGAATGCCCGGCCCGTGTCTGGCTCATGATACGCAGGGAATCGGAGCGGCAGGTGGGGAGGAGGCAGGTCTGCGCTCAGCGTTTGGGCTTTTCAGTTAGAGAGCGACTGGTTGTGCTCTGCCACGGCCGATCCAGGCCGCCCCAGAGCTCAGCCACGTTCCCATCCAAGTGCTGTAAGGCCACACAGCCCCAAACCTCCTGTGCACGGTGTGTCCAGGTGCTGCTGCTGGGCACCTGCGCTACCTTTACCTCCTGCATTTCCTTTGCACAAGGATTTAACTTCATCAAAAGGGTCAAATGCTCACTGACAACCAGTGTGCTCAGATTCTTGTGGTCCTTTTCCCTCTCCCAGTGGAGGAGCCACATGCACCCTGCTGCCGAGCAGGTGCCCTGGGTGTGATGCTCCTGCCCTGCGGTGTGCAGGCTGGGCTCAGCGAGTCTGCCTGCTGCACCTGGGCTCGCTCACCTTTATCCCCAGCAAGGGGGCTGGCAGTGTCCCTGCCGAGCTGGGCCGTGTCCCCGTGTGCCACCCTTGTCCTTCACTTCTGCCACGAGCGGCTGGGACCCTCTCTCTGTGCCTGCCAGCTGTGACATTTGTGCTTGGAGCTGCGTCCCCCTGGACTGACCAGGAGTTGCCTTCTGTGCCATCAGCAGCACATGGATGGCACAGACCTCATCTGTGGGGCCAAGGTTTAAGCCACCCGTGTCCTGACACGAACCAGAAGGACAACGCTCCGCAACGCTCCCACTCCCTTCTTGTGCCTGCTTGGTTTTTATCTTTTATTGTTTTTTGGGGGAAATCTTTTAAATCCAGTTAGCAGGCTGGGAACGCTTTTAATGTAACTGACTCAGAGGAAATGCATCGTGGCCCTGCAGCTGCTGTTCCCCACATCCCACAGACAGAACAAAATCTACCCAGACGCCGAGCTCCCGCGGTATTGATTCTTACCGGGGTGCGTGGATGCCAGTGACAAATAAATAATGCTGCAGTTGAAAGGTGTGGCGTTTCCTAAGCCAGAGATCTGAAAGCGCCTCGCTTTGCTTTGCATACCTGCAGAGCACCGTGCTTTCTGCTTTTCAGATATGAAAGCTGAGGCACGGAGACATCTGATGAGGCTCCGCCGCTGACTCACTGTTTGATGTTAGGCAGAGCTGCGAGCGTGATCAGATAGCATTGTGCAGAGCGCTCACCAGACGGCTGTGTCACCGCGAGGAAAAGCAGCGCCCGGGCACGACGGCGTCTGCACCCGCAGCTGTCCCCCCGTGCCCCGCAGCGACCCTTGGGGCCGGTGACCGGGGACGTGGTGGCCTTGCCCTGTCCTCCCCCAGTCCTGCTGGGCAGAGGGGTGCGTGGCCGAGCCCCAAAGTCCCTCTTGCAGTGGTGGCTGCAGACGGGACTCGAGGCGGTGCCGCTGCTGGGCCAGGCGGTGCCGCGGAGGCGCGCGGGTGTGCGGAGCGTGCCGAGGGCTCGTTCTCACGCGATGGGGCAGGCAGCCGGCGGGGAGCTGGGTAAGCAGTGTGAGTGCCCTGGCTGCCTGGGCTTGGCTCGCAGCGTTGGGGCAGGGCAGGCTGTCACGGCGAGGCAGGGATGTTTTATTAAACAGAGTCTCAAAGTGGGCTAAAGTCTCTTATTATGAATTGTAATGTCCACAAATTTTGCCACTTCCAAATAGTTTCCACCTACGGATTCCTCCCACTGCTGCACTCGGTGCTGGCAAGCGTCTCCGCGCATGGAGGAGAACGGCTTTCATTTGAATAGTCCGCAGGCAAGTTTCGCTGAGCGCTGCCAGCGTCCTGCCCGCAGCACGCACGTGCCCAGCAGCCACCCGCTGCCATTTGCTTGCCCAGGACGCCACGGGGAGAGCAGCTCTCGCCGGATTTTCCCAGCGTTTTGTCCAAACACGGTCCGTGGTAGCCCGAAACGATGTCATGAAACACGAAATCTCAACTCCTAACTTGCGGGCGATTCCTTTCATCGCACGAGGCAGCGTGGCCAGCTGTGCTGCTGAGACAGTGAGTCAGACACGCACCGGGCTGAAACCACGGCGCTTCACCAAGTCAAGCTTTTGCAACTACCTGCAGGCTACCAGAGGAAGAAGGCAGAGCCCTGGCGGATGACAAACTCTTCCTCACATCCTGCGCTGCTAAGTCACGCTGTGCCCCTTTGGCCCCTCCGGCTGCAGCAGGAGGGGAACCCCCCGGGGGGCTGCAGACCCCAGGGCGTGCGCTGCGTGGGCTGGGAGCAGGGCTGTGCAGCTCAGCCTGTGAGTTGGCCGTGTCCCGTGGCTGGCAGTGCCCCGATGCCCCCCCTGCCTGCTCGTGCTGGTGGCTGGGGATGTGCCAGGCTGGGCACGAGGGCTGCCTGCAGGCAGCGTGGCTCCCGGCGCGCTTCTCCTCCTGCAGAGCCCTGGGAATAACCAGGCGGGCGCTGGGGATGCCTGGTGGGTGCCGGCAGTGAAGTGCCACCACGCAGCGCCTCCTGCCCGCCTGCCCTTCGCTTCCAGCCCAAGCCACGGCTGTCCTCTAACCTCCGGTGCCAGTAACCTGAGCTGGGATTGCTGGAAATGAGAGGGAAGGAGAGCCGGCTATTTGATTACAGGCCACAGGCACATGCCTGGCCTTCACGGATATATTAAGTAAGAGACATTTTAAAACAAAACCACCCTCAGTAACCTTATCGTAAGCCCGAATCCACAACCCATCTGCTAACTCCCGGCGCTGCCCACATAGGCTCCCATCAGGCGCGGGTGCCGGGGATTTTCGGAACGTTTCGCCCGAAATCGCCGTGCCGGGAGGCAGCGCCCCGGGAAGGTGCCGCCGCGGGAACCCGATCCCTTCAGCACGCCCTCGGGAGCAAGCTGCGAACCCTTGCCTTTTCGTGCGTCTGTAAATAACTCCAAATCCCCGCGGGACGCGAGCTGCTGCTATCCTGTGACACTCAGCCCCTCCGAGACAAGCCTCCGGAGGCCTGCTGCTCTCCTCGTGGCTTTAGAAAATTAAAGCCTTTTTCAACGTTTCGCCGCTGCCCTAATCGCGCGCGCGCTGCGGAGGAACCCTCCACGTCGAAATAATTCAGCAACAAAATCGAGACGGCAAATTGATGATTGCATCAGCCCCAGCTTATGAAAGCTGATCCTCGGGAAAATGTAATTCAACGCTCGGCAATCTAACTTGATGCCCAAGAATGCGATGGCTTCGCTCGGGTCCTCTTTTTAGGGGGACTCCTAAATCCTTGGCAACTTCCCTTAAGGTCATGAGTAAATCCCGATATGGAGGATTGTTTGGCAAGCAGGAGAACAGTAAAAGGGCTAAATAATTGGGGATTACCTCTGACCCTGATTTGTAGCTCACCACCCACTGCAGGAATGTACCGAATATCTGAAAGAGCGTGCAGGACTCAGACAATCCATGGGCATGAAGCTGTCCACGTACAGGGAGTCTGAACTTAAAATGCAGAGCAGGTTGGCCCCAAGCCTCATTTTTCATCAGCAATCAGCTGCAGCGAGCTCTGATTATTTCTCTTGCCTCGGACAGAGGGTCAGCGATGGGACAGATTATAAATTGCACGCAATTTTGTCCCCCTTTGTTTGGCAAACAGCAGCTGGGGTCTTGGGGGCAGAAAGAGGATGAAGCTCCCGATCCCCCCCCAATTATTTCTGACGGTGACCGTCCCCCGTGCTGCAGGAGGGGACAAACACAGCAGCTCCAGCTTTCTGATGGTTATCACTGAGCTTGCCGAGTGCCTGTACGCACGACCAGCCCCGCTGTGAGCCCTCAGCCCGGGGCTGTGACCCTGCCCCTCTGCGCTTTTTTGGGGGCAGGCGAGCCCCCTCCTCTGCGGCAGCGCTGCTCTGGGCACGCAGCACCATGGCAGCCCCTGGGGATCCCAGAGCCAGCGCCAGGTCTGCAGGCTCAGACCAAAATCCCAAAAAGTGCTGGGGCTGCCTGGGGCACCCCCAGCCTCCTCTGGGCTCTGAGCTCCATCGTTAGCTGCGCGTGTTGCCGCTGGGAGCTTGGAAGGAGTTTAGGAGGTGGTTGGGTTTTTTTATTATTAAAAAAAAAACTCACATTTACAGCCAGCAGATTTCTGCAAGGCTCTAATTTCTCCTGGGATTCCTGCCGGTAACGACAGGCACCTTCCGAGGCCGGTGAGCCTGGAAAGGGCTGCCTCCAGCTCCGGTATCCAGCCTCTTGCTGCTCTCACGTAACAGCTGCTGACCTCAGATTCCTCCCTACGTGGAGCAGCCCAGGACCCGGGCGATAAGAGAGGCAGCGCGCTGAAGTTCTGCCATTCCCTTATCTCGCTCCCTGCGCCTTTTATCTGATGAGCTTGCCTCCACTTGCTCGGCGCTCGGCAGGGAAAAATGACCGTAGCCCTTCGGGAGGAGAGGTTTGCTTTGGCAGGTACACGCCACCGCAGCCGCGCTCGGCGCTTTTGCAACAGCTGGCACCCAGCAGCCGGGGGATGCTGTGCAGGAGGGGCGACCCCCCCCGAAGGGGAACCCCCCCCCCCACGCTGGGGGAAGCCCCCCGAGCCCCCCCCCGACCCCCTCCAGCCGAGCCCCCCGCGGCGGCTGCGCGTCCCCATCGCCCCTCCGCCTTTTGGGGTGCCTCCAAAAGGAAGGGCGGGGGGTGGAAAATCCCAAATCCCCGAGGGAAATGAGATGAGTGCGGGGGGGGGGGGATGCTCGGTGGGCACCCCCCTTTCCACCACCGTGCCCCCAGGGCCGGCGGGGCAGCACCGGAGGCGTCCCGGGGCGCGGTGCGCTCCGTCGGGGCCGCCGTGCGCCGCAGGATCCGAGCCCGTGCGCCCCGGGGGCGGCTCCTGCTGCCCCCCCCGGCACGTTGCGAGGCGGCGGCGGCTCTGCCTCCACGTGAGGCTCATGTGATGGGGACGGGGGGAGGACGGGGAGAGGACGGGGAGGGGGGGGGGCGGCCCGGCGCGCCCGCCCCGGCGGCCGCCAGACGTGCCGGGAGTCACAGGGTAGCGCACGTCGCCGCCGTCCACCCACTCGCCCGCATTTAACCCGGGCCGCCGCCTCCCGGAGCTCCTCAGCCGGCGCGGACACGGCATGAGCAGCCCGGCCTGAGCTCTGCTCTGCCCGAAGCTCTTTTCCTAGCCCCCCCCTTTCCCCCCCCACCCCTCCCCTTTACCCCGGCTCGGCTCCGCACCGCGCAGGATGGAGCGCATCCCCAGCGCGCATCCCCCGCCCGCCTGCCTGGGCAAGCTGCCCGCCCTGGAGAGCGGCGACGTGCCGGGGTAAGGGCTGCGGGCTCGGGGGGAGGAGGAGGAGAAGGAGAAGGAGAGGAGAGGAGCGAAGGAGAGGAGCCCCCTCCCCTCCCCGACCCCCCAGCCGCGGCCCCCGGGGGTAACCTGGCTGCTTTCGTTTCGCCCGTGCAGGCTGGACTTCGCGCACATGTACCAAGTGTACAAGCCCAGGAGGGGGCTGAAGCGCAGCGAGGACACCAAGGTAAGGCGCGGGGGACCCCCGGGCTGCCCCCAGCCCCGTCCCGACGGCTCTCGGGAACCTGGGGAGGGGGTGAGGGACGCGCACAAAGCCCCCCCCCCGGAGCCCGGAGCCCGGCGGGCGCCGCGGGGTGGCCGTGCGGAGCGCTCACCCGGCACCGCTCCCCGCAGGAGACCTACAAGCTGCCCCACAGGCTCATCGAGAAGAAGCGGCGCGACCGCATCAACGAGTGCATCGCCCAGCTCAAGGACCTGCTGCCCGAGCACCTCAAGCTCACGGTGGGTGCCGCCGGGACCCGCTCCCCCCTCCCCACCTCCCTCCTGCCCGCCGCGCACCCCGGCACCGCCACCCCGGGGGCGCACGGACTGGGGCTGCTCCTGCTCCTGCCTCTGCTCCTGCTCCTGCTCTTGCTCCTGGAGCCCCCCACAGCCCCGCACAGCCCCGCAGAGCCCCGGCCCGGGGGGGTGGCAGTGCCGGGGGTGCCACGCACAGAGGGGGACTCGCTTCTCTGCGCCCCCCCAGGCGCTCCGAAAATCCCCGTGCGGCGCACCGACAGCCGCCCCGGGCTGCCTCGCAGCTGCCTGCCGCAGGGTGCCCTGCACGGAGAGCGTGCCCGGGGCTGCCGGGGGGCAGCGGGGATCCCCCGGGCACGGGGCTGGCCCCGAGCCTCTGCCCCAAAGTGCATCACCCCATCCCCTGCTGCCCACCTCCCCATCCCCTGCTGCCCACCTCCCCATCCCCTGCTGCTCTCCCCCCCATCCCCTGCCACCCACTGCCCTGTCCCACACCACCCATTGCCCCTTTCTTCCCCCCCACCCTGTCCCCTGCTCCCCTGTCACCCCGTCCTTGCCCCGCCGCCCCGGACACGCTGGCAGCCCCATCAGGCCCTGGGTGCGCAGCCGAGCGGCAGCGGGTGCCAACCTGTCCCTTTGCTTGCAGACCCTGGGTCACCTGGAGAAGGCTGTGGTTCTCGAGCTTACCTTGAAGCATGTGAAAGCGCTAACCAACCTCATCGAGCAGCAGCAGCAGAAAATAATTGCTTTACAGAACGGTTTACAAGCGGGTGAGTAGTCACACCGTGCCGGTGCGCGCTCGGTGACTTTCTGCCGGGTCTCTGGGAGGCAGTGGTGGCACCTCGCTCCCGAGAAGGGAGGAGGCAGGACACACTTCTTGTATTTGCCTTCATTTTCTCTCTCTTTGCTTGTGAGCTTGCGCAAAAAAAAAAAAAAGATGGGTTTCTCAGTGTGGTCAGTCTCAAGTGCACTGTGCAGTTGTTTTAAAATTAAAGTGGGTTTTAAGTAGTTTTATTTAAAGCTGGGGTTTGCTGTGAGGTTCTCTCCAAAGCCATTCAGATCTTTACATTCACGTTCAAGAGCTTTGGATCGAGCCCAGTTGCGTTTCTTTGCTTTCTCTCAAAATGCACAGAGACCTGCTCTATGAGCACCTTTGCAGGTCTCTGTCAGCTCGCTGCCTGTGCTCTGCAGGCGAAGGGGGGACCCGGTGTGGCAGCTTATCGTGCTTCAGCTGCACTTCCTCCTTCTGTTTTCACATGTGGCGCTCACGTGAATCTGATAAGTAAAATTTAGCTTTTCTGAGGAGCCTTCCCTGGCTCTGCCAGCCTCGGGGAGTGCAGCAGAGCTTTGAGCACAGCCCCTGGAGCGGGATCGCCCGGGGCCGTGGCTCCGGAGCTTTCCTGCCCGCACAGCGGGCGCCGTGCGGCCGCTGCCTCCCCCCTGCCGGTTCCCAGGGCTCATGCAGGCAGCGCAGAATTGGAAGTGCGTATGTGAAAGTGGGCAGAGGGAGGGAGAAGCGGTAAACCGGCTTCTTGTGCAGAAATGAATGCAGGATTCAGGCTGGCCGTCACGTCTGCCTCGCTCCCTGTGTGGCACCCAAAGTTTGGCATCGCCCCCGGCGCGCCTTGGAGCTGGGAATGGAACTATTTAAGCACGCTGTTAATTTTTAATTTCTCTCTTGTTAATGTTTCCTCAGGTGACCTGTCATCAAGAAACCTTGATTCCAGCCAGGAAATGTTTCGATCCGGCTTCCAGATGTGTGCCAAGGAAATGCTGCAATACCTGGCAAAGCACGAGAACGGCAAGGAGCTGAAGTCGTCGCAGCTGGTCAGCCATCTGCACCGCATGGCCACCGAGGTGCTCCAGGGCGGAGCCGGCCGAAAGGCCGCAGACATCCCTCCTAAAATGGTGGACTTGAAAGAGAAACCCGTCTCCTTGAGCAAAGCGGCCGAGGGGCACGGGAAGAACTGCGTGCCCGTGATCCAGAGGACATTTGCGCACTCCAGCGGGGAGCAGAGCGGCAGCGACACAGACACAGACAGCGGGTACGGGGGCGAGCTGGAGAAAAGTGACTCCAAATCCGAACAGCAGTATTTTAAAAAGGATACCGATCTGAAATACGCTGTCCAGGAGAGAATAAGCTCTATTAAGCAAGAGACTGAGGACCCGCCGGCCAAAAGGAGCAGGCTGGAGACGCCTGAAGACGAAGGGCCTTTTGGCAGTGACATGATGGGCTCCTCGAACGGCTTCCTGGGCCCCCACGCTCACCAGCCCCCGCTGTGCCTGCCTTTTTATTTGATCCCGCCATCCGCAACGGCCTACCTGCCGATGCTGGAGAAGTGCTGGTACCCAGCCTCCGTCCCCGTCCTGTACCCCAGCCTCCCGGCCTCCGCCGCAGCGCTCACGGGGTTCATGAACCCCGACAAAATCTCCCCCCCTCTGCTGATGCCCCAGAGACTCCCTTCCCCGGTACCAGCCCATTCCCCCATCGACTCCTCGGCCCTGCTTCAAGCTTTGAAGCAGATTCCTCCGTTGAACTTGGAAACCAAAGACTGAGCGCAGCGTGACCTTTCATTTTTCTGTTGTTGGTTTCTTTTTTTTTTAGTTTGAGACTGTTTCACTTTTGTACATTGGCTGGACTGAGGTGTGGGGATAAGGTTCACCGCGCGTAGGAAGCTAAATCCCCTTTTCTCTGACTTGTCAGGTAGCTTGGAGAAGGATGAAGGATGCACCCGGGTTAGCTATTCAGAACGACTTCCAAAAGGACAGAAAGAAAAAAAAAAAAAAAAGGGTTTTATGCTTTACCCCTTAACTTCTTCCCTCTCCGCACCCGCAGAACAACAGCTGACTCTGTCAGCTGCGATGACGTTTCAAAGCTGTGAAAAAAAAAAACAAAACAATTCCATTCGGCAGATCTAGGTTTTGGGGTCTGTGGCTCTCAAACCATGGTACTTCTCGCAAGGGCTTTTAGCGCAGCGGCCCCGCAGGAGCCCGGGCCGTGGTGGTGCCCGGCTGGCGGCGCGCTCGGTGCCGGTGCTGCTGCTCGGTCCCTGCACGTGCCGGAGGAGCAGCGCGGCGGTCGCTGGCGGGTCGTGCACAGTCAGTGGTTCAGGTAGATTTAAGACGGGTTTCTCTCCACACCTTTGCTGATATATATATATATATATATATATTTTTAATAAATAAAAGGTAGATGCTGCTTGGAAGCTTTACATGGCGTACATCTAAAAAAAATAAATTAACACGCGCCCCTTCCTGTAACTTGAGCTGCTAGTTTGGGCCGGGCAGGGGAGAAAATATCCCAAGGATCGCTTTGCTTGCTGCACCTGACTCGGGGCCTCTCCCGCTGCCGGCCTGCCCCTGCGGCCGGCCTTTGGGGTCGGGGGCGCAGCGGGGCAGGTCGGGAGCGGGGTGCAGGGGTCGGTGCTGCCCGCCGGCCCTGCCCCGCCAGTGCCTTTGAGAAGCGAAGGGCTGGGGTTTGCGAAGGAGCCGAACCCGGCGGGGTCTGAGCATCCACGTTCCTCAGCCTCCTTGGCAAACCCCGGCCCACATTTCCGCATTAAACAGAGGGTTAGGGCTGTGACACTTGTCCCCTTCAATCCTAGAGCTGCAGGGGTCTTTCACCGCAGGCAAACACCGTGTCCAGCTTGGCTTTTTTGTTAAAAAACAAACAAACTTCACTGCAGAGTGCAGTGCTCTACTCTTTTTTTTTTTTTTTTTTTTTTACTTTTTTTTTTTCCTTACTGGTTTTGAGAACTGGTATCCGGAACAACTGTTGTATGGATTTTCATTTCATCCTCCCGTTGCACCAGCTGTTGAGATGCACTATGCTTGATTGCAGGTTGTGTTCTAACGTTTATTTTGTTGTTGTTTTTTTTTTTTTTTGTTCTTTTATTTTTTTGGTATACAGTTGTTGCCTTTATTTGTAAAATCCTGTTATAAATATATATATATTATATAAATATATTAAAAGGTAAAACGTTTCAGATGTCTATTATTTGTATAACTACTTGAGCATAAAAGAAGTGAGAAATATGAATGTATTCTTGTTTCTGGGTTGTCTTTTTTTTTTTTTTTCGAAGAGAAGAGTTTTTTGTTTTTCTCTAGGGAGAGGTACAGTGTTTATATTTTGGAGCCTTCTTCAAGGTGGGATATTGTACATATTTTTATCTCGAGTAAATGTTAAGTAGTTGTTTAAAAATACTTAATAAAATAATTCTTTTCCTGTGGAAGATAAGGGTTGGCCTCCTGTGCTTTGAAATATTTGATCCGGGTCATTTTGCAGGGCTCGATCCAGCAATGACTGGCAGCAGGACGGGGTCCCACAAGGGACCCGGGCTCCCCGTGCTCCTCGGGCCGGTCCTTGGCAGCGGGTGCCCGTGTCACCGCTCCTGTCACCGGGGATATTCAGTCCCTGAACTCCATCAGCACCATCGGGGATCGCCTCCCTTACCGCTTCCAGTCCTGGGCCAGGTGAGCCCGGCCGCCTTGGCACCTTCCCCCCGTTGGTTTCTCCCAGGTATGGGACAAAGCAAGCTGCCAAGCTGCCTCCCGAAATTGCCTCCGCTCCCCAGCCCTGGCGCTGCTCCCCTCTCCTGCCTCCCGTGCCCCATCGCCACGTCTCGGAGCCCTTTGGGGCAGGTTCATGGGGTGTCACCGCGGTCCCAGCCCCGTGCTGGCTGCTGGCTGCCGACCCCTGGGGCTGTGGAGCAGCGCTGAGCCCCGGGCAGCTCCGGTCAGGCCCGGGGCAATGCCGTGCAGAGGCAGGGAGGAGCAGCTTGGTGCCAGCAGCAGCTGTGTTGGCTGGAGCCCCTCGGCCAGGATCACATCCCGGGTCTGCAGCGAGCCCGAATCCTCGGTGTGTGGGTGCAGGGATGTGCCGGGGGGGCCCCCCTGGCTGGCAAGGGGCTGGGGTCACCCCTTCTGCACAGCTCCTGGGCTGGGTAAATCCCCGGCTGCCTCTGCCTCGGGCACATGGGGACGAGCAGGAACCTCGGCCCTGTTCCCCAGCACGCTGCCACCCGGCTCCCTCAGTGCCAAGGGAGTCGCCGGCCGTGCCCGTTTGGGCTCCCTTTTAATTGGCCTCGTAGCCGCGGGCGAGAGCCCGGTGCACGTTCGCTGAGGCTGCTGCAGAGCAGGTCGGGAGCCACACCATGCACCCAGCAGCGGCTCCGGGCAGCGCCTCGTCCCGCGGAGAGGCACCGAACCTCTCCCATGGGCAAGGCCTGGGGGCTGCCGGGCTGGCACCAGAGCTTTGTCCCGGTGAAGACAGGTGAAGGAGCTCGGCCCCGTCTCCTCGTGCCTGCCCTGGGTCCGTGAGGAGGCTTTGGGCTCTGCTTCTCGGCTCCTCCTGCCCTGGGAGGCTGCGGTGCAGGGGCTCAGAGCCCCTCCAGCGGGGCAGATGGGGTTAACCGCTGCGTGCCACCGTGGCCTTCGGTGGCCTCCCCTCTTTGTGCCGCTCACGGGCACTGGGAATCTTTAATAATTTACCCCGAGCAGACGGGGACGTGCGCACATGAGCACAGCGCGTGGGCACCTGGCTGGCGCTTCTGGGTTTCGCAGGGCAGGAGTCCCAAAACCTGGCGGGCGGTGAGGGGCCGGAGCGGGCCAGTGCTGAGCCGTCCCCGCACCCCCGAGCCCCCCGAGGTTGGCACGGCACGGCACACGGGGCTGCCCAGCATGTGCCGGGGGACTCCACACGCCCCGGTGCTTGTGTTTGCTTTAATTACAGCTAAATATTGATCCCGCTGAAGGCAACTGCACTTAACCCCCTTTTGGGGACAGCGCTCGGCGCTCGGCACAGTCACGTTTCGGCTCCTCGTTAGCTGCTGGATTCCCGGCTCCTTTCCACAGCCCTCACCCCGCTTCGCTCTCCGTCTTCTGGCCCACCTCAGCCGCGGGTGGGAGGGCGCGCGGGAGCCTCAGAAACCCAGTGACGGAGGAAAGAGCTGTAAAAAAACAAGTGGAAGAGATAACATTGGTACAGGAAGCCAGCGCTAATTACAGGCTGGGTATTTTCTCGCCGGCGTGGCGCGGCGCCAGGCGGACAGGTGAAGCTGCCGGGGCACAGCAGCCCTTGTCTGCTCCCCGTGGGGCTGGGGGCTCTGTGCCCCTCGCCGGGGCTGCCCGGCTCCTCCGGCAGCTCCCCAATCCCTGTGGGGCCGGGCAGGGCCGGGAAGGGGCCGGGGGAGCCACGGGGCTGTGGGGAGACCCCGACCCCGACCCCATCCCCGTCCCCGGCGGCATCGCGCCAAGGTGCCCGCAGCCCGTGGCGGGCCGTGCCGAGTTCCCCTGCCTTGTTTTCATGGTCTCACCCAGCTCTGACCTGCCTCAAATGTTGACACAATGTCACGTTTCCGACTGCAGTCTTTCATGTGCAGCCGGAGGCTAAATACGGCTGCTGGTTCCTGGAAAAAGACGTGCCTGGCACCCTTTCAGCAGAAACCCGATCCCCATGCAGGCTTGGCACAACAGCTGAATAACATGGCAATAACTCTTTCAGCAGCGTTTCAACCCATAAATAGGGCTTCCCGAGCAACTCCTTGAAGGAAGGCAAGGAAGATACACTTTTTTCTTTTTTTTTTTTTTTCTTTTTTTTTTTCAAAAAAAAAAAAGAAAAATAAAGCCCGGGTGCAAAAAAAGCGAATGGGAGGAAGCAGCCTGGTTAGAAGCAGATCAAAGGAACTCGTGGAGATGCTGGAGGTGGTCTGGTGAATACGAACACGGGACTGCCTCAAAAGGAAAGCAATGCTCGTGAATTTTTTACTGTCTCGGTCCCGTTTTCTGCCAGCCCCGTGGCAGTGGGATAAGAGCCTTCCTGAAAGCCAGGACCCTCCCTAACCCCGGCGAGGACACAGACACACATAATTTTAGCTTTTCACCACCTGTTTGGAAAGCTCCTGTAACTGAGCGCGATGGGACTGGGTGGTTTTTACAGGCATGCACCCCAGGAGCTGCTTATTTGCATTATGCATGGACCAGGGCCTAAAATAATCTGCAGTGACGCACATTTTTTGCTGTGATTTTTTTTTTCTTTTTTCTTTTTTTTTTTTTTTTTTCTTTCAGGACTCCATTTTTTGTGACTTTTCAGGAACAGGCGCCCAGAAGGGGACCCGGCCCCGGGCTCCCCATTCCCGGAGGCGGCATGGCCGAGCCCATGGGGGTGCGGGGTCTCGGCCCCCCCGGCCGTGACACGGCCACGCGGGGAGCGCTGCCCTTCCACGCTGCCCCGGCTTTCATCTGCAAAGCATGTAGCTGCAAGTGCCGAGTGTTTACAAATGCAGGCATTGCAAGATCCCTTGAACTGTGTCCTAGTACAAAAGAGGCTTTGAAACAAGAAACACGTTGTCATGGCATGTTCCAGGCCAGCAGCACCAGACTGAACCAGATAATTGCTGTTTCTGCTTTAGCTGCTTCATTGTGGAAGAAGCCGTCGCTCTTGAGCAAGCCTCCTCCCCTGCAGACGGCCGGGGCGGTGGAGGGGGGCCGAGGGCAGGGGGCCACGGGGCAGGACGGGTGCTCTGCCCCCTCCTCTTCTCCCCCCCCCAGAGCTCCTTGCCAGCAAAGTCACGGCACTGGGCTCAGGCTGTGAAACCGTAGCCGGAGGAGCCGGGGCGCTGACCCTCGCTGCGTGACCGGGGTGAGCAATGCCCAGCCCTGACTCACGGCGCTGCGGCAGCCGGGGAATGCGGCCCCTCGCCACCCGCCGGCCCTTTCCCCGGCCCTGCTCGGGTGGCACCGCCGAGGAACCCGAATAGCTCGCAGCTGGCCCTGCCACCCAGGTCACTCGGGAAACTGCAGAGGCAGGGAGGGCCGGGGAGCACCAGACAGAGGTGGCCGGGCAGGGCACAGGCTCCTCGCAGGGCTGGAGCACTCCAGGTCGGGAGGGCTTGGCTGGGTCCCCACCTCTGCCTTTTGCTCCGTTACTCAGCACAGGATGCTGTTGTATTATTTTCTGACCAACACCTCGGTCCGAAATGGTGACAACCATCTGTACCCACCAGAGCCATCTCAGAGGAATGGGTCATTGCTCTGCCCTCCGCCACCCACCTTCCCTCCCAGCCCGGGGGCTGCCCCCTTCCCCTTCCCCTCTGCCGTCCTCCTGCCCTTGGGGAAAGGCGAAGGCAAATTCTGGGTTAAAGCACAATTTAAAGCAGTGGTGAAGATGCAGACGGCGATTCCTGGAGTATTGCTGAGCCTCGTCACAGGCTGCACGCGGAGCTCGTGTCGGCGCTCTGCCCGAGGATATACACACCACGAACGTGGATCTGAGCAGCTTATGGAAGATTTAACTCTTATTTCTATTCTCGACAGCGAGTCATTAGCACGGTTATGCCAACGTGAAGGGCCTTCCCCAGCGCTATCATCTTGCTGCATCTGCTGCTTGGAAGCCTGCCTGGAGAGAGCCTCGCTGCAGACATCGATTGGTGCACGGCAGGGGCAATATTTCACTCCGCACGGGAGCAGTCACTGACGGTTATCGTGGGGCATTAACACGTGTCCTGAAATCGCCGTGATTTGCGGCAAAAGGCGACCTTTGGGCGCGCAGACCTTGCAGCACGTAGCGTGTGTGTGGCGCGCGGCACGGCGGGCGCGGGGCACGGCGAGCTGCCCCTGCCACGGCCCCGAGCTCGCTCCCTGGGGAAGCGGTGGGAGCTCTGTCCCTGCCCTCAGGAGCGCTGGACCAGCGCCAGCTTTTCCTTCACAGGACTAATTAGCCCATGGGGTGAACGAGCGAGTGGATTGGTACCAAACTAAAAACCTGAGCAGGCGCTGGGAGCCGGGAGGAGGCTGTGGCTCCGAGCACGCCGGTCAGCAGCCCGCTGGGGAGGGGATTTCTCTGGTTCGTGATTTCAGGCAGGCGTCTGACTGCGCGCCCGCACCCGCTGCCCTCGGGTTGAGTTCCCCTTGTGGTCTCCCAGCACCTTCGGGCTGTGGGCGCGCTCCCGGTGGGGCCGTGCCAGTCCCGGACCCCGCGGGCACCCAGCCCCTGCGGCTGGGGTGACTCAGGGCCCCCCCGTGCTGCTGGGGAACCGAAGCCATGTGTTTATCATGGAAAAACTGCTCTTTGCTGCAATTCAAACGGAAACTTCCCAGAATGACTGTTTCAGAGCTTTCCCCTTGAATCACCGCAGCTCCAAAGAGCAGCTTTCGAAGATGATGCCCTCAGGAAGGCTTCTGGTGGCCTTGGCCATGCCGTGGTGTGACCGAGACCCACCCCAACCTCTTTTTGGGCCCGCTGCTACCGGAGCATCTCTGCCCAGTGCGGCCGGGCTGCTGCTGCTGGCACTGCTGGGGGAACGGGGCCGGGATGCGGGAACCCCTGGGGACCTCGGGCTGGGGCGCCGTGCCTGGCTTTGGGGCTGCAGGGCACAGCGGGAGCTCGCACCGGGAGGGACGGGTGCGTGACCAGCGGGGAGGGACGGGGGCCGTGACGGCAGCACCTCACGAGGGCCGTGCGCTCCTTTTCCCTGCCCGCTGGCTGCCCGTCACCCTTTCCATGGTTTAAGCGAGCGTCCAAAGGTCACGGCAAACGCAGCCTCTGCCCAGCGGCTCACGTCCTCGAATGAATAAGCAGTGGGTGTGCAGCGCCTGAGTCAAACCTCCCCTGCTGCACCCGCCGAGCGCCTCCCATCACGTGCGAGCCGGGCTGCAGGCCACGGGGCTGCCTCCCCGGCACGAGCAGAGCCCCGAGGGATGCTCGCCCCGAGGGATGCTCGCCCCTGGGGGCACCCCGGCCCCGCTGCTTCTCCCTCGGGGTGTTTGGGGAGGCGCAGCCCCAGCTGTGGGTATTGCTCTGAGTGGTGGTGGGGTGGGGAAAGACGCGAGCCGTCCGTGGCGCAGGGGCCACGCAGCTGGGCCGGTGATGGGGCACAAGGGCAGGTTGTCACGCCTGGGTTATTTCCTCCGCCGGTGCCTACGCAAAGCTGCCGCTGTGTTTTCTGCATTTACTCATTTTGCTCCATTCCAGGTGTTCTGCGGTGCTTGTCCCTGGAGCAGCAGAGCAGCCCGTGCCTTGCTGTGGCACTGCGACACCCCCGGGGCTGCTGGAGGGAAACTGAGGCACCGCGGGGCCCAGATCCCACAGGCATTCGGTGTGCTCTGCTCCTGGGGCTCGGCACATTCTCCAAGGTCGTGCGGACACGCAGAGGCTGCAGGGCTGAGCGTGTCCCCCTGCAGAGATCTGCCCCAAACTGCCCTGAGCCTGCCGGAGCCGCGGCCCCGCTGCACCCAGCGTGCCGGCAGCCGTTCCGAGCATCCCCTCCAGCAGCACCTGTGGGACTCTCCCTCCCCTGGGGGCCCCATCCAGCCGGTTTGGGCGCTCGTTTTGGGTGCTCGTCCCTCTCTGGTGGCTTTGCCCCAGGGTGAAGGCAGCTGGGGACAGGACTGGCACCCCAGGCAGGTGTCGGGGCCGGTGCCTGGGGGGACCCCGCTGATCCCCGCGTTTGCCCCGGTGAGGCCGGGCGCTGCCGTGCGCGTGGCCAGCACGAGCTGCAGCGGCTGCGTGGCGGTGAGGCACCGACCACAGGGGGGTTTCCAGCTGCAACCGGGCTCTGGCAAACACCTGGGCACTCAAGGCCAGGAGGCGTTGGTTTGAACCCAGGAGTGAGGCAAAGGCGTTTCTGAGGAGGGAGATGGAGATCTCCGTGCGGATCCTGGAGCCGCTCAGAAGAAAGATGAGTCAAAGGATTCCTGAAATGATTACAGCTGCGAGGGACGGCAGCACCGGCACAGCCACCGTCAGCAGAACTGCCAGGCTGCCTCGGACAGCTGCGAGCGCTTGCAGGTTAATAAGACATATTAGGCAATTTCCCATTAAAAATGTTTATGCGAACGTGTAAATATTCATTTAGACGGAACTCGCCTGGCCCTCTGCACACAGAGCGGTGTCGGGAAGGACGGGAATTGCTGTAAATCTATCAGAAAGCTCAGGACTGGAGTTGCCCTCGCCGTCCCGCAGCAGCCCCGCGGGGCTGAGCTCGGCTCCTGGCAGCGCCCGCCCTGCGCTCCCCGCCGGGCTGCTCGGGGCCGCCGCGGGACCTGCGCCACGTCCCTCCCTGCTGCAGCTGGCGGAGGGCAGGGTTTTCCCTGGTGTGATTTCCCAATGGCCACAGGAAGAGCAAGCACAGACCCGAGCTGGATTAAATCAAAGGAAATTTTTTTTTTTTTTTTTCATTTGCTGTCTTACGCGCTGACCACTAAACCACATCCTTCGAGCCTGAGACCAGCACAGTGAAACGAAAACTAGGCCAGGGCTTTTTGCTCTTTTTTTTTTTCCCCCTAGTGTTCCTCCCAGTGCTGGCGATGGGGGAACCCCTCCATCAGCTGCTGTGGCCTCCCCTCGAGCGGCACAGTCCTGCCGGGTCCTGCTGGCCCCATTGAGCCGAGCTCTGCATTTCGCTCAGCGACCCCAGCTGCTGGAGCCAGCGGGGCCTCAGGCAGCGAGACGCACGTGGGATGAGGCTCTCCGCATTTGGCCGGGATGGATTGCGGGGAGTTTCAGCAGAGCAGAAAGCCAGCGAGCGAGCACCTGGGGCGACCCAGAGCTGCGGCGCTCCCCGAGCGGGGCCTGACGGCTGCGGGCAGCATCGCGGTGTGTGCGGCCACGGGTCCCCCCGGGCAGCGCGGCGAGCCAAGCACTCGCAGCTCCACGTGCAGATTATGCTCACTGAGCATCAGGAGGAGCAAACACGGAGCTCAGCAGTGACGCCCTGGCAGTGAGGAGCAGCGGGGGGACTGCACTCAGCGCCCAGCCGGGCGGCTCGCAGGCGGGGAGCCGCAGCAGGACACCTGTCCCCTCCCGCCAGCTTGGGAGCATGGGTTGTGATCCGGCTGCATGGGGAAGTTCTCACGTTTAAAGAACAGACAGCAGCTTTATTGGTTTAGTTTGCAAACCAAAACCAGCCGGGAGTTTCTGAAGTGTCTGCCATCCCCACAGAGAGCTGTTTAGTCATGCCTTGTGTGCATGCATGTGAGACAGAGTGCAGGGGAGGGAGTCTCTAGGACTTTGCAAAGATTAAAGATTTATGCTGACCCTTGAATCTGATCCAAGACTACTAATCTGCCCTGATCCTATCGCCGGCTCAGGGTGGATCTATTTCACTTTCCTTTATGGTATTCCTGACTCACTCCACTCCCACTCCAGGCCAGCCCAGTGGGAATGGGAAGCACTACCACATATTTGTTTGGGTTTGCATTTAAAGCTTTGGACCTGTAGTGGGTGCAGCTCATAAAGGAAACCAGCGTGGATAAGATATGGGTGAGCTGAATGCTTGGAAACCACTCCCAAGCCCCAGCCGAAGTGGTTAGAAATCAAGGTGGAGTGATGTGCGGAAGGCACAGCGCTTGGCAGCTACGCCCAGCATGTGAGAAGGGCACTGAAAGCCGAGGTGCTACGGTAGGCAGAGCATCGGGTGTGCTCCAGAAGGAGACCTCGGGGCTTTGCGAGGTCTTTAAAGCAAGGTTTAGCCTCACCAGGGCAGGAGCAGCTCTCTGCCCCCTCTGCCCCTCGCCACCCAGGGGTGCCTGGCTGTGCCCTCAGCCCCCCTGCTGCTCGCACCCCACCACCAGGTACCAAAAGGCTCCCAAAGGCTGCCGGGGCTTTCCTGTGCAAAGCGAAGCGCAGAGAAGGGAAATACAGCCGGGATTGTGCTGAAGGCAGAATTAATCTTCTCTGCCCTTGCAAAAAAAAAAAAGAAAGGTGTGGCAGAAAGAGCAACACGAGCTCGCCGCCCCCGCCAGCCTCTCCCTGGCCCCACGTGCGGGCTCATGCGGAGGAAGGCAGGGGCCAGCTCCTGGCCCTGGCAGCCGAGGGTCGGAGGCAGCAGCGTGGCAGCGAGCTGGCCGGGGAGCCAGCAGGGCCCGCGCCTGAGCTGGCTGGAGACGGAGAGCGCGGCGTATCCGATTTCAGCCCCCCTGGGACATCCTGTTCTCCCGATGACCGATGATATGTAAATATAGCAAATGCAAAGCGAGGCACTTTCCTAGCGAGCCTCGCGCAGGCTGCATATAGAAGGGGGCTGAAACCTAGCAGCACAGTTGGAAACACCCATCTGCAACTGTTAAATAGGCATCACGTTTTATTTTGGGGTTGAAATGAAGTTCCTGTTTGTAAGGCCAGAAGGGTTACAGGAAAAAAAAAAAAAAAAAAAAGATGAAGCGGGATCATTTACTGCTATTTTTCTTTTCACGTGTCCTTCCTTCCTTCCTCCCTCCTGAGAAGTAGGATGTAGGACATCACCCTCCCAGCCTGCGATATTCGTTAAGCACCACGCCGGTGCCGATCCCTTCCAACAGGACCATTAGGCCTTGTGTAACAAAAGACACCGGGCTGCCTCGCTCTGCCAATTAGCCTTGATGTCTAGTTGCTACATGAAGGCGCTTATCTCATGTAAATTAAACGCTGCCTTAACACTGACTCTTACTTCCTTTCTCTTTCGTCAGGCTTTTGGGCTGCCCTGCCAGGCAGGGGTGAAGGGCAGGTCAGGCAGGAGGCACGAGCATCCCTCGCCTCCCTCCAGCCCGATCCCCCTGTGCCTCGTCAGGACAGAGGGAAACGAGGTGAAGCCTTCGGCCACGTCAGCCAAACGAGCTGCTCTAACTAGCCAAGCTGGGTGCTAATTAGTCTGCCCGTCAATTCATCGACCCAGCACCCAGGCCTCCTGTGGCAGGGGGGTGGAAGTGGATGAGCTTCAAGGCCCCTTCCAACCCAAGCTGCTCTGTGATTTTGTGGTTTCTCCTTCCAGCTGGGGTCTTCTGGGATTCATGGAGGGGGAGCCTTTTGGCAGGTGCCTGCACAGTTTTCTCCTTTCGGTGCCCCAGAAGGGGAGGTAGTGGTGAGCTGGCAGGAGTGGAGAGCTGCTGGGAATTCCCAGCCCCAGGTTTTCAGGAGCCTTGCTGTGTGGATTAGGTTGCTTAAAAATCTGCATGCAGATACCTGCACTGAACTCTGGAGCCCTGTTTTTCGGAACTAGGAGTGCCCTGGGTCTAGGAGACCCCAGCCCACTTGGTCTGGGAGCACCGGGGGCAGCTTTGGCCCTGTGTCAAGACCCACATGAACTGAAAAAGGATAAAGAGAGGGGTGGGTAGCACACGGCGGGAGCAGGGGCAAATTAATATCTGGTACGGCCTCTGAAGGGAAACTAGATCCTTCTGCTTCTGATGTTAATGAGAAAAGCCCCAGTGGAAATTTTAAATCTGGATCTGCATCAGCTCTGCAAAGTTCAGGGAGTTTAGGACAACGAGTTCGGTCCAGTCCATCATGCAACAGAGCTCTCTGCACAACTCAGAGCACAACATTTTTTTTTTTTTTTCCAGAGACAAGTGCCTGGATGTGAGGCATTTTTCTTCTTTTTCATCCCTTTTGCTAATTTAATTCCCAGATCTAAATCTAATTTTTCCGTCTCAGACTCCGCTGACCTGGGATGTGTTGTTGGCAGTTCTGAAGCTGCTGTGGCTCTGTCGCTCCCAGCTCTGCCCGGTGAAACACCGGCAGCGTTCACCTGGCTCAGCAGCAACCCCACGAGGGGAGGCCTCAAGGTTAGGTGCTGGGCAGGTTTGTTGCTAAATTGAGCCAAAGCTTTCTGATGTGATAGTGAACAAATCATTACATTGCTCCTCTGCATTTCTTTGTTATTAAATGAAGACAAAGCCCTACCAGTTCTTGTGATATGCTTAAAAGTGGAGCTGAGGAGGGCTGTGAGCAACCAGGAGGATTTTCTGAGGAGCCTGGGGGCAGTGTGGCACGGAGGACACACGCTGGGCTCTCCCTTATTTTCATTCTTCCTTGTTTTCTTGCTCGCAGAATAAGAGATAATCTGCGATGCTCTGCAGCAGGCTCCTGTGTGCGGCACTACAGGAAAATCCTAAATTCCCTTTCCTGCTCATGCATACAAAGCAGGAAGAACGAACATGGCTGCAGACTGCTGCTGTTTTCAGATGATTTAGCCAAGGAGAAAAGAACCGGGTGGCTGAAAGGAAGAGCACTGGGTGGGAAACAACCCCGGAGCACGGCTCCAGCTGATGGCACGCGAGGTGTCCAGCGTCCTGAGATGCCCCCGCTCCCAGAAACGTCAGCTGCCAGAGCAGGCAGCAGGGGACAGTGAGGAAAAGCAGAGCATGCAGGCTCTGATGGAGGAGAGATTTCCTCCTCAGAGCCGGGTGCTCCCTTCTGCGCCCGGTTCCAGCACAGGGAAAGTTCCCCCTGTCCAATTTAGGGCTGCTGTTTGGCGCTGTGGCGGCGAGCCAGGAATCCGGCTGGTGTTAAATCAGCGCAGCTCGGCGGGCTTGGTTCAGGCACACGGCTTCTCCTGCCCCTGCCTCAGCGCCCCGGCTGCACCGCGCTCCGTGAGGCATTTTGACTATCACCGAGTAAAAAGTATTAAATGAGACCGTCTGACCCCTCGGGCACGTTGCGCAGCTGGGCACAAACACCCCTCCGGCTCCCTCGTTTCGAGGCTTCACCCTGTTCCCAGGATTATCCCCCCTTGTCTGTGATGAGGCAGAAAGGTGCTGGGGGGACACGAGGCATCGCTGCGTGCCCCCGGCCACCTCTTGCTGGCACCTGCAGCTCCTCACTGTGGATTTACGCTGCAGAGATGTGCTGGGGGGCTTAGGGGGGCAAATGGGGATTTGGGGAAGCTGGGGTGAGGTGAGGTGAGGCCAGGGGGAGGCTGAGGCTGAGGCTGAAGCTTTGGAGGCCCCAGGCGAGGAGCAGGGTTTGGGTGAGCTTGCACCCCCACCTGCTGGATAAACCAAGCAAGGACAGGAGAGAAGCCGGGGATAAATGGGGCAAGAAAAGGAGAAAATAAATATTCAAGGAAAGGCAAGGGAGCCCCGGCTTGCTGGTGTCTGCGGGGGCACGGGGAGGACACCCCACTGCCCGCCTGGGTGATGGGGGTCCCCATGGGGTGACAGGGTGCTGGGGGTCCCATGGGGTGACACTGAGGGGGTCCAGGACATGAGGTGACCGTGACCAGGCTGTGAGGGTCTGGTTGTGTGGAGCAGGCCCAGCAGAGCTGCCCCGTGCTGCTGAGGTGCGGAGCTGGTGGTCTTGGTGGGATGTAAATGTGTAGAGGAACCCAGGTGCCCAGGTTTATCAGGAATGGTGCCACAGGGACATCTATGGGCTGTGATCTGTGAGCAGCACCCTCACAGTGAGTTGCAGAAGCCCTGGGAAGGAAAACACTGCCATTTTGAGGCACGGGGCCTCACCCAGGTCTCCTAGGAGGCTGCTGCTGTCGGTTTTCCCTTGGTGTTGGCTTCCCCTAAACTCAGTATCACACATGTCTGCACCAAACTGGAGGCTCAGGGCTCCGTGCCCTTCTTGCAGAGGCTCGCTTGGAGACTGTTGGTGGCTAGGCTTCGCACTGGAAGAATGTTTTTTCTTTTTTTTTTTTTTCTTTTCTTCATTTTTCTTCTTCTTCTTCTTTTTTTTTTTTTTCCTTTATTTTATTTTATTTTATTTTATTTTATTTTATTTTATTTTATTTTATTTATTTTTTTCTTTTCTTTTCTTTTTTCTTTTTTTCTTTTTTTTTTTTTTTTTAATTTTTTTTCTTCTTTTCTTTTCTTTTTCTTTTTTATTTTTTTCTTTTCTTCTTTTTATTCTAAATTAGAGAAAGGGTGAAATGGTGTGACTTAGCTGGCGAAGGCCCTGACTGGGCAATAAATCTGCAAGCAGGGGCTGGCTTTTGTGCAGGGGTCCCTGCAAGTGCCAAGGTCTCTGCTAATAAATCTGACTGGAAAACCAGGAGGAAACTTTTTTTTTAAAAAAAAACTTATTGCTAACAGCAGGCTCCTTTTTTAACCATCATTTTTTCCCCTCTCTCTTCTGCTGATTCATGCTCCTGTTGCCTCGCCGCGGGGAGACTCCAGCATTCCTGAAGGTCATCCCTTGCATGCAGCAGCTCACGCTGCAAAGCCTTTGCCAGCATCTACCGAATCAGAATGCTAAAGGCACTGCGACCATTTATCTTTTCCCTGTCAGCAATGGAAAAACTTGCATCTTGCCAGCCTCTAGGCTGCCACGTTTCCATTCTGCTAGGCTACCAGAAGGCAAAGGGGGTGCAGGAAAGGCAAACCTGATGCTGGGTCGCCTCACTGCCGTGGCAACCCAAGGATTTCCACCTGGGCTCACCTTTGGGCATTCCCTGTAAGATCCAGAAAACCTAGAGCTCAAGAAAGCACCTAGCAGGGCAGCCCATCCCTCGGCCAAGTATGCAAGATGCTGGGGAATGAGACGCTGGGGTGCAGGTCGGGTTTCCTGCTGGCGTCGCAGCGCTGCCGGCGGCCTCAGCTTCCCTCGCCGGTGCCTCCCTCCCCTTCTGCGTCCCTCCTCCCCAGCACGGGAGGCCTTACGCTGCCCTGTGCTGGGAGAGGGAGGATTGAAAGGCATGCTATCAGCACTCAAATACCTCTAAGAAAATAAGAATTATGTTTTAGTTTTCAGTGCACGTCTCCCTTTTAATGGCAAAGGAATATTTCTGTTTTCGCTCAATCAATAGCACAACAGACAAGTTTATTTCTGAGAAAAGGTGTGGGGAAGACACGGTGAAATCCTTCCTTTACTCTGTTAGAATTTCCACTGTGGCAGTACCCAAAAGTTCCAAAAAAGAGCAAGCAAGCCCTGAGTACAAGTGCGGGAAGACATGGATTGCTGCCCGCTGTGTGTCCGGCCACACCGGGTGCCACAGGCTGCGTGCCAGCCTTAGATCTTGCTACAGCTACTTTGATGTCCATCTCTTCAGCTGTTTCTTTAGAAAAAGGAAGTGGTGCAGAGAGAAACAACTCTTCTGCTGTTAGTAAGTGTACTTAGAAACTGCCCCCAGCTGCTGTATGGGGGGGAGAAGGGGAGGACTCCACCTGATTTGTTGTGGTCTGCCTTCGGCCAGCAACAGTGATTGCAGAGTACCACCGATTCAAGGGGGGGAAATAAAAATAATAAAAAAATAAAAGTGCAGCATTAGCTTGGGATGGCATTTAATGTGGATGAACAGGCGGTTTGTTGATGCAGGTCTGATTCACCCGAGCTGAGATTGCCCACGTATTAGGCTGCGTTGGGATGCGCAGCTCTGGGCAGAGGTGCTGATGGTGTCTGTCAGCCTTATCGCTTTCCTCTGAGCGTCTGCAACACGAGGGTGACACATATCTTGTATACGCTACCACACGCCTGCTTTTCTTTTGCTAAGACTTTAAGTGGGACTTGAAAATCCAGAAGTGGAAGCAGGCCCCACCTGCTGGTGCTGGGAAGCAAGAGGCCCAGCCAGAGCCACTTTGCTCACAAAACTCCTGCACCAGTTCCTTCCCCCCCGGGTAAGGGAGGATGCCTGATCTGGGAGGCACCGCCAGCTTCTAAGGCATTTCACAAATCCTTCTTGAAAGAAAACCGGTGTCCAAGTGAGCAGTAGGCACAAACAAGGCGCGTGTACTTGCCTCCTTAAAGCACGAAACACGAACAAGCAGAAATGTAAAATCTCAGGGCAATATTGATGCTGTTATTTTGCCATGGTTGCTTGTTCAGCAGCAGGAGAAGAGCCACACAGCCAGGTTCTGTAACTAATCAAATCAATTAGTTTCTTTGTCTGCATCAGCCAGTGGGAGTAGTCTTTAGCCGAAGACAAATTAAAGA
Source organism: Anas platyrhynchos (assembly GCF_047663525.1). Lineage (NCBI taxonomy): Eukaryota > Metazoa > Chordata > Aves > Anseriformes > Anatidae > Anas > Anas platyrhynchos. The sequence continues at coordinate 1,783,322 of NC_092599.1, read as the reverse complement.
AACGTCCAGTAAGATATTCTATTTTGAGAGGAGCTGCCCTATTTTCTCATGCTAATGACAGACTCAGAAATCTGTGCACAATTTAGCTCGTTATTAGGACTAATTGGTGCCAGGCATTCCATCCTCTTTGATACGGCTAGACATGGCTAGAACATTTTCCGAGTTAATGAACCATAAAATGGATTAAGAACTTTCAAAGTGTAGTTCATATCACGGCTTAATTGGAAGGAGCGTAGTAGTTGGCTTTTTATGGATACAAAGAAAAGCCATGTTTTGGGGCGGAAAAGCACATGCACAGCCGCCTTCCCTGCTGCTGGGAGCTGGGAAATTTCTAATTCCAGTGCTGCAGAGCAGCCACATTTCATAGCAGGCACCTTCCAGGACGGCAGCACAGCACAGCACGCCGTGCAGCCCAGCTCGGTGGGATCTCCGCGGCGGAGGTGGATGGATGGGCTTCTCTCCCTGTGTGCGGTACTCAGCATTCCTCCTGCATATTGTGGTGCGGAGAGAAACCAATTAATACAGATCCCCCAGCAAGGTCAGCGGAGCTGCCAAGCGGATGAGGTGCCAGTAGGAAATGTAGCATGAATCCTCCTGATGCGGCTGGCATCGCTGATGCCAGACTGTCACGCCCGAGTGTGCAGGCCCGGTGGTTTTATGCAAACCTCGTTCTGTTTGCTTTTTTACATCTGTTTGACAGTGGTCTGTAAGAGTTTATTTCCTCCATCCTTTTCTTAAACGTTGGCTTGGGAAAATGTAATGTGATTTAGAAAATTTCCTTCTAGCAGTTATGGTGAAGGAGCATGAGCAGGTGTCCCACAGAGGGATGGAGCAATGGGCTGTAGGATCCCAACAAGATCAACCCTAATGATACCAGGTGAAATGGAATGCATCTGTAAATGCACAGGCACATGTACATCACTGAACAGTGCTGATCGGAGATGTAATACTCTGTGTTACCTTTCATTATGTCAATATTTTCCTGAACATGCATGGAATAATCTGAAGCCTTTGTCCTTAGCAGGAGCTACACAGCATTTTTGTTTTTTGTTTTGCATTATCCCAACATTATGAGCATTAATGTTTCACCTGAGGATACAGCAATTTACCATTTCATGCTCTGACACAAATTTGGTAATGTAGGTAATGTGTAATTTAAATGAGTGCCAACCAAAGCGTACCTCTCCTAAAAGTATTTGGGATGATGTGTTACATCACTGGGTGAATCCAGTGGCTCTCCTCTTGTGTCTTGCAGCCTCCAGAGAATTTCCAGGAAACCTCTAGACACTGAAAGTGATAATCTGGCTTCTTTTTGTATGTGCTCTTTTCCTCTAATATGGCCATCTGCAGACTGGTCCTCCTCAAATGCCAGAAATATCCTGCAAGCCATGGCAGCAGTAATTGCATTGCTGTAAGTGCTCTGCACTGCCGCAATAACGAGCTCAGAGATTCCCAGGGTGCTTTATGCAGACAGCTGACAGTGGAAATGTGAAGCAGAGTCAAAGTCTAAAGACCTGAGAAACCCTGCGTGGAACAGTCAGTAGAATTATGTACCCAGATTAGAGCTCAGTGCTGCCTTGCCGACCATAGCAAAAGGATTTTGGAGAGCCCCATAATTTGTGGTGAATGCCAAGAATGTACCATTAACTCGGTGTAATGAATTTTATCATTCCTTTGCGTTTAGGCACACATAGCTTTTGTTATGCTGCACATTATTGCATTATTTTCATGGGAGAAATATTCATAATGTTCAAACACAGACACATCAGAACCTGCAAATGCCTGAAATACTCTGCAACTTCCCTAGGCTCGAGAGAACAGACACAGAATCCCCATTTGCTGGCTCTGGAAGCATCTGATAGTAAATCACAGTCTGTTGCCTGAAAACACGCCACAAATGGGAAGAAACTTCCTCTACTAAGGATTTGCAGCCCATGTAGAAAGTCTCTCTGATATCTTTGCAATACGGTGGGAGGGGGCATCGTGGTGTTGTTGTCAGCTATCAAAGCGCTGGGTACCTCCTCTCACACTATTTTGTTACAGCTGGTGAATTAGCAAATTGGATTGTCTCCTGGGAGTAAAATATTCATTTATCATTTAATCGCAAACACGACTGCTGTATATGATGTGCTACTGCCCGTTCCACATCTGTTTCCAGTGAGCTACTGTGTGCACCTCAGGAAGCTTTTATCTCTGAAATAACGACAGGCACACAGGAGCAACCGGCCCCTCAGATCGGCTCCTAGCTGCCTCCGTCAGTCTGAGTGCTATGGCTTCCAGTTCCTGCAAAATCTTCAGCATATACCTGTGTAAATCACAGGCAGAAAGGGACTTTGGGAGGTAGTCTGAGAATACTATGTGCTGCCAGGTCCTCAGATGCGCCATGTACTAGTGGTGGTGGGGCTAGGGCAGGGAGTGGACCCCCAAGTGTCTGGGGACTGACAGGGCAAGGCAGGGGAGACAGTGTCCGGTTCTGGGCCCCCAGTACAAGAGAGAACTGGGCATACTGGAAGGGCCACCAAGGTGGTGGAGGCTCCCTCGTGTCCGTAAGCACCCAAAGGAAGGTGCGGGGAGGATGGAGCCCGGCTGTGCTCAGCAGTGTCTGGTGCCAGGACCAGGGGTTGTGGTGGGCACAGCCTCAAGCACCTGAGGCACCCAGAGGTGTCTCCAGCTTTATCCGGTCTGGGACTCTGTAATCCTGTGACCAACAGATCCTGCTCAAAACCAATTTGAGAACATGGTCGGGCACCGGAATGGGCTCCCCAGGGATGTGGTCATGGCACTGAGCCTGCTGGAGTTCAAGAAGCGGTTGGAGAGCACTCTCAGACACACGGTCTGATTTTTGGGTGGTCCTGTGTAAAGCCAGGAGTTGGACTTAATGTTTCTCATGGGTCCCTTCCAACTAGGGATATTCTGTGATTATATAGTCCATTAATATCTCTTAATGGAGGGGATTTGAGTGATAACAATTTTTCTGCAGCATCGTAAGAAATCCTGAGGTAAAAAGAGCGTGCTTCAGGTGAAGGGACAAAGTTCTCTTCCCCTGGGCACCTCAGGGACCCTCCTGTGTTGGTTTTTCAGCTCTGCCTCCACCTGCTCAGCTCACATCCCTCCTGCCTCGGCCTCGCTCGGCAGGTGCCGCAGGGGAACTCTGTGGAGCCGGTGTTGGGGCAGGTTGGTGGATGGCATGGGTTATATACACCGAGCTCCTCGGCAGGGCCTCCCCAAGGACGGACGGGTTGTTTATAGAGGGATGTTTGCTATGTAGGTGAAGGTGTCCAGTGTGTCACTCTGCGCTGCTCCTGCCACCTCTGCTTAAATAATAATAATAATAAAAAGGCAGGTGTGTGCTCTGGTTTGTGTTCTTTTTCTCCTGAAGAGTTGGGGATTTCTGATCTCCCTCCACCTGTAATGGAATTTTGTGTACAGAGCTGGGGTTAGCTTGGCTGGGGAGGCAAACAACCGGCTTCAGGTATGTTTGTTAGGTTAGAGGTTGGACTCGATGATCTTGAGGTCTCTTCCAACCTAGAAATTCTGTGATTCTGTGATGTGACTGGCGGAGACACAGCGCCCATGGCGAGATCCCTGAAAACTCTACACAGAACACAGGGCAGAAACTGGAGACCAGATGTGAGAACAGCCAGCAATGCCGCTGAGCCGCTTTCTAGCTTTACTACAAACACATTTCCTTCGCATTTCTGCCGTTGGAACCCACAGCCCCACCTCCCCCCCATTCCCCAGCGCCCACCCCAAGATGGCGGCGGCGCCCAGCCTCCCCCGCCCCCCCCATCTCCCTCCCTCTGCCCGCCGGGGTCCTCCCGGGGCGCCGTGCGGCGGTGCGGCCGGCAGGGGGCGCTGCGGCGGCGGCGTCACGTGAGCGCGGCGCGGGGGCGAGCCCGGCAGCCGCGGGTGCCCGAGAGCCGCGGGAGCGCCGGCCCCGACCCCGACCCGGCCCCGTCCCGGTCCCGGCCCCGGTCCCGTCAGCGAGGGCCCGGCCAGGCCCGGCCCGGCCGCAGCCATGCTGGCGCTGCTGTCCCGGCTGCTGGACTGGTTCCGCTCGCTCTTCTGGAAGGAGGAGATGGAGCTCACCCTGGTGGGGCTGCAGTACTCGGGCAAGACCACCTTCGTCAACGTCATCGCGGTGAGGGGGCTGAGGGGGGCCCTGAGGGGAGCCCTGAGGGGGGCCCTGAGGGGGGCTCTGAGGGGGGCTCTGAGGGGGCCCGGCCGCGGTTTCGGGGCTCCCCTCGCCGCCTCTCTGCCGATTTTGCCTCCTCCCGGCCCCTCCTGCACGGCTGCGGAGCCCGGGCCCGGGGCTGGGTGTGGGAGGCCTCCCCCACGGAGCGCTGCCACCGCCGAGCCGTGAAGGGGAGGCTGCTCGGGGGGGCGATGGGGGCAGGTTTGGTGCTCCGCAGGGCCCGGCACCGGCCCTGCACAGCGCCCCTACAATCAGGGAGGTGGTGGCTACGGCTTCAGGCCCAAGCAGACCTCCTCCAGCCTCTGCCGTGAGGTGTCATGGTAAAGTTCTGGGTGTTTTTAGGGATGTGTTTGTCGAAGTGCCACGGTTGGAAAACTGGATAGGGAAAAAAACTCGTTCTTCTGCAGTTCCACGTGGTTCTTGTGCCAGGGAGAGTGTCAAAACCTAACAAAGCTCTCACGCAGTTGAACGCTAGTTCTTAGTGGTTTCCATGATACCCACGTGAAGTGGGTCTCCCCTAGTTAAAAGGTCACATTTCCTCGGCCTGGTTGTGTTAAGGAAAAGTTGCTGGACTCGCCTGAGGACTCCAGAAGCCTTTACCCACACACGCCAGTGGCTGCAGCTCCCTCTGCTCCTGGATTTCTGCGAGTGGAACTCATGAGCCACTGAGCACCTCGATGTGTGGGCCCTGAGCTGGCACTGGTTGGTGTGTGCCTGCATTGAGTTTGGGTTCTGGCATTACTCTGCAGGTTTCTCCCCTTATGATGTCCCAGGTGGCGATGGCACGTGTTGAAGTACTGCTCTTCTGTGCTTTGAAGCACAGCTCCTTCAAGGAGTTAGGTGAAACTGCTGCAGGTAACGTGGAGTACCAGAGAAAAGCTGCAGTGGTCACACAGCATTTTAGTCCATCCAGATTGTCCCAGGTGGTTAAAGCACTGCGAGTAAACTGGCAACTGCGTCCAGCTTGCTTTGTTGGGGGTTGAATCTTGCAAGGTTTCGCCTGCTCATTAAGATCACGCCCAGAAATTTATCTGAGTAAGTGTCATTCAAATGGGCTTGCAAAACTGAGTGAAATAAGGAAGTCATTATGCATAAGACACAGGATCGTTTACTGCTTCAAGTCTGGAAGCAGTAAGGTACATTTCTGAGGCTTATAATTAGGAAATCTAGTGCCTCTTTAAGAAAAACAGAGCGAGGGAAACTTGCTTAGGTTTTTGTTATTGGCTTAAGAAAAATAGCGTGAGCTTTCGTTGTCAGCACAATGCAGTCCGTGGCGTGCAGAGCCAACCTCTTCTCAGGTGTTGCCTTTAGTTCAGAGCGTGCACGGGGAAATTAGTGCTGGAAAAGGATAACTGCTCTCTGCAGGCCTGTTAATGCTTTGGGTGGAAGTAGCTGTCAGGCACTGGGATTCCATAAAACTGAAATGAAAGGAATGACACAGCAAGATGCGAGGCCTGTAGATAGCTTTCAGAGCTGGGTTACATGCCAGGGTGTAGCTTAAGGTTGCGTTCTGCCTAGCAGAGGGCTGTCAGCAGCGTCCTGACAGCAGTGAGTTTAACGTGAATCTCTGGTGTAGTCCTGTGTCTGCTGTGGGGCCCCACTTAAACCAGGCACTTGTAACTAGAGGGAAGACTCGAGCCCATTACGTTGGAGGCTTGATACAACTCCTGCATGACTGGTGAGGTGGAAATGCCACGAGAGGCAGACAGTCCAGTTCTGGAGCAGTGTTTGTGAGCTGGTTTGGCCTGTATTTATCTTTCTGGTCTGAACAAGGACTCAGTCTGTAACCAGACCAAACTTAGTTTGGGGGCTTAGCAACCTCAGCAGAGAGATCTGCTTACAGCTGGATGCAGCTTCTGCAGCTTCTGCTTTGCTGTTGGCTCCATATTAGTCACGGCCTCTAATTAGATATTTAGCATAAGTTTTCCGTGTGCGTGAGTAAACTTGCTCACAAGGGAGGATATCATTTCCTCCTGCTCCTAATTTCCATAAGGTAGATGGCCTGTGGCTCCTTTCAGAGAAACTGCGTGTCATCCCAGCATCGTGCCGGGCACGGCGAGCTCCTTAGCCGAGGGCTGGAGGTGCCCATTCCTTTCTGGAGTCCGCAGCATCTTCTGCCACTCGCTGGGCCCCGGGCTTTCATCAGACCTGCTGTCGGAGCTGCAAGTCACAGCGGGAGGGAGGACAGGCAACCCAGCTCCGTCACGTGGCGCAGCTGCAACATGACTCGAAGAAACGGGCGGCTCCCAGGCAGCAGGGTGCCGCTGCCGTCAGGAAGGAGCTCCATGGAGGGGCACTGCTGCCTGTCCCCAAACCTCGTGTGCCAAAACTCCAGGATCCAGGCATCCGGAGCGCTGCAGCTCCAGGGACTGGGCTGCAGCAGGAAGGAGAGGGGAGCTGCCGGGTGGGCGGGGAGGCAAGGCAGGCTGCCCGTGTGGGGTTGTCAGGTGTAAGAGCTGAGCTTAACCTGTTCTGTTTGTGCTGATAGGGCACATAAGATCTGTTTTCAGGATTTCTGTCGAGGCCTGAATCAATGAGTGTTTTCTCTAGCTGTGGCGTGTCTGACAAGCCTCTGAGTGAGGCTTTGGTCCCTGGAAAGAGGCAACATCAAATGAAGCTCCTTGGAGTGAACAGTTCCGCTGGGCAGCAGCAGCTGTGGCTTCCTTCAGTCCCCGTGCCTGTTACACGTAACTTTGTCTAGGGTTGTCCTGGAGGAGTATGGAAAAGGATTGTTCTGACCAGCCCCAGTGCTGCCTTAGTGCCTTCTGAAGCACCCAGGTGGGCTGTAAATAGTTTGCGTTGAGGCTTTGGAGCACTTCTGTGAGTAGTGGGATACACCTCTCAGTGAGCAGTGGGATACACCTCTCAGCGAAGTGTTTGTTAATTGCAGCAGCTTATTGAAACGGATTGCCTCACTTCATTAGGTAATAAGGCAACAAGAAGTGACTCACCCTCAGCTCGTTCTGTCTTTGAGGTCCTGCTTGCTGTACCCCAAGTGGTCTCAAATAGAAACGTTTGTCTGTTGTCATGGTCTTGAGTTCTCCTGTAGCTTGGGAGCTTCTGAGCGTGGTTGCAAGTACTGGAACACTGGAGTTCTTCAAGAGGGAGGTGACTGCAGGGACCGGGGAGCTGACCTGCCCGTGTGTGATGCACGCCTGTGGTTGAGGCCATCGATGCTGCAGAAGTGGCATGGTGTAGGGGTAGCTTTACATAATGCTAAAATGCCTGCTTTTTGAAAGTAACTTGTAAGATGCAGCTTTTTTCATAGTGTAGGCAGAAATGTAGGGGCAAACAGTGGGACTTCAGGTGGACTAGGAGTGTCCTGGCTGGAGTCTTTGTGCAGTAACAAAGCTTATATGAAGAAATCTGTCCTACAAGAGTAATGAATCACGTTAATTTTGGGATGCAAACCAGAGTCAGCCCCACTACTCTGTGTTGCTGTAAAGAATCCCCTTGTGCAGGCAGCGGGGTGGTGATCTTGTAGCTGTGAATTGGTCACTGAGGCCAAGGTGGATGAGCCATTGTAGATGTGGTTTCTGGTGCAAGCAGGAAAGCTGCCACGCTAGGCAGAAGGAAAGAGGAAGGAATCCCAGTTCTGCCTTTGAATTGTTTCAGCATCCCTAATATTTTAAAGCATCTTTAGGGAAGGTACAGGGAACCAGCTCCAGTCTTAAGCTTAGTTACTTGCTTGAGTTGCTTCAGCATTTGTGCTGCCAGCCCGGCAGCGTGCCTTCCTGGAAGCTGGCGGTCCTCTGGCTGTAGCTGGTGGCTACAGAAAGGCGGGCGGGAGCTGGAGTCACTTCTGTTCTGTTCTTTTGACTTGAGACAGCTGAAAATGGTACAGCTAGTAAGCAGCTTGTTTTGATGCTAACTATGTATTTAAAGAAAAAACAAACAAGCATCCTTTGTATACTTTAGAAAAGCTAGATGGTGCTAGGCAGAATGCTTGTCTGGAGTATTCATACCCTCCCCTTCTGCAATGTGAAGTGTAGCTGCAACTGGCACACCACAGTCCTGTTCCTGAGGGAAAACTCCTGGGGATGCCGGCTGGTGAGGCTGCCCCGGGGCTCTTGGTGGGCACAGAGGGAGGCCAGGGCTGCAGGACAGCACTGCAGGCCCAGGGGGGCACTCGGGCAGAGTACAAGGTAAAAAGCAGTGACTATGAGCGTGGTTGTGCTTTAACACGTCTGGTTGTGTTTCAGGGCACACAGCGACCACAAGACCCCGTTAAAGCGGGTGCAAACCGAGGAGCTGACCGTGGCTGCAGTGCAGAGCCTGGGCAGATGAGTGCTGTGAGGGCTGAGGGCACCCAGCAAACCCCTCGGGTGCCTCTTGCTCCCCTGTGGCCAGGAGCTGCACGGTGCAGTGCAGCGCAGTGCAGCCCCAAACCAGGGCTAGCATCAGCTGGTGTGTGACTGGTGGACCGGGTTGGTGTGGTGTGGGGAGTGTTCGTCATGCTGTGGGCTGTGCTAGAGGTGGAACCGACTGTGCTAGTCACAGGTGAGCCGAGTCCAAACTGACGAATGAGCGGAGGTGTCTGCTGCACGCTCCTAAATTACTTAGTCCAGCCTGGGAGCAGTTCTGCTTCTCTCAGTAACCCTTATCCAGGGCGGGGGGTACTTGGGCAGGTAAGGGGGTGCGTGTTGCCCCGTGGGAGCAGGTTACCTGTGTCTCACCCGCCAGCCTGTTACAAGAACTGTTTCTTGGAGTGGGCAAGCATTGCACAAGGCTGGTTTGTTCCTATGCAGCGAGCTTGTAATCCCCGTCCTCTTAAAGCGCTTCAGGTCTAGCACTGGCTGTGACTTACTGCCTGACCTGGAGTATGAGAACTGTTGGGTCGAGGTGGTCTTCACTGGGCAGTTCCACGCTGAGCTTCCCTGTGTTGCTGGCACTTAAGCCTCATGGTTTTGTGCACCGGGGCCCGGTTAATAGTGAGGTGACTGTGAGCAGTCACCTCACTAATAGCAGATGTGAAGCTTTCAAAAGGGTTGTTGCTTGCCCATTATCCTTAACATACCGAGTGTGAAGGGAATATAGAGTCCAGATACGTGAGGAATAGATACCAGAGGGCACTTGTAGCTCATCTCAGTCAGTGCTGCAGGGGCAATTCTAATACTCAAATACCTTCATACAAATGCTGTGGAACTGCCTGCCGATGTGCCTGACAGTAGGAACTGGATGACACTAAACTTCTGATACATCATGTGCTTGGGTTTTCCAGGAGCATGGAATTTTGAAAAGGGAGCATCTCGTAAATCCAGAGGCTTGAAGACTAACCGTGCAGGTTCTTTCTGTGGTCTCTGGAATTCAGTCCGTTTAGTCTCCCTCTTATCTTCCACTTATGGATGAGAGCAAACTGAGTCTGTTCTGTGACCTTCAGTGAACAGTTTCTGTTCATGCTGTATGGTCTATGTGGCCTCAGAGCTACGGGCCGAGTTCACAGCACTTGCAGTGCACAGGGCTGATCCGGGAGGCATGGATGAAGTACAGCGTCTGCCTGTTGGAGTGTTCACGGGTGCTGAAAACAGATGCTGGGGCTAGGTTTGCAGGCAGCTACTCTGCTGTCCTTGAGTGTTTGAGCAATGTGTGACAACAGCCAGTACTTCCAGACTGGGGATTGAAAATATTTCTGTGCTTATCGGACTTGTTTGGAAGCTGAGGCCTATTTTAGGAGGAGAAAGCATCATATTGTGAAAACGAGCGATAGGGCTGAGTAATCTGCTTTGTGTTCGCATGGGGGGAGGCGGGGAGAAGCCCAACTCAAACAGAACTGTGTACAGATGAGGAGTTCCTCTTATCTGAAGGAATCTGTGTTCTAAAGGTGCAGTGGGAGAGCATAAGCTATTGATGGGAGCAGCTCTCCTTTGAAGGATCTGGAAGGAGCTGGGAGTAGGAACAGCTAACAGCATGTGGGGTGCTGTGAAGTAGCACAGGAGTGGAAGTTCAGGGAGTGTTTAGGAGGTGCTTGGTTGGAGTGTGGGTGTAGGGTGTGACTGCAGAGGGAGGAATGCAGTGGTTCTTGAGCAACCGTGGCAAGCTGACCCTTCAAAGGCAAGACTGGCAGTGCATGCCTTGAGCTGAACTGCATCAAACGTGGAAGCAATGCTTACTCTTCTGCTGTTGAATTCACACAATCAAACGGGCTGAAATGGCCAAGTTGGGCACTAGGCTTTTAAGGCCGTAACAAGAAGCTACGCAGGAGGTGTTGAGGTTGTGCACCCACCTCGCTGAACTTGGCAAAAAGGTTTGAGCAGTTCCTGAAGCGGCGCTGTGGGAGACCGTTGCATGTTCTTCTGTGTAGTCTAGGCAGTTTAAACTTCTTTCAAATGGAAATGCAAAACATCTGCTTAAAGAGGCTTAAGTTGTTCATTTTTAGGTCATCACTGTTTTTAGTTACATTCCTTAGATTCAAGGACTTAGTTATTTCCAATTGCCTTCTAAGACTCTGTATAACTAACTGTACATCTGGGAAGCAGATCTTAAATGAGACAAATCACTGCCTGTTCAGGGGGCTGCTGCCTTTGTGTTCAAGCTCTGGATAGATTTGTTTTGTAGGTCAACCAGAACAATGTGCCACTTAGCTTTTCAGCTGAAGAGTTTCAGTTGGGCCAAATAAGCAAAAATGAGCTTGTCATCCATATGTTTTCAATGTATTTTAGTGTTATATTGTGCATTGTGTGAGGCTTCTGGCTTTGGTTTGCTAGGGGAGGCTGGCAGTTCTACTGGGGAGGGGAACAGACCTGTGGGGTTTTTAGGCGTGGGGTTTTTAGGTCGAGAGCTGAATGACAGAGCACTGATGTTACAAACTTCTGGTTGCGGGCTCCAAAAAACATGTAGCGTGTCCAAAAACATGTCAAAGCATGTCCAGTCAGACTAAGCCAATACTTCCAGCTCGTGAGCAGCTGGGCCCTAACTTGTAGGGTGATGTGATGTCTGCTTCAGCTGTTCTAAAAAGGGTTTTCATTCAGGCTGGCTTCTCTGTGCAGCTTGGGGGGAGAGAAGCAGACTTCCTCCTGCTGTGATATTGAGCACTAATTAAACAACCGAATGCATCTGAGTTGACCTTTTTTTCCAAATCTGCTGTGACTGTCTGGTTCTGTTAAATGCAGTGGATGTAGTGAGATGCATAACGCCCGCTGTGGCTGAGATTCACCTTCTGCCAGATAGCCAAGGCTGCATGGGAGAAACCTGTACTGCCGTCGATAACATGTGTTGTGACTGCTGGGCCAGCTAGCAGAGATAGCTGTGAACTTGGCTTTCAGACTGTTAGAGATAAAAGTGTAAGTGATAGTAAAACTTCTGCCATTAGAGAGCCTCCCTAATGCATCGCTGTTCTGCAGCAGCGATATCAGGGCTGAAAGTGATGCTGAACTGGTAGAAGCAGGAGGAAATGCTCTCCACTTGCTTTGGTCACCTCTTGCACTGCTGAACCAGTTGGGCACTAGCCACACAGGAGGCAGCCCTGGCAGGTCCTTCCACTTGCCAGCCTTTTAAGACTCCTCAGGTGCTAACCATACCTGTGGGTTGAAGGTTTACTCCACGAGAGTGATTTATTACTGCAAATGTTGCCCACAGAGTAGCTTGCATCAGAGGAGCAGCTGGGTGTTTTGAGCTGCCAGGAGCCTAGCAGATCCCAAAGCACAGAACATGGCTCCAGCAGAAGAAGGTGAATGGCTTTCATCCTATACTTGTCCTGGCTGTCCGTCTGTTCAGCTATAAAGCACTGCTCTACCAGCAACTTTGTGCCTCTGACTCCCTCAAGGCTTGAAAGATTATTTAAGTGCTTTTAAGAAACGCTGTGACTGCCTGTGCAAGCTGCAACACATGTCAGTGTAATACCTGTGACTTCCTGGCTATAAGGCCTTCAACTGGAAGGCTAGAAAAGCTTGTGGTATTTTACCACATAAACTAGTTGTATGAGAAGTGTTAGACTTAACTTTCTTTTTTTTTTTTTTTTTTTTTTTCAGTCAGGTCAATTCAGTGAAGATATGATTCCTACTGTGGGCTTCAACATGAGAAAAGTTACAAAGGGTAACGTTACAATAAAGGTATGTTAACGTTGACCGTCTTTATTTTTAAACCCATATGAAATTGTCTTCAGGTTCTAGTTTAAAAATTGCACACTTACTCTATTTTGTTCCCACCGTTGGGACAAGTATAGCAAACTGAAGAGGCTCAGCTAAATCTGTAAAATAGCATAAGAATAGACTTAGGTTTATTTATGGAGTTCCTTAAATGAGAAGCAGTGTTTGATTTCCAGATTCATGGACTAGTTAAAGCAATGCTTTAATAATGATGTCTGGCTTTAATCTGAGTTAATTTTCACACTTCGAGGGCCCACACGTCCTGTTCTTCTTCTGCTCTTCAGTATTGCTCAAAGCTTAAGTCATAACCAGAGTGTGAAGTGGGTACATTGTATTTTCATGTATTCTACAGTATATCTGTGAAAACTTAATATGCAGGTTTTCATGCATCTGGTATAAGATGTTCTAGTTTATATCTTATACTATCTGGCCTGTGAGATTTGAGTAGCTGTATTTTCAGTGCTTGCAGAGATTATTTCTGTTCTAATAAGCAAAAGGTCCTGCAGCTGGCATAAGGAAAGAAGAAAACTGTTTTGACTGCTTGTCTTGTATGTATGACGTGCTTAAATAGTGTATGGCTAAATTGTCTTTTTTCCTTCCACTTAAGATCTGGGATATAGGAGGGCAACCACGATTCCGAAGCATGTGGGAACGATACTGCAGGGGAGTTAATGCTATTGTGTAAGTGTCATTTTCCCTAGGCTTATATTTAACTGCAGACTTGCTTCTCTTCTGTATCTAGTGTAGTAGCACATAATGGACTCGGTGTGCTCGTATTAATTCTGAAACTGTACTGCAACCGTATTAAGTAACTTCTGTACCCTCAAGTTCAGGGCTCAGGATGTGTTATTTTCTCATCAGTGTCTAATCCTGAGTACTAACTGCTTCCAGTTTGACTTGGATGGCAGAGTAGTCTTAACGGAAAGAATTTTCCCACTACTCTGATTGTGGGGAATTGCTTTGAAAAGAACCGAATTCCTTGCTCGGAAGACCTAGCTTTGTTTAAAGCTTTGAATGTGCTCAGACCTGACAGTTTAAAGCAAAGACTGCTGTTTCTGAAGTAGTTGAGTCCTGCTGAACTAACCTTAAATTCTTCTTAAAGCTACATGGTAGATGCTGCAGATCGTGAAAAAATAGAAGCCTCTCGGAATGAGCTGCACAATCTTCTAGATAAGCCACAGTTACAAGGAATCCCTGTAAGTATTATTGTCTTACATCAGTATTAAACTTTCTTTAGAAATATACATAGTTTAGTGCATCTGAAGAGTGTCTTGACGTCTTTAAGTCCAGTGTAAGCACTGTAAGCAACACCTCTCCCTAGTGCCTTAGATACAATTGTTGACCTTGATCGTTCCTGCAGTGATAATATTTGCTTAGTACCCACAAAAAAAAAAAGTAGAGCAGTAATTCAGAGAACCATATTCTACCATATGGGTTTGTGCTCTTCTAGTTGCTATAGTGCCTGTTAATCAGATAGTACAGAAATACCACGTAAATTTGGGAAACTTAAGCTGAAAGTTTATTGGAATTGTTCATACATGCACAAAAAGCAAGTGTGAGAACACACCAGTTCACAAGAGTTTATTTGGACCCCCCCCCCTTTCCCTGTGACTAGGTACATCTTCCCTCTTGACCTGGTTTACTATTAAATGTCTTAATCCCTTGGATTTAAGTCTAGTGTTGACTGCTTGTCAGACTCTCCTGAAACTTTTTTAAAAAAGAGGTGCAACTGTTTTCTTCTGATTTGGATTTCAGGTTCTAGTACTTGGAAACAAGAGAGACCTTCCTAACGCTTTGGATGAGAAACAACTAATTGAAAAGATGTAAGTCTAACCCTTCCTAACAAAAGCTGTGTTAACTCGATAAAGGCATTGATGTACGTAGGGATGTTAGATGAAGAACTTGTGTTATAAGTAGAAAACGCAGCAACAGGTGGTAACTGAAACATCGTACAGAAACAAGTTACACTGAGAAGATGAAGTGGGAGCAGTTTAGATTCTCAGTGTAAGAGTACTTGTTGTAAGGGGAGTGTGTGTTTAAATTTTGTCTCTTTTCTAGGAACCTTGCTGCTATTCAGGACAGAGAAATCTGCTGCTACTCAATTTCATGCAAAGAGAAAGATAATATAGGTAACTATTAACCTAAAATGTTATGCATTATAAAGACCATCAGAATGGATTGAGGGATTGTGACTTCTTAAACATAAGCCTTCTTGCTTCAGGAAACTGGTAACAAATCCAACAGCAACACTTAACTGCACTGGTTAAACGTGGTGTAACTCCTGATGGCAGTGAGGAAGCCTGTCTGGTGTTAGTTTGTGAAGGGGCTGTAGTTAGCAAAGCATATCATAGCCTACTATGACACCTGCTGCCTTTAATTAGTTTGCAGGAAATACCTGACTAGTCCCACGATTAGCTTGCCCTAAATTTTATCCTTCTGTCCGGTGCTCTTAACTCGGCTTCACTTTGAGGCTGTAGATGCTAGCAAGTCCTTGCAGCAAGTTTTTCCTCATCAGTCATTCTCATGAAATAATCGTCTTCCCTCTCTGGTTTATCTAAGATGTTCACGTAGTGGCCTGTGCCAGTCACTACTCCAGGCAGCCAAATAATAGATTTTTCTGGTGCTGATGTCAATTGCTGTAAAATTTCTGGAATTTAAAGGCAGAAACCATGGTACTATGCAATTACAAATACTAGTGTCATGTACTTGTTATACTGAATAATCTCACACCTGCCATCCTTCTCCTGATGCCTTCATGTGCCTGCCAGGAGATTAATGCTGGTTCACTGGCTGCCTAATGTGAATTTACTGATGAGGAAATCTTCAGTCTAGTGGTCACAGGAACAAGCTGCACAGGATACCAGAACTGCTTCGTATCAAGAACTTGACTTCTGACCAGGAAAAATGAACAGCCTGTGGAGCTCATACGATTTCTTATTCAAGAACCCCCTGTCACTTTGCCTTCAGTTAGAGATGCAAACAAGGTGATAGGAGAAGGGGATGCTCCCTTCTGTCATATTTCCCACACAAGGCTTACAGCAGAGATGAGCATCACTGATGCTGTAGGGAAGCTGTTGCTGCAAGCATTACGCTGATGTGATGTTTGCAAGTTTCAATTGCTTTTGAGAACCTCTTTCAAGCACGGAGAAGCTTGATGCCAACTAAGATTGCTTCCCTCAGGTGAGGATAGGCAGCACTCAGGCTGGCATAAACGTAGTGATGTTGATCTACAAGTGAGTATGTGAGCGAGACCAAGGTATCAGATTAACGGAAGTCTCTTAGAAGTGTGGTTGACTGAGGAGCCTGGATGTCTGAGGCAGTTCCTTCAAATGTTGCCCACAGGACTCTGGGCGGTTATACCAGACAGCACAGACAGCAAGCCTTCAAAAAATGGTTCTGTTAATCCGCCTTGGACCAGCCTGTAGAGAAGGGCTGTCTACTCTTATGTACTTGAGGACGTGGGCATACCAAAGTGGTGCTGGTTATGCAAATACAAATCAACACTTGAATATGGAACTTCTCTTCTCTCTCTTCAGATATCACGCTTCAGTGGCTTATTCAGCATTCAAAATCTAGAAGAAGCTGAAGTCTTCCTGGAATCTCCAGTACCAGTTGGCCATAATCTCAATTGTCCACTTCCCTCCATAACGAGATATTACCCAAAAATCCTGTAATGAGAATCTGCCTTTTCACAGTTCATTTCTCATGTGCACTGCTGAAGACTTGTATTCCTATTATGTCACAAAACAACTAGAGTTGTCATAAAGTCAGCACAAATATTTATTTTACAACCATCTATGGTGGGAGGGTTGGGGGGGGCTTTTTAAAAAAAAAAAAAGATCTCTACCATGTTAACTATGATGGTACACTGTTCTGGTTTTTCAGGGCCAGGTTTTTATATGATTTTCAGCAAGTGTTTTATTTCTAGTGTTTAGTGGCTTGAAGATGCTGACGCCTGACAGCATTGAAATTCTGTAAGATGCCACATACAGTAGTTAGAAAACATTTAAGCGTGAGTTGTGGGATACTAATCTCACAAATGCATGTGATGTGTGTATGTTAGCAGAGAAATGGAAACTGTTTGCAGAGGGGAGCACAAGACACAGATCAGCATCACTAATCTACAGCTGAGATCTTACCCTGTCACTTAAAAAAACAAACAAAACCAAACTCTTCTGATGAATTAGGGGAGCCGACTGTTTAAATTCATTTTGTTGCTTCTGTTTAACATTTGTCTGGGGGATAGGAATGGACTGTTCTGTTTAAGCTTTCAAAAATTGGAGTATTCCAGCATGAAAACAAATTGCTAGGAACATCAGACTTTGTCCAAACACATTTTTCTGTCTCCAGATACTAGTGATCTCTATCTGAAACCAGAATATACATTCTGAGCGGCTGCATGACACTTAAATTACTGATGTTTTTGTAGAGAGTCAGTCGTTGGCCTTTAGCACAATATCTGTGTAATTGTCTAGTGTCTCTCCTGCTCATGAAATAGCTGGGCACAGTTTCACCTGGTGCTATGAAACATCTCGGCTATTGTGACAACTCTAGACCTGCCTGCTTTCTTGATGTAACCATGTGCAAAGTCTGTAAGTTGCAAGATGAAATGTTCAACTGTGTCAAAGCACAAGAGAGCCAACGAATCGATCCTATTTCTTGACTAGCTTCTACAGTATAGGGAAGTAGGTATAAACTAAAGATTGTAATGTTTTTGTAGCTTTACTTTCTCAATGACTTCAATATATTTAAAGGGACAGACTTGTTAAGACTGGTTTGTTCATACAGTAATGTCAGTGTAGCTTGCTAGTGTATACAAATACATGGTACACCTGCTTGTGTTGCCTCACACTGTGTGTGATTCTTCCTTACCTAACTGTGGAGTCTGCATTACTCTGGGGTCCTCGGTTGAAAACACTGTTTAGTCCATATCAGTTGTGACAAACCAGTTTTAATTTGGACTGCCATGGCCTTACTGTTCTGTACCAACTGTCGCACCGTTGCACAGACACTACATGCTGCCTGCATTCAGTCTGAACTTGCATTTAACTTTTTGTCCCCTTTCAGTTCTCTGAAGCATGATTTCAATTAATTCATACTCTGGTGCTGTAGAGGAGAGGGTGCATTAACTTGCTACTGTAGTCCCTAGTTC
The DNA here is from genome assembly GCF_047663525.1 of Anas platyrhynchos. NCBI lineage: Eukaryota > Metazoa > Chordata > Aves > Anseriformes > Anatidae > Anas > Anas platyrhynchos. The sequence continues at coordinate 1,765,891 of NC_092599.1, read as the reverse complement.
ACCGTGAACTGCTACAGGTCCTTTTATTTAGCAAACTTGCTTGTGCCTAAAATATGGAAACTAAACTAGAATGTGTGGATCTTCGTGGGGGACCAGGTCACTGTTTAGTTAACTGGCCTATAGCTAAACTTGATGTGTTTGGTGTTTATATACTTCACTGCTTTCAGCATTAATGGCATCCAAACACTACCAATTGTTAACCTGTGCATTACTCTCTGCATGTGAACAACTTATACAATTACTGAACTTTGTAAATATGTGGATTTTTTATTTAGGTGGATGCATATGTTGGTTTACTGCTCTTCAGCTTTATTCAATAAACTTATGTTTTGAGGGTTGTATTGACACTTAACTGACTGACTTGAGTTGAGTGGCGTAACTCTTGGCGCTGCACTGGGGGCTGGCTGTCTCCTCTCTGATAAAATTAAAATGGGCGAAGAAGGCTGAGTATAAATACCTGAGCTGCTTTATGTTCTGTGGTTGAACTATTAAAGCGAAGTGCTCCTAAAATTAAAGCCATGGGGCTTTCTCAGCAGAAAGAGCAGGTTTAGCTAGAGTCAGCCTCGGCAGTCCTCAGTGCTTTGTACGCCTAAGAAAGGCACTTACTAGTCAGCTGAAGGGCTGTGAGCAGGTCAGCCTTCTGGAGTTCCATTTCTGGGGAGAAAAATGCATGCATCTAAAAGCTTGTTCCTTGTCTTCACGCCTAGAGTAAAGTCCTTGCTTTTCTAGCTCAAATACCAGATCTAGCAGTGTCTGATCATTCGCTGCCAATTAAAGCATGGAGCTTTTCGTCTCACTGAAAGGGTGAGGCTTTCACTGACTGAGGTCTTAAACAAAATCCTTTCTTGTGATTATTTTTTCAATCTGAAACTACGCTGACTGTGGCTCCCAAACACTGATTTATTTATTTCTTAGGTGACTGACTGACCTGTAGGACCATATGTTAACATCTTCCAAGTAACGGTAACAAGTTAGATGTCTTCTATGCAGTCTGCCTCCATGTAAGCTTTCAAACTCCCTGAGCTGTAGCAGGTTAGTTCTTAGACCTGAGTATTGGTCGGTTAGCATCCTTCACATGTAACTAGGCTTGGGGGAAGGAGTAAGAACTGTTGAGTGAAACATCCTATGCCTATTTCTTCAGTTGACAGGAGTATCCTGCATGCAAACTTAGCTACCTGGAGCTAATATTCGAAGCAAAACTGCCTTGTGACAGCCTCAAAATGCTGTTACTGCTGTGTGTGTGATCTGTCACCCTGGCAGGTCGCTCAAATAAGCTGCAGTGTAAACTTGGCCAACAGCTGATTGCTTGAGGTGGTATTTAAATGGTCAGTTGCTACTTCTTAATAGCAAGGAAGACTGCACTGGCCACCTGTAATGTACATATTTCAAACTGTACGTTTGTGTTACTCACAAAGTGACTCTGCTTAAGTTTCCACAGATATTTGTGTACTGTTCTTGCAGATGCCCATAGTTACTTACGTGGCAGAAATGTAGACCTCCAAGTGACTGTTTGAATCTAATGCTGAGGATTATGCTCTTTTTTTGTGAGCTCTCGATAAACTTGCCAGTTTACCTTCATTTTGAGATGGAATGGAAGTGTAGTAAGTCTTTCTAGAGAAGTGAGGCTGTCTCTCTCCACCTTTCTGCCTTGGACTGAAGGAACTGTGCTCTTCTAGCATGACTAAGTCCAAGGTTAAACCTTTTATGTTCTAAAAAAATAATAAAAAAAAAAGGGAGAGCCTAAGGTATTGGTGGTGTTGTTGCTGAACTTGGTTGCTATAGTTGTGTTCTGCTTCTAGAAATCTGTCGGGTCAATCTAGTCTCTCAGATTACTCTACTCAGGCTCCGTAGTGAGCAAGCTCTCTTCTGATGTACCTGCAGTAGGCCTAGGCCATTACCATATTAAGAGAACTGAGTCTTGTGAAAAGGCAAATATTGAGCCAGAAATATTGGTCATGAATACGCATGTGATCATCACTGTGCACACAAGTTAGACATCAGTCATACCTGTGTGACCTTGTGGTGTGTTAGTCTTGTGTGGTGTTCTTAGGGTTTGCAGTAGCTGTCAGCTCCAAGTGCTTGTTGATTTTGTTCAGTGCTACGTGATCCCTTACTGATCGCAGCGCAGTGAGTCTCTAGGCTAGCCTGGGAAGAACAGACAGCACTGGGCTGTGTGCAGGTTTTCCTTGAGAAGTGTTCATGGCCCATCAATGTTGTGCGTGGCTGGTGGCTCCTTGCAGCACAGCACAGCACGCATTGTCAGTGTGAGGCCGGGTGTCTTAGCAGCTGCACAGGCAATTCTGCCCTATCACAACATGGGAAATGCACACGTGGGGTGGTTTCGTGGTCTGTGGAACTGATAAGCTAGGTTCTTAGCAGTTTTTTGTTTTCTCTTCACTTCTTCGTGGAAACGAGTTGGGAAGGCCGTCCTTTTCAGATGCTCAGATTAAAAAAACTGCGTTATTTTCACTTTCTGGTGGAAGAAAAGAGGCCAAAGGAAATGCCTTAAACAGTCTTTCTGGTTAAGTTAACGAGCGTCATGCAAGGGTCTACAATAAGAGAAGTATGACTTAGCTAGATTGTCAATTTTTAACTTTTCTAACGTTTAATTTTATAGTTACTCTGACTGTGCAATGGGTGTACTGGCATGTCACGATTTGCTTGGTGTGTGTTTAATGAATGTTAAAGAAATGCTCTTCTTCCCGGGTAGCATGCCTCAGCTCTGCTCCCTGCTGCCTTCTTCTTGCACTGACCCGTACGCCAGAGCGAGCTGTATGAGTCCTCGACAGGGGCTGTAAATCAGATAATTTAAGCTACCTTGCTCAGAGTGGCGTGCTGCCACGCACGTGGAATCAGTAAATCATGCTAAAGGAGAAGCGATGTGTGAATATTTAAGACTGGTAAATACTTCGGGACTTGTGTTCCAAAAATGTGAGTTCGGAATGACTTTTCTCATGAAACCATCAACCCGCTGAAAACTGTTGCTTTAGGACTGCTCCGCGTGCCGACAGCCCAAATACGCCCTGGTGAGACCTCGGGGCCTTCTGTCTCGTGTCCCAGCTCAGGGGGCCGTACAGGAGGAGGGCAAGGCCGGGGGTTTGTGTCCCTCGCAGCGGAGGTGGGTAAGTAGAGCTTTGTGCCAGGATCAGTGCCTTCCAGTTGCGACATTACAGGTTTGACTCTGTTAGAGGCGACGTCTGTCATTGTGAACGTTTTGGAGTGCTTCAATAAAAGTGGTGTTGAAAACCCTTCTGTGGTGTGTCTGTCTGTGGCAGCACAGCTGCTTTTTGTGGTGGAAACAGGGACTCAATTAGGGAAAACATCGCGCTCTGGTGAGCTCTGGTGACCCCAACAGCGCTGTCAGGGGTTTTGGGGAGGGCTCAGCAGGGAGGAGCCTTTTGGGGCTGGATGAGGAAATTTCACAATTTAAAGGCTGCCCTAACGTGGTGGGCGGGGCTGTAACGAGGCTTATTTCTTAACTAGACTCGGCTTTAAGCCGTGTTTCACAGCCTTCAGGCCACAACCCACGAGTTTTCAGCGAAAAACCCGAGACTTTTCAGCCAGGGGCGGTGCCAGGGCCGTGCCCGCCTCAGGACGGCCCCGCGCGAGGCGCTGCGGGGCTGGGCCGGGCCCCACCGCCCCTTCCGGGCCGTGCCACGCCAGCCCCCCCGCCCCGCCCCGCCCCTTCACCCCCTCCACCCCTCCCCTTGTGACTGACACCACAACGCACCTATCCGCGACCTCCTTTCCCCCCTCCCCTCTCGCCCCAACCAATGAGCGCCGCGCGGGGCGGGCCTCCCCGCGCCCTTTCCCTTCCTACCTTAAAGGCGCCGCCGCTCGGGCGTGTGTGCGTGGTGGTGGGGGGGGGCAGCGCGGGCCGGGCTGTGAAGGATGCTCGGGGCGCGGGGGGCACCATGCAATGGCGCTCGCTGCTGCTGGGGCTGCTGCTGCTGAGGCTGGGCCTTCAGGCGCTGCTGGCGCTGCTCCCCGCGCTGGCCCCGGGGCTCTGCCTGCGCCGCCGCCCGCCCTTCCCCTTCCCCTTCCCGCCGCGCGCCCCCGCGCCCGGCCGCGCGCTCTGGGTGCCGGCGGCGCTGCCCGGCGGTGGGGAGGGGGCGGCCGGGGCGGGAGGGGGGGGGGAGGACGAGTATGAGGCGCGTTATGGCCGCGCCTTCCCCCCGCAGCTCCGCGCCCGCCTGCGCGACGCCGCCCGCCGCATGTTCGCCTTCGGGTACGACAGCTACATGAGGCACGCCTTCCCCAGCGACGAGCTCGACCCCCTGCACTGCTGCGGACGGGGGCCCGACCGCGACGACCCGTGAGGAGAGGGGAGAGGGGGGGGAGAGGGAGTGTGGGGGGGAACCCAAAACCCGAGCCCAACCCTAAACCCAACCCCTCAGACGTCATAATCCCAAAGCCTGACCCCTCAAATCCCAAGTTCCTCGGTCCCAAACCCCAAATCCCAAAGGCCTGGCCCCAAATCCCAAAGCCCGACCCCCAAAAGCCCAAGTTCCTCGGTCCCGAACCCCAAATCCCGAAGCCCGACCCCCCAAATCCCAAACTTCCCGGTCCCAGGGCCCTGGCTCCAAATCTCAATCTCCAAATGCCAAAGTCCCAGCCCCAAATCCCAGCCCCTTGGCCCTAAATCCCAAATCCTGAACTGCAAATCTTAGAGCCGTGGCCCCATATCCTGAATCCCAATCCCCCAGAGCCCAAGCCGAGCCCTTCAGACCTCATAATCCCAAAGCCCGACCCCCCAAATCCCAAATTCCTCGGTCCTGAACCCTAAATCCCAAAGCCCTGGCCCCAAATCCCCAAGCCCGACCCCCCAGATCCCAAATTCCCCAGTCCCAAGTCCCAGGGCCCTGGCTCCAAATCTCAATCTCCAGATGCCAAAGTCCCAGCCCCAAATCCCAGCTCCCTGGCCCTAAATCCCAAATCCTGAGCTGCAAGTCTTAGAGCCATGGCCCCATATCCTGAATCCCAATCCCCCAAATCCCAACCCCTGGCCCAAAATCCCAACCCCTCAAACCCTAAAGTCCCCACCTCCAAATCCCAGGGCCCTGGTCCTAAACCCCGAATCCCAGAGCCCTGGCCCCAGATCCCAAACCCCCAAAGCTGCAGTCTTAAATCCTGAATCCCAGAGCCCCAGCCCCAAATCCCAGCTCTCTGGCCTCAAATCCAAAATCCCAACCCCTCCCCTAAATCCCAGCCTACTGGCCCCAAATCCCAAACCTCAAATCCTGGAGCCCTGGCTCTAAATCCCAGCCCCAAATCCAAAATCCCAGAGCTCTGGCCCCAAATTCCAAAGCCCTGTCACAAAATCCTCAAATTGCCAAAGTCTCAGCCCCAAAAATTGCATCCCCTGGCCCCAAATCCCACCCCGCTGACCCTGCCGAGCCCTGACGCAGAGCTGTGTTTATTTTCCAGCACAAACCTGAACATCAACGATGTGCTGGGCAACTACTCGCTGACGCTGATAGACGCGCTGGACACCCTAGCGGTGAGTGGCCGGGGTGCTCCGGGTCCCCTTCCCACTTTGTTTTTTGGGTATAATTCACCCAGTCCCAAGCAGAAATCAATCGATAAAAGGGTTGTGGTGTCATGGGGAGGAGAGGTATTGGGCACCCTGTCACCTGCAGGGAGACGCTAAAAGGGTTCTGTGAAATCCTCCCTGCCCTTTGGGTATCTACCGAGCCTTAAAATCATGAACAGCCAACCTCCAAAGTCAGTCCTTAAGGAAGGCTTTAACTGGCCCGACTTCAACAACCCTGCACGATACGGCCTCAGAATCACTGCCCAGCCTCTGAAATTCAATGAGAAGCTGAGGAAGGAAGTTCAGGAGGTCAGCGTGAGAGGCTGAGAGGAACAGACTGATTTTACAAATTAGTTTAAAGGTACATTAACGTAGCTAGGATGTAATGCCACAGAGTAATTATTTGGCTAATTAAAATTTAAAGGCCATGTCTTAACAGGATATGGCCGTGGATGTCTGGGAGGATGCAGTCAGTGGCACGAGGGGGTTGAGAGACCTGAGAAATGCCAGGTGCTCTGAAAGCACCGGGATCGTTTGTTCTCTGATCATTAACTGGAAACCAGGCGAGGCAAGGGGAGGCTGTCACGTTTGTTGGTTTAATTTGGACGCAGGTGTGGGAAACCTAGAACCAAAACTTGGCACGGGGCTTCTTTTGGAAGGCTTGTGAAACTCCGGCCTCAGCTGCAGGACACTCGAGTTGAGGTAGAAGCACGGCTGCGAACTAAACCTCTTTGAGGGGTGTTTTAGAACAGACTCTGAAAGAAAAAGGTAAAGGGGAAAACGGGCATCGGTTTCCTTGATGTCTTCTGGAAGATGGGTCACGCAAAGTTCACCAGCCCTGTTACAGAGCAATTCTGATGTCCTTTGCTCTGAGGTTGAACTTAGACCGCAGCAGAACAACACCAGAAAAAAAACACACACAAACCAAAACAAATACAAAAGAAAGCGAAACAACTGCACCCAAACCACAGCAGGAAGCACCCGATGCCTCTCACCTCGTCCAAAAAGCACCAAAAGCAAGCTAGTGGAGCCAAAGAAGAGGGGAGAATGTAAAGAAACTTGCTGAGAAATTGAAGGAAGGCAGCAACGGGAAGTGTTAAATGGGAGGGAGCTGGTCTGTGGGATGTCCCAAGGGCCTGCCATGGGACAGGCACTGTTTAGCCTTTGTGTTTTTAATGTAAAAATGCTGATGTTTCACACTAAGTTGCTGACAGAAATACTTAACGTGAAGAGAAGGTGAAATGTCTGTGTGAGGAGTAAGGAAAACCTGTCAGGAGGTTCAGCAGCAGGAACTGGAAGCGCCTGGTGTGTGGTAGGTGCGAGGCTCAGCCCGTCCCTCCTGGGGTCCCTCCAGCTCGGGATGCTCTACGATCAAGAGAGATTTGAGAGAGCTCCAGAAGAGATGGAGGCAATTTCAGTGCTTTTCCCCAGCGCTCAGATGAGATCTGTGGAATACTCCTGTTGTGCTGGCCTTCAGGAAGGGTGGATTTGAACTGCCGTTTGTGTGGGTACTGAGATGGCGTGAGGAGAGTTTGTCTTACTCAGAAACGCTGCGGGAGCTCTGCTTGTGCTGCTGGGCTGGGAGGGCCTGATGGACGTGTAAATCCGCATGGAGTGTGGTGAAAGGAAACGGGGGAAAGGCAGTAAAGCTGCCAAAGTAACCTGTCACGTGCATTTCTGCTGAAATTTGACGATAAAGCGATAAGCAGCTGCATTTTAAGTTAGCAGTACCAGTAGTGTGGCGTTGTGGAGAAGCTTCCCCTCCTTGAACTCCTTTCGCCGAGGGACCGGGGCCCGTCCACGCACAGGATCCCTAAAGCACTGCTCTCGTCTGGAGGTGGTGGTGTGTGCGAGACGTCGGGTTATAAAATACATCCAGCTGCTGAAATGGGAGCTCCGCTCTGAGCGGGGCAGCAAGGAGCAGAACTGAAAGCAGGAAGTGAGGAAAATGTTGGTTTTAACTGAAGCAGCAGCTGGGGCTGTGAGTTGTGCTGGTTAAACTGCGCCTTCCTGTCCCCCTCCACCAGGGGCTGCGTCCTTTCTCTGCCTCTGGGGACATTGTATGACTTCTTCAATCTAAAACTTCTGGTTCCTGGAGTCTCTTCTGCTTCAGAAGCTTCTGTGGGGAGAAAGCTTTTTTGTTCTCCATCCCCTCAGGTCAAGCGTGTGAAGGTTTCCCACTAGGTCTGGGTGTTGGAAAGAGCAGGCTGGCTGGCACCGGTGCTCTGGTGGTTAGAGAGCCGTACACCCAGCCTTATCGTGCACTTATGCAAGGAATCTGTGCTCTCCTTCCGCATTCCTGCTTCCTCGAGGCTGGAGCTGAGTTTGCCTTGGTCTCTGGATCTGGTGGGGACTGGTTGTTGAGGTTTTTGTACACCCGGACAAACCTGGCACGCTTTGTCCTGGGCACAGCGTGCAGCGAGTGTTGTTGAGTCAAAAGCCTAAGACATTGGGTGCCCTGGTTGAGTAAATATCAAATCAGACTTTGTTGTTCTTCAGGTCGTGTTACCTTTAAGCTAAACTTAACTCTTAAGCTGATGGGTGTATAGCAAAGCAGGTGAATGTTCGGTACGCTGATCTTAAGAGATTTTAGGCTCATGGGCTAAGAGATCACCCACAATGGTGACGTTGGGTGAATGAGAGTGCATAGACTTGTGAAAAGGACAAAAATATATCGGGATTTCCCTGTTTTAACATTATATATTTGTATTTAAATACAGTTTTTCATGTCAGTGGTATGGTTAGCTTCCTGAAAAGTTTGTTACCAGGAGCTTGAAGTACATGTTCAGGATCCAGTGCGTATGACTGTTGATCTAAAATGTGGACTGGCCATTCTATTGTTTCCCCTCTTCTGAAGCAGTAATTAGATTTTATATATTTTTTTCTTGTATAAAAGGTAATGGGAAATTCCTCGGAATTCCAGAAAGCCGTGAAGTTGGTGATTGATACGGTCTCATTTGACAAAGACTCAACTGTCCAGGTGTTCGAGGCAACCATCAGGTATGTCGCCCGCAGTTTCTGTCATTCAAACAGTGACAAGGTTAAAGGCTCGCTGTGCTACGTGGGAGATCCAAAGTAAAATCATCAGTAAGGATATCTCTGGTGGGCTTTATGCCATAAATGTTCCTTGACTAAGGTTTTTTAAATCCTGTTATTGAAGTATTGCATCTTGTTTGCATCTTTTCATGTTTAAAATGATTTTAGTGAGTCATGCTATTTGATGGGGTGGTGCAGTGGCAGTCTCAGCTCTCTTTGGGTTGCAGACTGCTACTTTTTTGTTGTTGCTCTTGCAGCAGAGACGCAGATCTGTGCACAACAAACAACCCTGCTGACAGTTTTTCCTTGTCTTGGTTGTTTGCCACGGACCTTCTGATTGCTTTCACTTTTGTTCTAGATGAAAAACAGGCCTGTTGGTCTTAGAGATGAGTTGAAGATATTGTCTGCTATTAAATGGTTTTGTTATTTGAATGACTGCCTTAAACTGTAAACTTGCTAGGATTTCTTTTTATGGGAAAATTTGTTACATAAACTTAATGTCATTTGTAGCAGTAAAATGACTGCGAAAAAGGTAGGAGAATGTAGTCTTTGCTCATAAATAGGCTCGGTATGTTAAAAGCAGCTACTAAGTTAGGTAAAGTTTGCAGAACAGGATCTTGAGGTTTCTGTGGGTAACGAAAAACGACTTCTGGATGTTTTCACTAATGGTGGGGAAAAAAGGAGATCTTTTTCTGTAGTGCCTATAAGATGCATGAAGCAATAATTCTGTTAAACGTGGTAGTGGTAAGGGGTTAGCTGAAGAACTAGGTTCAGGTTCGAGTTAAAACCTGGAGATCTTTTCCTTTTCCAACAGGGTTCTGGGAAGCCTGCTTTCTGCCCACATAATAATTACAGATACCAAACAGCCCTTTGGTGATATGACCATTAAGGATTACGATAACGAACTGTTGCACATGGCTCACGACCTGGCAGTGAGACTCCTTCCAGCCTTTGAGAACACCAAAACTGGAATTCCGTATCCTCGGGTAAGTGAGCACGTCAGCACGGTGCAGAAAGAATCTAAACGCAGCAACTCTCCTGCCCTACAGCTCAAACTCTGCGTCCACATTTCTGTGTGCACCTGGGGTACTGAGCCTGTTACATTGCAATGGAGTGTGGGGGGGAACTGCACAAAGTTGTGGTGAAACGGGCGACGTGTAAGTTGCTCTTGGTGTGTAGTAACCCTTTTCTTTAGGCTGTTTCCTCACCCTGTCTGTATTGTTCCCTGTGGGCCAGCAGTTGTTTGCTTCCATGCTGTATGGCTAGGACGTGCCCTGCCCTGTGCTTTTTCCACATCCGTATTGTATGGTAACAAACAATGCTGCCAGTAAGAGGGTTAACCAGAAAAACTGCAAAGGGAAATAGTTTAAGCACGTACCTTTGCTGGTGACTTGGTATTAATATCATTGTGGTGACAAAATAAAACCTGTCTGAAATAATTGCCACGTTGGGCTTGGTATTTGTCACTGTCTTGAATGCTGCTCAGTAAGCACTCCGGAACACCGCAGTATTCTTGAATGCTGCATCCCTGGTTTTAAACGTGCGATGGATAAGGAGAAGGGCATAAATTCTAGTGGAAGAACTCTCAACCACAAAACTAATTAGCTCTTCCCTGACTGCTTTGAGTTTCTGGGGATGACGGCACTGCTGTACTTCCAGACATGTCGGGCTGTAGACACGTGAGCTTTCATTTCTGCTCAGAGTGCAGTAAAGCAGCTGAGGGTGGCGCAACTTCCCTTGGGTGTTTTGTGCCTTGGGGAAGTCGAGGAGCATTTGCTGGTGAAGCTTTTGATTTCAGGAGCACTAAACTATAGGGGAAACAGTTACTGTGTCACCGTGAAAGAACCTGAATGGTTAAGTAGAAAAGATGAAAAAGCAGATTTGAATTTGGAAGAGTTATCGAAAGGGATATAAAAAAAATAGTAACAAAGTTAGTTCTCACCTTGAGAGTGATCTTATAAATTCAGAAGATGAATTTCAGGATTTTTTAGCAAAGTTTTTTGACCAAGCAGAAATATTCTGGTTTTCAATGCATTGCAAAAACTAATGGAAGAAAAGCTTTCTAATAAATATAAGACTGTGGATCAGAGCACAGCTGTATGAGGAGCAGCCTGCCTCCTTGCTGTTAGCACTCTCTGCTTTACAGGTCAATCTCAAGAGGGGAGTACCTCCAGACAGCAATAATGAAACCTGCACTGCAGGAGCTGGTTCCTTGTTGGTGGAGTTTGGTATTCTGAGCAGGCTGCTGGGTGATTCCACGTTCGAATGGGTGGCCAGGAGAGCTGTCAAAGCGCTCTGGAGTCTCAGGAGCAATAACACTGGACTGCTAGGTAATCTCCTCTGGGGTGGTGCTGTATTCACTGGCTCTATGCTTTAAGCTACCTCAGACTCCTGTAGCAAAACGCCCTGACTCTACAGGTTTCTTTGGTGTATCAGAAACGTTGTTGATCTGCTTTCTCTGCAGCTGTTGAGTCGTACTCTCCTCATGTACTTGTGCTTTCTGTTGAACAAATGGCACTTCGTAATTTCGTAAGAAAAACGGATTACCTGAATGACTCCTCAGGGCACAGCTTTCCAAGACAAATTTTTCATTAAACTGGGAAATGAACCTGAAGTGCTTGTATCTGTATTCCCATTAATATGATTTAGATTGGCAGATGACTAAAAGTACTTAAAATGACTGCAGGTGTATTCTAGTTCCATGGATGAATGCACTGTTACACTTAAATTGATAAGTGGGAACGAAAAAAGATTTTTAAGACTTTGAAAATTTAATAGTTTTAAGTTCTATCTCTTGGATATTTTCTTTTTCTCTCTGATGTACTCAGCTACTTCAGACTAAACCTTTTGTCTGTTCTAAGGGAATGTTGTGAATATTCAAACTGGCCATTGGGTTGGAAAGCAAAGCGGCTTGGGAGCAGGATCAGATTCATTCTACGAATATCTTCTGAAGTCCTACATCCTCTTTGGAGAACAGGAAGACTTGGAGATGTTCAATGATGCTTATCGGAACATTCAGAACCACTTAAGAAGAGGGTAAGTTATTTCACATGAGTATTGATTCCTTAAACATACAAATACTCCAGCAAGTTACAATAGGTTGTGTAGTGTTTTGGTCACCTTCTGGAAAATTTGTTCTCTTTTGTTCTTTAAAAAAGAAAAAAATTATTTCTGTGTTGGTCATTGCAGAAAGGAATTCTAACATTCCCTTCACTAGGCAGCGCTGTAAAACAGAACAAGCGCTGTGTTCTAAACCAGTGAATGTTTACACATGCTTATTGTCATTTGGCAGTCGAGAAGCCTGCAACGAAGGTGAAGGTGACCCGCCTTTGTATGTTAATGTAAACATGTTCACCGGGCAGCTGATGAACACTTGGATTGACTCTTTGCAAGCCTTTTTTCCAGGACTACAGGTAAAGTAAACTTTCGTTTTGTTAAAAACTGAATGACGCAGTGGAGGGATTCTCAGAGAGGCTCGTTCTAATCCTAGCCTGCACGTGAACAAGCATCTCTCTAAGCATCTCTTCTGAGATGAGTGCTAACTTGCAGGCTTACACCTGGCTGTTCTGGTAAGAGAGGCTTGGGGCAGCTTGGCATCTGCATCAGCGTAACAGTGCTTCAGTTCAGCATAATTATGCTGGGTATCTCGGTGTGCTCTGTATGAAATTTGAGATGCTTCTAACTTACCTCGTTTAACCTCAGCATTTGTATACCGTGTTGTGTGGGGAGTGTTTTGCTATGTGGTGTGTTCCTAATACAGAGTAGAAAGTAACTTGCTGGCCTGCAGTATTAAGCATACATGTTTATGGTGTTGTTATACCTAGGTATTGATAGGAGATGTGGAAGATGCTATTTGTCTCCATGCTTTTTATTATGCCATATGGAAACGATACGGAGCTCTCCCAGAGAGATACAACTGGCAACTGCAAGCTCCAGATGTTCCCTTTTATCCGCTGAGGCCGGAGTTAGTGGAATCCACATATCTTCTTTATCAGGTACTTGACTCTTCTGAGCTTACAACTCATGTCTTGGCAAAAAGATTTTTGATGAGAAAGTCACGTTTTACACCCCTACTTCCTGCCATGTCCTTGGGTCACTAGCAAACTGTTAAAACTTAGTGCCTTTGTGTCTGGATGCTCTTATATAGAGGTCTCCGTATAAGCAGTTGACTGCTATGTAATGTAGTTGCTATGTTGCTTGCTTTGAAAATAGCCCTTTTTATAGGACAGGCAGAAGTGAGACTAAACAACCTGTTGAAAAATGGCTGGCAGATTTTTACACAGTAGAGACTTAATAGAAATCACTGAAGTAAGTGTAATAGCTTTCTTTGCTATATTGTCCAGGTACAGTCTCTGACTGGCAGCAGATGCAGTAAACTAAAATAAATTTCTGGCTGCAAGGAAGCTATCAGAGCTTGAATTTATTACAACTTTTACTAGGTTCTTGCTCAGAGTAATCTAAGTCATGTTGCTGTAAAGGTAAGTTTACTGTGACACATGAGAATCTGATACTACTGCGCCTGTGCTCTAAGTGTTATTTTTACAAATTTTCCAGATTGCTGGCTCTACCTGTTGTCTTTTTCCCTTATCCAGGCCACAAAGAACCCATTTTACCTTCACGTGGGAATGGATATTTTACACAGCTTGGAAAACTACACAAAAGCAAAGTCAGTCTCTAGTGTTCTTTACTTTCTCTCACTGCTATATACGTATATTTTTATATAAATGCTCTATACAAACCAATCTGCCAACTGTAGGTAAATCAGGAAACCCGGTCTGTAGGTAAACCAGAAAGCCACAAGTGATTTATTTATTGAACAATTATTTCCCTAATTTGAAAATGAAATTTACTGTCCAGGGACAAATTTATGCCTTCAGAATTTTATAACGACATTTTTAAAAGGGTTTGTTCATGATCTGGGTCTCTTGTGTGCTCACTATGGCGAAATTACCTGTGCATGCAGTGTGACTCGAGAGCATCTTGCTTCTTTGAAAGAGTTTTTCAATACGTCTGTACAATGACGCTGTGGTTGGGCTATTCCAATGATTACAGTCTCATCAGGATACCAGAAATCAATAATTGATGCTTCCATGTAAAAGAGAATTTTCTTTTTAACCTCACCCCTACTGAACAGGAATGGTCTGAAGTTGAGGAAAATTTAGGGAGTTCTTCAAGATCAGAATTTGCGGGAACTAAGCCCAAACTTAACCTTCTATCTTTCAGGTGTGGCTATGCTACATTACACCATGTTGTAGAGAAGACAAAAGAAGATCGAATGGAGAGCTTTTTTCTCAGTGAAACTTGTAAATATTTGTACCTGGTATGTAAACGTTCTTCATTTCTCTTGCAAGTATTGTACACAAAGATGGCACAAGGAAGCAGGTGCTGTTAGAAACTGTGCTAGGCTCTGGGGAGCAGAGGTGTTTAGGTGTCAGAGTATTGGCAGCTTGTGCTCTTCTTTCTTTGTCCCTACCCTAATCTTGGAGGTTTGGGCAGCTGCCTGAGCTGCTGATCCTGAAATGGAAGAGCTGGCAGCTCTTTCAGGGGAAAGCTTGAAAGGAGAGGGAGTGAGACTGGAGGGGAGGTACGGCTCAGCTCTAAGTTAAATTGCTGTAGCCATTTTGCCTGAATAGCAGCAGCCTCCAATTACTCCCCATCAAGCTTTGGCAGTCACAGGAGAAAGCATTTGAGCCAACACTGCTTAAGCTACTCTTCTCAATTTCCTTTAGTAGAGAGAAGAAAAAAGGGGGGGTGGGAGGAGAGGGGAAAAAAAAAACAACCTGTGACTGAATAGCAGCAATAGATGCCAGCCTAGAAATGCCTGCACAGTGCAGCATCCAAAGAGAAGGTTGCTTTAAGTTGACTGAGAAGTTTTTTTTCTTTTGATCTCCTCTTTTTTAACTGCTAAAATAAATCACTTGCATTAAAGCTGTTTATTTCCATTTGCTTTAATAGTAGTTCACCATTTAGCACTGAAAGGTGTGCTTTTTGTGTGAGCCTTCAAGTGCATCTGTGTGCTTTTTAACTTCTTGATGAGGGGAACTTGAAAAATGTTGCACACTTAATCCAGATTTGCCTCTCATGTCTCTTGTTCAGTTGTTTGATGAAGACAATCCAGTGCATAAGTCTGGAAACAAATACATGTTTACTACTGAGGGACATATCGTGTCTGTGGATGAACGTTTCCGGAACTCACTGTGGCAAGACATCTTCTCTGGAGAAGACGACCGCGCAGAAAAAGTTAAACCTAATGAGTTAAAGGCAGTGAACTTCAGTTCTAACGTAAGGAATACACAGACCATGTGTGCTTGTGCTGCTGAGAGGGAATGTATGTGGGCTTAGGCTAGGCAGTGGAAAAAGACAAGTGGAAAAGTCCTGTAGAAAAAGAGCGTTATTTTAAAAATAATAATTCACAGTTGTCATAGTGAGGGGAGTCGCAGTTGAATAACAAGCTGCAGTAGTTTGGCTTGTGTTTGGAATAGTACAGCCCTCACTAAGGAAACGCTGTTTGTTGATGTTGTTTGTGCTTTAAGTTTGCAAAGGGTGAGGGAGAGTAAGGACCAGAAGTGCTGTTGGTTACAATTTTCTGGACTGGGAAGAAGTCTGTGGTCACTGGTACTGAAATACCTGCTGTGTTAAATAGCATTTGGGATCGACTGTTTGCAGATTAGAGTTCTTAAAAATATTCTTGTTTTTTTAACAGTGTAACAGAGTTCCTGATGAGAGGAGGTACTTATTGCCACTGAAGAGCAACTACATGAGGCAGATCGATCGAATGGTGGGCTTGATCTGAATGGTTCTTCAGAGCAACTTTTATGTCTGGAGGAGAATGGGATTTGGCTCTAGACATTCCTCTTCAGCACACATCTGCATATGCTGAGTCACTTGGGTATCCCCAACGCTTGTTAGTTTTTGATTATGGACCTGAAGGGAGATTTTGTTCTCTTACGAGTTCAGTCTTCTGAACTATGGTAACTCCATGTGCCACCTGAATAGAGGTTTCTTAGAGGTTTCTTGTTTTAAGACTTCCTATGAAAAATGTTGCAAATGAAGGTTGAATATACTTTAAAAAAAAGAAAAAAAAGAGAGAAAATTGGCACGTGCCACTTGGCTACCTCTTTGTAGCTGCATTACAGATTTCCCTTTGGAAAAGGGTCAGGTATTTAATTTGAAATGATCTCGGGATTGGGGAAGGAATGGGAAAGTGCAATTTCTTACACCAAGGTTAATTATTCAGTTATTCTGACTAGCAATACACAATCTTAAGTACTTCTCAGGTAGCAACCCACTGGTAGTGGGTTTTTGCTGAAACAAAAATGCTCTGTTTAGGTTAGGATCCTGAAAAGATAACTCTTGATCATACAGGAAGCTATCAGTATAGTCATGAGTTCTCTCATGTACACAAGTGTATAGAACTGCACAGTCAAAAGGGCCTGTAGCTACAGAAACCAGTAATAAAACAATTTAGGTGCCTTTTTTTGTAAGGGAGAGGGGGAGTGAATTACAAAGCCACTCAGCTGTTGAAGCAGCTAACTTGATATAGCTTAGCTGAGCAGAAGTTCCAAGAGTTACGTTGTCTGCCCATGTATCTAGTGCCTCTTCAGGACAGATGCTGCTAAGAAAAGAACTGTTATACAAGTATATGAAGAACAAACTGTTTCGTATTCCTTACAGCATTAATATGTTAGTGCCTTGCATTTTCTTCACTTGTAGGAAAAGCTGAGCTTACTTGGGAAGAGGGATGAAGTATTTTGGAATAGCTAGTTAAAATATGTGGTGGGTCCCAAAGTAACATATGAAGTAACTTGAGTGAGACAACTTTTTTTTTTAATGATGCAAGAATATCAACAGCTGTGCCCCTCCCAAAGAATACTTACCGGCTGGTTTATTCTCTTTGTCAGTGTAATTAGTACAGAGGCTGTCTCTGCATCATCCTAGGGAAGGACTTGGTAAGATGTCTGAGCTTGCAGTGCACATTTCTTTCTGTTACAGCACAGTTTGGTCCATGCCATCATAACAGGATCATGCCTGCAGAAGCTATTGATGCTGACAGCAGTGCTATAATGTAACTGCATACTGTGCCTTTTGGTTCCAGTAAGGAAAGATGAAAAACTGCTGTTGCCTCTTCCCAGCATCATAAGGTACAGCTCAGATATGTTTGAGGAATAACTATATATGAACTTCCAGGAAAAAAGGCAGCACTGTCGTGAGGGATGAAAAACTGAGGGCAAACAACTTAACTCTGTTTTTTCAGCGGCTGCCTGTTGCTTACATGCTCTTTACTTCTGACTGCAGTTGAAGTAGTTAAACGTTGTTGTTGGGTTCATTATTTTTAAATTAGGGCTTAAATATAAGGGCAAACTTGATCTGCTGTATTTTCACCTTCTATGATGATACTGGTTTTCATAAACATTGGTTTTCAGAAGCCATATGTTGCAACTCGGAACATTTCTAATGGATATGAAGTTAGTGCTTAAGAGGTTATTGCTTGAATCTTTAGCATACAGATGCATCTCAGGGACTTCATTATAGAATCTTATATTTCTTGATAGTATAATCTTATATTCAGGCAAAAAAAAAAAATTATCCTGTCTTCCTAGTCTTAATGTATGTGTTTTAACAGGGGTTTTGAAAGGTAGGGGAGGGGAATATGTTCAGATTTCCCAAAATGTTGCAATAGAATCAATTGCCTTGCTATTTGAGGCAGCTGGCAATTTGAACTCTTTTAGAATTACCTTTGCAAATCTTTTCCTAGAATGTCTTAGTTGCCTGTAAACATTGACTGGGCATGCTGGCACACTTCAGTCTGTAAACACCTACAGGAGTGTGGGAGGACACAGCAAGGGAGCGGCTCTGCCTGCTGCAGGAGGGAGAAAGCAGAAGTGTCTGGGGTTTCTGAAACGCTGCTGCTGGGTCAGATCTTCTAATTCTAGCTCTGAAATTAGAAGTGCTTGGTAATGTGGAAGCAAAACCCAGCAGTCTGGTATAGGCCACGTAAAGTGTCAGTGTGCAGGTGCCAACACAAACATTGCCCTTGGTGTGTTTGTGGATGCTTCTGGTAATGATTTTTCCCGGACTTGCAGTTTAGCTCTCTGAATGTGGATTTATGCATCTTGCAATTGCCTCTGTGTTTTGTGCCTTCTAAAAACAAAAACCTGAGCCCTGGTAAGGGTTCCAGCTGAGTGTTATGCACAGAAATCTGTTTCAGAGTTTTCCTCAGAGAATTACACGACTGTAATGAAGTTGCACAAGTGTTCTTCCACCTTGCTTCTTCACTTCTTGTGTATTGCCAGAAACAGAGTTGAAGGTAGCTGTACAGTGGGAACAGTACAGGTGAGTATTGCTGCCTTTCAGCCCTTAGTGGCTCGGACCATTAGTTACAGTGCCAAATAGTTTATGGTCAACTTCTCATTAGAAACTGTGCTGAAATTCATGTTGCCAAGGTGATCCAGCAGTTATCATCCCATAGGAACGGGCTCAGTCTGCTAGGAGACTGGTACTGGCTACGTGCTGAAAGGCTTTGTGTTCCTTAAGAAGCCAACTTCTTTGTTTTAAAAATACAGATAGGTTTTTATTCTGCAATGACAGGGCACATGCTATGCACTAAAATGGAAATTTTTGTCTAAATCAATGGTATCAAAATGAAATTGATAACACTGCTGGAATAACTTACTGAAACAGACTTTTGTATTTCTCAGTATAATGTGCAATATAATTTTTTTCCTAATTAAAAATGCAATGTATGCTTAATTGTTGTTTTTCAACAGTATTTAATTGAGGGTGGGAAACTTGTAAGAGGACCAAATGTGCTTTCATGAAATGTCCGAAATTTTCAAAACTGAGCTTAAATTTTAAAGTTTTGCATTAAAAATTGTGTATTTGAGCACTTTTACTTGTGTTTTTCTTCTGGTGTAGTTTTTGTAAGGTCATTGTGAATCTTACAGGTGATCTCCCAAAGGCAGGGGAAGAACGAGTTTGGGTGCCTGTACCTCATCCCTGCCAGTCACCGGACAGGAAGGCTTCGGGAGGCGAGGGTGAGCTGGGAGTGGCAGTGAGTAAGGGCAGGCACCCCTGGCATCTGTGCTGGAGCACGTCTGTGGCTCTTACTAACATTTTCCTGGGCTTCGCCTATCTGGGGAGCTTCAGACCTCTGACTTCAACAAAGCAACCCAAGGCCTGAATCAGTTCTCCAGCTCTGTTGTGGGTGTGTAGGGCAGCCCTGTGTGAAGAATGCAGATCTCCACCTGTGTGCCACACAGAGTAGGCTGGGAATTCACTTTTTTTTTTTTTTTTTTTTTTTAATGAGCTATCCCCAGCCATGAGCAGCTGTCACCGCCAACAGCATTCCTGTCTCTTACAGCAAATATTGTGTTACTGCCCTTAGAGATCGAGCGTACCGCTGGGTATTTTGGGGGAGGAAGGAAAAGGCTGCTTAACCCAGAACCTGACAATTCTTTTCCTCCACGGATAACTTGTCCAAGGCAGAGACAGAGACCTATTTAGCACAGGAGCACATAATTGAGGTGTGTAAGAAATAGCATTTACTTTCCCTGCGGGAGATTAGGGAGACTTCTCAACCGCATCCTTGCAGCGACATGCAGTAAGTGGGTTTGGAGAAGCAATTGCTGGCTGGTGAGGGGTTTCTTGGCAACTTTATCTGCCTTCACTACTAGCCATAAGGTGTTATATATATATCTGCTGCATTTTCATCTAGCTGAGAACAAGGGATGGCTCCATACTGCAGGGAAAATAAATAAATAAAACAACACATCCCTCCCTGCAGCACAAAAAGCCTCCCCCTGCCCCTCCCCGGCCACCTGTGCAGTGACTCGAGGGGCAGCCGGTGCTGAAGCAGGGGTTTGGTGTGGAATGAGGAAAGAAAGCCTGGTGGCACCGAGCTGTCACCTGGTGAGCAGGTGACTGAGTGACCTGCTGGGGTCTCTTAATGCCACTGCAGGTGGGTCTGTGATGGACATGGTGCAGGTGGGAAGGCACTGACAGCGTTGCTGGGCTCTCTCAAGGCTTGGGAGAGCTGCACGCTAACGAGCTCACGGGGTATTTAAAAATGGATGTGAAAGAAAAGTATTTGACCATATCTTTGATTTTTTTTTTTTTCCTGTATTTGTTTTCTCTGACTGATATCTGTTCTGTCGCACGTTTTGTAGTCCCAATTCAAGGGCTACTGGAGCTGACAGGGCATTTTGTTGTCTGCCTTTGGCTCCTGATCAAACTCCAAGTTACGAGGAAATGCCTATTGACTGTTAGTGATTGTGGAGACTGGATTTTTGTTGTGGTTTCACTTTTTTTCTGGAAATTTTTGATGATGATTTTTTCTTTCTTTCTAATGGTGCTTTTGCTGGCTTCAGACTGACAATTCCTTAGTACCTTCAGTGGGCTGAAGTCCTGTCTTTGAAGAACCAGAAAACCTTCCCTGCAGTTGCCCATTTACTGGTGGTGTCACTGCCCTGAGCAACTGTTTGCTGTCCCTATTTACCACGCGCCTTATCTCGTTTTCCCTCTTATCTGCTGTTGGAAAGTCGGTGGGCTGGAAAGTGGCTGTTACGCCTCTGAAACAGAATGGTTTTGATTGTAGATTCTCTGATGTCCACGTTTATTGAAATAACTCCAAAAAGCTTCTATTCCCATTCTCACTTTTCTGGCAGGTTGCGTTCCCGTGCCTTTGGTGTGAGCGGTGTAGGTCTGGTCTGCTTCCACAAGAGACCACTCTTGTGCCACTGTTTGAAATGTCTGCTCTGGAGCCTTGGAACAAAAGTAATAGCTTGTAGGCGGAGTGTTTGGAAATGTAGCTTTATAGCTTTGGTGGCGCTGCTTCTCCTTCAGGTGGAGCTGCAAAGCGTTGAGGAAAGATGAGTGAGAGAAGTGGCGACGTGTCCCGCTGCCGGCAGATTGTCCCAGCAGCACAGCTCAGGACAAAAATGGTTTCTGCTAATTCAGAGACATTTACCTGTGTCCTTGCTTGAAACTTCTTTTAGGGAGAATTTTTATTTCACTGATCACCGTTTCTATTTATTCACTGAAAAAGATAAGTACGTGTTCACTAAAAGCTGCTTTGTATGATGTTTGCTTTGTCCCCCACTTAGCTTAAGCAGATGAGAAGGCCGTTTGGCCTTTGTATTGAAAAAGCAGCTATTTTCAAAGACAATTTAATTTCTGTTGCCTAAAATTTTTGCATGGCTGTAGAAAAGGACAGCTGGGGATTGCTGCTGGAGCCTTGCATTGCAGCAAAGAGGACTGACTGGTCACTCCCGGAGGAGATGGGAGGGTTTGGTTCCTAGTAGAGTAACTCTGTGAAGTTCTCTGAAGCCATTTATTACTTGGATAGTGCAGAACACCATCTCGTGGCTTGTGGTGTGACAGAAACGGCTGGCAGAATGGCTGAAGAGGGGGCTGCGATCCCGAGACGAGCGTGCTGAACTCTGCAGGGTGCCGCGTGCTGCTGCGCTCAGCGGAGCCATTTGTGGGGAAGGGATGCAGTCTGCCTCAGCTGTGTTGTTCTGGATTGGGTGCTTTGGAGAAACGAAATGAAACCGCTGTGAAAATGATCCTGGTGTGTTTATGACCACCTCTGAAACATGGGAGGTGGGGGCGTTGGTGCTGAGGGATCTTTGCAGCAAAATGGCTTCCTGAGCCTGTCCCATTACCAGGTCCCTACAGCCAGCTCTGTAGGCCTGGTGGCCAAAAAAGGGGCAATTACTTGTGCCCCTTATGGGCATGCCAACAGCAGGCAGCTTTCAGGGAGCCTTTGTAGATCCTCGGGGCAGCTCTGGACTGCAGGTGCCCTGTAAAATGAAGTCAGGACTCTGCCATTGCTGCCCCTCTGTCACTGGGCGCTGAGCTCTCGGCCTCCTGTGGGCACCTCTGACAGGGCTCAAGGCCGCGATCCCATGGTGGATTTACTGGGGCTGGGAGGAAGCCGAGGGAGGCCCAAGTCTCTCCTGCCCCCTGCCCACTCCTCTCTGGGTCCATCTCTGGTTTGGTGCCCAGAGGGGCAGCTCTACCTCTCAGTCCCGTCTGAAATCTGCATCCAGCCCTGCTGCCATCTCCACATACGTATTTAGGGAGTGGATGCTTAAATTCAAACGATTTAACCCACTGTTTCAAATGAAATAATGTGCAAACAAACTTCTGGGGTCCTCAGCTGCTTGGCAGGGTGCTTCAGGCTCCCCAGGGGCCTCCCCCTATGGCAGCACGGATCTGTCCTTATGGATCTTGTTGCAGAGCTCTGGAGGTAGATCATAAAGCACAACGGCATTTGCCCTCGTGATGTGAGGCAGGTGCTCTAAAACTGTGAAAGAAACATACCAGAAAAATTATAAAAAATTATTTTCCTTTATTAATAGTTTTAAATAATTGAAACTACTTGCCCTGTAAGGCCCAGAGGCTTTCACAGTAATGGAAATCTGCACACTGTTAATTTTTTAAAGTGTTCATTTGGTGGAATAAGTAATTCTTAACATTAACAGTTCTTGAAAAGTACCTCGAATCAATTATCTTCATCACATGAAGGTAGTGTTAGCAGCCTGGCATTACGTCCTTTTGTCAAGGAGCAGTGTTACCTTAACTTCAGATGAAATATAAAATTCTGTTTTGAAAAAATTACTGCTTTTGCCTCTTCTCTTACAGAGGAGATTGATTTTTAAAGCAGCCTTCAGGAGGAAAAATAAAAAGGAGTTTTTAAATAAGCATTTTTAATAGAACAAATATCCCCTTACCCTCAGATGCTGCTTATGAAAAAACAAATGATGCAGTAGATACAGATTTATTTATTTATTTGAAAATGACTTCTCCTCCTTTCCTTTTGCTTCCATTCCTGCAGATGAGTGCAGCGCAGATGTACCACAGCAGAGCACGGATCTGCATTTTTATGCACATCAACAGGCTTTTTGCCATTTTAATATGCCGTTATTAAGCAGTGAGGTGCTTTGTGGAGAGTACTAAGAATAATTAATCCATAATTCACCAAAAGAAAAATCACATCCAACAGGCTTCATTTTCTTTTCGCCAACTTTTTTTTTTTTTTTCCCTGTTATTATTATTTTTGCCCTGTGTAAGCCTCAGCCAGCGTGTTTTTGCACCCGATTGCACAGTGACTGAAGAGTGATGGGCTGAGCTGCTTTGCTGCCCGGAGGGGCCGAGCAGGTTGCGTGATATTATAAAGGCTGTGATAATAGCAAGTGACATTTTGATGGGAGTTTTATGCTTGCTGGGTCACCGAGGCTGGTGGCTGCTCTCTGAGATAGCGAGAGGAGAAATGCTGGTGGGCATCTGGAAAGGGGAAGCTCTGGAGTCGCCCCCTCCTGCCCCAGGCTCGGCCGGGGAAGCCCCCGTGCCCGTGGGGCTGCGTGGGAGCCATGTGCTGTCCAGCACTGCTGATCCCAGCCACAGCCGGTGGGCATCTGCTTGCCACAAAAATAAAAATACTGAGCCAAGCTCATTAAGGATACCAGGATTGATGCCTTTCATTTGAAGTGGGCTACATTCCTGGGAGCAGTGGAGTTATGCCACGGACGCGGTTGTGCCTCAGCGTGGGTGGAAGGTTCTGCTTATTCTGGCCTGCGGGGAGCCAGGAGGGCGGCCTCCACAAACCTCTCCTCGGACCTTCGCTGCTGCCAACATCCAGTGGAGCTGAAGTGACAGCAGCATCCCAGGTCCCAGTCAGGAGCCCAAAATCGCATCTCTCTGGCCGGGCCCTCTGGGGTTTGCGGTGACTGCAGGAGCTGCAGCAAGTGGTGCCTGTGCACCAAGGGGTTGTCTCTGCCACCTCGTGCTCCCCTGGGGCATGGGTGTCCCGGACGGCAGCCATCCGAGTCCTTCACAGCTTGCTGTGATCGTTAACATCCAAGTAACGGGTGTTGTGGTGCTGTGGTTGTTGTGCAGCAGCTCCTCGTGGGGCACGCTTTGATAAGGTTTACGGCTCC
This sequence comes from Anas platyrhynchos, assembly GCF_047663525.1. Classification (NCBI taxonomy): domain Eukaryota; kingdom Metazoa; phylum Chordata; class Aves; order Anseriformes; family Anatidae; genus Anas; species Anas platyrhynchos. The sequence continues at coordinate 1,742,383 of NC_092599.1, read as the reverse complement.
TCGGCTGCTGAAATGGCTCGCCTAAAAATCCTGGGATCTCAGCAGCTGGCACGGGTTGAAAACGTGTGGTGAGGAGAAGGAAAGAAGGGCTGCGATGTTGATATTGAGACTGACTGAAGTTCAGGCCATTTGTTGTGTGGTGTGAGACCACAGAGATGAAACCACGGCCTGCCCTGAGCTCAGCGCCTGTGGGTTTACCCACGGCTCCCTTCATCCTCAGCACGCTTCTGCACTGAAACCTGCGGGTAGAGCAAGGATGGCACGGCGTGAAGGGGGTTAAGGTGATGTGCTTAAAACTTCCGAAATGGAAACGCTATTAAAAATGTATTATTCATAATGTGAAAAATGTAGCTTTTCACTTCTGTTGACATACAATTATTAGGTGTTTGAGGATTACTGTACCTGAAGTTGTTTTGCTACTGACGCAACATGAATGAATATCAAAACTTTTTGAAGCAAGGAAGTGATTTAGAAATCCCGTGCTATGGTAAAGAAAAACAAATAGGCCTTGTCTGTTAGCATGTAATGGCCCTAAAAATATACGGTTGCAATTTCATGGCTGACCTGTGCTGTAATTTGATCGTGATGACTCAGGAGCTGAACGCACATTTACATTTTGGTCGCCTGCCCGTCAGCAAAACAAGCACACGGCTTCTGCAGGGCCGGGTGGTTGGATGCAAAGGCGACCTGGTGAGACTCGAGGTGCTCCCCAGGGACCACCGGCACCCTTCCACCCTCCTGTTTGTCTGTGTAGGATTGTGTTTCTCAGCTAATAACCAAAACCCTGGGTTTCGGTGTCCCTGGGGACACCACTAAAACCCTGAGGTTTGGTTTCTGTGTCAGCCTGGCTGGCTGGGTTCATCCAGTGGTGGTAGGGGCAGGATGGGTCGCACCCTGCAGGCTCCCCCAGACCACGGGGCAGGGCAGAAATGGGTGCTCAGCCCGTCCTCTCCCTTCCCTTTTCGGTGATCTCACTAGCTTTATGCTGGAAAGATTTCAGCACTGAGCAATGTTTCAGTTTGGTGATTAATTAGTACTGCTGTTAATACAAGATGCAACTCCATTAGATTAATGTATCTTATTGGTCAGGCCTTAATTAATTAGGTAATAAAACCGACCCTAAAAAAAAAATAACTCAACAGCGGTTAATGAAACCCATGGATCTACTTATTAAGAATTAAAACCTTTCTCTATTTAATATTTTTCTGCATTATTAAACCCTGCTTGGTTTCTTTGTATGGTATGTCCCGTTAATGATGAGAGTCTTATTTCTGAATTACTTTGTGTGAGCCCAGAAATCTAGTATTATCTAATTAGGGAGAACTCTTCCTGCATAATAAATACAGGAGCAGCAAAATCAATTTGTTCCAGGCACTTTGCATTACTCTTAAAAAATCCAATCTGATAGACCGTATATCAGTTCTCACAGAAGAAAAGTAGAAATGCCATGGGAACATTGACAAACTGCCCCAAATCCCATGTTTTCGCCATGGTTTAGGTTACAGGTGTTCGTCAGCAGCCTCTGTTTGTGCCCCAAGAGGATGCTCTTGGCTGGGCCAGCACAGCAAGGAGGGCTGGGGATGAGTTGAGCCAGGAGGGCAGTGGGGCCAGCAAAAAAGATAAGTATGAAGGGCACACCCGATGTCACTACATTTGTCCCCACCCCTGTGCTCTCTGGTGAGTAATTATTTTGGTTCCAGGAACAGCTCGGCTCCCAGGAGCAGGTCAGGGCTGGGTGGAGCGGTGCTGGCTCACACGGTGGGCGAGAGATGCGATAAAGCAGGTTTTGCTTTGTTTTCCAGTTTATTGCCTTATCCTTTTTCTTTCCCATGCCTGGGGCCAGGGATTTCATTGGGATTTGCTGTGATAAAAGTTCAGCAACTTCACTGCAGGAGCAAATTTGAGGCTTTAATACTGAAAGAATCCAGAGGATCTCTTCTCACCTATTTCACCCTGTCACGTCAAAACATTTATGGACAAAGCCTGAGTGTGTGGAGGCTTTTTGGAGATGGCAGCAGGCGGTGCAGCCCAGCACACGGGGATGGGGACACATCGTGGGGACACCATTAGATTAATGCCTGAGGTTTGGCTGACTTCTGGAGCAAGAGCCTGCGGTAAGTTATTGTTCTGAGAAAAGGAGGAGACTCTAAGCTCCATTTAAAACATAATTAAAAAGATATAAGTGGATTCAACATTAACAAAAATTAGATAAATGCAAACAATAGAAGGCAGAGAAAACTGGGAAATGTAAGTAATGTTCCAGCCCCATTAAAAGTCTGTTCTAACGGCAGCCCTTCACGGTAGAGGAATGACAGTAACAGCCCTGCTTATTGCCGTCTGCTGACTTTAAAGCTGCCTTGAACTGACCATCGTGGGATTCACGGCACTCGCATTAATCCAAGGAAATTTGTAACCTGGTTTTCTGGGAAGCAGTCTGAAGCCAATGGTGGCAGAGGGCTGCTGGGTTCTGGATATAACTCTTAGTGCTGTATACCAGGAAAATAGCATGAGAAAAAGTTCTTGGGCAGCTTGGCCTAAGTAATTATCTGAGTAATTATCTTTGCTTAATACTAAAATAAAGGTAAATGACTGTAAAATAATGATTAAACCCCTCAATGCAGTATAAATTATTGAAACTGTGCCACAAGTTACCACAGAACTGCCACAAATAAAATGTTGGTGCCTTCCCTGGACAGACTTCTTTAAACATAAAGAATTTCTGATAGAGCAACAAGCAAGGATTTTGTCTGCTGTTTTTAATTTTAAACAGGCTGCGGCCCATAATGAGCAGCTTTCCCAGGGCTGTCGGAAGGACGGTGATCAGAAATGCAGGAGTGCACCGCAGATAGAAGAAAACGCAAGTTTTGTCCCTTTGAAATGGGGGAATGAGTCAAGCTGGAGCCAAGAAGAAAAATGTCACGCCTGCAGAGACATTGCATTGGCTTCTGTAATGTAACAGGAGCGGGCACAATAAATTAGCGGAGCCCTGAAATTAAAATTTCTTATTCAGGAAGTTTTGGGCTGGCTTGTGCTGCCAAAAAAATGATCGTGGAGCAATTACGTGGTAATAAAGCTGGGGGGGTTTAATCAATACTGCAGGCTGTGTACACTTGCCTTTTTAATTTAGAGGTTATGGCTTTTAAATGCCATTCTAAAACTTGCTCTTAGATTAAGGATTAGTTTGAGGTCTGTGCCCCGAGGTCTGCCTACTGACGCCTGTCCTGCTCCGAAAGCTGTCCAGCACCAGTCTCTGGGTCTGGGACCTTTTGTCTTTTGCCTTCTAAATATCAAGCAGAGCTTTAAAGCAGGAGTTTTTATTTTCTTGGGAAGAAGATGGGAAGTTTGCAGTGCAGTTCTCTGACTTGTGTTGAGCTGTTGCTGCTCTGTTTCCTGGCAGTGAGGTTTTGGGGTCTGATCCTGTTTTTCCTTGGCCGTGAGCAGCACGAACCTGCTTCTGTTTTATAGCTTCCCTGTTGCAACTTCCAGGCTATGGTAGCAGGGAGCCTGCCAGTATAATTACAATGTGTAATTTATCTTTGGTTCTCAGATACTCCAGTGTAATTTCCTGGAGGGATAACTCAAATGATAATGAATGCACGGTTATGAAAGTTGCATTGCTTTGTAATAATAGTAAAAATGAAAGGTAAATTAAACAAAAACGTATTAGGGTACATTATGCTGAAACGGAGAGGTATTCACCTCTGCTGGGGCTGCAGGTTGGGATGAGCTCCTGGTGCAGAAGTGCAAGTGCTGGGGTTTGCAGGGGCAGATCCCATCTGACACACTGATAAGGGTGTTATAGGGTCAGACTGAGTCCCAGTGCTGCCGAAAGCCAAGCGTGGGGCTCAGCACAGGCTGGACCTGGGGCCATGACCATGGCCAGGATCTGCTAGGAGCCCCCACAGAACCCCCGGGACAGGGCAGGGACATGTGGGGCCTGCTGCCTCCTGGTCAGGCCTTAAAGCAAAGAGTTGGGGTTTGTGAGGGGAGGCCTCGCCATTAGCATGGAGCTGGAACCTCAGTGCATTGTATAAATTAATTGAGCTGAGAGCCCTCCAAGTAAACAAAGACGTAATTAACTTCTGCTGTATCAGTTCTAATGGATTAAAAAGAAAACTAAAAAGTGATGTGCTGAATTAACCGCCTCTTTTTCAGCTTTCTTACTGTATTTTTCCCTTATGACTAAGGTGCTGGATGCACAAGAAGGAATGGGAGCATCAAAGAATTGAAGAATTGAGTCAAATCAGCCCTTACACGATGTTCTCCAGCCGCAGCAGAGTCCCCTGCCACAACCACGGCCAAATCCTTTCCAAGAAGGAAAATTCAGAGACTTTGTGGTGCAAAGTGACAGCGTAAGCTTCAGGAAAGGAGGGAATAAATAGCCGTGACCCAACTTATTTTGGGCCAGGGTTTGGTACAAAGTCCTCTTACATCAACAGTCCACGAGGCCACCTCCCTGCATGGCGTTTGTGGTTGGAGAGGCTCCGCATGGGACCCCAGAGCTTCCAGCTCCTTACAGGAGCTTCATGAATTTCGGCACAATTTCACATTTATTTGGTTCCATAATCTTCTACAAGCATCAACGTGTAGTTAAACTTTTCTCTGCTTTGGGCCCTTGCAGGTAATGGAAAATTAAATCTGTTTCTCTTGATGGTTTTCACAGCAAAGCAAACCACCCTGATTTTGGTGCTGTGTAAGGCTGCTGAGGAGCAGGTTGCATTTGTGAGCACCTCCCAGCCCTGTAAGTCTCCTTGCTCGCCTGGTTTATTTAGGCTGCAAAGCCACGCGTGCTTTTGCTCGGCAGAGTTACAGTGCTGTTTTGCCTGTTAGGACAGATGGGAACAGAAGGTGAAAGAAAGCTTTTTAAGAAATAATGAATTTGGAGAAAGCCAAGGAGGTACAAAATTATTCTCAAGATATAATTATTCCAGGGAATGGAAACACAGCCTTCTTGAACTTGCCTCCTCAGGGTTATATTAATATGAAGCATTTAATCATTAGGGAGAAGAAATTAGTTCACCTAGATTGATCTCTAAGCTGCACCGGAGAGTTGGACAAAATAATCATTTCATAAACTCCCTCAGAATAATAATTCCCCTGAGCTGTTAGGCTGAAGGGCACCAGCCCCTGACCCTGGGGGACCCCGGTGTGGAGGGGAAGGAGGGGAAGGTGCAGCTCTGGGCTTCTCTCTGGGACCTCGTGGGGTCTCCAGGTCTCCGAAATATGTTCTGCGGGGGGCTGGAAGGGTTGGTTTGGGGATGCTTCGGGACAGCACGTTTTGCTTCCCAGTATTTAGTTGCCTGTGAGCATAAGGAATTGTTGTTTTAGCAGCTCCTGCTCGGTGTTCAGTCCTGTGTGCAATGGGTAAAACTGTCAAAGTTTTCCTGAAAGGTGGAAAAAACAGAATAATGGTGAAAAATGTTGCAAATCGTTACAATGATCTGACGAGATATCTAATCATAGCTAATGCTCAGGGGGTCTTTGCAGACAGCCAGGCTCTGTGTTTCTGGCCTTCCCCTGATCTGTGAGGGATGTGGCAGGACGTTCTCATTTTTACAGAGCTCTTTCAGGTCTGCAGATGATTTTATTTATTTATTTATTTTTGGATTTCAATGCACGATTCACCTTTCACTGATTTTAGTGTTTGAAGTTAAAAAGCAACACTGTCAGGGAGCCCAACCTGGGGGCAGGAACTGTGGTACAAAAGCCTCGAGGGCGAGGAACATGAGCACAACTCAGGAATTGGCGAACCTACCTGCACCATGGGTCAGTAGGGGGCTCCCAGTCCGAACTGGGAGCCAACCAGTTTGACAGCGGTCCATTAGGAGCAGAGTCACTTGGGTACCTCGCTCATTTTAACTGGTTTTCAAACTTTGTAAACTGCTTGTTGTTACAGTATAGTATCAGGAAAAATAAGTGAACAGATGATTTCATGAAAAAATAAATAAAGGTAGGAAAATCCAAACCAGCAGCTGAGAGTACCTGAGTCTGTATTTCCCTTTAAGTCCCTTCAGCAGTGAAGATCGCTGTATAATCTGCAGCAACAGCTTAAAAATGTATCCAGAGCAATATTCTGACAGCAGCACTGCCAGAACCAGCAGGAGACCCGTGAAAAATGGTGTGTTTGATCGCCGAGCTGCCTGCAGAGAGGGCTGGGCACTGGAGGCTGGAGGAGAGGGTTCCCACGAGCATTTTGGGGATGTATCGTGGAGCTTTCTGGAGGAAACAAAAAAAAGCCTGTAGCTGGCTATTGCCAAATGACTCAGAATAATGACAGTGTTAGCAGTAAACAGTTTTAATTTATACAGGTGACATTTAAAATGCAAATCAGACCTTAAGATAATTGCTGGAAATAAGGAGGTCTCTGTTGGTTTAGGGAATATTTCCAGTTTCTATGGAAATTATTTATAACGCAGTGAGATCAATGCAGAAGCTTCGGTCTTAGGAGACTTGGCTGGAGTTGGTCCTCTGTGGAGTGAGAAGACTTGTTTAAATGATTGCATGGGGACGGAGCGTATATGCTAGATTATACACGAGGAATAAAGTGTTCAAATCTTCCCAGCACAGGGGGCGTTTTCATCCCTCATGCCTTTATACGTGCTGTAGGAAGGAGGGATGAAGCCTGACTCGACCTCGTCCGGAGCAATCATCCCCTCCTTGCGGCAGGTGAACTAGCACAGAGCATCCTCCTGGAGACATCGGCCTCGTTGTCTGATTTATAATGGGTTTCTCCCCCATTTACACCCACTGGTCTTGTCTTGTGCTTTGATTTCATCCTCTTGCTGAAGCTGGACTTCAGTGAGAGGCTCTAGGGATTTTTTTTGAGGATAATTGAGTGTTTTTTTTTTTTCTTCAGATCAGCCTCCCGCAAAACCTTTAATTTACTTGATATTCATCCTGCTTTGTACCTTGCTTCCGGGTTTATTACTCAATATTTCTGTGCGCCCTGCCACTCGCGTGGTTCGCGGTGAGACCCAATCTCGTTGTTTCCATCCGAATGCTTTCTCATTAGCGGGCGTGGGTGGGAAGGTAAAACCCACATGGGCGCGTGTGCTCCCCCCACTGCGTGCGTACAACCATCTTCTGGCTCCGGGAAAGGCATAAAAACTGACATTCTGGCTAGAAAGGGGACACCTCCTGCACCTTTGGCTTCCAGTTTATGGATGTATTTCTTGTCCTTGTGAGGTGGGACACCAGGAGAGCGCCGTGCAGTGGGGCAGCCAGGCCAGCGGGCTGCTTGGGGGAGCTCCCCCAGCTCTGACAGCACGGTGCTGCTCTGCCCTGTGCTTCTGGTAATGCCGTGCTGCCAGCCCGTGGCTCCTGCACTGCTGCCTTCCCTCGAGCCCACCGCATCGCTGCTCTGCGGGGTGACAATGCCATGGAAACAAGCAGGATGCGAGGCCGTGTCTGCTTCCAGAGATGCTGCGCTGTGTGAGCTGAGCAGACCGGGCTGGGGGAAAGAAATGAGTTTTTCATTAATGTTACCTATTGGTAACATTATTGGCGTTGCCACGAGGCAGCTGCCGGCAGGGTTGCAGGACACTGAGTTACTTGGAACGAGCTTTTTATGGCTGTATTCTCAGAAAAACACCCCCTGCCCAGGCACACCGGGCTCCCAGCAGGGCCATACCTGACCCCACAACTTCCACCCAAGCCTTCTCCATCACCATCAGGACAAGCGTATGCAGTTACTTGCCCCCATCTAGGGCCAGGCCCTTGCCAAGGTGTGCACTGATGCGTTTTTGTAGGTTTGAGCTGGTTGGGGGGAGCTTGGAGCCTGCTCTGTGCAAGAGGCTGCACGTTAGTTGTTGCAGTGCTATCTTTTAATCCTTTGCTGTTTGCGTCGCCTGCACTCAAAATACAGCAACGTGCTGGTGTGTCTCCTCTGTCTTTAATTAGGCTTTCTTATTTGGTTTAAATTCTTTTTCATATTCGGGTTAATAGCTTGCAGTTGCACTTCACATTAATGTTTTTATTAAATGATCAATTGTTTTTGCAGGTTAGAGAACTCAGCAAATCAGCAAGCTATTTATAATAAAAGCTGTACCCACTTGATAGCTCTTACAAACCATATAAAATGAACGCTACTCACATTTGCCCATGTTTATAACAACCCTAAATCCTTAACCACTTATTACACTGCTTTTTATACCTTATTTATCAGTGGCTGCACCCTCCTTAGGCAGCAGGCTGTGCTGAGTGTGGTGGCTGGAGGTGAAGCTGGCTGCAAGAAGTGTTCCCATCCCCGTGCTGCCCCTACGGCTGTGGTGGTGTCACCAGCACCCAGTGGGGGTGACAGCAGCCAGGGCTCTTCCTCAGCCCCTGTTAAAAGAAAGTTTGAGCAGGAGCAGCCACTTGTCACAGTGAAGGTTGAAACCAGTTGGAGTTTTGCTTTCTGTCTATACGGGGAAAGTGGGAGTGAGTCAGGGAGGTGTCCTGGAAGGAAAAAGGATGCTCCTGCTCCCTCTGCAAAAGGATTGCTTCAGAACTGGCAGCCCCTTGGACCTCAGAGCCATCACTGCCAGGCACCTGGTAAGGATATTGTTCTGTACCAGCACCAGGTGCCTGCTGAGGATGCTGTTCTGTGCTGTGCCACCGGAGGAAACTCTCGATGAACCCAGGTGGGACGAGGTCCAGGAGCTTTTAATGTCGTTCAGGGCTCTGCAGTAATGCTCAGTGCCTGCTTACAGCCAAAGCAGACACCAGAGGTCTTTGGGGGGTGTGCTTCACTCTTAGGACATTTGGTCAAGGAAAGTCAGGTTTTGGGGAGAGGCCAAGTCATTCACATCTCCCATGAATTGCAACAAGTCTCTGGAACGTGTGATTTTAGGAAAAGGCAGTGGGGTGAGCGTGGTCCCTGCTCTCCCTGACAGGAGGGAGCAGTTCGTCCAGGATGAGTGGTTCATCAGGGCATGCCCGCTGTGCTGCAGGTCGTTAATAGGTATCACAGATTAAAAATAATGACCTTCTCACAGCCACTTCACTCCCTAAGAAGGACAGCAGTGGGCTGCATTTAAAAGGCTCTTCAGTCCCCAGCTCTGTTACCGCGGGGCTGTTGTGAGCTCAGGTACGGACCATAATCTGCACCGGTTAACGCTGTGCTTAGGAATTCAGCATGAATCGCACGAACTAAAGCACATTGATTAGGGAGTTGACTTCCACATGAGGCTGATTCATCCAATTTTTATATTGCTGGCTCAACAAGTATCAGCTAATCATCTCCTGTGAATGGTTTCGAGTCACCACTTTGCTACAGTCGGCTGGCAAGTGGCCACTGGCAGAGGGCTGGAGCGAAGAGCAGCGCCTGGCACCCGCCTGCAGCGGCGTTCACAGCCCCACACGGGGCAGGGGCAGAGACCTCGTGGGGCTGGGTGCTGCCCCGTGGGCCTCTTGTCCTGCAGGAGGCTGGGGATGTGCAGGGGGACAAACTGGGAAGCAGAAGTTGAACGAGGAAAGGGGGAAAGCCAGGGTTTGGAGTCGCCTGTGGGAGGGATTTGCAGTTTAGAGCCCGTGCTCAAGTGATGATGTGCAAACGCCTGCAGCTTTCGGTGAGATGATTGCTTTTCTTATAAGAAATGGATATAGTGACACGATCTGTATTTTGGGGGGGAGCTTCAATGTAAATCACGGAGCCGCTTCCACCTCGTCCCAGTGCGTGGAAGGCGCGAGGCTCTCAGTGCAGGAGTCACAATTAAGGAACAATTATCTCCCGTGTCTTGGGCTGATCTCCAGGTCATCCTGGCATTATCGCTTCTGATCTCATTATGAGTTTAAAATATGCACTAAATTGGCTCTTAATTCTATAGAAAAGGTCGAGCTTGCATTCTGCGGGAGTCAGGGGCGTGCTTAATGGGAAGATTTCCTCAAGGACAAGAGGTGCTGGGTGCTTTCCCTTCCTCCCTGCTGCCAAGCAGAAAATATTGTATAAAGAGAAGCTCACTGAAACGCAGGCTGCTGAATGTTGGGTTAGTTCCTGCCAGTGGAATTAGTTAAATAATAAATTCCGCTGATCAAGGTTTTAATATAAACATAGAAACCCTTTGAAGTGTAAAAGGTGCTGCTAAAATGCGGCATTTGTGTAATGTAGGTAAACTTCAATTTAACAGAATGAAGATGAGGATTTTTTTCTTTTTTTTTTTTTTTTTTTTTTTTTCAGTTATTGTGTTGGCTGCTATTTTTCACGCCTTCCGGAAGGCAAAAACTAAATGGAAACAGGACTCATTGCCGTGTTCACTATTCAAACATTTTAATATATATTGCCTGGCAGTGCAAGGGCAATAATTATGTAGGCCTATCTTACCTGCAGAAATGGATTACCTGGGTCCATGTTTCAAGAAGAGCTGTGGCTGGGCTGCGAGGAGCTGTGAGCATCCCTCCCTTCCCCTCCCCTCCCTTTTTGTGGTGTTTTGTCTAGGTTTGCTTGTAAGATGCAAGCCGGTCATGCCAGCAAGTGAGGTCAAGGCTGAAACACGCTCACGGTGTGTGTCTATGGCTCTCCAGGAAGGCAGCAAGAGAGAGGAAAGCTGGATGCTCTTCACACGGTGCTGATGTAAAGGTGGCCTAATTTATCTGGCAGCCGTCACAGCTGTTGCCCCTTAGCCCCAGATGCCTGGGCTGGCAAAATCTGTGTGGGGTGAGCTGGGGCCAAAGCTTTGGGGCAGCTGCTTCTGAGTACTGGGCTGCGAAACCCGTGCCTTTGCTCCCTGCTCAGCGCTCTGGGGTGAGCAAGAAGAAGCTCCCAGGGTGAAGCTGCTGCATGGTTTGTGCTGCCCAACCTTTGGAGTCCCAGGGGGCTCCCTGGGGAGGCTGCATGCAGGTGTCAGTGTGTGTGTATGGCTTCTGCGCCTGGCAGCGCTGCATGTGGTGGACAGGTGTGTGAAAGGTGTGTAGGAGTGAATCAGAAATCGCAGTGCTGCATCATTTATGAACCTCACACAGGCAAAACCCGAGTTTTCCCTGCTGCATTAGAGAAGGACGAAATCCATCATTTATAAGGCTGAGAGTGAAGATGCTCTGAGACAATCTGCTTGACCTGCTGGGTGTTGTGGATTACAGAGCCAGCTCGGTACAGTACCGAGCGCCTGGCTGGCATTCATATCACAGAGACCGAAATCTTCTTCGCTACATAGCCGAAACCTTGCATGCCCTGCCCTGCTAGGCACTAATTAAAACTACCTGTGTAGCAATTTACCAGTGTAGCGTTGATGGACATCTATTTAGTAAAGGACGCAACTGCTTTATTAACATTAATGAGCGATGGTAGACTTTGTAAAAAGGGCAAAAAAAAGGTCGTGCTTAAATCATCGCATTATCAGACTTAATTACAACAAGTTAATTTGTTGTTTGCCTGCCTCGCAGATGTTTAGGAAAACACATTCTGTACTTCATATATCACACATCGATGCTATTGCTCTTTATGCTATAGTTAATATAGTCATTAGAGCTGGCCAAGGATGACGGTGATGGGGATTATTGATGAATTGTTTTCCAGCGCCTTGCCGGCCAAATCCATTAATGATGGCGTGTACCAAGCACAATGCCATCCTTGTCCCCAGCTATACGTCTTGTCCGTGCTCACCTCTAGTAAAATACAAATAGTAACAATAAATAATGGACTAGCGCTGCACAGGGTGTGCTGCTCACTGTTCCTGTGGCATCGGACGTGCCCTTCAGTGTTTCCTGCCATTGCAGAGAAAACTTCCTGGGTCCTCCTTCCCCTTGGTGGTCTGCAGGTGTGTCAAGCTTAGGGTTAGGAAATTCGAATAATTCACTCGTACAGCCACTTTACATTCAGTGACTGCAGGCCCAACAGTCTTCTGTTCTATGGGACTTCCACCAGTGCTTTTCTCATAATTTTTTTTTTTTTTTTTTCTTGAAAAAAAGATAATAAGTGTAGTCCCAGACTGAGCCCTAGGAAGGGAATGGAAAGGCTCCCTTGACATAAACATGGTTTCGATAATGATGAGGTCAAACTCTGCTCTTCATTAGCATCTCCCACAGCCAGAGACAGAGCCCAGCCTCCCCAGATCTCCCATTTAACAACTTTCCTGGTGATCTGCCTGGTGCAGGCTGCAAAACGCTCTTACAGGAGGCGAAGGCTCTGTTGGCTCTCTTTGCTCACTGTGTTTTAAACTGACACTCACCCAAATGCTGCGCCTCTCCGAACTACTGCTTTTGTGATTAGACTTGTCTACATTGCTATCACTTAATAAAGCGGCTAAACGCCTAGGGAGAGGTAAAAATAAGCTTTGCTTTACTTGGGATGAGAAAAGCATTTTCTTCTTAAGTTAGTTGTTTTGGAGTTGCTTTAATTGTAATGGGTAAACCGAGGGTGCTTATATTAATATAATTGATGTTACCAAATGGAGTTTATAGTTATTGAAGCAGTAATAAAAAGTAACTTATAATAACCATTAAATGATTTGCTGATATTTTATGGGTATTCCGCATTTGTAATAACCCAGGCGCATGCAGGCACTGCTCAGGCAGGAGCAGAAGTGGCAGGAGCGAGGCAAGGCCGGACGCTGTGCTTCGTGCAATCTTAACAAAACGTTTCACCTCACACCTGGTTCAGGCTTGGAGTCTGCTCCCTTTTACCCTCAGATGTTTGTTTTTTTTTGCCTGCCTCTGGTCGTGGCTGCCTACGGAGAGTACAGCCAGAGCACTGGCAATGGGTACAGGAGAACTCATGAATTCAAAGAGCTATTTATTCATTCATTCATTTATGTTAGCATATACAAACTTTTAAGTGTATTGGATTAAAAAATGCCCTGTATAATTGTGCCTTGGGTGTATTTAATTTGTTTTCCATAGAAGCCAATGGAAGCAGTTCCGTGATTTCCCCCAGGGATCCGTGAATCTGACACGCTGGGAAGCAGGACTCGGGAGTCCTGGGGAAAGCTGGAAGGTCACTACTGTGTTTTTGGAGCCTAATACACAGCCAGAGACTATTGTGATATAATTAATGCCTACTTAATTAGGCTCAAATGAAAGACTTAAATTAGGCTCAAATGATTAGACTCAAATGTGTCTGGGTACAAATTAGGGTCTGGATGGAGTTCCTGCTCAGTGAAGCCCTGGATATTACATTTATTACTCTCCTCACCTATGACTGCCCGAAGCCATCCCGCTGCCCCAGCCTCAGGGTGCTGGCTGACCACTGACTTACTGACCACTGATATTTTTCTCTTCTGCAGGAAACCTCATGTGGTAATTACGTGGTTACCATTTGGTTAGTATTTGCTATTAACCTACTAGCCCCTTTACCCTATTCCTGATGAATTTCTGGAAGGCTGGCAGTTTGGACACGTGAGCAATTCAATCTCTTCTCCTGCCCTAACAGGTTTTGAGATGGATGGAGGGCAGGAGCTGCTCCAATACCGTGAGCAGAAAAATCAGCCACACGTGGCATTTCCCTTCTGATTATTCCTTCTCATCCGCGGGACTGTGTGCACGTTTCCATTACGAGACTGATCATGGCAGAGCTCTTATATTTGCAGTACAAACCCACGTTCATCTGAATGCACTCACGTCCACAGAGCATCCCCAGGGAGGGCCGTGCTCTCCTGGATTTCTGTGTTATCTCCCCATCTCCCCGTGGAAATGTGTGCAGTTTTCCAATGCCTCTTTAAATATTACTTCTCTGCACCCTACATCTTGATGTGCACCAGTAGAAATGAAGCCATCTACGTTATGTGATGCAGATCTTTCCTTGTCCGAATGTCTTTCCTGTTGTACCTCTAACGAGTAGCGGATCCTTTCCTCTTGTCCAGTGCTGAGCACACGTTTGGCCTCCAACGCGTGGTAAATTATTCAGGGCACAGAGATGAGGATATGTACAGGTGTCTTAATGGGTATAGCACTGCTGTGTCTCTGCTCTGGATATCTCAGAATAACTTTCTGCCATGAATGCTAAAATACCAGTTCGCAATGTGGTGTGAAGAGAACAGATGGGTATTTCGCCATGTGATGTAGCACAGAAAACAGCTTTGATTTAGTGTACTATGCTTGTCTGACTTTTAAACTCATATTAAACAGAATTTCATAAAGGCAAACTTGGTATAAAATCTAAATAACAGGCCACTTGGCGGGAGGTTACTAAGCGATGAAAATTATTGATTCTTTCTCCTTTCATTTCAAATGGGCAGATGTGCATGAATATTTATTTTCTTTGAGGGCTTTTTTTAGAGGGGAAAAAGGTCTTCAACAGGTGTTTTGATTTCACAGCACAATCAAGGGAATTAGTACTACATATAAAATAGTACTTAAAACCATTAAATTCCTGAACCCGCACTGTCATAGGAGAACTTCTCCCCTGATATAAATCCATTCTTTTTGTTACAGCGTTTCTGGCTTTCAGCCTTTGGTGAAAAGGCTCTTCAGAATGACTGTAGAAGATTTAGCCACTTAGGAACAAATGTCACAAGACCTTCTGGCACTGTCAGTGTCCCAGGTAGGTGCTGCTTCTCAAGCCACTCTCCCCAGCTATTCCCTAGAAGTGCTAGAAACTCCCTGAAGTTTGTTGGGAAAATCTTGCTGCTGCTGACTGCATGTGGGAACGATGCTGCTGGGGAGGCAGCAGGGTAAAATCCATAAATACTACTATGCTTTTATGCAGTTTATATTATCAGAATATGCAAAATATTTATTATATAATAGTCTCATTATCTTTTTATTGTAATATTAAAATTACTTAGCTTGCTTCTTAAAAGAACAAATGGTCTTTCAACAATAATGTCAGGGAAAAATAGGGAAAGAAGGAGAGAGTTGAGACTGGCTCCTTTTTATTAATGGTATTCCTCCGAGGATGCACCATTTGTGTTTTTTAAAGTTGGGATGCAGGAGGAGAGGAGAGGAAGGGTGGATTGCCCTCAGCTTGGAACATCACAGTGTACCAGTGTGAGCTGTTTTTGTGGACGAGAACCTCCAGCCTACAAAGTTCTTGTTAAAAGGCTCTATCTGGCTGACCAGATGGTGCAATTTGTCTGGCACTGACATTTGGGAATATCCGCTGAATTTTGCATACGGACAACTGTTTTAATTATCCAGTGTCTTGCTGTGTTAATCTTATTTGTCTGCAGTGACCAACCCCTTTCTTACTCCTGGCGGTCATGTAGTCGTATTGTGTGTGCTTTTATGCAACCTTCTTCTTGTTCCTGATTTTTATTCTCTCTGCCCCCTGGATATTTCCTCGGGCTGCACTCCTCCTGCTGAGGGGCAGTGAGATGCTATGGAAAACAAACCAGGGGTGTGTGAGCCTGGGATGCTGAAAGCCTCTCTCCCAAGCTAATCCTTTCATCAGAATATATATATTTTTAAGACTCTTGTTGCAATGGAAGTAGTACATAGGATTAGAGCAGAGAATGAGCTGCAAAGCCTGGTTTTATGGCTGCAGAGCAGCTCTGAGTGTGGCAGCAGCTGGCTGCGTGACCAGGTTCCCCTCCTTAGGGAGGACGGACAACAGAGAACTCAAATACCTGCGGCGATATAAAAGAGCAGCTGTAGCATCCTCCTCTGGAAGGCAGAAGAGCCATTGACCTTCTTGCCACTACCTGGAAGAAAAATCCTTTGTGCTGTGCTTGCCGTGCCACTGCTTGTGCCAGGGGAGTCGTGGTCCCACCTGCCCCGGGTGGCACAGGGTGCTGGGGAGGGGCATGGGGTTTGGCCACCCAGTGCCACACATCCCCCAGCCCTCCTCGTGGCCTGCCCCATGCCCTCTGCCCACCACCAGCAGTGAAGGAGGAGCAGGAGCAGGTTTACACCCAGCAGAGACCCGGGCTGGCCCCTCCAGGCTCGGCTCATTCATTACAGTTTAATTTAGGAGATCCGGGCCCAGGTTTGTGTGTGCGCAGAGGAAGCAGCTCATTACAGCTTAATTGCTCGTATTGCCTGGAGCAATACATCTGTATTGATACAGAGCGGCACAGAAATGTGCTATCCATTAAAGCAAACCTATTAGTCCTCTATTGCGACGGCAAGGTTTATTATTTGATACGTGGGCTGTGTTTGCAGTCACGCACGGTGAGGCATCCTTCAGCACCCGCTGCCCTCCCTGCTGGTGGGGCTGCCTGGGGCAGCTCCGTGCGTGCTCGGGACGGTGCCCGGCCGGGCCCAGGCACCTGCCTCCTCCTCACACCTTTTTGAAGAGATGTAAAGTGTAATCAGTGAGGTTTGTACCTCCCTGCTGCGCTAGGGCTACTGAATTTCTTAGCCAAGGATGTGTTTAATGTGCTGTTACCGCTGGCAATTGTGATGGATCGTGTGTAATAGCGGTGGTATGTAACTGAACGACTGGGTAGTTAATTACTCCAATTATAACGTTTTATGAAAAGGAATTGGATTCACGGTTGTTCGTTATGATGATGAATTCCCTACGTTTTATCACTGGTCATCTGCGACACGTGGCCGGAGCCCCACGTTTGCAGAGCCCTCCCTGTTCCTCCCCTCCTGCACCCGGGACAGGTGCTGGTGTCACCCAGCAGTGGGTGAGGGGTTTGGTGTCCTGGTTCAGTGCCAAAATTCTCTTGTACACATTGCTGACATCTGAGGATTCTGCTAAACGCTGCACGGCTTGCTTTTGCAGATAAATTTAGGGTTAGTTTTCTGTGACTAGCATAATGCATCTCTTTGGAAGGAGGGGTTTTGTGTTTCCAGCTTTGTGCTATTTCAGGCTTCGGGGAAAACGTTGGCCTTAAATCTTTGGAGAGACCAGGGAGTGAGTTGTTTTGGCAAATTGTGTAGAGCAAGTGAAATGACAGGAATCGGGAAGTGGGAGTACTGCTTGGTACAAGATCCTTGACTCTCGTTGAGTGATAAATTTTCCATTACTAAATAGCTGGCACATTACGTTACACGGGGTTGATGGGTGCAAATTATCGGCTTGGTTGTTTCCAGACAGAATGTTATTAGCTGGAGGGAAATATGGCAAACCGCCAGAAGCAGAGGGCGAACTCCTGTGTTCACTGCCTTGAATTGCAAAAGGAAACGTGTGCGCATATTCTAATTGGCAATAGGAAAGTCACTACCAAAGCTATATTTAAAGTGAAGAGATTGAGCTTTTTCCAATACAGACTTGAGACCTTGATCACATTGAGAATATCGGAGTGCCAGGTTAATTAGAAACGGCGTGTAATCAAATAACTGAATTTCCTGCCACACCGAGACCGTAATACTCAGGACTCAAAAAAGGATTGTGAGTAAGCATGGCAAGAAAGCCTACAGAAACAAATATTTCAGACAGGATATTGAGCTCCACCATTCAAGCAGTCTGCAAAAAAAAAAAATCAAGGTGAGACCTCTCAAATGGCCGGACATCCCCCTGCCCTCATCACTTCGCCTCCTTCCCGCGTGCTGGCGGCTTCCCAAGCACAGAGGTTGGAGTTGGGACAGTGCCTTCCCTGGTCTGGCTCTTCATATTTTCCCATTCTGCACTGACCCCCAAAATATGCAGTTTTACACAAGCTCGCACATACACAGCAAGCACTTTTCGTAGTAATTTCTTTTTAGCAGCCAGTGTGCAAAAATGCTGGAACCAAACATTGACGGCATGGTTTTCCCAGCGTCCCACGAGTTTCTGTGGGATTGGAAACCTCCTGAGCATACTCCTTACCAGTGTAAACTGTGAGCAGCCGAATCTGCAGTACAAGAACTGTTATATAACATACGTGTGGGTGATGTTACGTGTAGACAGTGAGGCAAAAGCTACGGAGAGCAGAAGAGTTGACTTGGAGGGCTTCTGGCACGCCAACGGCCCCACTTCCCATCCCAGGCAGCCTGGCTGCGAAAAGCTATTTTGAAATCTCCTTGAAAAACACTGGTGTCATCTCCTGTTCGGATCAAATCGAAAAATGTTCTCACTGGAGCCTTCTGCCATGAAAATGAAAGGAGGGCTGAGCCTGGCTGGGGCTTGGTCCTGGGCCCGATGAGACGAGATGCTGAAGTACAACAGGAGTGCTGTAGGAGCTTGAGGTTCTGCAGCCGATGATGTGAATGGCTCCTGGGGTGCACCAGAAGGTTTTTTTTTTGCCTAGAGAATAACGTGACATGGGTGGCTGTTCTGCCCTGCCAGCTGGGCTGAGCTGTGCAGCCAGCAGCGTGAAGACGCGCTCGCTGGGAAAGCCTTGTGAAGGGAGATGGGAAATCACAGCTCCTTTGTACAGAAACTGCACGGCTTTGCCAAGCTGCAGCCAGCCTGTTTTTGGAAACGCCAAATATTTGTTCGCAGTCAAGGCAAACATACCGATCTCATGTCAATAGATGTCTTGATTCTGTTCGGAGTTTGACAGCAGCGTGCTCGCCCCAGCCAGATCCATTGCTTTCATCGGCGCTGTTTCTTACACAAAATGCTCAGACTGTTTTTGTTTTGACATAACAGGAGATCATTTCTCAGCACCAGCAGTAGCTGCTTTCAGAAATCCCTGGAGTCAGGAGCCCGCAGACTTGCTGTGTTATCTCTGTGGGAATCCCGGGGGTCTGGGTCTGGCTGTCCCGGCGCGACGCCTGCTGTGCGCGCTGCTGGGGCTCTGCGCCACCCGCGCTGCGTAAGGCGTGCTGGGCTGCAGGGAACCTGGTTATAAAATCCTTCTCTATATAGATATTCATTGGTGTGTTTTCCAGTTTCTGCTTGTTTTTGTTATGATTTAGTATTAGCAATGTTTAACTTTTTATCCCAAATCTCCTGTGTCCGTTCTTCGTGAGCGTGTACTGCCATGTGCCTCCGCAGTGAAATTCAGGATAAACTCCTGTGCCAAAACAGGCGTTACAGAGCATCCCCGCTTTGCTCTGCTTCTTTGCAGCAGGAGCCCTGCCACAGGAGGAAACCAATCCGTAATTAACCTGCCTGAGGTGGGTGACAAACCAGTGTCACTGCCACCCACCTGTGGCTGGGGAGGGCTGCTCCAGCCGCTCACCTCCCACTGATGCTGATTAAATAATCTCACACATTTGCAGGCTGGGGCGAGGGAGCCTTGCCTGCAGCTCCTGTGGAAGGGAGGCCAGTCACTGCATTAATTCCCCTGGGATGGATTGGTTTCCTTCCTGTGTAATAAAGTTGCCACGTGCACTGTCAACGTGTGCTTGCTCCCTCTCAGCTTGAGCCATGGCCAGATTTGCCAAGATGCTGAGTGACCTGGAGGCTCCTGGGACTTCCAGCACCTCTCAAATATTTGAGAGTTGTAAATGCTGGTCTTAATTTATTCTGGGTTATATTTCCACTCCCATCAATTGACGTAGAAGAGGCAAATGGCAGCAAGTAGGAGCTTCTTCCTGTTCCGTGTCTTATTTCAGTAACTATACAGGAACTGCAGATCGTTAAATTCCTTGGTCAGGGAAATAAGTGTAGACATCCAGCCATCATACTGAATATGTAAGTACTGGTGACAACCTGAGCCTTAAACAGGGCCCTTGCAGTCTGCCAATTTGCTTATTCCTGCAATCAGATACATGTGATTCATGCTGTGGAGTTATGTAAACGTTTTATTAAACATTTATACATTTTATTTATTTATTTTTCATTTAAGAGAAGTCCGTCCCTGTGGATATTGCAGGTTATGCAGTTCTCCAGCTTTATGGGGAAAAGCAAACCATTAGCTTAGTAAATTTTAAAATGGGAACGCTTCCCAGGTTGGTACAGTTTGAATCCAGTCCCAATTTAGACAAGAGACCTGAAATCTCCTGGTAGAGACACACTCCAGTTTCCTGTTTTTATATTTTGAAAAATTGGCTGGGTTAGATCTTGTCCTGCCGATTGTTTTGATGTGAAAACTATTCATAGAAACAAATCTATCTGCTGGCACGGACGAGGTGTTCCTGGTGTTATGAAGTACTGAGCAGGACGGGAGTCTGCAGGTTCAGCTCCAACGGCGGAGAGCACCTCAGGAACCTTTTGTGCTGTGGAAAGCAAACGGTGGATGAAAGCAGCTGCCCGGGGTACGTTGTGGGACCTGCAGTGAGGTGAGATTTTGCTCAGTGATGTGCCACGGGGCAGCAGCAGAACACAGGGCAGAGCCTGAGCGCATCCTGCTCCCGTGGCAGCTGCGGGTGCTGCTCTTGGCTGGGTAAATCCACACCACGAGGCAGGGAGGAGTGCATGAAGGCACTTGTGTTTTGCTTTGGTTTGCCCATTTAAACATGGGTGAAGCAGGCAATGTGAAATTCGTAATAATTAAATGGCATCGGAGCTGGCTTTTAGCAGTTTGGATGTGAGTCATTGTGCCCAGACTTATTAAAAAAAAATAAAAAATGCAGTATCATTCATTGCTTCTGCTATTTTAAATTACAGAGGGGGAAAAATAGTCCAAGCTAGCACCTACTGAAGTGAATGGGATGACTTCATTCATTTTGGGGGGGTTGTTTCATATTTTAGGACCTTACATAAGAGCTCCCACGTCCTCCCCCTTCCCAAACAGTTGGAGGCAAACCGAGCACAGGCTCCTCCGCACAACGTGGCTTCTCCAGGGATGAGGCGAGGGTTTAACAGTTGGTTAATTCATCATTTGACTGCAAAAGGTTGGTGGAATAACTTACTTGGGGAAAACTAGCGGGTAAAACAACGCTGGGTAGTGCCAGAAGCCTCGGAGGGTTGCAAATACTGCTGTTAGCAAAGAGGGCACGGTGTTTGGGGGATTCTTCAAAGAGCTGATCTTTTGGGGTTGGCCAGAAGAAATGTTCTGTCTTTGATCTCTTCTTGCCCCTGGGAAGAGGTGATTTCGGCAGCTTTCAGTGAGCTTCATTTCTCATGTTAGGAAAGCAAAGGGCAGTGAGTGTGGCTGTGGCTGAGGCCACCTCTCACCCTCCTCTTCCCCATGGCACGTTGCATGGGACTTTCTTTGGTGTTAAAGGTATTTATTAGTGGTTCTCACATGTAAATAGGCTTCCCGGCTTCTGCCTCTAACTCAAGAGATGCAGAGAAGATGCTGGAATGATGTCCACAAGGGGAATGCCCTTGGATGACTGCTGACCAGGAAACAAAGCTGGTTCCCGAACCCTGACCTTTGTTTCCATCAGCCTGCTGCTCCTCTGCTCTTAGTTCTCCCATTTCCCTTGTAAATACAGACTGACACCTGCAAACTTTCTGCCTATGGCAGTTGTGTCTTTGTCAGCACCTCTTCCTGAGAGGAACATGCGTGATGGTTTCCAGAAATAGTCATCTTCTCCCAGAGCCCAAAACAAACCCAGACAAATGCTTTTTCAGTCTGGAATGGCACAAATAAGTAACCTGCACTCGTTAAATTAGGCACTGTAACAACACTGAGCTTTAAATCGCTGTCCTAGTAATTATCACCATTATTGTCATTATTAGATGACATAAGATTTTATTGCTGACAATTTGGAGGTTTTGATACACTTATTTGAGCCGACTGCTCTTCTGGCTAAGAATAATTGCTTGGATTCCTCTCATGGGCTTTTGCTGCTATAAAAAGATTGTTGACCTTGAAGCTTTTATTTGATTTTGGGTACTTATTCAAATACAAATATTAATAACCTAGAGAAAAAGATGCAGCTTCCCAAGCAGAACTTCCTATTGAGGACCGGGGCCCTTGCACAGAAACGTACGTTTTGTTTGCATTGTCAGAAATCCGCAGCCTCTCCCTCAATGCTCCTGTTTCTGCTCTGTGTTATCTGCCCTGGCCTTTGTGCTCTTTTGTTTGGGCTCCTTGTCTACACGGGTTTTTCAGGAAGCTTCCTGTAGGTTTTTTGCTCGCCCTTGTTTGGAGGAGGATGAGTGTGTGCCGCTGGTGCTTCTTCACGTGTAGTATTCTCTAAGGTATCAAAAGCAAACGTGAGCCTTTCTTTTACCTGGCTGTACCCGTCTCACAGATGACTTGGTGATAAGCCAGGACACCAGTGAACAGGTGGGCATTTCCCTCATCATCCATGGGCTTGCCGGGGAACTTCTGGCAGGTTGCAGCCCCTCCTTCAGCCTCTGTTTCTCTCCCTGCACAGGGTGACCCTGCCAGCTTTCCTCGTGAACTAATTGCAACTCACTGACAAAGCAAAGGGCACTTTATTTGTAATAATTCCATATCTAAGTTCCCTGCTAGTAAGAGCCTCACCTAGGTTCTTAGTGCAAATTTTGTGGCATCTGATGCTTCAAATCAGAGAGGACGGCCCCGAGGAGCTTGCACAGGCTGTGTGTCCTCCCAGGGCAGCTCCGGAGGCTCCTGCAGGGAGAGTGATAACACCACAGGGACAGGTGGGAGGCACTGGTGAACGATCCCATGAGGAGAAATGGCCAAATTACAGGAGAAAAGCTTTGTTTGCATTACAAATGATAAAAAGTGGCAGATGTTTTAAAAAATATGGACATAACAATTTGTGAATTTGTACGCTTATTGAAGTGCTGTCAGGTGCATCTGATGCACGTGGAAACCAGGGGTTTTACTGGAGGATCTCAGTATTGGAGATACTCCAATAATTAAAACTCCAATATATTTCTTTGCTAGCTTATTCATCTTGTCCAGGGAGAAGAGGATTCGAAGGCTCTGCAGCAAACAGGAGAGAAGTGGTCAGACCGATAATCAAAGCCTTACAAATTAGCTCCATGCTGGAGAACTGGGGTCAATTTTTATGCTCCGGGACGCAGGCACTTCTCTAGCAGGAAGGGTGTGAATGACATGTGTGTGCTTGTGTCCATGCTCTGCCGGGTTCCCGGCTGTGTTTATTTCAAGCAGTTTTGCTATTCCTATGAGAAGTCTGTTGTTGTTTCCCCCCATTGCTGTAGTTGGAGGGAGGAGATCTGCCACAGCGTGGCTGTCTCTGTATCCACTTCCTAACGTGGCGTTGCATGAAATGGTGTGCGTTTAGGTGATGTACCAATTCAGCTGTGGTAATAACAAAAAATGATCTGGGAAATAAGTTAAGAAGAAAAAAGAGTCAGATAACAACACATAATGGTGCCAGGCAGTGTGAAAGACTCTGGAGAACTCTGAAATGTCATGGTTTCATGCAGTGTGCAAATAAGGATGAAATTGAAAATCAGCTATTTTAGGAAAGCTATCTCTTCATTTGCATGAAATAATAATCAAATAATTATCCGGCCACCTTAAACAGCAACGTTGAGGATTTGTTTAAGGTCACCTAACTGCACAGAGTGCTACAATACACAGGATAAATTCTTAAGTATTTGGTACAGCTATAATTACTGATGGCATTTGTTAATTTTTATTTTGAATAAACACTTGCCTATCTATAGGTATTGAGTTGGAATAAACAACTTCAGCCTAAAAATATTTGACTCTCTGATGGATCTTGAGTACTGTTGAACTCCAGGTGTTAACCTGAAACTTAGGAACTGAGGCAAATCAGACACAAAGATTTTCAGTTGCTTTTAATCAAGCAAGTAAAATTAATGAGTCCAATGATAATAAAGATTTCTCCTTGTGACAGCAAGTAGACTGACGGACAAAAGGCCAGATGAGTCAACGTCCTCTCCTGCATAATTTGAAAATACTTTGTTTACAAAGAGGAGAAGAGCAAACCTTTATTCCAGTGAGCTGCAGAAGTGTATTTTGTGAATTGCAGGCTAGAAGATTGCTTCCAAAGGGCCGTTATTACAGTGTGTCAGCGATGATCACTGGCTGCTTGACGTTCCCCACCTAGCTCTTACTTTCCCTTCTACGACAAGGTTGTAATCTTGGCAGCATACAAAAGAAATGTGTCTGGTCAAGTGTGGTGCAAATGAGTTGAGCTTAATGGTGAAAAAGTGGAAGGTCACTTTTTTAGATGATCTTTAACAGAGTCACCAGCATGTCAATCTTTTGGCTCTAAGATCAAAGCCAAAATAAGCAATAGAACAACTGTGTTTATATTGAATAATTTAAGCTGCCTATCCTATGTAGGACTCAGACAGAAATTTGAGTATTATATCCATAGTATGGTCTCTAAGCAGTATATATTTTTTTTTGGTCTGTTATTGTTCACAATCCATGCCTCTTATGATCTCTTTTATTGGAGTTAATGGCAAATACTTCTAAGTAATAATAAGGGTGCAGGCTAATTGTTCAGTAACCACAACTAAAGAATGCAGTGGCACAAAATTTTCCACCCTGGTACAGAAAGGCTTCGTTTCCATCATGCTATTTAACATCCTCACTTAGAGTCCTTAGGATGAGTCATTGCCTCTGATTTAGGATCATTGAAAAGCACATAGTTTCTGCCTTTATTTAATTGACTTCTGATTTACTGTTAATTAAATCCACATATCCCTGATTGTGTAGTTTAAAACGGGACTTGTCTGGGTTATATCTGAGGCAGGGGAACGTGGCTGTGGCGCAGCTCAGTGGTGTATCTGCGGTGAGAGCTACGCCTCGTGCGCGTCCCCCCGTGCTGAGGTTTGCAGCACGTGGTGGGCTGCAGGGCAAGACGTGTCCCCGTGCAGGTGTTCCTGAGAAACCCTGCACCACCTCAGCTCTGTCTAAAAGCTATGCTGTGTTTAAATAGTTAGCTAAAGAGTCACGGCGTTGGGTTGTCAGCAGCGGCTGTTTGGGTCCCTGCGATGATGGGACGGCCAGGTGGGATGCCAAGGGTTTCAATCTGGCAAGGACACTTGTGGCAAAGCTTCTAGAAAGCCAGCAGGGGGACAATTATTCTCGTTTTAGAGAAGTGGATGGGTAAAGAGATGCCGTAACATGATGTTACAAAGGAGCAGCTTTCTGTGCTTATTGGCCCCATCTCCCGGGGGTGAACCCGCCCGGTGGCAGGGGTTGTCCTGCTGGCCCCACGTCTGTCCTGCAGGTCATCCACCTGCCCTCCCCTTTGTGCCTGCATGAAATACAGAGTGACCACGGGCTGCAGGAAAGCAGCTGCGATCCTCTTCCTCCAGGGTAAGGCTTTTGTAGCGATGTTTAATTAATAACAGCAATAAATCCTCTCAGCCCATCGGCCTCCCGCAGCACAGGTGAGCATTATCACAGAGACAAAACTCGGGGCGCCGGGGTTAATTAACTTGCTCCGGGCTGGTGCCTGAGCCAGGGTGGGTCTTCTGTCAAGCAAACTCCACAGTCAAATGCATGGAAATTAGAAGAATGTCCCCACGGAGGCTGCTGAAGCAGCCACGACAAGGTCACAGAAGGCACAGGAACAGCAAAATGAGAGACGTGTGAACAAGTACAAGCAAATAAGGAGGAAAAAGAGGGAGGAAAGATCCAGGAAGGAAGATGGGATCTGTTGAGAGGTGTAACTGACAGCAAGCACCATTTTTTGGCCCTTTTTCCCCTCCCTGCACAGGTATTGGTGGCCGTGGGGCAGCTGGGTGCTCACTGCCTGCTGTGAATAAGCAGCAGAGTGTGTGATGGCTCTCCTCATCCCGTAATACGTGCAGCAAAGTACGTATTTAATGTAATCAGACTGGAGGCTATAGATCAACAGCACTTTCTGCTTTGTGCAGCTTCTGGAATGAGTCATGTTTTCATCTTCATTTGGATGTGTGCATCCTCCAAGTCAGTTGATAAATTGTCCTCCCCTAACTCAATTAAATGTGGCTCTGTTTTCCTGTGGTGCTACAGTTTAATTCACAGCACTGCAGCGAATGTACTGCAAGGAGGCTTCTTGTACGTTATTTGTACATGTTGCTGTTTTGTCTGAAAGAGCTATGGCTATAAAGTAAAATATGAATTTCTAAAGAGAAACAAAGTCTTCTCGAGCCACACTTTTAATAAAGCCCTTGAGACCAGTGCATGGAGAACCCTGAACGTCAGCAGAAGACCTCCGAGCTACACCCGTTCACCCTGATGTTCCTGGGCACATCCGAGGTTCACCAGGGGCTGCTCATGACCCATGAGGGAGCCTCTGCCAACACTAATTGTAGCCCAGCCCCATTAAGGCACACAGCACCAAGCGCCCATCGCTGCGCCTTGAGGGAATTATGGCACATCAGATGGTGATCCCCACTTTGTCATCTCTCCCACAGCAAGCTATTATCAAAGCGCAAAATTTGTTCAAATTAACATCTGAAGCCTTCTTCTGTTTTGGGGGTCTTTGAAAGCTTAGGTAATCTATCAATGACCAAAAGTAATTGCTTTCTCTAAAATACGGCTTTCTAAAAGGAAATCTAACTTGGATGTATGTAGTGAATGACTTAATTTATGTGGAAGCAATGGGTCTGAAAAAGGAGGAGGAGGAAAAGTTGTGATATGAAGGCTGAATCCATCTTGAGTTATGAATAATAGATGACTCACTTGGGATTGTTTTTTGCTAGATTTAAATTAAATCTCATCAAATAAGTGATAATTGGATATATTTATAAACGAGCAAAGCCCACTCAAGGGGATTTCAGTAATATTGTCAATATTACAGGTTACCAGTAAAATTACCCAGAATTAAATATTGCAAACAGTTGTACCTGGCTGCAACAGTAATTCATTGTAGTAATCCCTGGAAGCAGAGGCTTTAGCACTCTGTCCTCTCATTCTGGATTTGGCTTCTAAACCAGCTCCAGGAAACGAGGAAGTTCTTGGCTCAGCAAGGTGAGGATTTCCGCTCAGCAGCCTGGCCTGAGCTGCTTTTAGGAGGTTTGCTCAAACCAGCAGTGTGGTTACCAGGAGCTCCAGAACTGTCAAGCAGTTAATGAGTCATAAAGCCGGCTTTCCTGGGACTGGTGCGTCCCCGTAAGGTGGTCTGAGGTCTGAGTGATTTGATACTCCTCGTGTAACGGGGACATTTGTACACGTGCCAATGACCCGTGTGATCTTGTTTGTGCTTTACAGGGGCTGTGCAAGCGGGAGCTCTGTCCTGCAGCTGCCCGTGGATTTCTCATGGCACTTGCAGGAGGTCTGAGGATGCTGGTTAAGTGAAACGTGGTGGCGCTGGCCAACAAATTCAACGCGTGGTCATATTTGTTCCCCTGGTCAAAACAAACCATTGACCTGAAAACCTTTCCCTCTTCTGCTCCCGCCACACATGGGCTGCTGTGATGTTTGCAAGGCTGCAGAAAACGAGCACAGAGGTGAGAGAGAAAGACAGACTGACCTCAGCTTGCAACTTCCATCACTTGTTATTTTCTCCTTATGCTTCGAGACAAGTTGCCTAGAATTTCTTCTCCACTAAGTGGTGCAAGCTGCCTCACTCCTGCCTCTCTGCTGCTTTTTTTTCCCTCCTTCTTTTATTTATTTATTTATTTATTTATTTTTTATTTTCTCCCCCAGGAGAACAGACCTGTGGTTATTTCAACATGGTCTGCAACCCTCTTGTTGTGTTGGGTTAGTCTGGCCAATACAGGCTGTGTGTGCCTCATCTGCATTCAGGGCGGCACTCCTCCATAGCTTTAAGGACTGTGGCGTTCTCTACTGATGAAAATTGTTAGATACTTATTTTTTTTTTTTTTCTAATACAAATTATCAGGTCATTTAAAAAAATGAACTCATTTTAATCTAATTCTGCATGTGCAACAGTCTGGAGAGTTATTTTCAGCTCCAGTAGTTGCAGTTTGCAATTATTATGCTTCTTTTAAGAAAAGAAAAGTAACAGCTCTATATTTTATGTGAATTACTGGTGATTTTTCAGCACAACTTGTGTTTAGGATAAGTAATAAAAAATTAAGAGGCCAAATGGATAGTAATGTAGATTGCAAGAAACACAGAGGAGGTAGGAACATATGTAAAGATTACTAAAATATTAACATTTGACTACTTAGGCATTAACATTTCAATAAAAAACATGTAATTCTTATTGAAGCGAAATCAATAGTTCCTAACTAACCATTGCTTCTGATCAAAACAAAACAAAATCAATATTTTTATTTCCTTTATTTAATTGCTGTAATTCATGTATGTTTCAGACTTGTCTGCAGCCGGTCTCCTGGAGCTCTCCTGCACGTCGCAGTGTTAGAAGTGCCTCAGTGCCCCAGTTCCCTCCCAGCAAGAGGCTGGGCTGAAGGGGTGGTTTTTCCTCTGCATTTTTTCCTCTCCATTTTTTTCCTGTGGATTTGTGCCTAGTCTTTGAGAAGATTTTGTGCACAACATGCCAGTGTGTGTGACTTGTCCAAGTGCTGCTAGGACAGG
Organism: Anas platyrhynchos; assembly: GCF_047663525.1. NCBI lineage: Eukaryota > Metazoa > Chordata > Aves > Anseriformes > Anatidae > Anas > Anas platyrhynchos. The sequence continues at coordinate 1,714,388 of NC_092599.1, read as the reverse complement.
CATGGCTGAAGGTCACATCCCATCCCAACTTGCGTTTACATTTGAAACTAATTTTGTGCGTTTCCACAGAATTTGCAACCGACTTGAACACTTCAAGCTCAGAAGCACGGTGGTTACCTCGTGTTGGGCTCCATCCCCCATGCATTGCAGTGGTGCCCTGTGCTCAGAGAGTTTAATCATGCACCTGCTTCCCATGGTGTGCTGCCGTGAAGCTTTCCCCATTTCAGCTGTCCTGCTGACACCAGAGCGGGGATGTGTGCGTGCTTCCCAACGATGATTTGCTATCTGGAAAAGAAGTAAGTGTCAGCTTCTGTGAACACATCCATCAGCAGCCATTCCCACTTGTGTTTACCGGCCACCAAGAACCCCAGACCCAGAAGCAGAATGGGACCGAAAAGGGTTGGGAGGCATCAGGCCGCCACCAGAGGAGCTGAATGCTGGAGCGGCAGCAGGAAACACTTCTGGTCTCCTGGATGAGATACAGGATTTACCAAAGTGGAATGTTTAAAATGTTTTCTGATTTAGTAAGTGAAAGATCTCTGAAACAAAAGAGAGACTTTCAGAAATTTAATACAAATTGCCAGCAATTTGCCTGATGTTTAACAAAGGGAGCAGGTCAATCCAGCAAGCACGAGGCAGGAATAAAAAGCATCAGCATCTGCAAGGAGCGATGCAGTGCAGCAAGGGGGAGCAGAAGAAGCAGGGAAAGGCTTTTTATAATGTTTTGTGGGGATTTCTGGATTGGCCGAGCCCTGTATAAGCACCTTGTGCATGGCCCTGTGTGTAACCTCCCTGCCTGGTTTCAATCTGCCTTGCTGAACTTGATTCTCACCTGCATATTCAGGTGCAAAGCAGGATGGACAATGGATGTGCCAAAATCAGAGTTGTCTGGAAAGTGCCAGGTCTGAGTGATCAGGGCAGCGTTTGCAGACATCCAGACCCCGTGGGAGTGTATGCACACATAACAGACGCCCTTTGCCGTCTCTCTGTGGCTAACACCACGTCCCTTTTCCTTTTTCTGCCCCAGCAGCAGTGGGACATGGCCCCCATTTTTCTTTGTTAGTGCCACGTCACATTTCACCATTTGGGTAGAAGAAACAGTGATGGGATATTTGTTCTCTGCAAAATGCAAAGTGACAGGACATCTTTCTTAACAAGCGAATAACCAAGTTTAAATAACCATGCCAAAATATTCTTTTGAAAAATGTCTGTCCCTAATTCAGTTGGCCTGGTCATTGTAATTTAGTGCAGTGTCCTTCTGAGAAACTGAATTATTTGGGAGGCCACACAAGATTGCAAAGGTATAACTGCATTTCTGCAGATGTGGAAGTCTCTTACAAATGAGACCTGGGAGGCTTTGTCAGGACCTGAGAGTCCATCCTGAGACTTGTTTTGCCCCGGCTCGGTGACACCAGCTCCCCTGGGGCTCCAGCTGGGCAGCGTGTGTTAGGTATGAGAGCAGCTCTCTTGGTGACAGAATGGACGTGTCCCCCTGCAGTGATTGCAGCCTGGCTGCTGCCACACGTGGGCACAGTGTGGGCACCCCATGGTCAAGCTGTGCATTGTTTTCAGGGCAATGGCTCCATTTGCTGGCTCTGCTTTTTCCTCCTCTTCCCCACTCTGCAATTCAGGTTGGTATTTGCTTTTGAGATCCCCAGTGCTCCTTTCTCCCTCCGACACAGAGACACCACGCAATGGGTTGGCATCCCCAGTGCCTGTCCCGGTGCTGGTGAGTGCCAGGCTGGTGCTCAGCCCCGTAAAGCGAACAGCAAGCATCACCCTGCTGGGAGGCAGAAAAAACTCAGGGCAGCTTTCAGGGATGACAGATTAAGTGAAACGGAATTTAAAAATCACATGAACACCTCTCTGTATGATAAAGTACAATGGCTGAAGTGTTTCCAGCAAGTCATTTTCCACAGTTTCTGAGATGGTTTCTGAAAGGACACTGCTCACTGCCCTCATTATGTCCATTCCAGCCAAAAATCAAGGCTGTGTACTCCACTGCACGAATGTCAAGTGAAACATTTAAAGACCCCTTATACTCTGTGTGCGTTCCTCCTATGTTCCCTGGTGGGATTCCTGGGAGTGAAATTAGAGGTTGTTAACAGTCACGTGTCCTACCAGTTCTTTTTTTTTTTTTTTTTTTGGTAAACTTTTAAAAAAACCCGTAGAGTTCATTCTTCTGAGCTCTCATTCCTTACCAGAAATTCTTGAGATAAAGGGAAAACCATCCAAGCCATTACCTTTATCTTCTGTGGAGCTTAAGGATATTGTTCTTTTTGTATGACAGGGTGATGAGAAGGCGTACGGAGAGAAAGACAGAGGCACACTGAAGGTACCTGGTTACTTATACTTGCTTTGGTGTTGGCCTGTTCTGCAGGGATGGAGAGATGATTGCTTTGAGGCTGAAGAAGAAACAACAAAAGTCGCAGACATTAAGACACCAGGATGCCATTCTTCAAGAATTCAACACCAGGATTTAGGAAGGAAAGGGCCTTTGGTGTAAGGATTGATTTCAAATCACAATTGTAGGAAAAGGAGAAAGCTTCAGGGGGTTCAGCAGTACGTTATGCAGAAGATGTTAGGTCTAAGTTTCTTAATTTTGGTGACAAATTTTCTTATGCAATGTTAATTTAAAATAACAGCAGCAACAATAAACAAACAAAAAAAAAAACATACCATTTTTACAGCAGCAGGAATCGTAAGAAAGAAAAACCTGAGCTGTGGAGCCAGCAGTGCCCAGGATAACCATGTGTGAGGAACAAGCCTCGTGTGGAATCCTAAGCAGAGAACTCCTGGGGAGGGGCAAGAAAAGTACCATGAAGTAAAAATCCTTTAGGCAAAATAGATAATTGCACCGCGATGGATATGTGATTCTTTTTCTTATGTATCTAGGCAACTATTTGCTTTAGAAGTAATGACTGTTATAAATCACAGAATGAAGTTTCTAACCCCAACACATGCCTGGAACAGAGCTGTTGATACTATCCAGCTAATAAAACATATTTCTTGAAGCAACATCAAGTTACCTATCATTGTGTCGCTCACCTTTGTGACAATGATTACAGCTTATGCAGGGCATAATTTAGGACACCTTTAGAACAGCTCTAGTCTTGTGTCTGGAAACAGCAAAAAGCCGAAGGAACTGCGAACATATGACATCTTACAAACAAATGGTGTCACCTAACTCATGAATTTCTGAATGTCACATGAAGATGGGCGATATGACAGTCTGAGCCAGTGCCTCTCCCTGCCATGGCTTTGGCTGAGGCTGTTATTTTGGGGGTCAGTGGGTGAGGGACCCAGGGCCACTGCCTGGTCCGTGTGGATAGAGAGAGGGACACAGTTATGTGAAACCTGAAAATAAAGGTTCTGGGGAAAAAAACCAACAAAACAAAACAAACAAAAACACAAACAAAGTTGCATTCTCTATACTATTATCTGGCCTTTTTAGGTCTGGATTAATACTTGCTTCACTGGATTACCATTTTGCTCTTAGGACCTATGACCACAAATAAATAAATCCTCAAATGGTACTGGAACTTCGGTGGAGCTATCTGAATGTAAGGATTTCGAAGTTTGGTGTTTGGCAATACACTCTGAATGTAAAAGACAATGGCATGTGTTTGGCTATTTGAGAAAAATATCGCTGTTTTTTCTGTTGTGTGTGAAAAATGGGCTACCCATTGAAAGAGGATCTTGCTCCACATTGCTACAAGCATTTCATGCATATTCACAAAGAAGCAGTTTTGAAAAATTCGCTGATGTGCTTGCTGCTGGAGGTAGAGGGGAATATTAAACATCCCATTTTTTCACTTCTGCTGCTGTGTAAATACAGCGTGTGCTGTCCTGTTGGGATTAGCTAGTGTTTGCTCAAGGTGGGAGAGGTGTTTTTGGAAAACAGGTGGCTTGGGACTGGATTTTCCCCCACAGGAATCACTAAAAGGGAAGCTGATTTCAGGTTGTTCTCTGTAATTTTTACTGTTGGCTCCAGTGGAAAATACCCAAAGCAGAGAGTCCATGCGACAGGTTCCAGCTTACCTCGGTCCTCTCCACCACGCCACAGGATGGCTGTCCTACACACATCGCTGTCCATGGAAAGTGAAAAGGCCCTTTGCTATCATATGTTTAGGAAAGTACTGAAAACATCAAGGATTTAAGGAAAAAGAAACCCCCCAAGCTGCCTGAGACTCTGTGGTGCCTAACTTCCCAAAGTCCCTATTTGCTATTTATTTTCATTTTAATTTTCAAAACACACAAATAACGTTGTCTGGGTTATCACTGGTGTGAAGAACCCACAGATTTTGGTCCGGCCTTTCTGTTGCCAGTACAACTAATGAGGAAAGCAAAGCAATAAAATAACAGCCTTTGGAGGGGAACGTGCCGCGTGTCTCCTCTGCCGTGCATTAATTCAGTTCTGCCATGCGAAATGGCACCTTCTCCTGCAGAGAGGATTGGAGAAATGTTAAACATATCAGTACGGGGAGGGGGGGGGAGGAATCATTACCATAATGATAGCCATCACACCAAAGAGTGAGGAAAAGTGCAGAGAAACACATAACTGTTTTTCCAGCTTTCAGAAGTGTCTTTCTGTTACAGATGAAAAAAAAAAGGCTTCTCACAAGCTGATGAGGCTTGGGGTTTGTTTGATGTCTGGGCTGACGGCGAGCAGTCCTGCAGGGGGCTGTGCTGCTGGCTCTGAGCACAGCGTCCCACAGCCCAGAAGCTGAAGAGGTGCTTCAAGAGGAGGGAGCTGGGGTGCTGCAAAGGCAGGACGTGGCCGGGCCTCTCTGCACCCTGTGTGTTTTGCTTTCCAAATATGAACATCCTCATGCTGGCCAGAGGATGGTGATTCCTCCATCCCTGGAGAGGGCTGCAGCTCTGTCCCCTGCCGAGCAGGGTGCCTGGTGCTGGCCAACATCTCCTGGCCCGTGCTGCCCAGGCCATGCAGGAGGCATCCAGCTACCGCCGATAGCAAGGGGGCAGAAACCTGCTGGTAGGTGGTTGTAGCCTGGCAGCTCCTCACCATGTGCCCTCCTGAATTATGGCAGCTGGGCATTAACCATTTGCTTTTCCCTGCTCTTTCTGTGCACGGGGCATGAGGCTGTGCTGCGTTATTATAGGTTGAAAAATGGACCCTCCCAATATGAGGCAGGACGGGCAGAGTTTCAATTTTTGTGTGTATGCAGAAGCATTATCACCCGTACACAATTACAAAGCTATATATTTAGTGTTTGCATGCTTGGTTAGCTGATTTGTGGATGCAGGCTGTCAGCGAAGTGCTCGATGCTGTTAGCTCCAGCCCTGATTTCAGAGGCAGGGATGCAAATAACGCGGTCACGCCTGTCTGGAGCACGGGGTCTTTGAGGGGGATGCATCTGTGCCATGCATGCACCCTTCTTGTGGGGCAGGAAACAAACCTGGACTGAGATTTCAGGGACTGCAAGATAAAAGGAAAATAGTTCCACGGGATTATAAAGCAAGAAATTAAAGGTTTTAAAATTGCTTGGGCATTTTTTTTTTTTTTTTTTGAAGTGAAATATTTAAGAAAATGGCACAAAAGAGTGCAAAATGCTCCCTTCATTACAAAGAAAATGATGGTGTGTTTTACAGTGCAATGAGCAGGGTGTTTTCAGGTTGTTCTGACCCTGCTGGGGAGCCTGCTGAAGCAGGGTGCCCGTCACCAGGTATGTGCCGTGCATGATTGTTAGGGGCTGTCGGGAAGCTCCCAGCACTCGCATTTCTGTGAGAAAATAAAACTGGTTTTAGAAGTTTTCTCTTGAGCGCTGTGTTTAGGCAGGAAATACTTCATTTCTGCCTTAGCCACCGGCTGTTTTAGTCGCATTCACTTGGCAGTGGGCAGGACGGGTTCGGTGCAGCCGATGCCATGGCAGATGTGCTCTGGAAGCCCTCCTCTCATCACTTCAGCTTGTCCCAGGAAACCTCTGGAGTGTGATTGTGAAGCTCTGCCCACTGAAACCTGCCTGTTAGCCCGTGGTTACTCTAATTCCAGCAGCCATACCCACATAAGCAGGACCCATCTTTAGGTTTTCATCCCCTCCCCTGGTTGCTGCAGCCCCACGGCCGGTCCCTTCCCTGTGCTGCTGTGGCCTCGGGCTTAGGGCACAAGTCCCAGCACTGGAAGTGAGGGAAATCCCAAGCAAAAAGTCCTGACCCAGGGCAAGGGCAAGTCTTGTAAGGTCTGGAGCTACCTAATGTTCAGAAGTCATTCTCCCTCTGGCTCAAGGGCACTGTGCTAGCTGGGGTAAGCGTGCTCCTTTGATTTAGGCATGAAATGGCAGCGCTGCTATCAGACTGCTAGGAGAATCTGTTTTATCTAAATGAAAGAAATAAAACTTTTTTTTTTTTTTTTTTTTTTTCCCCTTCCTTTTTCCTGGCAACCCTTTGCTTGGAGGCAACAATAATTATAAATCTGTTCTGATACTCAGCTTGGGTTATCTTAATTCTCTCCCATTTCAGGAGCGAAAGGGACTACAGAGCTCACAGAGACACACTTATTTGATCACAAATACAAGGATGGTGCATGACAGTAATTAAATTTTTACTTTCAACTAATTTAATTTGTTAGCAAAACAGGGGGAAAGGCTTTACTGCGGATGGGAAGAGGCAGCTTCTTACACCTGACTTTACTCGCACTTGACTAACTGCTTCATTAGAACACAGGCCAGTTTGGTGGCAGATCATTAATTTTCATGGATGTAATCTGGGAAGCCAAGTAGTAGTAGGAGGCTGGTCTGCCAAAACTGGCATAAATGTGCTAATGCTTATTAAAACTAAGCTGTAAGTCTGTTTTCATGCTGCCTTTGCCACGTTATGAATTAATTGCTGAAATGTATTAAGACAGCAAATACAAAGAGAAGGGATTACTGTGTGTTACAGCAAAGAGCAGGAAAGGCAGGGGTTTCCTACTGAGAGTCTGATCCCTCTGGCACAGGTGATGTTTCCTAGAAAGCAGGACTGCTGATGGAGCTGGCTGTCAGGCTCAGGCGAGAGCAGTTAGGTGTTGCATTTGATGGCCTCCGTTATCAAGGTGTTTGTGCCCTTGCAGTTCAAGTTAATTTCAGTAAAATTACTTATATTAAAGAATATATAGCACTAGGTTGCGAGGCGGTAAGAGTTTTTTATTACTTTTTAAAAATTATTTATTATTATTATTATTATTTTTTTTTTTTTTTTATATAACTTGTTTGCAGGAAAAAGTCCTCCTTGGTTACTAGAAGAAAGCAGTCCTGAGCAAGATGTGTCCAGTGGCAGAGACTGGGGTCCATCTTTAGAGTGATTTTCAAAAAGGATAACACCTTTTCAAAATTTCTTTGCCTTGTGTTCAGAAAGAAAAGAATCTTATTTCTATTAACTTTTTTTTTTTTTTTTTTAATGGTTTAGAAAATCAAAGATTGTAATTGATTTGTACAGCAGATTGTAGTAATACAACAGAATGCAAATAATTCTCTATGGGATTTGTCCATTCCTTATGTCTAAAACAAATTCTGAATTTCTGAGTTATCCTTACAAGATCCGTTAATTGTGTCCGTGGAGATTTTCTCTTAGGCTTGATGCTGACTTCTGCTGGACATATGATAATTTACTGATGCAGCAGAAACAAAAACTTATTTAAGAAAGTACAAAACATTTATTTTCCTCAGCTATTAGATCGTCAGTGCCCTTGCTTGTTTGTTTTATTGCAAAACTATTATTGCAAGCAGTGGAAATCTGTGCTTGTTTGGTTGTGCAGTGCAGACATTTTCTGTAGTGAATGGTGTCCTTTCTCCTTCCACCTGTTGATAATAACGTTTTTATTTCAGTTTGTAACTGCATTTCTTTACCTTTATTTCTTGAATCCACTTCAATTGCCAATAAAGCCCACAGTCAGGAGCTGGAAAAGCTATTTTCACAGCAGAAAACATTCTGCCCAAACATGTTGTAAAATTAGGACAGATGCATTGTTTTTTGAAATACACGGATATGAAATTTGATGGTAGCACTTCAAGCTTCACTCATTTCATTCCAGGCTCTGATAAAAGTGGCATTAATGGAAAATGTTTTCAGAGCAGTTTTGTTCCCTGTTGCAGCGGGAGCAGTGTCAGAGCCTGGAACAGGAGGCACGGGGAGAAGGGAGGTGATGCCACTGCCCGTGCTGGATGTCACCTGCTGACACTGAACGGGGCCGTTTAATGTGGGCCATGAGACATACGGAGTATTTACCAGTATTTTTTGTCTCTCTTCAAAGAGCCTGCCAAATGTCAGGGCTTGTATGTGCCGTGCCACGTACCCACACACAGAAATCCCCCAAAGTGTAGAGCTTTCTGAAGTTCTCTGATTTAGCCATGGGACGTGAGGCCAGGAAAGGAAAACGCCAATCTCTGGGAACTCAGTTGAAGGAGGTCAGAGCCTTTTACAAGCCATGCACACCGTGAACTCACACAGAATATAACAGGTTTCAAGGGTCTCACCAGTGTAAGGGTGGTTTAAGCACTTCACGAAATTGGTCTCAAAATTGTTATAAGATTATATATGATGCAAGCAATTTACCCCCTTCCAAAGACTCCAGCTGAAGGCTGGCGGTAGTAAACATAATTGTGTTTACCATTCCCAGTTTTGCAGAAGAATTTGTTGATTTCCAGAACAGTTAAATTGATTTTATACCTTTATGAGCACACAAAATAGCAATTAGTCAATGGTGTATATTGGATTTTTGACAGGTATAAAATTATAGTGCCAATTATTTCACCCAAGTCAATGAACAACATTCATTTCAAACAGCAGAGGTTTTTGAACAATCTTTAGAACAGTGCTGACAGTAGAAATACAGCAGTTCACTAAATGTTTTAAAGGTAAGACTGCCTTTAAACTGAATAACAACTTTGATTATGTGTGTGTACTGTGTGTCTGGTACAATTTTTCCTCTAATGGTGGCCACTTCCTTACAAACATATACCTAAATTTGTTAAACCTTAACTATTTAACAGTAATGTAATAGTATGTGAGGTCTCTTTGGTCTTCAAACTTCCCAGAGGCATAATGGAAAGAGCACTGAGCTTCCTCCTTACAAGAAATAAATTTGTATCATCTGAGCACAGAAGCTCTCTACACATTTGTAGCAGTTATTTGGTCTTTTGGGTAGCTGCAACATCACATTTTACTCCAAGGCAAGTGAAATTTCACACCTCCAGAAAGGTTGGTGACTGCATAAAGGTTTGGTCTAATTGGTATTTAATTTCAATTATTTCATCTATCTGCTTGTCAAATGAGAAAATGACAAGTTCAACAAGCTCTGCAACTTGGCCCTGCCACTTGCTTGACTTGGGTTGTTGATGAAAGACAGCTTATTAACTATGCTCCATTATATTCAGGAGAAGATAGCATTTTTAAAACAGAAATGCATTATATAGGAAGCTGCTGAACTTATACACCTCTCAATATAACAGTTACATCAATTACAGTAATTTCGTAAATTACATATTTCAGAGATTGCCTTCAAAGTTTGCTTCTCTGAAAGCAGAATTTTAAAGGAACACGGTGTTCTTCATTGGTGATATTCTTGTTCTAATAAAAGCATGCAAATAATAGAAACTTGTTATAAACATGATTCCTATGTAATTTGGAAGCCTGGCTGAAGTGAATTGCTTTTATTACTCATGGGGAAGGGATGCACAATTGGTCATGATGAATACAGGAGGATGTGTTTTCAGAAAAAAAAAAAAAAAAACAACCACCAGAGAAAGTTCCTGAGATCTTTCTGCTGCAAAGCTGTCCAAACACATGGCAATGAAACGTCCCCACAGTGCTGACAGCCCAAAGTGGGAAGGGAAATCCTGCCATGCTCATGGGATGGCTTTGTCTTACTTAGAGGGGGAAAGGTACAGGTGGTACTCCGGCGGTATTAAGGATTTGATTGCTGAGGGTTTTTATTCACCCCGGTGCTACAGCTCGTGGCTCTGGGGGTCTCCATCCCCACTGAATCTGGGTCTCACGTGCAGCAGTGACACACAGCAGCCTGGAGGCTTCTCTCCAGTGCCAGGCTGGGGGGCGGTGGATGTTCATACAAACATCCTTCCTGGAAAACACATTGCCACTGCACTTCCTAGTTTCACCGTTTCAAGTGAGGAGTTCAACTCTTCCCTGACTCTGAACACACCTTTATTACTATTTTATCATTTATTCTCCTATTTTTCTGTATGAAATAATCAATTAATCCATGGTTTCCAAAAACTTTTCTAGCACTTTAAAAAAATCTCTGTTTATCTTTTGCAAACTTTCCTTCATTTCCAATCATTCTCAGCATCATTTGTTAGTGTTTCTCAGATTTCACTGTATTTTTTCAGCTCTGCTATGCAGCAGCATCTTCTGACAGAGGCTGCAGGCAGTGCATCTGTGGCTCCTGTGGAGGTGGGGGTCTGAGAGGAAGGTGAAGTGTGCCAGCTCCTAGACAAAATACATCGCAGGACAGCGGTATTTACAAAGCTGGCAGTCCCTGCACTCAAGCAATGCAAGGTGCAAGGATGACTTTTTCCCCAGCTCTGTTTATTGTGATGCCAACTGAGACTGAAGAGCCTGTTCAGGCAAACTGTGATCCAGCTGTACATTTGCCTCAGGATACACATTTTAGTTACCTGTGCATACAGCAGATTTAATTTGAAAGGTCTTCCCTTCCCAACATGGCTTTAATTAAATAGTAATTCTATTTCTTAGCTTTGTGACATAGGGATTAGGGCAGGAAGAAATGATTTGGCAAATATCTTTGGAAAAATACAGAATATAATATTTTTATTAATCATTTCTCTCCTAAGGTTAAGCTGGCTTTACCAGCATAAATGTTAAAAAGCAGAGAATTTCATTGCCTTTAAAAGTTTCTTTTTTTTTTTTCTTTTTTTTCTTTTTTTTCTTTTTTTTTCTTTTTTTTTTTTTTTTTTATTACTGCAGCTTTGACTGATCAGGATTGAACTATCCCAACTAATGGCATCATTTCTTTTTTTTTTTTTGCAAACAAACGAGGACATGAGAGGCATGATTTATCAGTATTCCAGAGAGTTTTCCTAGTCAGTGTTTCTAGCCACATCGCCTGATTTTTATAAACTTCATTAGATTATAATCAATGCATGTGTGAGGCTGAGGGAGATGAGAAGTATGATTTCTTATTCTTAACTGCCATAGTAAGCGTTTATTAAGGCACACTTTTCCTGGCATGGCGTTACAAGACAGAAATATTGAAAAACAGCAGGCATCCCACAGGGCAGAGTTTGGTAATCAAGATTGCATTAATGCTAATGACAGTGGCTGCACAGCTTATTTCCTGAGAGGTAGAAGTTATTTTAACCAACAGCTTTTGTGATAGAGGTGGAAACTGGGAAAATTTAGGCTGCTTCAGGCTTGTGCACGGACTCTGGCGTAGGATACAGGAAAAGAACCCACCCAGAAAGAGGAGCACTGCTGGGACAGCCTCGGGGTTATCAGATTTGGAGGATGCAATGCCATCTCCTTGGGGTGAGCGTGGGTTTCCTGCCCTGTTGGCCAGCATTTAGCAGGATTTGTCCCCTCTGGGGCTGCCTGGGCTGCAGCAGTGTGCTGAGAGCAGAAGTGCCCATGTCCCCTCGTCCCCATGGGGGCCACCTCTGGGTGCACGGCAGGGTGGAGGAGCACCACCCAGGAGCATCCTCCTGGCATGAAGCCTCTCCTGTTAGCGAGGTGCTGAGCTGAGCCCAGCTGAGCCCCCAGGTCCCGTGCATGCAGATGGGGAGGAATGCTTCCTGCAGCCCCTCCAGGCTGCGCTCCTGTGCCCACAGTCAGCACCTTTGTTTGTTCTTCCCTGGTACGCAGCGCTGCTGCCTCCTGTCTCATTTGTGATCCACACTGATCCCAGGACCTCTTCTGCAGCACTGCTGCTTAACCTTATTTTTATGTTCCTTATTCTGTATTTCTATTTTACGAGACTCTAAATGGAGAATTTTGCAATCATTTTGATTGAATTTTATGCTTTTCATGTCTTTTTAAATTTTATTTTATTGTATTTATTTATTTTTTTTTCCTTCCCTTTAGGCTGTTTTTCATCTTTGGCAAGGTCACTTTGAATTCTGATCTTGTCTTTCAATGTATTTGCAGTCTCAGTTAGCCTGCTATCATTGAGAGATTTAATAAGCATACTCTCTGTTCCATCACCCAAATCACCAGTGAAAATTCGGAGCAGTGGTGGATGCTTTGCAAACCCTGCAGGCTTCTATTGATAGGTGCATGCCTGTCAGCAGGGGGCTGCTCCTAATTGCTCTTTGTGTGTCCTGAAGACGGGTTCCTGCTGCTCTCCTGTGACAACATGATGTGGGACAGGGTGAAGGTCCCCGTCACGGCTGCTCTGCCCACTGATCCTATTGCCTGGCCGCAGAAGGAGGCCAGGTGGGCTCAATGTGGTTTGTTCCTGACAAAGCCATGTCAGCTGTTGCTCATCCCTTGTTTTTGCTGGAGGCTCGTTAGCTGATTTTTCCTAGCTGTTCCAAAAGCCGAGGCTGAGCTGGCTGATATATAATGTCCCACGGCCTGCTGCTTTTGCCCTGTCTCAGTGGGGGTGATGTTTGATTTTTCCTTGCATCTGGGGCTCCTGAGCAGGCTTCCAGAGGTAGCTGCTAAGGGCCCTGAGGCTGTATCATTGCTTACTGAAGTGCTAGGGATGGATTTTATCTGACCCAAGCTGAATGAAAGCATTTAGCTTAGTTACCCTCTGAATTTTCCTTTCTGTATTGTCCAATATTTAGTTGCTTTTGTTATCTATGCTAGCAGCTACGTGGTCATAGTTTGTTCTTTAGTGAAGGGGGAAAAAAAGAGGACTTAAACTTTTATTCTTTCTTGATAATCAGAGTTTTAATAATTTGATAAGCCTTGTTAGCTGGTAATTTGGACTGAAGATACAGATGTGTGAATTAATGCTGTAATGGTAAATATAAGGGAAAGACTAAGATCCTTCACCCAGCCATCGTCTTTCTGGCTGAGAAGGGCTGTGCTTCTGCCAAGAAAGCTCAGTGTCTTTTTATACATTTCACCTTCATTTTATACATTTCAGTACTTAATTTAGGGTAGTAGTTTGCTGAGTCTTCTTGAAATCCATCGTTATTATTTTATGATTCTTTTACTCTTTCTTGAATGTTGGAAATTGTGGGACCGAATGGGGACCGGTGGCTGGAATGAGGAAATTCAATCATAACAGCTCCTGGTGGCTTCAGTTTGTGTCAGGAGTGTGAACAAGAAAGTGTGTGCAAAGCAGCTGAAAAGTAAATCAGCAATGGCCAGCGCTGGCAATGATTGAAAATAAATGACATTCTGACTTGGGCTGCCATTTGGCTGCTTCCCTGGGAAGGTGATGCTTGATCTAATATAAGCTTTTAGCAGCTATTGTTTTTCAGATTAACTTTTAGTTTTAATGAAGTGGAATAAATGAGTTTGAATTAGTTATCATGCTAAAAAGAAGAAAGAACATGAAAGTAGTCAGTTAATTTGACAGGTCAGGCAAAATATTTCACAAATTAGCAGCGCGTTTAACTCTAATGAGATGTGATGACTTAAATTTCTCTGTGTAATGCTATCAGCAGGAATGGGATTGCACCAGACTGTGTTTGGCAGGATAACTTGGCTAAAACTGCAGTCTTAAGTTGTTCCAGAAGTGTAATGGGTTATAAAACCCAGGTGCAGAGATGCCTTTTTTTCTGAATTAAAAATGAATCAGATCAGTCTGGGAGATCTTAATACATCTGGGTTTGAAATGGCTTGAAGCTGAGTCTGAGCTTGGTGGGTGCAGCGTTCGATTCCTGTTCATTTGCGGTGATACCGCTCAGCAGCAGTAAGGGAATTCAGGTTGTGCTGTTAAGTGCTTCGTTAACTTCAGCAATTTTCAAGTGCAGCCACTGGGGGCTGTGTGCGGCTCCTGCATGAAGCCTTATTACTTAGCTGTACTTCTGCATTAACCGTGAAGAAGTTAGTCACTTAGCTCTATTCTTACGGCTTTTGCCAAGACAAAGCTTTGGTTTTCTGTATCATTTAAAATATTCATTTGTTCATTGTGTGTATACAAAACAGACTGTGGCAAGAAAAACACCTGCTCCCCACCTACCCCTGCAAAAACATTTTGAACACTGGTGGCTTGGAGCATTTTGGACCACAGAGCTGAGGAGCATCCCTGCTGCTGCTCCTGGAGCAGGCTGTGTGCAGGCTTCTCCCTGCCCTGTTATTCTGGGAAGTCCTCGGGGCTGATACCAAGAGATGGGACTGAGCCAAGGCTGGTGAGGGGCCTGCCCCCAGCCCTGCATTGGGTATGCCCCGCGCAGGGGGGTCCTCACTGCCCTGTTCCCTCTGGGGTGGGATGGAGCCCAGCAGAACTGGACCTGCTGTGCTGTGTGTTCATGCTGGGCTTCCTCACAGCCACCTGGTGGCTTCTGCTTCGGGAAGAGTGTCTTTCCTTTCGTGTGCTGTGTCCCAGCAGGTAAATGTAGACAGCCCGCTCTTTTTTTCCCAACAGAACCAATTCAAGGCACTTCTCCCTCAATAGATATCATGAAGAATTAAAGGAATTTTTGTTATTTTCAGAAAGCACTAAGCATTTGAAGTTGTTAGACAAAACACTTGAATCTGATTAAGGAACAATTCAGTGAAGAAAACCTTGATGCTTATTTTTAGTATTTGATTCCATACCATACAAATTCAAATGTAAATTGTGCTTTGGAGAAGAATGCCTGCGTGAAAAGCTGAGAGCGTGTGTTGTGTGCTGAATGTTTTACAAATGGATTATCTCAGGCCTGGATTTGTGGTTCCTGCCTGTGGGCAAAATTCCACCTCAGTGCTTGCACTGCTGTTAGTCATACAGCCGTATGTGTATTTCTCTGTTCTACATGTTGTTGATAGAATTGTGTGATTAAATAGGAAATATTTTTTTTTATTCAAGAGCTTGTGATCAGTATGTTTAGGTTTGAGTTTGGATGTAAAATCTGAGATAAGCCGTGAACGGTAGGCTAAGGACCGTTTCAGTCACACATTGCTGGCAGGACTGGAGTGCCAGAGATCTTGGCTTTTCTAAAGCCAAGGGATTGGTGGTGTCCTCAGCAGTCTCGAACAGTGGCCTGCAGATGAGGAAACAGAATGAGGGCTGCCTCTGCTGTTAGCCCCAGCAGTGCCCGAGTCCAGCAGCTCACAGCCAGGCCAATGCGGTACTGAGATTTTTTGCTTTAAAAAAGGCATTATATGGTAACTGTATTATTCTCTGCTTTGCTTAACTATGAACTGAAATTAGCTAGTTCTTCAGCTCCCTAAACACCTCAATGTATTTCACAAAACTTAAATCTCTGCAGTCAGTAAAACTGGATTCACTTCGCCAGCTCTGTAAGATTTACGTGGGGTGGCTCTGATGCTCTGATGAGATCTCTCATCCTTGTCTGGGCAGATTTAAGGCGCTCTCCTCCCTGTGCCAGGTGGACCTGGCTGTGCTGCCTGAAGAGGTTCCCCTCTCTCATGGGGAGAGGCAGCTGGGTGGGCGGTGGGGCAGCTTTCTGGTGGGCTGGGAGTGGCAGCGACTTCGGTTTCAGCTGCAGGGATGGCTCGGAGAGCTGGAGGCTCTTGCTTGTGTCTGTGGTTCTCAGGTGGCCACCTCCTGATGGCTGCTGCTGTGCCCAGGGGATGGTGTGAGCCAAAGCACCGTGGGTCCTGCAGGATGGGTCCAGGTGCATGCTGTGGTGGATGCTGGGGACTCAGGTGGAAACCAGCGTCAGCCTGAACTCAGCTTCCTGGCTCTCTGGTTTAACTGTCCCCATGAGTTCTGTGATTATTGTTATTTTATAAAGTGGAAGATACCTGTTCTTCTGAGAACTGCAGGAGCTGAAAAAACTTGAACAAACAAAACATTAAAAAAAAAATACACTGCCTTTGATGCTTCCAGATTTACGTGCCAAATCGCACTGGCAGCCTCACTGTGGAGGCTTTGTAAGGATTCTTAGAATTTTTCCTTTTTTAAACTAGCTTCACTTCTAGAGGCTTTCCTCCTTTTCTAAACCTAGTTTGTACTTTCCTGCACAGCTACAAGAACTTTCTTGCATGTGAAGGCTGTCATCTGAGGACTGAACTCAATGCCCTGTGAGCTGCAAGCACGTTCTTCCCTGGCTCAAAGCAAAGCTGTGTTCCTCCGGCAGAATCATGCAGCTGATCTGTGGCAACACCACTTTCAGGGAGGTGTTATCTCTATTTTGCACTGCAGAGTAGCTGGAAGCATCAGACCTGTAGCACACACGCATGTGGCTGCAGTGAGCTTAATGAGTGTGAAGCTGGGGAAAAGCCTTTCTGAGCTTGTGGCTTGCAAACTCTGCGACCCCTTCCCATGTTTGCCATCAAATGAAGGGGTTCTGTCCTCTAAGAGATTTTCCTAATCAGAAATACAGGGTTAGGCAGAGGGATTGAGGGAAGTGTTAGACCCTGTGGTGTTATGGTAGAGAGCAGCTTTCTGCTTCAGGGTGGAGTGCCTGGTCCCAGTGAGAGCCAGAGATTTAACCCGAAATGGCCACTGCTGGGGGCTGCGAGCCTGGAGCGCTGCATCCCTCCCCTCTGCAGGGACCAGACCTTGTGAAGCTTCTGCTCTCCACAGTCTTGAAGTATTTGAGTATTAGGCTATAAAATCAGTTTATTTCTCTTAATTGATATTTAACAAAGCCACGCATCCCTGTATTGCCCTGACTATGAGTGTTTGTCCTTATTTTAATGTCCTTGTTACGCCTCAACTGTGTAGATGTATAAGTTTTTTTTTTTCTTCTGCTTCCAGGAACTTTAAATCCTGGTGTTTGGCTATCTCTTTCTTCAGCATTGCTGTTGTACTCTGGTAATATTTCTAAAGGATGTGTTCTACATCCAGAAAATAAATTCAGTGGTGGAGGGCACTCATGTGAAGCAGCCCTGCATCTTAGGTGTCAAAGGTAGATAAAATATGTATCAGCTACCGACAAGCATTAGATTTTGTCACTGTGTTAATGCTGGTTACATATCACTCAGATAGGAGAAACATTTGCTTCTTGATTTATGTTCACTGACAATGAAATGTCCAGAATGATTAATTACAGCCCTAAATGATAGTGCCCTTACTCATACTTCCCTGGCCTGAATGATTGAAATTAATAAATATATTTGTATTGCCATGGAATTTGCCATTAGCTGTTAAAATATTTGCACAATTGACATGCTGTGAAGGGATTTAGTTAAGACTTATTTTTATGATCAGTAACTTGCTACTTTTTCATAGGAGTTTATTTCAGGGAAAGAAGTAGGGGATTCTGAAACTGATTATGAGGTTAAGGATAACAATTTTTCTGATAATACTTTCATCTTATTATGACATCTTTGGGAATTTGTGAGTCCTTAGACCGTCAATTTCTGCAAGCATTTTCAAAGGCTTTTGCCTTTGTATTTTTTTCATAATTAAGTCTATAAATTACTTTGAGAATCTGTACTTTCAAAAGATCAGCCCCAGGCACATACCTGGACTAAATCATGTAGCACTGTCCTGTCAAGAGGAGATCACAGATACCAGAGCGTTCAGAAATATCTTTGTTGCTTGCAGACATGAGGCACTTACAATTACTCATCATTTGGATAACTTTTTATTAATTTGTTCTGATAAACCTTTGTGTGTGGGGAACAAAACAAAGAAAGCAATGACCCTTAGTCATATTTGGCTTATTTGCTCAGTGGAAATGCCATATTTTCTGTTTAGACTGGAACAACCATCTTTTAACTCTGAACCTTGTTTGCCCTGAGCCTGTGCTCCTTGTTTAGACTTCTCGTTCAGTTTTCCTTTAAATGTTTTGCTCAAATGTAATGCTTTATTTTTTATTTTTTTATTCGAACTAAAACACTTTTGTAAAGTTTCTGGCTAGCTTCAGTTTTGACTTTAACTTCTCTGTGCCTCAGTACCCCGTGTGTAAACTGGAGATAATGCTGCTGCCTTACCTTGTCAGTTTAATTAATGTTGTGGAGCACTCAGATAGTGACAAACAGCAGAGAAAAGCCCAAAGGAAATGAAAAATTCTTTATTCAGAATAGTGTTTGGACAGTATGCAGGAGATAAGGCCTCAGACATGCTGAAAAATGAGGCGAACGCAAAATATTAAATACATGCTCATTAAGTAAAAGGGATCCATCCTATGTGCAGGAAGGCAGGAGCACATGGGAAAATGCTGATGATGCAATTAAAGATGTAAATAAACAAGATGCATGAGGTGAGATCGGAAGAAATTTCTGCATTTCTGGAATGCTTGGGTAACTTTCTGTAAACAGTAAATGTATTACAATGACCTTAAAACAAAAGCACTTATTAAAAATATTGACCATTTCAGCTGCAATTAGAAAAATATTTCTGTCAAGATCAATGTAACTTATTACATGTACTTCTGAGTAATTTCTGATAATGAAATATAGTATGGGACTATATATCCTATGAAGGAAAATACTTTTTCCTGGATTTCATTTGTAAGGGAAAAAAAGTAGCCATGCATTATAGGTGGGGGTGATTTTATTAATACAAGAAGCTTCCCCTGACATGCCTGGAAAGGTACAAGCTTCAAGATGAATTAGTTTTGCCACGCATACAATTTTGTCAGTGACATCAGGGAAATGATATTCAGTGCTCTGGGGCTTCCAGAAGGATTTCAGAAGTCAGAAGGAGAAGGAATGAGTGGCTGCCACATATATTAATTCATTACTTTTATTGTCTGCTAGAGCATCTACAAGCAGATAAAAAGTTCCTTTAGATCTTACTGTAAGAAACCTCGTATTATTGGTTTGCTAGCTGAGACTGGGAGGAAACCTGAAGTGAAGGTCCTTTAAGAAAATGTAGCTAGTGCATGTTTGGCTCTTTTGTGTGTTAGAGGAAATACCAAACAAATGTTAAATATTTACTACCACTCCTCCCCAGCACTCTGCTAGGTCAGGTTTCAGTAACTTTCTCTGCACAGAAATTTTGCAGCCATCTACTCACTTGCTTGGCTGTTAACCCCAACCAACTGCGTGGTTCATGAGAGCAGGGAGTTTAGGGGGTGATTTTCTAATCAATTCAGTTTATTGTTTAGGAAGCTCCTGGCTTGCAGTCAAGCTAATAATTACCACCTGTACCTTGTCTGAAGCACTGATATGCTTTGTATGTGCATGTGAGCCTTCTATTTCTTCAGAGTGGTCCTTTCTGGGTGGCTTCCAGGCACGCTTGCCCAGTGTGATTGTTTATTCTGAGTGCAGGCTGCTTTGACATCGTGTTATGTTGCACCACGTACAATCTGACATCCCCTATGATCTCAGAGGATCAGAGGACGGGGGGTCCTGTGGCAATAAAATAAATGCTTTTTTTTTTTTTATTTTTTGACAGTAGCAAATGCCTGTGAACCTTCCATCATTCTTGCTGGCTCTTTCCCATTTGCATCAAGGAACATGAAAAGTGATAAATGCTAAGAGCAAGAACCCCGTGATAGGAATGTGGTATTGCTGTCACTGAGAAAGAAAACTTTGCGTTTAGAGAATAGATCTGAAATGTTAACCAGAAAGCCCATATAAATCTATACCTGTTTAAGATGCGTGATTGTAAAGTCATTGTCACAGATGGCAAAGAAAATAATTTAAGTACTGTATATATGCATAGGAGTGTGTTCATTTACATGGCTTTCTGCAGTAATAGATTCTTACAGCGCTTCTAGTTTCACTGGCTTTCTGTATTTGCAATCAGATCAAAATAAATTAATATAGCAGCCTCTGAATTGCCTTAAAGGGGAGATTTATGGCCCTTATTGAAATGATGAGAAAATCATTTAGGAGGGACTAACAAATAGTTGATTGTGGTGCCAAACGTCTCTGGCAAATAGCAAGTGCTTCTGATGTTTATTGAATGAATTTTCTTCATCTCTTTAGATCTTGTGATCAGCCAGATCTGCTGTTTCAATGGGATTTGTGAATGGGACGAAGTCTAAGCCAGCAGACGTGTTTTCCTTTGATGCCTAGGAAATGCTGAATCTTTCCGTTATTATGCAGATATTCATCCTTTTGTATATAATTGTAGGGGAGAGAACTGGTTTCCAGGATTGCTGTAGTGGCTTCCTGCAGCCAGATGCTGAGGCCGTGCTGCAGATGTATGAGGATGCTGGTGAAAAGGTGCGAGGTGAGCTCCTGAGCATGCCTCTCCCTTGGGATGTGCCTGGACAAATTGCTTAATTGGTTCTCAATGAATTTGCTGTGTGCTATTACCATCCTTTCACAGACAGTCTTACAGGGGCGTTGATCAGCTGTCTGTAAGTTGTCAGCACACCAGGGCTCTTGGCTCAGCAGCTCTGTAAATACGGAGTATTGTTAGGCGAGATCTAACATGTGCTGCTTTCAGACTCACTGCATTAACTGTGCATCTCATCAGAGCTGCCTGGCTCTGAGTGCATTAACTCTCATCCCTTTCCTGAATCAGACCACGAATAAGTGCACTGCCAGTTTTGGTGGCCCTTCCGAGAGGCCATCGTGATGGTGACTTGTTTGAGCAAGGGTTTGTGCCAGGACTCCTGTGCCCTGTCTGCTTTTACTTGTTGGCTTGCCAGAGGCTCCCAAAGATTGCCAGGAAAAAATAAAAATAGAGAAGGAAATGAAGTGGCTGCATGCTCCAGAGAAGCACAGGACCAGTGGAGAGGATGCAGTTTGTGTAGCTCCCTGGAGATCGGAATAAATTGCTTTTCATGGCTACAGTAGAAAATTGTATTGAAAGAGGACTGGAAGAATGCATTTGGCTTAATTCCTGCCCAACAGAGTACTGTGAATTGCAAGCTAGGAAAGGAATTCAAGCTATTCTTGTAGATATTGCTTTTTGACTTTGTGTTCTCCAGCAAAGCATCACCTGCTGCTCTGCATCTACGGCACTGGACTTGGAGCAGCCAGGGCTTGCCCCCAGCTGTGTCCCAGCCTGCCCCTGTGGTCAGAGCACTTCAGGTGAAATCTAGCAAGCCGCGTGCTTGTGTCTTCATCTTTCTGTATTCTTTTCTTTAGGCTCCGTGAAATGGATGCTGTTATCTTTTGTCTTTGTACTTTTATGTTGTAAACTCTTCAAAATAGATTATTTTCCTTAGAGTATGGATGCACGGTCACCCGTTAAGTCTCCAACAGTGGGTTTTTGATTTCAGTTGTGGTCTCTTGGTGCCACTGTAATCCAGGTGCTGATACCAGTGGCTGTGGCTGTGCCTCCTGCTGCACCTCGAAAGCCCATCACACATCCTGCACACCTCATGTGCAGTGAGGCTCTGCCTGGTGCAGGAGCCCTCACCCCAGGACTCTTGTGGCTGTGGGGAGCTTGATGAGAAATTAATTCCTGGAGAGGCTGTGGCAAACTGACTCTTCCATACAGTCAGTTTGCCTGGCATATGTTTAGGCTTTCTGCCATGCTGTAAAATGCCATGTTTGTAGCGTACAGAGGGTTTCTTGCTTGCTTGTGAACCTGTTGTGATCTGGAACGGGGAGTTTAGAGGAAAGATATTGTTGTCAGCTGCTGCTCTGCTCCATGTCTGGGAGCTGTTGGTGAAGTAAGCCATGGATTCTGACTTTCACCAGGGTTTGAAAGCATAGGGGATGCATTTTCTAGTAATTGCTGTTTTGGGGTTGATTTTCAAGAGTTTGACAAGCAGCTCAGCACCCCAAGTTTTACAGTTCGCTGCTGTTTTGTACAGACAGCTTCCCCTTCTCTCCCAGTGTTTATATTGACCCTTTCATTGATTTATTGTGATCATTCTTCAAATTCCTTGGGAAAGAACCAACTACCTCTTGGCATTGAACATAGAAACCTTTTCGTTATAGATAAGCTTCAGAATGGCAAATCCTGTAGGAGTTGGAAAATAACTAGTTACATCTCCTATAAGAGGTTTTGTTCAAAATTAGTTGAAAAGAGGAAGAAATGATTCTAGAGGTGTCATGATGGAGTTTACTCTGACTTTTTAATTCTTCTCTGTCCCTGCTGTGTCAGTGAAACTGTACTTGCCATCTTTATGACTATCCTAGCTTGTTTGAGACACATGCCTATAAAATTCTTGGTGTGTTGTATAAGGAACATAACTCATGTTCTGAAAGTTTTTTTTTTTATTCCCTAGTTCTTTTGTTACGGACTGGCATTACCTGTGGCTGTCTGCGTGTGCATGTGCCTCGAGAGGGAGATGTGAATCCAGAGCCAGGCTCTAAGGGTGGAACTGCATCAAGGACATAACCGAGACCCGTGAGTACCTCGTGTCAAAGAGGGCGAGTGGTTATGTTGCATGAAAGTAAGACCAAGAGTACATTTGTACGACTTAGTTTTTAATGTGCTAGGGGGTTGACATATCATAGAATCATAGAATCATAGAATATCCTGAGTTGGAAGGGACCCTTAAGGATCATCAAGTCCAACTCTTGACACCGCACAGGTCTACCCAAGTTCAGACCATGTGACTAAGTGCACAGTCCAATCTCTTCTTAAATTCAGTCAGGCTCGGTGCAGTGACCACTTCCCTGGGGAGCCTGTTCCAGTGTGCAACCACTCTCTCTGTGAAGAACCCCTTCCTGATGTCCAGCCTAAACTTCCCCTGCCTCAGCTTAACCCCATTCCCATAGGAAATACCCATAGTTACCATGGGTAACTAAATGCTATTATGAGTTCTGTTAGTCTATAATTACAAAATATGGTTCAGTGCTACTCACGTTGCTTCAAATTGGCTGTGCTACAGGATATGTAAGGCTCCTGCCTACTGAGACAACACCGAGCCCTTTAAATTGTACTTTTAAACAAATTTTCTCATTGTTATTCACCAATACTCACAGTTACCCTATGCAAATTCATGAATGGTTATGAATTCTCCTGGCTCAGTTTGATATTCATTGTTAGATTAGCACCTGCTCTTCTTTCTTCAGGGAAATCATAGAAATTGCATCTCTCACGATTGATAACAAATATTCTTTTCTGAAAAAAAAAAACACATTAAGATACAAAAGATCCCTTTTATACCTAGTCAACGGGTGCCCCACATAATTTCTGGAATCTTTTTTTTTTTCTTCAGGAATTTATTCTACAAGGAAGTTCTGATAGCTGAAATTCTCAACCCTTTGCATGGCAAAAGAGGCCTAAACACCTCCTCAGGATGCTGGTGGAACAGACAGCAGTGAAGTGTGTGTGTTTGGTGCTCGTGTGCTGTAGGAGCCCAGGAAACAGGGTGGCTGTGCCTCCACAAATGTTTTCTTGTCTTGTTTATACGGTGAGGATCTACAAATAGCAATGCTTCAGCAGAGGTAAAATAGGCAAATAATTTATACAAAATCTTCAGCTATCTCACCTCTCCTGCCTGCGATGGTGCGTGTTCACTTTGGATGTGATACTGTCCAGGCAGTGACAATGATTCTTGGGCTGTAGCTTGGAGACCATTTGAGAGCTTTAAACCTGTGGAGTTTTGCTGCACTCCTGGATCCCTCCTGTGCCTCAGTTTCCCTGCCTGTAAAACAAACTTCTCCATCCATGTGCAGAGAGGATCCTCCGAAGCCACTTTGAGCTTGCAAATATCAAAGATTGAATCCTAAACAAAATCAGATGCCCTCCTGCCCTGTGAGAAGTAGTTCTGCTCCTTGTAGGGGAACTCTAGCAGAAGCCAGAAGAGCTTTGTGCTCAGAGTGCCCAAAGTGACAGAGGTCATCGCTTTCTGAGTCCACATCCTCTTTACAGCCAAAACCCAGCTTTGGTATCTGAGCAGAAGGCCCTTAGGGTTTTAGTCTGCGTTGGAGAGTGTGAGTTGGTGTGCTTTTCTCATTTCTTTCCAAGTTTAACTCCCTTGCAGTTAAAACAATGTACATGTATAATTAAAATAACCTCCTGTCTTCATTAATTATCTATGCTTTACATTGTTGCTGGGGAAGAAATCAAAGGGACCTGGCTGTGAGTTCACTTGAAGTAAATTTTGGCATGAGAAAACATGTCAGTCATGGAACAAACATTTCCTGATCTAATTGTGCACCAAAACATGCAGGGAGAGGAATTTCCCCCATGAATGATGCACGTTCCCCTCCAGGTGACAGCAGGGCAGAAATGGGGAGACCTCACTCCTGCAGGCACTTACTGGCTGAACATCGAGGTTTGCGTGCACTTCTACAAGAGCGGGATCATCCAATAGGACACCACGCACTTAAAACAGACTTTTGGGAGGATTTAAACACCTGCAGGGCTTTCGTGTTTGCAGCATCACTGTCATCTTTGGCTGTTTCTGATGAGCAGGATAAATGCTGCTTATGTATTTCAAGGAGGAAAATGTGCTTATCCCACTTCAAAGGGACTCCTGGCTGTGGATGCCGAGTGGATGGGCACGTCCCCTGGGACCTGCCGTGAGGATGCCAGCCTCCAAGGGAGTGCGTGGTGCCTCCCACTGCCCAAATGCACAGAGCAGTCCTGAGAGCATAATTTGATTTATGTTTTGTTTTGGCCACAGGTCTGTTCAAAATATGTTCTCTCATGTGTCATAGGTTCATGGTAACTGAAGGCTGAATTTACTTATAAAAACACTTCTCAGCATCCTAGTTGAGTAAAACAAGGACTTTGTGGCACTGTCAGCAGTAGGTAGAAACTGCTGTCTGCTTCTGTCCATGAAAGTTTCAGTGCTAGACTGTTATTGGACTCCTCCTGGGTAGAAAAATGCATATCTTAAATAGGTGTGAAATCCATTATGGAAGAAAACCATCGGTGTTTGAGTGATTATTACTTTTTTGTGGGTTGATGGAGGTTCTCTAGAAGTCATTTATGAGCACTAACATCTGCCGACTGTTATAGCACATCTGCAGGAGACAAATGTAAATAACTCGTGTTTTGGTACTTGACAAAATTCAGCAGCACATTTCTGGTCGTAATTGGTCTGTATTGTTTGCCCCAGAAAGCAGTATTAAGACTGTTGCGTACTAAAATATCTAGCTGGATTGTATGATGCAAATAACATCGAAACTTTATTTACAGCTAACTAAGCTTTGTTTTATTTGCATTCACATTAATTCCTGTTAGAGTCCAGGTTTTACATCTTTGAGAAGTTACAAATTCTGCTCTCTGCCAATCTCACTTTTTGTGGAAAACCATCAGAGCTGATCTCTTCTGCCTTACCTCTCACTGCGAGGTCCTCCTCTCCGGCTGGTCTGCCCCTGAGCCATCCCAAGTGATGCTCACAGCACTGCTGCTGCCACTTCTTCATCTGCCTTACCCCAGGAGCAAACCCTTCTGCATCAGATTGGCACCCAGCTTGCTCTCCCGTGTGCATCCTCAGGCATGCCTCCGGAATGTAGAAATTTTCTTTAAAATGTAGCTATTTTTCAGGGGTTTAAAACCTCACAATGGGTGTCCTTATTTATGGGCTGAAATATCCCTTTTCACTTCCCATCCAATGCTGCTTTATTTCACTTGTCACCTCAGTCACCATGTGGTGCAATTCATGGTTGCTTTTGTGAGCAAACAGTGATCATGCAATTGAAGCGCTGGACTCTATTTGCTTTTGACACTTATATTTAATCCCCTTTAAATTCCCTCCTGTCACAGGCAGAGAAAATCTGTCTTCTCTGGGGCTCTTTACCAGGTGAAGAGCAGGGACAGTAGATGTTTGCTCCTCAGAAGCATTCTGTGAGTCCATCTTTCTGAAGTGCTTGGGTGTTAGCGTGCTGTGGCTGTGATGACTGATAGAGAAACATACATTTGGTCTATGCTTGAACGTTATCCCAGTATAACGCACTGGCACAAGAAATAATTGTGTGCTTGAGATGACAAATATAATGTAGGGGTAACAAATGGGGCTCGAACCTTTCGTAAGAATAAACATACCAGCAAATTAACTGTGTATGCAAACTAAAGGGGATTTAACAAAATGTTCTAATGCATCTTCTAAGTGTGACAACCTATCACATTAAAAAGCTTATGTCTTTGTTTTGTGTTTCCTCAGCCGAAAGCTTAGCACAGTCCCATCCGTGACTGGTTTCCAGCTTGCTATCACAGCATAAGCAACAACAACATCAGTGGTGAGATTCTTCAAGCTGAATAATAGAGGTATTTGTGGGCACAAAATAAGATGACTATATTTAATGGGCTAGAAACTGTGTACTGTGAATTTATTTCTAGAGCTATTTTAGTTATAGAGATACAACAACATTAAACTTCTCTCTATATTCCCTTGCTAATCTCAAGTAGCAATAAGTATGGTAATTAGCTTTCACAAAAATTAGGCATTCAAAGGGAGCTTAATTGCATAACGTCAAGTGGATACAGGAGCTGATAACTTGCTCCCAAGGGCCGGGGCAGGGCCAATATTTGGGCAGCACTGTGTGGCCAGCAGCCTGCTGCCAAAGGGGCGCCGCCACCAGGGTGATGGTGTTTGGGTAGAGCCAGTGCAGAGAGGCTTAGGCAGTGCAGAGGATAAACAATAAAGCAGAGTTATTCCCTGTCGGGGATTTGGAGTCATAGCTCATTAAATTCCCTGGCATAATACAAGTTATTCTTTTATTGTGTGAGGCACAGGTACTGCTTTGTTTTGGGCTGATTGATGCGGCGCACGTAGCTTTTCCCAAGGTGCCTAATTGAAAGTACCTCGTCAAAGCTGCAAGGTGTGCTGACACTACCTTTGAAGTTATCATGTAACGTCAGAGCCTCCTGAGTTATTCTACTTTATTTTTGCTTCATATTCTGAATGATTATCATTAAATAGATTGATGTTTTCCTGGGAAGATTAATGCATGTAGTTGCATGAGATTTAATTTTAGGTTTTAAATGCAGTTATTGTGTTCTGGCTTTAATGGCAACCAACCAGATAGCTGACTCCTTCCCAAACTGTGCTTATCGTCCCTGGAGAGGTTTAATGTGGATATCTATATTTTACTGTAAGACATAAAACTGAAGAAGGCCACAGCATTGCTATAATGACTCCATGGGATGTGACTGACTTCTACTGGCTCTGCAGCTTATTTCTCATTATGCAGAGAGCACATATAACCCTCCTTGTGGCCTGGGAAACTCATTGCTCTAAGCTTAACGTGGACCCATCTACCCCATGTTGGCAGAGTTTGGCTGCACACCGTGGCTCTGAGATAGCAAGGCAATTTAGTTTTCCTGTTACAGAAGCTGACTTTAACTCTCACATCATCTGCAAAGAACACCTCAGAACCTGAAGTTCCCTGGGATCCCCTACTTGGATGATGTTTTAATGTTTAAGTTGGAGATGAACAGTGAATTTATTAGACATGAAGCCCCTAAGTCTTGGTAGTTTTTTGGTAGTTTTGTGTAACTTCAAGTGAAAATAAAATGGGTTTATGCAGTAATTATTGGAGCAAATTATCACCTGAGGTAATAGTGGGCCATTTAAAAAGAAAAGACCAAGGATCTATGTGCAAAAGGAAGATAACTTACTTGGCTTGAGATTTTTATAACTTATTCAAGTCCCAACTTCCTGTATTCTTAGGGAGTGGTATGTGAAGGATCTTTTGTGCCCTAGGAATGAATTCTCCTTGAGCTGAATCGCTATCTGGATCTGCTTCTCTGTGAACTTTAGAGATAGGCACAGTATCACTGAAAGGGATTTTTTTTTTATTTGCTATAACAATTCGATATCCTAATCAGAAGTTCAAGAATCTTGTGGTTAACAATTTACATTCAAATAGACTCAGTTTACATCATTTTATACTGTCTGGCTCCCAAGTAAACAATAGCTCTGTGTCATCTAGATTTTTGATATTTAATGACTGGTCAATTTCCAGCTTAGGGGAAGTTCTAGATACAGACCAGCAATGTGATCTGCAAGCTATTCTGCTCAGAGAACACTTGAGTAAGACCAAAATTGGTCGCACACTTTCATCAGGTTTTCACAAGGTTCATGCTGTGGTTATTAGTTTCCATTCTCCACTCATGGCATGAATGATGTTCATGCCTTCCTTTTATTGTATAAAACAGTTTAGCATTCTTGCTTCTCTCCACCATTACCTATGTTTTGAAATCACACTGTATCTCCAGTGTTGTTATGATCACAACTGGGTGTTTGGATTGTCCCGCTCCTGTGGCAATTCCACCTTTGAACTGTGGCACCGTAGCCTGTTTCCAGTTAAACGTAAGGGACTTCTCTTTCAAGTCACCTTGGCAGGTTGATTATGATTCTCCTTGTCTCTCAGATGCCAACCTGTCCCCCCTCCCCAACCCCATACCTTTCCCTAATCCCTACCAACAGAGTTTAGATGGAGAAGAGTTTACAGAAAACCAATATTGGTAGACTTATTGTTGACAATTTTTTCTTTTTAGATGTGTTATTTAATGTTAAAAGCTACCATAAGTTAGATCTAAAATAAAGAAGAAACAACAGTTAAACCCACAAGCAGACTAATCCAGCATTCCTAAGAAATGCTGCTTCAGTTATAAGATTTCTACGCTTAGAGGCAGGTAGACACAGGGTCTGTGTGGCTTCACAAAAAAGCATGCACATGTATATATTCACACACATACATACACATATATATGTGTGCTTTTGTTTTGAAGCTAATTTCTGATTATTTCAGGATGTTACTAATTCTGTCATATTGTTAAGTGATTAATTAACTGACAAAAGTGTCTATTCTATCTTCAACTTTTAGTAATTCTTAAATGCTTGGATGGAGCTGATTCAAACCCTTTTATCAAGGCTTTTCTTCAGAGTTGTTGAGAGACAAATACAAATATTTCTGAACCAGCAGCTATGTTATAAATTGTTATAGTTTTATATGCAAAAAAGCAGTAACAGTAACCATCTACTGAAGATGCAAATATAAAATCCAGTATTATTTTTGTATTCTGGATTTATATTGTACATAATATATAATTTAAAGCTTAAATTGTTGTTTAAGCTGCAGAGCACACATACAAGGTACTTAACACCTGGTTGCTTCCTTTGAGATCAATTGAAATAATAAAATGGAACAAATAATTGTGTTTTGGGTCAAGACAGTGGTAGAATGAAGTTGACTATTGCTCAAGGATATAGCAACTTCAGCATCAATAATACATAGCATGCAGCTATACGAATAAATCTCTTTTGGTATTCAATTCAGTGGTTCCTCATCCTTAGAAGATTAGTTTTGTAAATGCGTTTTGCAGTGGTGTGTAAATTATTACCTTTGGAGAAGTGTGGTACGCTTACCGGAGAACTACTTGGAAGGTTCAACAGTGTGTTTTGTCAGTAATGTATGAGAATCACTGATCTTGGATAAACGCAGCAGAGCCAGTTATCATGACTGACATACTGTAGGTAAAATGAATGCAAATTGCAAAAGAGTCCATTACTCTAATAAAACCGATTTGGGGGTCCTGTTGAACTGTGCGATAACTGGACAAAGTTACACATTTCTCCTTCTGGCTTATGCTTATCTGAACAATAAAAAGGTGCAGGGCGTGATAAAATACAACGTTTTATTTATGTATTTATCTGATGTAAGCTGCTAAAACAAAAACACTTTCTTAGTGTTTTATTAAAGGATTCAAAACATGTTTTCTGGGATTTTTGTCTGAAAAGATCTTTTAATGAATCACTTCTGAAAATACAATCAATCTTTTCTGAAACATCAGTATATAGTGGTCATATAATACTGTGTGGGGGCAGGAACTGTAATCTCTCCCAGGCACAAATAAATCACAATCAATACTCTTAATGAAACTGAGTTCTGCTTGGCAATGTCTCCTGCGATAGGGGTGGCAATTACTCTTACTGCTTAATATCAGTATTTTTTTGGTGACTGTGATGGTCTGATGGTGAACAAAGCAAGGCTGTAGTGAGAGCTAACTGGCAGAAAGGCTCGTGTCACTTGGTACAATCGTGGGAATGGCTGCATTAGGTCAGACCACTGTTATACACTGTAGGAGCCAGCAGAGGAAGCATGGGGAGCAGGTGAAAAAAAATCACTCGGTAATGCTGTTAAACAGCAAAGAAATCACCCTCCCTGCAGACTTTGCCTATCTGTAGTGACTGAAGCAGTGTCTGACACTGACAGTGTTTGACAAACAATTGTTCTGATAGGATTTGCCATCATCAAAGTGAGGGCATTGCTGTATATTGCTTTTGATTAAATTCTCTGCCAGCTGCCTCGTGTGGGAGGCTGGTGACCTCCAGCCCCGTGGTGTCCCAGTACCTGGGGCTCCCAGAGCTGCCGGGGTCTGGTTCTTAAAAACCCTTCTGGTGCTTGCAGGCTCCCTCTCTCTGGGACAGCCCATCAGCTGGGGTGGCTGAGACTCCAGCTGTGCTTTGCAAATGTGGAAATAACATTATATTCTAAACTGGTTTTAAAACTGGGATTTTTTTTTCCCCCCTTTAAAACGTTGCAGTTTTTTTCCTCAGCTCAGCAACGCTTGCAAGATACAGCAAAACCAAGTTAGAGAGATTTTATTGGCAGTGCTGCAGTGATGAACAGACTTTCATGGGGGTGTAGAAGAAAAGAGTTAAGCTTGTCACTAGTTGCCTTGAAATGCTGTGTACAGTGATAACATAGTCTTGCAGTGTAGTGGCTGCCTTCATTATTCCTTCCTTCAGTCTTTCAAAGCCTCAGTCTTTTGTCAGTTGTGACTCCAGTACTTTCTCCATTCTAACCACTTAACGTTGTAAGCCCCCTCAGTGCTCTTCTGTCCCAAAATTCAGGATGCACCTATACTCATGCTGCTTATCTAGGAGAGCGTAACTCCTATGTATTAGCTAACCTTTCTACTGCTAAGATATCTTTTATTTTTATATTTTTTTTTGTAAGGTCATAGAGCATTCATAGCATCATAGTGTGATATATATTGAAGTTTTTCCGCAATAAAGCTTGCAAGGCTGAATCATGACAACTTCTGTGTGGAGCAGTGCCTCTTCTAAACTCTACTTGTGTAATTAAATAAGTGCCGCGGAAATAATCAGATGCTATATGCACAGGTCTCAAAGGACAGAGCTAGGACTGACAATCTTAAAAATAATTGCTTACCAGAAATGTTTTCAAACTCTAGTAAGCTAGAGAGGATGTTTTCTCAGTCTCAAAAATCTTTATAGAATTACTTGGACTAGAATACTAACATGATTTTAACAGTGATTTTTAATGAGAAATTACTGGCCTTATTATGGATACAAAATTAAGGATGTGGTAAAAATGTCTGTAGCTTTTAGTAACTCATGAAGAATTTCTTTCTACAAACAGAGAATGCCTAATTGATGAATCTAGCTCAGCTTATAGAGTAAGTGGAGGCATTAAGATACGACAGTGCGAACCTATTTCTATATGCAGATCTCCAGCAGAAATTGTAAGGCCACAATTAACATTATGCTAATTTCTAGTTTTAGAAATATATTTTACAAAATCCATTAAAAATGCATGCTGAAACGCCAAGCATCTTTATGATGTTGTATTCAAATGTACAAAGGTATGTATTCTTAAAGAACTGAAGGGCTGGCCAGGGTAGATTTAAAGCACATTAAAATAGTTTGGAAGTAGTATTGCAAAGCACAACAATCTGATTTATGAGTAGGAGGAAATTAAAGTGATATGCCATACCTAATTATTTTTGTTTTTGACTTAGAAATATCATAACTGTCATAAAACAAAATTGTCTTTTGATTGTAGTAATATGCATTGAAATAACATGTAGGAAAGTTAATCTTCTGAATCTTATGAAAAAGCTTATTTCATAAGTTTTTATTTTGTACTGTGGATGCATTTCTTCTATAAGTTCTCTTCTATCTGAAATACTTAATTTTCGGAGTGAAATGAAACTGTGGATCTCACGATGGCCTGACGAGGTGTTCCTCCGTATGAGGAGCAGGGAGGCAGGCACTCACGGAGCTCTGTGCTGTGCCTGTAGCCTGAGCACAAGCTCACGGCAAACATCTGTCCCTGGGGACTCCCTGATGTTCTGCGATCTTCCCATCAGGAGAACAAGCCGTGGAAAAGATGAGGTAGTCTCACGTGGCAGAGGCTGGTCCTTAAACAGATTTTGCCGTAGGTTTCCTCCATAGCCTTGAGCACATCACTATAGCCTGGTGTGCTGGGGATCTGCCCAAGGGGAAAGTCCAGTAGCCCCTTGTTTTTGCTCTTTTGAGGACAAGACGAGAACATCCCAGGAGAAGTGGAGCAGTAGATGTAAAAACCTATATGAGATATTGTAGAAACCAAGCTGATTCCCTCAGCAACACTCACTGCGGCCTGACACCCGGCCTCACGGCAAAAGGGAAATTTTAAATATTCCATTTTGCGCATCATTGGCCATCTCAAAATTGACTGACTTATATTCAACATGAAAACTGGATTTCCAAGTACCTTTAGGAGTGTTGCAAGAAAGCGTCTGGCCTAACAAGAAAATTATTCTGTGGTATCACTGCATAATGTAGCTAATGAATTAAATCTAACAACCTAAGGTTAAATCTTTTTGAGATGTATAAAAATTCACATGAAAATTAGTTTTTGTATTAAAAGTATCATAACTCGTTTTTCTTCAGCCAGAACATACATTACATCAGTGCATTGCTGTATGTACAGTTGTAAGGTGACTGTATTACGCCACACATTTAATCTAAATACCAAAACAATTAATTATTTTCACATTTGTCATAAACCTTGCGTTTTATTTTTACAGTGCATCCATGTCAGGAGTCATATGAACAATGATGGCCAATGCACAATAAGTTTAATTTCAGAAGAATTTATAGCTTTGTTTTAATGACTCATTAAAATACCATTTTGTTTATGGCTTGTCTTCACTTAAGGCAATGTTTGAGAAGTGTTATGTTTTATAAAAATGAAATATTATAACTGAAAAATACTGTTTCAATCTATGAATTCTCTGTGGAGAAGGTACGGTGATTGCCAACAGCTCGGTGACTAACCAATGTTTAAATGCACACTGGCATTTTTCAACAAATATTTCCTGAAGTGTTTTTTATACACAGAACTTGAATCTTCAAGTGGGACAGTGGGATTAAGATGATAGGCAGTGGTAGTTCAGAATGATTCATTTGGGGCTATCAAATAAATCATCTTTGTTATTAAAAAACTAGATTTAGTCATCGAACCTTAACAGCTTCTTCCAGAAGTTGTTCTAATTTATCAATTTAATAAAAATATGCCCTTTTAAAAGTGCTAGTATTGCTAATGTTAAAAGAAATCACATGCATCAAAAGGCCAGGAAGCATCGGTAGCTTTTTGGATGCTGATAATGGTTTGTTATAACAAACCGCTGCCCCTTCTAGACTCTTAAGCTCACTGTTGGTGTGCAATTACCTTCGTGCTGTATCTTGTTCAGGAATCCCATGGTGTCCATCACAGAGGTAGCTGAGCTGTTCCTCAATAAGCAGTACACCTATATTGCTGACTTGTACCCTCAACAGACACCCACATTTTTTATATCATTGCACATGTGGTGGACTTGGGTGGAACTAATTATTTTTTTTAATTAGAAGAGGGCAAACATCACCCTTGCAAGCACTACTTGCGGGAAGCCCTGATTCTGTGTGTTCCTCCTGGGCGCAGGTTCCTCATTGCAGGTGGTGATGAGAGGGATAGGGGAACTGCTGCAGAGCCTCTGCTCCCAGAAAACATAACCAAATATTTGTGAGTGAGTGATCATAAAGACCACCATATGTAAATTGAGCAATTTATTTCCAGTTGTCGTAATTTACCTGTGAGTGTTTTGAGTGTTGGCTAATTGATGGACTGGATTGACTTGGCAAGCAAGATCATTTTTTTTTTTTTTTTTTGAGCTGTTCTGAGGTTCATGCTCATCTCCTCTCTAAGTGATAACACTGGTTCGTATTCCTGAATTTTAGATTCTCTCACAAGAGTTGGAACAGCTCCCTTGACAGTGCAGCACTTCTCTGCCTTGGTACTAGAGATGTAAAACTGAGTGAGTGAAGAAGTTAAAGCTGTCCTTCAGGGTGTGCTGCAGTTCTCTGGCTTCAGCGCTGTGCTCGCAGGTGTGGGGAGCTTTGGGTCTCAGCATCCAAAGTAGACTTCACCAGCACCAGCTTCCAGCTCTGGGTTC
Source organism: Anas platyrhynchos (assembly GCF_047663525.1). NCBI lineage: Eukaryota > Metazoa > Chordata > Aves > Anseriformes > Anatidae > Anas > Anas platyrhynchos. Next base: position 1,680,358 of record NC_092599.1, on the reverse strand, counting down.
AGACAGCACAACCAGACCTAGCTCAGGCTCTACCTTCTGTACTTCTGGCACCATCTCTCATCTCCAGACAGCGTCTGACCACCAAGTACCTTCTCCCCTTGAATCCTTATTCTGCGTGTCAGAATTGCCATGGGATAATTGCAGTGTGTCATTGAACCTCTTGCTTTTTGGCTGAGTTCTAGAAGTGGAAAATTAAATGTATTGAAAGCAATTGAGGCCATTGTGTCTTCCTGGTGAGCCATGGTAACTGTCAGAGGCAGGAATTAGTCTTGTCTGGATACAGAAGAACAGAAATGTTTATCTATTTCAGTGAGAGGTGATATAGGCTGAAGCTGAAGTATGCTAACAGGGTTGGCTGTAATGAGATTATATGTCTTATAAGCACTAATGATTATATTCCCATTACTAAAATATACGTAGGGAATGAAGACAATTATACTGCAATCACTGTGGGGCTATGAACTTATTACAAAGTATACCCAGGAATCAGGCACATATTTTTATATTTTGACAACTGTACTTTAGCTTTCACACTGGCATATATCAGGAATCTCTCTCCTGAAATCAACAGAATTAGTGGAATTAGAAGTCAAGAGAGAAAAGCAGGCTAAGCAAATTAATATCCTTGTAGGAGGGAAAGCAGGATGAAAGCATCGCTTTGCTAACAATCATTGACTTGGTAAAATATGGTTTGCTTGAAATGTATTTTGCTGGAGTAAGCACTGCCACATAGGCCCTGGATTTCAGCAGGTATATAACCTTACTTTCAGCGTGGTGTATGTAAATCACGAAACAACCACATATACCTACTCAGCCCCAGCCCAGTGTGTTCGGTGGTATGCTGAGACCCTCCCTGGGGTGCTGTGCAACACAAGATAATATTTCCTCGTGCTTTCCTTCCTCTTGGCTGTCATTTCTGGCTTCTCATTTTATGATTTTTCAGGACAGGAGGTATATTTTCCTTCTGTGGTTGTGAAGTTTATAGCATAATGAAGCCATGGTGTGTGGCTTGAGATGCAAATAACTTAACTGATGACTGCTTGGCAGCTAGATATGTCCAGTTACATGGTTAAATGAGAGGACTTCTGCACACAGAGGAAATTGCTTTTCTGAAGGACGTTCTGGGAGCAATGTCCTTGGCTAAACGTTGAGCTACCAGGTTGGAGCATATTGCAACACTACTTTTTTGGACACCGTTTTTTCAGTAAAGACTGTCATTCCCTCACTTTGAATCTTTGTATATATTAGATGAAATCACATTCAAACAAAGATTTACAGATTTAAATTAAAGTAATAAATCTCTTTATTGGAACATAATGTAAAGAGTATATACGCTGTGCTATCGGTTGGCCCTGCGACTTGACTGCAGCTCTTCAGACAGGGGAAAAGGAACAGTAAGGAAATAAAAACAGCCTTCCTGGTTAAATGTGCCTCTCCCAGCTTCCCAGGCAGGGCTGTACTTTACCAAAAGAAACCTTGATGACGAAATAGTGACCCATAATACTGGTTGTGAAGCTTTTCTTGATAGTGCTTCTGCAAGCTTTTAAGGTGTAATCAAATCTTTGTGCTCTATCTATACTGTGATGCACTGATTTCTGTTTCATTTCTCTGTGAGGGGAAGAAAACCATTGTTGCTGTCAAGAATGTTTTTTCCTGGAAAATGTATATGCTAACATGACAATATAAACAAGTGGCCTTGCTGGCTTCACAGCTGGCTTTTTCTAGTGCCTTGGATGACCGTGGTCAAAGAGGGCGTGAGAGAAAACTGGGATACTTGTCTCAGTGTGCTCGGGAGATGTTTTTTTTTGTTTTTTGTTTTTTGTTTTTTTTTTTTTTTAAATTAGGAATTACATCCTTAGGCTTTGCTTATTTATTATGTTTCTGAAAATTTTCTTTGAGTTGCTTCTTAACCAGCCTTTGAGAAACTTGTTCGCTTGGATGCCAGCTGCATGGGATATCTGTTGTAGCTGCAAGCGCTCACTTCTCTGCTTTTGCAGATTAAAACATTCATTGCTTGTTCATAACTCTCCTGTCCTGCAGTTGTCCTCCCCTGAAATATCTCCATCCTGTTCTTCCAGGTCTTCATCTTTGTGTAGGTGCATGGAGGTGATAAATGAGTTTCACCTGGAGGATGAACACAGCGCTGAAGCTGAACTCTTCAGTTTAAACATCAGTTTAAACACCAACGTGGCCTTCAGCAGGCCATTTCCCGCTGAGGATGGCTTTACTCGGAGGCATTTTGATCATTACTTGTCAGTAAGTGTCCATGAAAAGAGTCTTCAAAAGGTCCTTTATTCTACTTGAGCTGTACAATAATTAATTTTATTTCACATGATAGCTGTTTACTGTTCGATATCTTCAGTAAAGTTTCATTTCTAATTAACGTGCATACCAGGAGGTTTCTCTTTATCTCTCAGAAGATATGTACTCAGACAATCCTGTTCTAGTAAGAAGTGCGCAAGCATGTATGCAAAACAGAGAAGCCTCTGACTCTTATTAAATTTCTAGAGCAAGCCTTAGTGTTATAAGCTTTTGATCAGATACGATCTTTCCTCAAATGCAATCCAATATCCCTGGGTGGCAGCTATTTCTTTACGTTTTTTTTACCCTTCTTATTTTAGCTGGTAGTTTCTCATCAGTTTTCTCCTCTTGTTTCCTCTGTGTAAGAACTCGGGCACTGAGCAGTCATGGTGCAGTTGTGCTCTAAAATGTGCAATTGAGAAGGTGGCAGTGCCAGCTGGGGTGACTTGCTCCGTCCTGGACTTTGGGCTGCAGCAGCTCTGTCCATGCTGCCTCTGGCTAAGACAGACCACAAGTGCATGCCCTGACTGAATATTTTGGAGAAACAAAGCAGGAAGAGCTCTTCCACCCTCATCCCCTCTCAGGGGGCTGCTGGGGTGCTCCAGCACAATGTCCCTGCTCAGCTTGCACTGTTTGAGCCCTAGGAGCTGTGCAGCGACAGCTTCAGGACAAAGAACAGCTGGGTACATATTTAAAAATGTAAATTTCCTTTCTGCAATTAATCTAATTAATGTAGGCATAAACGAGTAAAATAATTTTATAAACAAACAACTCTTTTCCATCTCTCATTATAATAAACTTCTAGAGATGTCTTAATAAGCCTTGCCTTGCACATATGCTGCCACATCGTGTTTAGTGTAAATGCACAGGCTCACCAGAAGGATGCAATCTTGCACAACACTTTCTTTTTATTCAGCAGCAGTTCTGCACATAGCCAGCTGTGGTGTTTGATCCTCCTGAACCAAGTGTTCAAAGGTCCTCGTGCAACTAGAGGGACAAGCAGATGGGGAGATGCACAAGCTAAGTGCCTAGCTGCCATGGAAACTGATTGAAATTAGGAAATCAAAGACAAAACCAGAAAAAATTTATCACTTTAGGAAACTCTTTGCTTGTCTACATCTTTTCATTTTCTATAGCTCCTTCCATCTTAGGCATGCAGATATTTTAAGTTTTAATTTGTTACTGTGTATTAGCTCAACAAAAGGAGTTCTAAATTAACCTGAATTACCTTGCATTAGCTACAGGCTGAGTGTATGCATAAACATGGAAATCCAGCTGCTTTATGAGGAGTTGCTCTGGCACAATAGCTTACTCTTATGTCTGAACTCTTAGAAAATTTAGCCTTGAGGGCTGACTTTTCAAATGAGCTATGAAAAAAATAAATCATTGTCAGGCTGGGAAAGTAGGAATCTGTGTTCTGTTAATGGCATAGCTGGACAATCTAGGAAAATTCTGGATAAAAAAAGAATTTATATTTTGCTGATTTGAAATAAAGTTGTCAGAATGCGTCTAATAATAATCATATTTGGCTGAAAGCAGGCAGTGTTTGTCTCAATACCTGCCTGGATGTGGTGCCTGACAGACATTGAGTCCCAGCTGAGCTTTTCACCTCTTAAATTCCCATCTGCCCCCCATGCTCTGTCCCGCTGTGTCCTGCGCTCTTCCCGTTGTTCCTCGCGCCCCTGGGTTGTGTTTGTTATGTGCCCGTGGTCCTGCTGCTCAGCCCTGGAGCACCAAAATCAGGAGCAGCAGCAGTGTGGTCTGAAGTATCTCCTGTGGGCAGATTAATAACCCTACCAGCATATATTTCTCTATCAAACCAGCATTTGTGAATTCATCAGTCCAGGAGCTGGAATGCTGGAAGGGCCCTGAAGGTGTTAAAAAGGCCATACTGGTTGCAGTTCAGTGGCAATCAAATCCTAGCCAAAGTTCAACCTTTCAGCTTCTTTAACTGACATTTGGAATGGGATTTTCAGCCATCCCGAGAGATGAAGTTCCACTAAAAATCAATGGGACTTTTACAGTTCTAATGACTGAAACGCCTTCAGAAATCCCATCCTTAGGATTCTAAATTATTGTCTCATTTTCAGAAGTGCTTAGCAGCTTTGCCTAGGTTTTACTGCTGCTGGATATCACTTGGGTCTCTCTAAATCTCCTCCATTAATGATCTTAAGAGCTGTGGGAGTTGTGCTGAGGACACCTGCAACCATGGCTGATATTTGTGGATTTTTGGATTAATTTTTTAAAACACTTGCCAAAAAAAAAAAAGATGGTGTTTTTTATTTTTTTTGAGATCTTCATAGAGAAAAAGCCTTACATTATTCTTGCATTCCCCTTTGTCAAGCATTCAATTCCCTATTCGATCTACAGGATCTAAATAAATGAGCATGTTTGCCTGTCTTACCCAATGTCTAATTAAATATGAAGATTACAGATGTACTTGAACTGAAAAATGAATGCTGATATATTTTCATTGAGATCTGGATTTATAATGAAATGATTTATTACTTTCAAATTAGAAGCATTAGAAGAAGTTACAGTGTTTGTACTTGTGATTGCAACAAACTGCTTATATTTGCATCTCATGTTTTTTATACAAACACCATCCCTCTTTTGTAGAAAATTGCTCTGAGATGATGATGTTGCCCTTCTGAGATTTTTTTTTTCCCTATAACTTTTTAACCGAGTGCAATGCCTAGGGGAGAAGCTGAGCCTTAATCTATTGCTTTTCTGGTTCCAGTAGCTGAACTCAATCTGAGGCTTGAAATGCCTTACTAAAAATAAGATTTGAGGTTGTTACAGCTGTTTTCTTGTCTATAGTTTTAATTTCTAATGAATTCCATGAACTTGATTTAACATTAATATTAGTTTGATATTTTTCCTTTCAAGAATATTTTTCAATTGCTTGTTAGGCTTAGAACATCTGCGGAAGTCTTAAGTGATGTTCTTCCCTCCCCCAAAATTGCTGATATGTGGACAGCAAAATGATAAACTTCTGCAGGAATCACTATTTATCTTCGTGGCAATGAGATCGCTGAGTATCATCCAATGAGCAAGTGGCTGTGCTGTATTTCAAGGCACAAGGCTGTCTGATGAGAAGGGCAGTAAGAGGCAAAACTTTATTTTATGTTTCATTGTACCTGAAACAAGAAGATATTGAAGGAAAAAAAAAAAAGTGATGGGAAAAAAATAATCTTTTGTGATTCACCTGACATGCGGACCCCCAGAATAGCTGTGTGTGAGCAGAGTGCAGTGGCAGGTGGAGTTTATTTCCTGGAGATGAAGCAGAATTGCAAAAGAGGAAGACGGGGCTGTGCTGGGTGTTAGCAGACAGAGCCCATGGTTAGCGTGTTTGCTGTTAGTATGAACTTTTTCTTTTTTTTTTTTTTTTTTTTTTTTTCCCCAGGATAAGACCTTGGGTGAACTACAAACTACAATCACTGGCACTAGAAGACTTTGCAGCCAGTTTTGTCTTGACTCATGCATGTTGTCTTCAGTACTGAGTAGATATCTGACGAATAAGTGAAAGCAAGAAAAAGATCTTGTTCATTTAGTTCAGACCTATGTAAATAATACCATACGTTAGTGTGGGGAAAAATGCCTTTTTTTGCTCTGGATTTACCATAATCTGGCATAAAAATAATATGCAATATAAATGTGTTTATACCTTAGAGTATCTTGTTAAACCATTTAAAGTTAACTAATGTTTAGCTGTTCTGAAACTTTAATTAGCATTTAACAAGAAAGCAACAGTATAGCCAATTAGACATCTAAGCAATAACGCACACATACACTTCTATTTTCTAGCAATTAATTGATAACTAGTTTACCGTGGGCTAATAATTAAATGAGAAAACATTCTGAGCAAATTGAAAGCACTGATGCAAATGAGTTCTGCATTTATTCTTTTCAAATTCACTGACCACATTATCTAATCTGTCGCGAACAGAGAAATCCTGAATTATGCTAAATATATACTCAAGCTGACTAACCAACCCTTAAAGCAACATTTGTCACTTTTTGGAAGCTTTAATTGCTCTGCTGAAGGAAAGTCCTAATGCAGTGCCAAGGCTGGCAGGTTAAATGTGGTGCCGACCACTGGTATGAGGGCAGCTGATGCTCTGTGCCCCGTGGATCAGTTGCCTGGCTGTTGGATCGACTCCTCTCTGCTGTTTTTGCTGGAGACAGCAACCCCAGGCACAAGCAGAGAATTGTGTGTGTGTCCTTCCCAAGAAGAAAAAAAATCTCAACCAAGTCTGAAGACAAAGGGGTCACCGTTTCAGCTACATGAGTGCTGGCAGCAGACAACTTCTGTGTTCTGCCAACTGAAAAATAAATGAAATGTTTGACAAAGAAGAATATGAGTTGGCAAAATCACTTGGTACATTCTGTACATGAAAATTGAAGACATTTTTCTACTGAATGCAGCAGTGATCACTGGGAATAGCTCCATACAAACAGGAAGCATCCCCATCACTCGTATTTGAAGTAGAGCAATCTCCAGAACATGGAGGAGAAAGTCTCATTTTGTCTTCAAGTTCATCTATTTATGATATCTTCCTCATCTGGACTGGCAGTAAGGTGAAATTGCCTGAGGTCTATCAAGCTTTAAACACAAGCCATCTGTTCAAACAAAACGCTCCCCAAAAGGTAGTGTTTCCCAATACCACCATTACCCCTGAGCGTGGCAGAACTGCTGTGTCAATATGCAGGGCATAAGCAAGGCCTGGCTGTTTCAATTGCTTTTCCAGCACAGTGGAACTGGAAAATAAGGCAACACCAGGTGTTTCAAAAGACTTGAAGGAAATGAAGCAATGTTTTCAATTATTTATTGTTTTAATTATTTTAATTGTTTATGTTATTACTATTTATTTAGGCAGTTGTCTTATGTAAATTTGGAGGTGCTGTTTTATTAGTGTGAAATCAGTACCTGGGACCTCACGGCAGTACTTCAACAAGTATTGTGTAATATAATAATTTGTGTTCAAATTTTAATGTACTGTGCTTTCACCCATGAGTGCAGATTAGCAGATTACGAGGAATTAGAAACATTTGTTGTGTTTGGTTCCTTATTGAAGACTTGAATCCTGCTTTCCATGTATGAACAACCTTCAGAAAGGAGTGAGTGGCAGACCCTGAGGACAATCCCTAGAAGCATCCATCAGAGCTGCAGCTCAGGTGAGTGAAGATCACTGCTGTCCCCCACCAGGTAACCTCCCCAGGGGGCAAGCACCCCATTTTGGGGCTGCTCTGCTCCTTGAGACCCCATCCTCTGTTTGCTTCATGGACTCTCCTGACTGCTTTAACTGTAATTTCTCTAGATGGATTTTTGTCAAGTCATTTATAGACAAGGTGAGTAATGGCATGTCACTGCCTTCTTTATTTAAAAAGTAACATTTACCAGTATCCACAGCAAGAGCTTCCTATTTGAAGCAGTCTCTTGAATTCTTTCTGAGCTGAGAAACAGATAATACTGAATGTAACAGACATTTTGGGATATTTCATGTCAAAGAAATATGGTAGAATTACAGAATAAGTATTGATTCACATTTATCACTGTTTCATAACATTTTTTTATTAAACTTTATTTAATCCTTGCTTTCCAACTCATTACTTTGTCTCTGGTTGTGACAGACTTTTATGATTTATTATGACCTCTTAATAGATACACACTTGGAGTTACAGAAAGGTAGAGCCATATTAGTTCTTTCAATCTTCTCTAGTGCCAATATAGGATTACTTTGGGAAATACTTGCTTAAAATGCTTCCAAAAGCTTTTTTCTAGTTTGAAATAACTCCCGTGACGGGGTGTACAGCAACTCAACTATTATTTGAAGAAAAGGTCACTGTAAGGGAGCCCAGGTACTTGGAGACTTTCCTCTTCCTCTGGAGCATCGTATGCCTTGGTATTGGAGCATCAGGTGCCTTAGAACTGGGGGTTATGGACTTGTAATGTTCAGAAATAAGGGCAAAGCAGACCTTATCCTTACAAACTTTCATTCCCAACAGCTGTTGCTAACACAAATATCTCCATATCATATATATGCAACTATAATTTGAAATTATAAGTAGTGCCTAAATTTACTGGTATTTACTGCACAGACATAAATAGAGCTAAAACTAACTGGAAAATAAAATAGAAGGAGGTTTATGTCTCATGTAGATGTCAGTGCTAACTTGAATTTATTTTGGTCTGATTAAGTATTGCATGTAATTATTCATCAAACTATATATTTAACAAGAACAGTCTGATTTAGTAACTCGAAGAAAAATATTGAAAAATATAAATGTTATTTATTAAATAAGAAATAACCTTAAGAAGTCATAAAAAGAGTTGCAGTCTGTAGTAAGTTTGGAGAAAAAAAAAAAGTAAAAATACGACACAACTATCCTGGATGTTTTGGGTAAAAAGATAATTATTATCTTACAGGCATACTGGAAGTTCTGAAATTTGGAGACATGGTGACTTGCCATAATGATCACATAAGGAATATAGCTGTTTTATTTGTGGTGTTTCTAGACTTTTTTTTTTTTTTTTTTACCTTTATTTATATGTCATAACTCATTTGCTTGTGATCAGATCTCCCTTCGCAGCTGTTGAGTGGATGCTGTGACTGCCACTTGTGTGGCTATCTGGGGCGCAGCTTCGCAGGGCTGACATCTGGGGGCTCCCAGTCTACGTGCTACAAATGAGCACAAAACACCCACTTTGATGCTGACGGCTTCTGGCTAGTGCTCCTTCATGGTGGGCTTGATTTGATCTGTCTTTGTAAAGCTGTAGTTGCTCTTAAAAATCCCCAAAGCCGTCAGATCTTCAGAATCCCCCAGAACCACCTTTTGATCCTCTGGAGTTTCATCTGGTCCCGTTTGAAATCAAGGACAAGGAAGGCTTTGTGAAAGCTTCCGTTAAAAGCAAGATACTACAAGTGTCCAGGAGTAAGTGGCAGCACTCGGCAGCTTGAAGCCATCGACAGAGAGCTCGCGGTGATTAATGGTCCCCAGTGTGCCCCGAGCCCCCAGCGTACCCTTGAGTGAAAGCAGGAAATTACTGCCGCCTTCCTATGGAGTAATCTTCTTTAGCTCTTCATCTATAAGCCTGCTTTGGGAGGAAGGGTGTTGTGTATCCTTTGCAGGAGTCTCTAATTGAAAGAAGAGATGTTTTTCTGGCAGACAGGGAAATTCAGGAAAAAAAAAATCCTCTTGGTGGGCAAGCTGAACTCTGTGGCTTAAGTTTAGAAAACAGATATTTATTGGGAATTTTTGAACCTGCAGAAAAAAACCTTCAGGAAAAATAGCACGGAGAAATACACATGTGGCAGTGTGATTTGCAGGCTGCCAACTTAATCATCTCGTTCAATCAGTGGGATGATGATATGAGTATCATCTGAATGCTCTCTGAATGCTGGCCACGTTGTGGTAAGCTGCCTTTTGTGAACCAACAGTGGTTTGATCGTCAGCACGCTTGGCTTTGAGCCCTCAGCTCCCGGTGAATTACAGCACCTCACTGTCAGTGACAAAGACCTAGAAGACATTCATATTTTATACTCTCATAACAGTAGGATGTCTGAGAAATGCACTGACTAAAGGAGTTATCAGACGATCAGCATCGTTTAAGACCCCTTTATGCCTTGGGAATATCATTAATGTAGTTTAGTGCAATAGAGAAACTCTTTTCTGATGGGGACAAAGAACATGTTCTGAACACTGAGATTTACAACTAAAACATTTTCTAATCAAATGGCCATTTTACACTCCTTAATTTAAGCAAATTTAACCAAAAGTCCCTTCAGTGCTTGAAGGCTTCCTATATCCTGCCTTCTATTCCATTACCAAAGTTTCCAGGCCAGGCAATGTTCTTTCAGAGAAATACCTGAGACACGTTTCCCTGGCAGCATCCTGCTCTCACCGCCTGCTCTGTCCTGAGCTCCTCCAGCCTCTCCTGGCTCTGCTCCTGCCGTGCCCTCTGCATCTCCCCAGTGCTGGTGTGGAGCACTCATGCAAAGCTGCCTTTAGATGCAACTTCACACGTCTCTCCCTGTTGAGGGCTGCTCCGTGGGTCCTAAGGTTTGTTTTTTTCCTCATCAGTTGCTTCCTTGTTTTGTCTGACTGCCACAACTTTCTCTCTTTTTTGCATTTGCACCATGTGAAGCCTGATATCTGGTTGTAAGCTGAGAAAGCAACACGCTACCTGATGGTTCCAATCAATGTGTCTGTGCTTCCCTTTTGGGTGGATCAGTGGGTAACTCAGATTTTTTGCTCTATACTAAGCCTAGACATTTTCCAGGATTCTCTGAAAATATTGATTAACCTTTTTGTTTGTGAGGCTATGGCTGTGAAATGGTGTGGGTTTTCTTTATCATTATTTTATTATGACAATTTCATAAGCTTCTCTGTGTTTTCCTGGAGCCTGGCCAGACTGGAAGCTAGCATTGAGGTGAACTTTGTGATGTCAACACTGACCCTGAGATCTACATACTGGATAGAAACCACTTTGTACATTTGCATATATTTTCTGTTTTTCATGACTGTTCAATATTCCAGTAGATTCTGCATTTCAACAAGTAACATCTAAGGTATGTACATATATGTACTCATAGCTATTCTTATAGGAATGCCTCATGAATTTGTCGCTTTAGGTTGAAAGAATGAAGCAAACTTGCTGCAGCCCCGGGAGGGCTCACTGGATGTCTCACGCTTGCAGAATTGCTCCTCTTGCACACGGGAATTGTCTCTACTGGTCACTCCAGCATCTCTTAGCACTTCCCAGGATTTCTTCTTTTCTTCCAGCAGGGTGCATTGCAGCAGTACTGATTGCAGTAGTGCTGTTCAGGTTTTCTTGATGCTAGCCCCGCTTTTTCATTTTTGTGCATAAATAGCGTGGTTTTGTTTTGTAGTGGATTGTTTTCAGGAAAATCGTTACTAAACATGTAAAGACCAGGTGGACCGTCCTTTCTATAAGATATGCATAGCATAATCTCCAGCTGAGCTGCAATTAGCTAAAGCCTCTGCTGTCTCAGGCAAAAGGGGCTCTCAGCCCACCTGTGGAACATGTTCCTGGCGAGGCAGCGGTGCTGTGCCAGGGGTGGGAGGGCTGCCCCCTGCTCTGCTGCTGGGGACGAGGGGACAGCGAGGGGACTTCTCCTGGGCATTGCTCTGCTGCCCCTGGCTGCACCAGCAGCTGCTAGGCTGACTATTTGCAAACCTAATGGTATTCCAAATGTGGCCAGTGGCTATTTAGATTTAGGAAAAAAAAAAAGTGCTTTTCTGGTGCCTGAGAGAAATTTGCTCGCTAACAAAGTATTTTGTGAAATTTTGCAGTTTTTACATAAGCAGTTATCCAGGGATGCCGTGCTTTACAGGAGTTCAGTTGTCACCTTAAGCAGCATCCTGGAATACCTCGTCTCATGCACCAGTCACAGAAGATGAAAGAAGTAAGAGTCGATCCTGTTGTGAGAGGTGTTAGAAATGTGGTGTTTCTGTGCCTGTTCACATCTCTGTCTTGATTGATGATTATCTTCTAAGAAAAACTTCCTGGGGTGGAAGCCATTCCCAGTTCTCCCTACATCAGTAATTCTCTATAAGAGGCTAAAATATCATCCTGATTTTAGGATGTCTGTTTTTTTTTCTTTTTTATTTTCCTCAAATATGTGCAAATCTGTAACCAGACAGGGCATGAATGTTTTGGTTGGTAAAGCAGCAATCGTTGTCCTTGGCTTGTGGGTGAACCTCCACTGTGCCAAGGAATCCCTGGGTGGGAAGCAGCACTGGTTCTGAGTTGCTTGAACAAACCCAGCGTTGTACGCTTTGTTTTTCATACACAGTGACTGTGCATGGGATCTGAAGGCATACACCAGCAGAGCGAGCAAATAAAAAATGCAATTAAGATCAGAGAGTTTGCAGCTCTTAAACAATTTAATCCTACAGCTTAGAAAGCCCATGGTATAGCGAAGTCCGTGATAAAATATAGCTATTATGGCCTTTAAATCAAAGATTCCTGACAGTCTAGTAATGGGCTATCGTGCTCCCAGTGGCAGCCGTTCGCAGCAGCAGCAGCCAGGCACTGCCTCTGTGGCTGACCTGGGCCGCTTTGCAGACGGGTTCCTCGCAGGTGGCATACAGAGCAGGAGGAGCAGGCACACCAGTAAAGACACTGGACTCCCACAACAAGCTGAAGATGCAGAGCCTTGAATGGGGTAGTTGCAGGCAAAGACATTGCAAACGTGTCGGGTAACAGAAGATTGCCGTGAGGGCTTTTTGCTTTGTAATTGGATGGGACTTAAGTTTTTGTTCTTGCTGAGTTGTATATTTCAATAAACATCCTCGCTCTCCAGATTGGAGAGGATCAAGGTCAGCTACTCCAGGAGATGTCATTAATAACCGTTTTTGTAGATTTTCTTGTGCTTTAAAGGCTTCACAAGAGCCTGCACCTTAGATATTCTGGCCTAGACTTTAGGAGCTGCTTTAATGCTGTGCCCAGTGAAATTATTTGTGTGCTGGAATGATGCATGTAGTCAAGCACTCTGCCAGACTGAGGCCAAGAGGAGCTGGACAGGGATAAGCCTCCATTTTTCTATCACCTTTTATGTTGTTTTTATCAGCTCCCAAAGTGAATCTCTGTGAAAATCTCTTGAATCTCCCCCGGCTAGCACAAACGTATATTTATCCCGAGTTCCTGAGAATGTTTCTGTGCTCTTCATTTAAGAGCCTTATACGAGGTGCTTTTCTTCACTCCAAGGGTGCAATGAATTTCCAAAGGGTGCATTTTTAATGTGACTTACAGATTTGTTTTCCCCATTCACATTTTTTTGTATGTTGCTTACCTATGTATTTAGAAATGTGTAATTTATGTGCTGTACTGTGGTACCTGTGCAGTTCCTAGAATTTGCTCACGCTAATCACACCGAACTGTCCTTTAGTATCTGCTTTGCAAATTTTGGTGCATGATAAATGATACTTAATGCAAACAGCTTTGGGGGATCCTTCACTGGTCTTTGAAGTCTAACTTATGCTCACAACCTGGGCTTCCCCATCCCCACCCCACGTGTTCCTGCCCTGCTTGTGCCTCTTGGCTCCCAGCACAACCTCCAGTGTCCCCCTGAGCACCAGCTTGCAGGGGGTTGTTAGTGCAGCACAGGGGTCTACATGCAAAGGAAGGTGATGTACCCACCTAAGCATGCAATCTTGCATTTGCACAAAGCAAAGCCTCTGTGTGTGTAAAAGGATGCTTTGGGGCTGCAAAGCAGGAGGAGCTTGGGAATGGCTGCGTGCAGCGGTGGAGCAGGCGACATCTGCAGCTGGCGTGTTTCACAGGTCAGCTTTGGAAAGCCTCCTAAGCAAAACTGTTCACTCCATTTACATTGTACTTCTATTTCAAACAGTTCATTTAAAGTGACGTCAGGCATACATCAAGCAAATAGCTTAGAAGAACAAAACTGTCAGACAACTATAAATTAAAGCGAGTTATATCAGAGTTTATGGTTTCTGCAACTTGTAATATACCTTGCAGCTTTAGCATAGTAGTTGGGCTCATGGTAAGACAGCAGCTGACAGGATTATATTTTATTTTAAGAAGTATATATATTAAGAATTCTATTTGCTTCTTTCTTCTTGTCCTTCAGTTTTTGTCTTGGAAACAAATGGATATGAAACTTGGCCTTCCTTGTATCTCACTTGGCTCCCCTGACATTCACTCATTCTTTCCATTTTCCTGTCCACGTTACGGCACCCAGCAGAGAACTGCTGGTCCTTTACCACAGCCACTTCATAACTGACAGTTGGAGGTCAAGAGCAGGGTCTCTGATGGTACTACTGGGAACACCTCTTGGTGCAGGAACTAATCATTGACAGTCATTTCATGGACAAAATAAAACAATGATCAGCTCAGATGTATAGGAATTTATCTGATACCTCTTCACACAGTGATACCAAAAGAGTTGATTGAAAGCTGCTTTACATCAAGCCCCCCGAGCTGTCGTGGTGTTCCTTGGGGTGGTGGCTGGAGCACAGCAGTGGGACTGGGAGCTCCATGCAGCCTCAGATGCTCCCAAATCCAGGCTGACACCGGAGCATCGCCACAGGCACCCACCAGCCACCAGCATCTGGCAGTTTGTAACTAAACCAGAGCTCTGCTTGCCGCTGTGATGCTGCAGCGTGCCTCTGCGTGGAGCTGCGATGGTGGCACTGGTATGGTACAATAATACAGAGATACATTCTTATAGATTGTTATTTTATGTAAGTATTATATACAGTTCTTGTTTGGACTGAAAAATCGGCAAGCCCTGTATTGGATATGAATATAGCTTTTAGGATACAGCATGATGCAGCCCTTATATTAACTGTGTATCCCATGGTGTCCCCCAGTATAAAAAATATTTGCTCACACAGTCCTGTATTCCTGTGAGAAAATGCCCTGCAGAATATTCGGAATGATTTCATGCACTCAGGCTTCTGAATATAGATTTTCTTCTCTTTTATTTATTACTTTTTTCTTGTTCTTGAGTCATGCTTGCGATGGTCCTTCAATTACAGACTGTGGAGGTCACTAGAACATGATTAAAAATGATAAATAAAAGATATTGTGGAGAAAAAAAAAATCAATATAACACTGACTGAAAATATAGCAAAGAAGTAATACTGTGCCCTTGTGCTTGCAAGTTGTTATTGGCCAGCACCCTAGTGAAATCTCTTTCCTGCTGTAATTGTCTCCTTGGGTGGTGCCCATAATGGATTATCCCTGGGTTTTCTTGATAATGTTTTAAACAACTATCATTGAATTTCCAGAGGATTAGAAATAAAAGGGCCTAAATTTCAGAGATGTTCTATGTCTTCTATGATTAGGCTATGAGCTGTGATAAATAACACGTGGTTTAGGTGCTTACCCAATTTGCAATGCAGGAATCACTGTCACCCCCCCCACCCCCCCCGAAATGTATGTGAACTTCTAATAGTGTTTCCTGCAGGAAATGTTTAGATGCTCAAAATGTTTCTGGGACTGAAAATGTCACTTCTTAAAAATCAAAACATTTTTGATTTTATATATATATATATATATATATATTTTGTCAGGATTGTTTCTGAAGTCTTACTTGTGTTTGGTGAATTTGTTTTTGTTTGTTTTGAAACAACTTTTTCTTTTCTAAATTTGAATTAATAACAGTTATAAAAATAGATTAAAGGTTCAAGAAATTTTCAACATTTCTTGAGAGAAAGAATGCGTTGTGCCTCATTTATTTACAACGCTCCCTTTCTTTTGCAGGGTGGACAGCTGGGACAAGTCCCATTCTTGCCAACACCTGGAGGACCTGACAGTGGCTAAGCTGAACTGGATCCTGCTGTGTCTGAAGCATGTGGAGCCACAGCTATTATTTGTCTGGTCCTCCTGTACAGCCCAGACCAGGGAAAGTTGAATTTTCCCACTCAGATGATTGTGGCCTGGTTTTGGAACAGTCCTGGCTGCCCGCAGACGGCACTTTCCCTCCTGTGTGCTAGGCCAGGCCCTGGTGGCTGGCAGGGAAAGAGGGCAGCTGAGGGGCTCACCCAGAGCAAGTGCCACGAAATGGAGGCACAGGGAGACCCCTCATCTCTGTCTGAGTTCCCAAGCAGCGTTGTAATAAGAACAATAAGCAGCAGAAGAGCAGATAGTTCGTCTTTGCTATTAGCCTGGCTCTGGCATTCAGCTGTACCCCAGAGTAGTGGTCCCCAAGTGAAGCTGTAGGAGGTAGGACATGGTTTAACGGTGTTAACAGTTTGTGAATTGATTGAAAGAATCGGAGAGAACCTGTTCCTTTACCCGGAGGGCTGCCCAGCTCTGCTGTTTGCAAGGAGCTGAGCTCTCCTGAGCACTGCCTTGCTGCTTGGTCCAAACAGAAGTGCAGCTGCTGAGTTAACAGCAGTGCTTTCCCTGACTGCTCTTACTCGTGAGGATATTTCCTTAGAAACTCAACAGTAAATCACTATTTGTGCATCCAGAAGTGGGAGAGACAAGCTCATATACATTCCTTATGTGTGGAGAGATCTGTCCAGGTACTCGCGTGCTCCCTCCATTACTGTAATACCTGCTTTATTTCACCGGCTTGGGTATCTCGCAGAGAAAGGGACCTATCAATTTATTTAGTCATTTACAGTTCTCCTTCCATTTCTGTATTATCTACTGTATTTCAACCATTTACGTACTGCACTAAAACCTTTTTTTGTTCAGAAAATATTTTTGTTATATCCTTAAAACGTAAATTGCAGCCGATGTAGTTATAGAAGAGCAACCTTCTCAGTAAACTTTCTCAGCCAGGAGTAAAAATATATTTTTCAGGTTAGCTCAGTGTTTTTTTTTTTTTTTTTTTTTTTTTTTTTTTTTGGAAAAGCATCTTAGGTTAACTATCATCAGCAAAAACTGCAGTCCCTGATAGGCTTGCATGTGAGTGTTACAGGGCTTTTCATCCCCAGCCAGATGCTCCTGGCTGCTCCCTGTCTGGGCAGGGCCTGGCGTTTCTGGGTCAGCGGCCGCGGCTCCAGGCAGTCAGACCCACTCCTGTGCTGTTAGGTTGGCCCTTGAAGTTTCACATTCCAAATTTTTCCAGTATTGCCTCAGCATTATGCTGAGACTTGTCTCACTCCTGAGACAGGAAAAATTACAGAAAAGCTTCCAGAAGTTGAGCAAAAGATGTACAAAACTAGGGTCAAAGGGGTTCTAGTGAAAAAGTAGGAGCTGAAAACATTTGGGTCCTTAAACACAGCCTCGAGAGAAGAATGCTCTGCCTAAACTTTGTTTTCTGTCTAGAATGTGCAGCCCTTAAGGTGTTGTCTTTTCTACAGCTCTGAATTATGAATGGCCTTCGTTTTTTCTACCTTGCAATTCAACAAAAGAACCAGAAGAGTAAAGGGTGAGGAATCCCAATGGAAACGGGTAGAACTGTAGCATGTTTTCAAAAAAAAATGCCAACAGAACAACAAAAAACCATTACAGTAAGCATATTTCTCTTGCGTTCATTAAGCTGTTTCTAACAAGACTAGCCCCTGGCACAGCGCCTGTAGACAGGAGGGCTGCCTACCCTGGCCTTTAAGGGCTGGGCTCATTCCCCGTGCCCCCACGTAACACGCTGTTGCACGAGCACGTGTGGATGCAGCATGAGTCCACCGAAGCACCGTGCTTTGTTATGCTCTTTGGAGAGCTATGCTGGAGAGGATTCGCTGAAGGAAAGTCAACGTAAGCTTCTTACCCTTAAAAAAGGCATCCTTCATGATAGGAATGAAATCAGTGTTAGCCTTCTGTCTTTTTCTTTAAGCTCTCCTGCCTGCTGCTGAATACCTCCAGGATAAAAGATGTGCTTAAGATGAAGCAGAGAGAAGCAGTACATAAAAAGCATTAAAACTCACAAAGCTCAGCAAGAGGCAAGGGATCTTTTATCCCATTCAAAGTGTTTCACTAAGTGAAAAAGTGACAAACTTCTGGTTCATTCCGGCGCCGTCCCTAATGAGATTGCCAAATGGGCTGGAGCGTTCATGAGCCAGTCAGCTGGATCAATTTGTGTTTGGCTGCTTCGTAAAACGCAGTGACAATAAACTTGGTGTTACAGAAACAATTCCCAGGGAAGCTATTTAAAAATTGCAGGCTTGATTCAGAGTGCCCAGCTTTACACTAAAGGAAGTCCTTTGGCTTCCACGGAGCTGCTTGTGCTTTCCCCTGTTGTAAATCTGAGGAAGCTATAGGATTTTCCCTGGCTGTGGGATTGTTGCCACTTCACCTTTGGGCAGAAACTCAGTTAAACAGCAAATACAGGATGGACAGTGGGAGTGGTAAAATGCACAAAGACGTTTTCACCCATAAGCATGCTTGCTTGTCTTTCTGCCACCTTGTTATTTCAAACCGGGTGTTTACAATTATTCCCATAGCATCCACCAGACTGCATGAAAACTGAGCTTAAAAATGCAACATAAGATGAAGTGCACACAATGGAAAATGCTGAATGTAGTAGCAGCTTGGGTAAAATACGGAGGTGTGCCCAGGTAACAGTTTTTTTCTTTTCTGAGTGTATAAAAAACATCTGTTTCCTAGTGATTCTTCAGGAAGGCAAACCAAAGGCTGCCTGTTGTCTTTGCATCCCTGATTAGGTCTGCTAGAAAGCAATTATGGCTGATATAAAGTGGCAGGGAGAGATTTTTTTTTTTTTTTTTTTTTTGAGAGTAAATAGGTAAAATAAGGGCTAAAGAAATACAATATCTAATTATTCAATTTTTGTGTGCAGTGAAGTTTAAAGCATTTTGTGACTTTCTGGACTGGCATTATCAGCTGCTTCCTTCTGAGGCAAAATGAAATGTAGATTTCTAATGCTGCTTGGCTTCATGTGAAAGTAGTAAGTTGTTAACGTTCATACTGGGTCTGGAAATGAACCTAGTAAGCTGGCCATCAGCCAGGAGCTGTATCCAAACATAATGAGTGTTACAGGATAAAACCCTAGAACTGCAGGAAATGGGGAAAGGTTAGAAATGGTCACCATAGTAATAGAACGTACTTAGGCTTTAATTGAAATAAAACTTGTATTAAACTAAGGGAAATTTATCAGTCTCTTATACTAATATTTAACTAGAGAAATGGATTTGCTCAGAAATGTGTGTAATTCAGATCCCTCTGACAACCTTCTGCTTCTCTTCCAAAGCTGTTTCAAAAGCTTTAAAAATTGTATTTAATATAATGTTTTTTTGAGTAAAAGTTTTCCATGGATGTAAAAAGGACGTATATGAGGCCATCCAATTTTAAGCAAAACAATATTAACACTCTGTTTGTGAATATTTCATATGAAAAAACATGGAGTTAATTTTTAGAAGTGGTAGCCTGGGAAGAGGTTCCTGCTAGGTGACCATTATGAGGATGTTGGCTACTGTGCATAAGAGTAAGTATAGCTATTTTACCAGTTTATTCACGGTTTTAATATGACAATGAAAAAATATTTTAAATTATAGATTTATTTTTTTTGTGTGTCTTAAGGCTACATGTATTGCTCATGTTTAAAATTTTCCTATTTTTGGCAGGAAAGTTCTCATTAGTGTTAAAGACTAATACACAATATATGGAATAGTGCCTTTTTTTTTTTTTTTTTTTTTAATTCAGTGCAATAATTCAGATGGAAATTAACTCATTGGTTAATTTCTGCTCTCTGTGAGAGGTATGACATTTGCTTCTTACTGAATATCTTGGCATTTTCAGTCAATTTTGATCTTCCTGGCATCTGGGAAGAGCTGATCCTAGGGAGAGGTGCTCTGCACCTTGCTGATTATAATTTAAATATGAAAGATTAAGGATACAACTTCTGTAAGTGGTTCTTACACGTTACAGATTTGATATAATTTTAATACCTACTGTGTATTATCTGGAAGTGGATATATATGACATCTTGCAACGTTGATCAAGTTTTATGGCCCCTCCTGAAATGTCAGTATGTCTTCTCCAAGTACAACTTTATCATTACTTCATACATTTTTAAAATCAAAAGGAATTGCTGTGATAATATAGTCAGATCTCGTGCATAATACTGGCCATACGGTGCCCCTATATTTCATCACCTTTTTTTCCTGGTGCTGTAGCATATAGAGTCGCAGAATCCTGGAATGGCTTGGCTTGGAAGGGACCTTAAAGACCACCTAGTTCCACCCCCCTGCCGTGACTCAGCTCAGTGAGTAGGTTTCAGATTTTGCATTTTTGTCACGGTATGCTATGGCTCCTTCTGTCCCGTGCTCAGCTGGGGTCACGGCTCAGGTGTTTGATATTTATCAGTGTTTTGACACCAAAGGGCCCTGATTATCCAAAGCATTGAACTATTTGCTTAACTTCTGTTCCAAGAGCACTATGTATGAATCAATGTATGAATTTAAGCTTATAATTAAGTGCATGGAGTCAAAGGTAAGCAATCAAATATGTCATAAACGGTGAACAATTACTCAGGAATTAATCATGGTTCAATAAAATCATGGTAAAAAAAATCTGCGTATAGCTACTCATTTTAATCATGGTGTAAGGTATAAAGCAGTTCTTTCTTTTCTCTGTCCCATAAAGGAAATGTCCACTCTGTTTTTCCACTTTTGTATAAAAATAAATGTAGTTCTTTACTGGCGTCATAAGAATGAAATTATAATTCAATTTCCCTTAGACTTCCTCTGTGCTATGCTATAGGTGTATAGGTGTAAAACTCATAGCTGTTTGGTTTACATTTATACCTCTCACATTGTCTATTGGCTTCTGGAATTGTTTTACTGGAGTGTGTCTGTTGGTGTGCTATTATTCAGACCTGTTCCCATCTGAAGAGGGGAGAAGGGAGAAATAATTCCTGTGGAGTGTATGATCAGAAGTAATTTTCTTTTTGCAGAACTCCAGCAAAAAAGGAAACTCTGCATGTTCCAATATTTCCATTATCTTAGAAGATCACTCTCTAGTGGCAGTTGTCAAATAAATTGTTAAAAGTATAGTGATATTCTACATCTGATTTTGATTCTTCTTCATCACAATTTACTGCTTATTTCCCCCATATTTTACTCTCACTTGCAAGACTTAGTGGAACATTTTTTTCTTAAATAATAGTAGAATTGTCTATGATGTGGTGTGTGTCAAAGAAAATGAAAACTATAGGGAAAGTTTTGATCTCAAGAGCTATCTTCACTCACTGGGATTACCTCCTGGCATATACTACTTATGTAGAGAAGACATAGCTCATAATATGTCCTGAGAGCCTTTCAGGTGAGCAGCTTTCTGAAGATGAGCAGAATCAGGGAATATCAAGAAGAAATGCTCTGAGCCATTGCATTGAACTCATTGATCTCAGATTCCATTTCATAAATTTATTTTATTAATTGTTATCAATGTGGTCTTCCACTGGAAGGATGCTGATTGTGTGTTGGTGGATTGAGAGTCTTCCTGCAGAATTGGCTCTTTGAGTAACCTGCTCTGTTTACTGTAAAGTCTTGGGAGTCAGTACTTTGTAATACTTTTGTACTCTTTGTAATATTAAGCTGTAATACTCTCTGTAATACTAAGCTGTCATATTCACTGATTGATAAATCATGACTTCTTTATTATCTTTGCTATCTGTTTATTTTAGTGTTTTCTATTCAGTTTTGAAGGCATCATACTCAACTTTCTCATAATAACTTTGCAAGAATAACTTATTGTTTTTACAGTGCTGAACCTCAGTAATTGGTAAAGGCTGTGTCCACAGGAAACCAAGTGGGAAAGTTGCCTGACTTTCCAGGTTTTGCTGTGTCTACGAGCTGATTACTGTGTGTGTAGCTACTGTTTTTATTTACACCATCTAAGTCTGGAATTGTGCTACTAATCTTCAGAGAGTTACTGCAGGCATTCACCTTTATAACATAGAACTGGAATTGTTCTGAAGTTCCAAGAAACATGAAAAGGTAACTAATTTCTTTCCTACAGAGGGAAATACAAAACACCTGCAACACCAAGTATGTTGCAGAAATGATTCAAGGTAAAAAGCAGATATTTTTATACCTCTTTATATCAATACTGCTTTAAAACTCCAATGATTCTCAGTCAAATATACCTGAGAGAAAGTAAATATAAGTAATTATTAAACATATTTTCCCTGTCTGTCTGCCTGCTTCCTGAGGTTTTAATTGACACACTCAGTTTATGACTTCTGTTTGTAAGATAATGGAAACCTGTACTAGTCAATGTGAGCTGACTGAGAAACGAGATTAGTTGATGAGCTGAGAAAACTTTTTTCCTTGACAATACTTAAAGATGCATAAATAAAATTGTTAACTGAAATTTAAAAGGAATCATCAAGTATTCCCAGCACAACTAGAGACCTGGAGAAGTGTTTACCGCAAAAGACTGGATGCCAGGGGAGTAGACGCTGGAAGAGAGAACCTGTTTCTTAAGCAGTTAAGTTTTTTTTCTTGTACAAACTCTGGAATTAATTTAAACAGTAATATTTAAAGCAGGATAACCTTGGTGTGGAGGTTATCTTCTGGGAGGAGACTTAGATTGAACTAAAAGTTACTGTATTGATCAACTTCTGTGTGATGGCCAGGTCCACCAAACTTATTTTTAAAGACGTGTTTGCACCCAGTACAATTAGCAGAAATATTTGTTTAATTATTTGAAGAGGAGGAAAGTGCCTAGGCACTTGTGCAAATACTGCTGGGTGCTTTATGAAACATTTAAAGTGATCAGAGCATCGATAACTGAGTTTTATGAACATTAATGTTGGATCTCTGTATTACAGGAGCCTTTGGCACTACTAATTTGACAGTAATCACATATGAATACAGTCATCTTTTTGTTGTTACACGTGAAGTATTTCAGATTTATGCCAGTGTCAATATGGGCATTTCAGCTTGCAACCTTATTTCATATTCCCTTTGTCCACTGCTAGTTGCTGAAACGTATGATGCTCACAGTAACAGATTTAGTCACTTTGTCGCCCTTAAGCATTGATCTGTCTATAACCTTTTTAATAATATTTAATGTCATTCTTGGAGGTTGTAACAGAAACCTGCATTTTGGCCTTATTTCAGTTTAGTAAAACTGCTAACACATTTTTATCTGTCGCTAGTACTTTTTTAAAAGGGAGGATGAGCAAAAAAAATAATTCTCTTATCTGTGTTGTCTTAAGTATTTTACTTGCTGTTGAATATTTCAGTAAAAAGAGCTTCTTGTACTGGAATCAAAGACCATTTTGAAGATACTGGTCTCATTTTAAGACATAAAATGTATTAAAGCAGGACTTCATGATCCAAGCATTTATGGAGCAGATTCTGATCCCTTCTGATGAGTCAGAGGGGGAAGTTGCTTCATTCCACTTTTTCCAGGCTTACCCTGGAGCAGTAAGCTACTGTAGGCTTGCAGATCTCTTATGGGATCAGAATCTTGCTTAGCACCAGAGTAAGAAGGCAGTGTGCAAGTGAAAGGCTCACAGGTAATTGCTCAGATCTAGGGCACACTTTTCATGGGTGCATAGACTGTGAGAATTGCCTTAATTTATCTCTGTCTCTGAATAGGGTTTGGATGGCAGAATTGCTGTGCTAACCTGAAATTGAGTTAACTTGACAGCCAGAGAGTAGCATTGTTATTGGCTGAATATCATTAATTTTGATGTGACATATTTCTTACTAATGGGAACATTTATATTATCTGTATTTGCAAAAAGCAGGAGGAAAAAAAAATCTGCTACAACAGTATCAATATTTCAAGGGGAGGCAATGCAGTAGGGAACACTGTGATTTCTGTAACATTGCTTTTATTGATTGTTATAGGTATAAAAAAATGTTTTCACTGTTCTTCTCTACTTTTTCATACAGAGACTGCTAATGTATGTGAAGAAGAAAATTAACATAATGAGGAAAAAATATGAAAAAGCAACTGTAGTGCCATGAATAATCCTGTAATTATATATAAATGTACATATTTGGGCAAAGTGAGTACTATAAAATATAAAGACATCAACAGGAAAGTAGAGCTTAAAGCAGACTTAGGGACAGTAATAAAATGGATGAATGCTTACACAGGAGTGGTTTGCATTTGTTGTGGGTTGGATGTGCGGGGCTGGCTTGCTCTGCTTCTTGTGTGCTGTGCAAAACCGAACTGGTTCGTGTGGAAAGACAGCAGATGGCCAAAAATAAGAATTTGGCCCTACAACTGCAGTGAACATGTGGATCAAAGCAAGATCTTTGCTTGTGGTGCCCCAGCAGGGATGGGGTTAGGTGGTACTGGAGGGGCGCTGCCCCACTGCCCTGCCTGTGGGTTCTGTGGTTGGGCTCCTCTCCTGGTCGCCTTTCCCCAGGAATCCCGAAGGCATTTGGTGCTGAAGGGCTCTTCTGTTAACCCTGGTATTAGATTTGCTCCATGGTCTTTACTGTTGTAAACGAGAGCAGGAGATGACCTGTGAAACCGATGGAGGTGCCGGTGAGTCACAGCAAGGAGAGTGACACCAGAATTAGCGCCAGGCTGGAAGGTTAAAAGGAGCAGCTGGTGAGAGGCGATAAGCCATGCTCTCAGTCCTGTGAGACTGGCCTTCAATATAAAAGAAAGGAAGCTTCAATACTGAAGGAAAGTGAATCTCCTGAAAAAGGGAATAAAATGGTGCTAGGTAATATTACTGCAAGTAACACCTTTGGTGCTCACTGCAGCAGGTGGTGAGCTGGTGCTGGAAGCTGGAAAATGGCTTTCTACAGGGCTGGGTAATGTGTTGAGCATTGTGTGTCTGATACTCAGAGCTGGTGCGCCTGTTCCTAGACCAACTTTGGATTAGTTCTTCTTTAAATAAAATATTAAACTTTAAGCAAGGAGAGAGCAGGGATCCAAGTGTTGTAGAGGTGTGGTGCAGTGCAACAGCTCTCTTTCCTCTGCTTCCTTTAAAAAAAAGTTGGGTTTTATTGAATGAAGAATATGGAGAAGAATATGGATTTATAGGTAGCATTAAACCTTAGAAGGAAAGGGGACTGAAATATTATTATTATTTATAAAACTCGTGATATTTGTCTTCAGTTTTGATAACAGAAAAAATTAACATCATACAGCCAATCTCATATGTGATACATTTTTTTGGGTCTGATTTTGCAAAGCGGAAGAAGGGAATAATTCAGTCCTCCATGTGATGTTTCAGCATGTATTTTCACCTCAGGTTTTGAGATTTTCAATTACATTTTTCTAGTATGAGAGACATTTATTTCAACTTAACACCCCTCTGTGCCCCCCATGCACCCTTTATATTGCCTTTTCACAAGGAGAAATGCTAAACTTGAACTTGCAATCTCCTTAGAATAGCATGGAAGCTTTCCATGCAAGAGGAATGAAAAATGTTTTCAGGGCTATGTGGAGTCTAAATAGTTGCCACAATAGTGATTGAGAGGAATGTTACTTTATGAAGGGAAAAACCCATTTCTCAGCACAACTAAAAATAATCTGTGCCAGTAGAAAAGACACTGAAGTTCTCCATTGTAAACTGATTTTCTAGTTAAAATTTGTGGACGAAAAAGCTATAGGCCTGAAGTCCTTTAGATGGCAGTCTCCACAGATGTCAGAAGAATCAAAAATTTCAAGCAGATTTAGAAAATCTGGGAAAACTCCACTCTCTGCCATAGGTCAGCCTGTAAGTGCTGCAGTTTTTCTTTTTCTGCACTGTTTTTTTTTTCGAGTCTTGCCTTCAGCTGAGGATCTTGAAATGTTTTATCAGATTTCGGACTATGTATAAGATGTTGTGCATCTTTAAGTCTGTTTATAAGACAGTAAAAAGGCTGAAGTGTATGTTAATGGCCTTAAGTAATTCAGCCGCAATTTTATTTAAAACATCCAGGCATCAGTGCACAAGCTTCATCATTGTCCTGACATGAATACCTGATTATTTTTTATCCTTTTGCATAGCCTGCAGCCCTGTGGTTTATGAACATACTTACATATGAATAATAAAAGTTTTTTCACAATGTTCACCAAGAGGAAATATTGGGTGGGATCTCGTGGAATACCAAGTGTGTAATTGCATCAGTGGGAGTGTGGTTTGAGGGGCTGTAGAGGAGAGAGATCGTGATATGGTGTGAGCTTGGGGTCTGTGGTTTAAATTCATGCAAGTTAGGTACCAAACTGCTTCCTCATAGGCACCTACAACAAAAGCCCTCTGGTTCCTGGGGGTGAGGAGCTGCACTTTTCTTGCTAACTCTCAGTGTTTCTAGAAGTTAATCTGTCTTAACATTTGAAGCCTGACTTCAGGCACTCCGTTTTTTTCTTTCATGCCCAAATCCAATATTTTAAGTCTGTGTCAAGGGCAGAGTCTTCTGGACTTGCCTCAAAAATTGTAGGCTTGGCAATGAGAGCGTGAATTGTAGCAAGATTTCAGTTTTTCCTTTTCAAATGTTGTTCCTGTGATTCTCAAATCTAATCCTTAACATTAGCCACATTTGTTATTATTGGATGTGTATGTCTGAAGCTCTCTTCTGTGACACAGGGCAGGTTGATAAGGCTGAGCATGGTGTAGCGGGTACTCAGCTGACTGATGCTTTGGGCTCCTCCGATCTCTTACCCTCATGATGGATCGTGTGCATTAAAAGCCTATTTGTGACACCACTCAAGATACCACTCTTGTCAAAGATTATCTTGTGTTGTAAAAGCCTTCTAAGGATTATGTGTGCTTTGTTATTTTTCCAGTGACAGCTTACCTAACTTTGCTTTCATTAAAAAATATGATTCTGTAAAGTGCTTGGGAATAATGTTTTTAAGAGACTGTAGTTTAATTATTGAAAATTTCAAAGAGGAAATATTTAGCAAATTATTAAATTACAGTTGATTATTAATCCCAGAGAGATAATTACCAAGGTTTGAGGCAATTTATCTTCTTTTTGAAATAGATTTTCACTTCTATTCACAATAGGTCTAAGTTTTATTTGCCACTTAGATCCATGGCTGTTACTGCAAAGAATTGCGTTATTCTGCAACATAAAAATGTTTCTCTGAAGTTGACCATAAATATATTGGCAACATGTTAGCTGAATTCTTCATAAAAGCATGCTATCTTTCAGGAGTAATCTGTCCTTTCTTGCATCATAGGCAAATTTCCTTTGAGTAAGTAGTAGTTTATCACAGCAGCATGGAAGAACACTATATGTAGCAACTAAACTGAAATATAATTTTACTTCCAAAAAGCATAGGTTATATTGAACTTAATGTATACATACAGTAGTGTAATAAAATGCTTATAGTGATACTTAAAAGCTATAATGGGAAAAGGCAATATAAGTGATGTCAGCTCTTTGGCAGAATTAATATTCTGTCTGCAAGTATGTGTTTTTTTTTTTTTTTTTTTTTTAGCATATGTAGTGGTTGTGGGTATTTTAACCCTTAAATCTAGAAAGTGAGTGCCTCAGTAATAGGTAAATTAAATGTACATCAGTGCATTAATCTAGATTTTGTCTGTTATACTGTGGTATGCTAAATACAAAGGATCTGTGAATGTTATGAATGTTTATGCTAAAACATGGTTACAAATCATCTGTGAAATAGCTTTTTTAGGTATTTGAATCATAAATTCCAACTTAATTACTCTGGAAGTGAAAGTGATAGCAATGTACTTCAACACTAAATGGTTACAGAGGGCTGGAGCTGCGGATACCCAGCGGAGTGCAGCACCTGTGAGAATTTCTTGTGTCAGCTGCATGCTTTTTTGATGAGGACTGTTGAGGGAATCAAGGTTATTTTCACTTTAATACTTTTCTCCAGGATGAAAATACATCCATGTTTTCCTAAAAGATGAGGTGTTAAATTTGCAGAGAGGATGAATGCTCCCTGCTTCCCTTCCTCCTCATGAAAGGATCAGCTTGACAGGAGAATGCTGCTGCTTGTGTTCAGTCACTCTTCATCCTGGAATTCAAAGAGCATTATTTATAGTCTCCTTTTTGGAAATTCGTAAAAATGCTTAATTTTCTTTTCAGTTTAATCTTACTCAGTACACCGATAGGAATGGTCAGGATGCTCATTGTGATCCCCAACACTGCCAACTCCCCAAAATACTTGAGCATAGAAACATTTCCTCCAGGAGCTGAAACAAATGCTGTTCATTAACTCATACCGAACAAATCCACAGGGCTTCCCTTCACTGATAGCCTTTATGAGAAATCGCTCTCTGTGTTTGGATGGCAGTGATATGGGGTACCAAAATGTACCATTTTTTCTCCAATACTGATTGAGAAAACATGGGAAAGAAAAAAATAGCTAAAATGTAGAATTTAGACAAATTCTGGCCTAAGTATGTCTGCAGAGACTGCCATAGCACCTCAGCTCCAGCCCCTTCATCATTGTTTGCTTGCATAAGATACAAACCTCAATTGTAATATAAACATCACTGAAGAATTTCTGCTGTCATTAAATAAGCCTCAAGGAAGCTTTTTGCCTATGGCTAATCTCCAGGTATGAATCTTTTTTCTTTTTCTCTTTTTTCTCTTTTTTTCCTTTTTTTTTTTTTTTTTTTTCCCTTACTCCTCCAGAAGCTGCAATCAAGAAAACAATCCAATTATGTCCTTATTTGTGAATTATGCTTCAAATATTGATTTCTCATATGGGAGCTTCAGAAGTCCCCAAGCGAGCAGCAGGACAGCAACCTGGTCCCTTCTGCAGCCTGGTGCGAATAGTACATGCCAACAAGCAGCATCTGTGGTAGCTGAGCCAAGGCATGGGCATCCCATCGGAGTCAAGGGGATAACCAACAGCCCCATGGGAACCCTGGCTGCAGGAGGGTGTCCAGAAGTGCTGCAAATCCCAGTAGGACCAGCAAAGTCCAGATCTCACTCTGCTTTGGATGCAAGAGTCCCCGTGCCCCCGAACTGCCCCAGCAGAGAGCAGCATTTCTGCCTAAAGGTTCGAGAGGGAACTGGCTGTGGGGCTGGGCATAGGCCCACCTGGAAACTTGTTTTCTCCAAGAGTGGTTCAGTACTGACCCTTTCACGTGAACAATAGGTAGGGCTCAGACAGGCAGCAGCTGAACCGAGCCGACTGCCCAGCTCTGCTTTTAGAGCCGTGTTGTTTCTGCAGTCCTGGGCACTGATGGTGCTTAGCAGTCCCAGCGGTAACGAGCAGGCATTAACTAATTAAACCTTCCCTCTTCTGTAGGAGGGAGGTAAATATTTATTGTCTCGTTTCAGAGTTAAGGCAACATGAGATAAGACAGCGTAATGATAAATGATGAACAAGAACCGCTGCGGTGCCTGGCCAAGAGCGAGGCCAAGCACAGCAATGGCACAGCTCCCGCCGAGGCTGAGAAGTTCAGGATCAGGTCTTACTCTACTCATTACATATTGTCTGGTGTTTTAAGTCCTTTTTGCATATGTCACAAACAAGATTTGTGTAACAAAGTAACTGTTATTTCGGTAAATTGCAGGTTTTTTAACTTTGCTACTACTTTGTGCTTTAGAAAATTCTTGGACTAAGTGTGATAAAGTTTGCACATGATATGGTTTGAAGAAATCCTTACCAGAGTCATTCTGATCCTCGTAAGAGAGGCGCAGGTCCAGGTACAGCAGGAAGCTGTTTGTATTTGCTGTGCAAACAGACACACCGCACCCGCTGGGGAGAAGCCATGAGATTGCTTTGAGGGAGCCTTCAGCTTGCGGGCTTTTTCTCTCCAAAACAGCAATTGTATTACCATTAATAAACCCTCCTTGCAAATCTAGGCTGAAATAAAGCTAGAATTTCATTCATCAGTGCTTACTGCTTAAGGCAGTGCTGCCTTCTTATGGTCTCCCCACAGACACGTAGTGCTTTCCTGGGGATAGAATATTGAGCAGAAATTGCTTCCAATCTTCTGTAGGACCGAGGCGTGGGAATGGGTTTGTACTTTGGCTGCTTTCATACTGCCAGCTTATGAAAAATAACAAAGCAAGCAGCCAAGTTGAGGAAACAAATAGGATATTATATAGTTTATTCATATGTGCTGCCTTCCATCCCATTTGTCACCATTTCATCCCACCTGCTGCTGAAAAAGATTCTGTGGCTGAGAGATGCCTTCAAGGCGTCGTTGGCGCGCTCATGCTACAAGTGAATATCAATATCTGCGTTGAATAGCCTAAATGTATTTTAAACAAGACATTTCCAAATTATTGCGGTGTGGCTGTGTATGGGGCTCTGCAGAACACCAATTAAGAGACTGTCAGCATTTGCAGCATGATCCATTGTGAAAATTTATTCCAAGTAGAAATTTGGCATGCAACAACCAAGACTAGGAATTCTCCCCTTCCATTTTTCTCTTCCTCTTTTGTCCTGGAAAACAATATCTGATGCTTTAACTGCTAAATTATTTAGATTAAAAAATGTTCTATGTGACTAAAGCAAAGAGATGAGTGTTTCAGAGCTGTACAATGGCTCTATGACTCTTTGACACAGCCCAGTGAGACAGCACACAGAGGAAAATTTTGAGGACAGAAAGTTTCGTCTGAAGTAGATGCACAACATTTAGAGGAATAGAAGTATCTGAAGCTAGAACAGAGCACCAAAGGTGGTGTGCCTCCTACAGTTATTAGACCTTCGTGCTTTTCATGTGGGAGAAGATGCTATTTGGTGAAATGCAGTCTGAGTTTGATCATCAGGCTAGCCACAGGTGGTGCTAACCCACACGGCAGCCATTTCATTGTGTGCTTCCCCTAATGGTGTTTATTGCTGTGTTTTCATTTGAGGTCTGCACTGTCTAGCTCGTGATCTGTTGTAGGATGAAAATTATTGTACAGCAATGTACAGAAATGTATGCCTAATTTAGCATACGTGAGCTCTCTAAAGTCACTGAGGGTTCAGTGCTCTTCAGTCCTGTGATAGCCATGAAGGTGCCATATTTCGGGAAGTCTGGGAGAGCTGAGTTGTATGGAGGCAGGCAGACCCTTCTTCAGGCTGCTGAATCTCTCTGGAAATATTAACTACGGTGGCTAGAGTGAGAGGAGTTGATTTCACAGATGAACCAACTCATCTTAGGAAAAGCAAAGGAGAAGTGCCAGAGAAGGAGAAGCACAGCTTCATATGAGGTAAGGGAGGTGACTTTCTACTAGTTATATATATATTTATGTATATTTATTCTGATTTGGAATTACGGAGAAAGTCATAATGGAGAAAACATTCTGAGCAAGGTGAGCTGTATTTTTCTCAAAGCAGCCAAGGGGTCTATCAGAGAGTAAATTGTAGAATCACAGAACATCCTGAGTTGGAAGAGACCAAAAGGAACATCAAGTCCGACTCCTTGACCATCTTTTTTTTGGATGATTAAAGGAACTATGATTTGGCACACAATTTGTCCTTTTCATTCTTTCTAATGCTGAGCACTGCAAGCTGGAAAGACTTTGCCGCCTTATGAGCTGTGGTGTGCCAGCTCCGTTAGCCACCTCTGTGGGCAATTTGCAAACTGCAGTTCACTGGTTAGTGTAAGATGTTCCTCAAGTATTTGTCCAGGTTCTCATCGCTGGTAAGTGCTGATAAAAACAGCTGCAAGCAATGAAAGGGGCTGGCAAAACGTGCTGTGATGGGGTTGCTGGCACGCGAGGACTAGCGCAGCAGGGCTTTCCTGAGCCACCAGACATCATCCAGAGGATGAGAATTTTGAGATTATCCTTTCTGAAATCTAGTCATTGAACCACAAGGAAAAAGGAAATCCTGAAGAGCATTGACCTGCAGCAAGGTAGGATAAGCATATTTAAAATAAATCAAGTACTTCACTGCAACAGCAGCAAAATGGAAGGGTGCTAGGGTTGAGCTGAGGGAGTACAGGTGCAACTGTAGCTTGTAAAGTGGGATATTTTAATGACCTACAATTCATCTGCAGCAAGTGTTTTATCTATTATAGTAGTGCTGTTAAGGTTATTATACACCTCAGAATTGAGTTTTGTTCTGAAATCTGCAGTGCAGAGTCTCTGATTTCATCCATATTCAAAATTAATTCACTTCTATACTGACATTTCTGCTTTGAGAAGTGGCACATATTTTTGGGAATACTTCTGTAAAAGAGAAAGGAGTGTGTGTGAAATGAGAAACTTACGTTAAAAAATACAATTCCCCTTCCTTTACAGACCAAATTCTTGTTTTGTTTGCTAGCAATCATATGCATTGTAGTCAATAAATACCATAATCAGCAGAGGACTACAGTTCCTGATGTCTGGTTTCATCACTTCTCTTGTGATAATTGACATTCATTACCAAAATTATAATGGCTGTGGAGGATCCTCATGTTTTTTTCTTTTTTTTTTTTTTTTCAGGTATTTTTTTTTTACATATCGGCAATGCCTACTGCTTACAGAGCCTTTACACGCATGTTCCTTTGGAGACTTGAGGTATGCAAAGGACGTAGCCGCAGTTTGTGCTGGGATAATTTGGATTTCTGCTTTCTGTGATTTATGCTTGTTGACTTCAAATGCTTGCCCCACCAAAAAGCTGCATCATAAAGCTATTAATGTCAGGCAGCTCGTCTTTTATATGGCTCTCAAATCACATAGAGGAATGCAGAACGCTGCAAAAGCAAAATGCTGAAAATAAATTGCTCTGCGCTCACTGATGCACCCAAGGACTGTGAAGTGGACGTCGCAGACATGTTGCTAGTGCCCACATACATACTGTTCTGGATGGTCATTAATCTTGTCTCAGATTGGCTTTGAAAAGTTGTAAAATAATTCCTTTGTGTTTTTCTTTCTGATGTTCCTCGTATCTCATCTCATCGTGTGAAGCTAATAGATCAGAAGTCTCCTGACTGTGATGGCTGTAGACCCAGGTTAACCTTTACTCTCTGGAAGCCATTTCATGAGGATTTAAAAATGCATTTTAATAAAAGGGGGCTATTAATCTCTTGGCCATTTGTCTCTCAGATTTGTCATGCTAAAAGCTGGTATTATACCATATGAACACTGTCTGCCTGGGGACAATTTGCATCCCACATTTCTGGGAGGACAGAGGTAGATGCCTCATTTAAACAGGGGCAGGCACTGTGAGGTGCAACTTAAAGCTGGTGTGCTTCAGGGATTGCACTAGTCTCAGGGACACAATTCTTTGAATAGCTCTTCTCTCTGCATTTGTGCTGCTGAGAAAATTCCTTGTAGCATGTCTTTTAGTCATTTCTGTGTGGGGAAAATGTAAAACAGTAGGTGGGCACATAGGAAATAAGGATTTTGTGGAGAAAGCGATATAGGTTTTAATGCCATTCACTCTTATTATTTTTATGATTTAAATTTCAGATTGAATAAATTAAATTGTGAAGGAAGGTATTTCTTCCATCTGCTGTAGGGATATGTAAGGTTTCTCCCTTTAGGGATGTGGTAAACATCTAGATGAATTTATTACACATAACAATTTGAAAAGTATTTCTTGTGTCCAAAAGGGCAAAGGAAAAAAAGAAAATGGAGACAAAAGCAATATAGCACTTAGGTATGCAAATGCTTGTGCAGTGTATCTAAATGGTATCATGTGAGACCTATAGTTAGAAAAGGTGTTTATGGGTGTCATAAATCCAATGCTACCTTCTGCCTGTGACCTTGGCAAAGTCCAAAATTTCAAGTTGTTAAAAAAAAAAAAACAACGCACTGTTCTCATATATGTATTCATGCTTGATTTGTTTTCCTTTTCTTTCTTGCTTTATTATTTTTTTCCACTGAAGGAAAGGTTTTGTTCCTTCCAGTATTTGTTCGGGGCAATGTTAAATGTGCAATATGCAAGTGCAGAGGGTATAATTAGAAGTAATGGAAAGGAAGAGCAAATCGACTTCAGACTGCTCTCACTGTGAGGGCTATTAGGAAAGCAGCGAGTCTCTCCCGTTGTGCTTCTCTCTCTTGACTGAACACAGCACTAGAGGCAGAAGAGCTAAATCGTGTCCTTGTGCCTTGGAAGGCAGGGCCAAGGGGACAGTGTGGCAGAAGGATGGGCCAAGTGCTCTCATAGATCTCTCATTTCAGCCTCTTGCAGGAGGTGGCTATTAGCCTCCCACGGTAAAAGCAGTCATCATCGCTTCTTTCTGACAGTGCTGGTGGTGGTGTGGAGGTCCTACCAGGTGGTGGTAGTCTTGCTGGGTCCTGCGAGGGGTGAGCAACCCATATATCTATGTGGAGGCGTGCTAAATGGGAAAGTTGCTTAGCTCCAGCTGGGGAAAAACACAGGGTAATTATATAGGATCAAATGCAAGGCATCGCTGGAAATGATGGCATGAAAGCAGAGCGCCTGGCCTCTCATGACATGATGCTCATCACGGGTTGACTGTGTGCCTGCTTTGATTTCTCACTGTTCAGAGGTTTGGCCTTTGTATGGAAATACTGTTTAGGATCAAATGGAGTTTGCTGTCTAGAAGTGGCACAGACTTAATACAGCGCAGACGGGATGCTCTCAAAGGCACTGGTGTGGTGGAGGCTGGTGCTGGTGGGAGGAGGTGTCCTGCACCCTGAGCCAGCCTGAGGCTGAGGAAAGCTATCATCTGAAACTCTGGGGTTTTAGTAACAATCAGTGTCAGTGAAAAGAATAACCAGCCAGATCTGTAGAGCCCTGATGTGAGTGGTCTTTATCTCTTAAGTATTCCCATTAAAGACATGAAGTGTCTGCCATTTTTGTGCTGTTCCCAGTCACATTGCTTCTCAGGACACTGCCAGGTAATTGGTTCTTGTAATTCTCTCAGACTGTCAGAGATCTCATTATTTGAGATCTCAAGTAGGGAATATTAAACCTACGCTTAGGTTAAACCATTCACTTAGGTGCCAAAATTAAGCATGTCCTTCAAGTGATTTCCTGAAAGGTTCTGCTGAAGCCCAGTGTTGCAAAGCAGATCCTACGTTATGCACAAAAAAAAAAAAAAAAAAAGACCAAGTGTAGTTGTTATGGTCTGATGGAGGCAGCAAAAGACATAATGCATACGGGAAAGTCTGAGCATTCCTGAACACAGATTTGCAAGAAATTTCCATCCTTATCATCCATGAGTGCTCATAACGGTTAATGCTGTTGCAGAAAATGCTAAAGGAAAAGGAAGATGTACTGTTTTTATAAAGTATAGCCCGTGGCCAAAGGAAGAGAGACATTTCTATGCTTATAACTTGTTTGTTTATTTATTTATTGCTATTAATCAACTGTAATTTCATTGCAAAGACATAACCGTGAAGAAGAAGTTCACGTTGCTGCCTGCACAGAGGAAGCGGTGCAGTAGGTGTACGTCCATCCATGCTGTATGGAGATACAGATCTGTGCAATATGCTTTTGTGACTTGAATTTGTTTGGAAGCCAGAAGCTTATCCTATCCCTGAGTGTCTTGCGGGCAGGTCAGCCAGCGTTTCCAGAGATTTGCCTGGCTCATTAGCTGATTTTTCTGAGTCAAGCCGTGTACAGAAGATCTCCTGCCCATGAGAATCGGGTTGTGGCAGGGCAGTGAGCGTGAGCCAGCCCCAGCCCAGGCTGCCAGAGCAAGACGCTGTCTGCAGGAGACCACAGGGATGTGGTTGGACGTAATTCAGGTCCCTGCTTGTTCCTCCCCCCCAGCCCCTTCAGGGCTTTGCGAGGTTTGTGGAGACTTAATCCCACTGTGGTCTGGGGAGGGGAGAGGATCCAGATGCAACACATGCTGTGAGCTTGCTCATAAGAAATTGCACATATTTACAAGCTTGTTAATGATAAGGCCACAGTAATAATAGTTTGTAAATTGTCATTGCTCAGCATATGAATTAACAACCCTTTGGTGGAGAAATTTACACTTCTAGAATTTTTCTTCCTGCCTTCTTTGCTTCATTTTGCATCATGTTCTTTGGAGCCATGTTAGAATGAGCCTGGAAAAGCCTTCGAGTTGGAATGCAGCGCGGGACAGAAATGTGTTAGTTATAAGCCCTGATTATATGATAGCATTCATTTTAAATTATGTATATATATATATATTTTTTTTTTTCAAGGAAATATTTGGTGTTTTACTTGATCAGGTACAAACCATGATGCCTTTTCCTCTGAGAAACTTGTAATTTTAAAAG
This sequence comes from Anas platyrhynchos, assembly GCF_047663525.1. Lineage (NCBI taxonomy): Eukaryota > Metazoa > Chordata > Aves > Anseriformes > Anatidae > Anas > Anas platyrhynchos. Next base: position 1,644,616 of record NC_092599.1, on the reverse strand, counting down.
GGCAACTTCCTGCTCCAAGGAAAGTGGCTCTTTTGCCTCACAACCTTGCTTGGCTACATGTATGCATCTCATGTCTCTCCCCGGGAGTGTCCACCATGTACCTGTTCCACCCCTACTGTGTGAAGCGTCACTGGTGTCTGTGTTACCCTGCCCTCTTGTTCACTCCGTGGCTAAAGATGAGGCTCAGTGGTGTACTGGAAGACTAAAGAATAATAATGATGTGATATCATGGTCTCAGAAGTGCACAAAACTTTTTCGAAGAGTCCAGGGAAATAAATCCTTTTTAATTTGTAGGAAGCTATGTTGGAGGCTCTAATGGACATTCAGGACATGCGGAGTGCCACGGCTCCATCAGTGAGGTGACTGATGCCAGCTGACCCCACGGTCCTGCAAACGATGGCACTGCACATCCATGCGATAGGATATTCTAGCTCACCTTCAGAAGTGTACGTAGTGCTCTGCACAGCATCCACACTGGCTTCAGTCTCTGCTCTCTTTGGCACCACCAAGCCATGCACTATTTTGCAGCTTGGACGTGTCCGTAGGTATTGAAATGTTTGTGAAATTGGATGAAACTTTCTCTCCCCAATACCTAAACCATTTTGAAAAGGAAGATTTAAGTATGAAAAGGGAGATTTAAGTATTGTAGCAGTTCTTATTTTTTTCTGTATAGTCTTCATATTAGCAGCATTTCATTTAGAATTCAAAAGGCAAACTGTGCTTTTTTAGCAGTGTAGCACTTGCAAGCACAGCTGTAAATTCATTTTGACCCAGTGTATGAGTTTCAAAACTGTTAGACCCCTCTATTTAAAATATGCTGACTGATTTTCACAGATCACTGGGAAGCTTCTGCTCTGATGCTGTGTCAAAGCATATTTTAGAGGAACAAATCAAAAAATCCTCAGCAGTGCGCTGCATGAAATAATAATTTGAAGGGCTAAAGCCTTATACCATGATGCTCTATAATCCTGTCTCAATGCATTGCTGTGAGTAAAGACTCCTCTAAAAGCATGTCACTGTTCTAGTTTATAGCACTTTATAATTACAAAAGTGTAATCAATAAAATGTCTTAAGTGGCTCCTAAGTAGAGAAAATGATTAATGCACAATGTCTAATACACAGATACATGTAAAGCAATTTCCATAGTGAGGAGTTGTAACGTTTTCATGAAGTTAAATTCAAATATGCTAGTGACAAGTAACTTTCTTATTTTATTTGCTGGCTTCCATTTAGCCACTTGGGAATTTCCATATTATGGCAAAAACACTTGTGATATATGTATAAACACAGATTTATGTAAAGGCTATTCTTCTGCCCTGCACTGTGGTATGGGAAGGGACATACAGATGCTGAATGAGGAAGAATATTCCTGCCCTTACTAGAGCATGTGTTCTCACTGTGTACTTTGGAACTGTAAAATAAGAATGGCTTCATTAGGAGCTGGTTATGACAAAGCTGAAAATCGCTAATGTTTTTATTTCTGTCTCACTGAGGCCCTGCTTTGAATCTGGTTTCCACTGTGCACAACTGCTTCTGACACCACACAGGTTCCTTGGCAGACACAAATGGCACAATGCATATGTAAAACCAATGATATGTAACATTGTTAATAGCTGCTCTAGGAATCCTAATTTAATCTTATGATAAACTTAAAATGATATACTTCTAAGAGAAGGGCTTTCTTTAACTAGAAATAGACCTTACTTTATGCTGCTCTCCTCATTCTTTACTCATAACTCCTGCAAAATGCCTATTGATTTTAGTGGGAGTCTTGCCGAAATACAGGCTGAGTAGGGAATGCTGTGGGAAGCCCTTTGCTCCCTTCGTGATGGAGGTTAGTCATAACACAAAGCACCTGAAGCTGTTGTGACTCATCCCATCCTGAAAAAAGAATGACGGGGGCAGTATTTTTCCACCACATGTTACTGTGCTGAAGGAAAAACATTGCAAGGATTTCAATAAGTAGTCTGAGACACCAGAAAGGATGTTTAATTTCAGATTATGACTCTTCCTTATTCAAGCATGAAGAAGGAGCACAGTTTGTTGTCTTTCTTTAGGTTTGTGATTTGTGTGCACTAAAATTGTGAGTATTGGCTGCAGTAAAACATAGGAATGTTTCTCAGCTAGCAGCATGCACGTCTGCTAGGGAAGTCATTATGTTTAGGTGGTCTCATTATCCCTGACAATAATATTGCAATTAGCAACCATTCATAAAAATTGCATATTATTTATATAATATGGTCTTTCTGTATTGGCAGAAGTAAGCTTTTGGAAAAACTGTTCATTATTAGCGTGTAGTTGTACAGTTCTGTTAAGTAAAATTTGCTCAGGGACTCATTAGCAGGTAATAGGTTGTCAACCCATGTCTCCAACAGACATAGCACGCTATTTGCCCTTCAACATGTGTAAAATTAGAAAGTACATTTGCAGGAGGCTTTGTGTGGCCTTTAAAGGCTGCTGTTCTGCCTCTACCCGAAGCCAGTCTGCTCGCTCAGGTCATCCAGTTACAAGGGAGAGCTCCTTGAGCTGGCCCAGACCTTGGGGTTCCAAAGAACAGCTCAGGACATCCAGGCCTTGACTTCTTGTAATGCTAGTACTTGTGAATCTGCTTTTTCACATCTCACATAATGTTCATACAGCATTGTGTGTGAATTGAACACAATTTTAGTGTCCAGCTGTTTTCTTCGGCCAGTAGCTGGAATTTCCAGCAATGTTGCCCTTTGCCAATGTCATCAACAGGGCTTCTTGTCTGTGCCTTTGAGCCTTTGTCCTTGTCCTTGAGTGTTGCTGCTTCTCCTAATTCCTACCTCTGAAAGCACTGCCACACCACAAGGTATGGGTATTTCTGAATAAATAAGCTCAGCGAGTGGAAGCAGGCTATTTGTAAGGCTGCATGATGTTTCCTTGTTTATTTAACTTCTGCAGGACATTAAATAAATCTGCTGCCTGCTGTCAGAAAGATGTCGCATGTCTGCACGACGTAGAAGTGTGAGTCTAGCCTTCTACTGCGTGAGTTGCATGTGTTGAAGTCGTGAAGTGGTTCCTTTGAATGATGAGATGCTCCCGTATGTAACAGATCAGGAGCTGTCACTTTTCTAGACAACAAAAAAAAAATAAAAATCCAAGTTATGTATTATGAATGTTTATTCATTTTTTCTGCATAACTTCCTTCTTGCAGCAGCCTCTGTAATGATGCAGCTGGTTCTCAGGTAGGACATACGGATTCCCATTTCCAGCCTTTTTCTGTCCTTGAGTAATCGTTACCGTTAATTTTAATGACTGTAGTAACAGTGAACTGCACAGAGAAAGCGTGCTGCCATGATCATGCAGTGAAATCTGAAAATAAAAGAATAAAACTCTTTCAGATACAAAAGTTCTTCCAAGACTAACAAAAATGAGAACCGAAGAGATCGCTGTTTCTTTACTGAGCAGAAATGCAGGCAGCTACACTTACAGCTCCCTGGCTGGTGGAAGGATTCCTCAAATCCCTCCTGCACCCAGCTGGTCAATACGGGTGCTGTAAGCATTTGCTACTTAGGTCTACTCTGCTGTTCCTACCTTCCCTTATTAAAAAATATCAATAGGTAATACAGTAAATTCCAATAATCATTTGCAGCTGTTTGAGAGTTTTATCTGCCACAAATTTGTGCAGCAGTCAAGCACATGGCATATCATTTATGGTATTCATAGGATATCATTGGCAATAGATGAATGCACAGCAACTCCATGGTTATAGTAATGTGATTTTTTTTGTCAGTTGTCCAAGATAAAATACTTGTTCTTTGATTCCATGGCAAAGACTCCAAAGAACAAAATGTTCTTTGGGTTTTGTTCCACATGGTGCTGGAATTCATAAAGTTTGCTTTCAATCAGTTTAGAAAGAGTTATTCCAAAGGTTGCTGAGTTCATGTGGAGTTTTTCATTGGTTTCAACAGGTTATGGGTCCTCCTAAATCAAACCACAATGACATATACAACCTTGAAAGGTTTCTGTAAATTATAGCATCATAGGGAGGAAACACTTAACTCTTATTGTAGGGCTTTATATCTGATTTATTTACTTTCTCTGGAGAGTCAGATAAGTAGAGTGACTTTCATTTGCTCTCTCAAACAAGAGAGATCCCAAACTTTGAATTGTTTTCCTCTTTGCATGCTTCTGATAATCACAGCACGTATTTTTAAACCTGTCTAGATTTAGATCTCTTATCTGATGATAAACATTATCGGTTGTGAAATAAGGATCTTGGAGAAATTTTATTCTATTGAAAATTTTGGGCTGAGTGAGTCCACTTGTGAGCCACAGCTCTATGTAGCACAGTTTTAACTATCCTTGAGTTGGTCATCCTTTAGTGTTGACATATAATGCTGAAGTTGACCAGTGTCTGAAAACAATGACTTGCTAGTTGTTTTCACTTACACAACATCATAGTTGTGGTGTCCGCTCTAGGCTTTGGCATTCAGTCACAGTTCTGCTTTCTCTATTTGAAGTTTCATCTAAAATGTGTTGGTGTCGATGGAGGCGCTTCCAGGATCACAATGAATTCAGGTCTTTGAAATGGCTTCCAGGTGCTTCCTTATCATTTTTACGTCTTTCTACTGAAATATAGGGGTCCTTCACTATGGTTATCGGTTCATAGCCATTCTGTAGCCAGGCCAAGCTGCCTGTGTTTCTGAGGTTGTATGGAGAAAGTTTGTACAATCGTGTCAGAGCATGGAGAGAAGAGTAAAGCAGCTTGTATTCCATCAGTTAGTTGTGTGGTGGTGATTTGCTGAGTATGTGAAGCAATGTTTCAGATGAATTAGCAGTGGAAGATGAAATGTGCATGTTCAGAGCATTTCAGAACAAGGATAGCTGATATTTCATGACGTTAATGGAAATCCTAATAAATAAATACATTGAGTAATTCTTCAGAAACAGAACATTCGTATCCATGGTTCTGTGTCCCCCTTTCATTATACGAGGCTAAAGGAAAAAGTATCAAAAATGTGGTGGATAATTTAGTTCCAAATATTTAATGGAATATAAAATCTGTTCCTATAATGTAGCACTATTTTAGAAAGCTTATTAACATTTTATATAGTGTACAGTGTATGAAAGTAATGGTCCAATTATTTATGTGGCAAGACATCCCTAAAAATGTTCATATCCATTCTGACTGTTTTAATAAGGTACTAAAAAAAATACCATAATCCTCTGACACTAATGTTTTTCTTGGTAACAGTCCTCAATTATATCCACGCTACTGTTTACTTTATCATCCTCATTAAATCTATTTTTTTTTCATGTTTTAAGCAAGTAATCTTACTGCATTTAAATGGCTACATTAAATCATATATGATTTCTTAGCATCCTTTCTCACAATGAGAACTTTGGCAACATAGCAGAAAATGGCAAGGACATGCTGCAGACATTACCGCGTGCTAATACATAGGACAACAGCTATATATAAACAGTGTGTGTTTGTATATGTGTCTATGAGCACAGATATGCCTCTGTGAGGCATATTTCTCTAGTGAAATTAGCAAATTCATGATTTGGCCCATTTTGACTGTGTGTTGTGTTCAGTGCATTTTCACTGGGGACAGTATCAGATTATAAAAAGGTATATAAAGGCCTTTTTCATTAGCTTGCCCTGCTGGTCACTTCACAGTAAGAAAAGATCACACGATGATTTTAGAAGTCTTTCTTTAAGCATTTCCAACACTTTGGATGTTGCATTTTGATGAACATCTCCAGGCAGCAATGAGCGTTTTTGTTTATTTGTAACTTGATAAGAATCTTCCAATACAGGGGTTCTGTTTAAAATTCGGATGATATTAGCTATGAGTAAAGCCTCCTGTTAAACTAGGGAAACACTTTCAGTGTTGCCAATATAAATGTGGAAAGCTAGTTTTCGTGGAGATTTGTCGCATTTGTTTTATGATAAGTAAATCAATAAATACATGAGATAAAACCGGTATGACCCTTCCTGATATGTGGCAGGTTCTGACAGTAGCGTGGGTCATGGCAGGTCTTACAAGTATGTTGCCACCTGTTGCAGATGGCTGATTTTATTTTCATTAAGGAATCAGTGAAAACTGAAGTAGCTGAAATCTGAAGGCAAAGTGGATTAAACAGCCACAATTAAATTAGCTATGAAGGGTGCCTCCTCCTTTTGCACTGTCAGAGTGTATTGTCTCTGAATAAAGCAATTGCAAAGTTATTGATCTGTCATTGGTATTAACCTCCTTGTAAGCATAGCGTGGCAGGATTTGTCTTAGGCTTAAGAAAAGGCATAGACTCAGGGAAAAAAGAAAGAAATACCAGAACAGTTGCTGTCAACCTGCCTGCAGGGGAGAGCGTCTGGAGGAGCAGTGTCATTTTTCTAATCTGCAGGAGCAGAAGTAAAGATTGTGCTGTGAGACCGGTGTCATCGGCGGCTGCCTGGCAGGGAGTGACAAGGGCTGATTATCAATGGGAGCAATGGGCAGGAGAATCCAGAACGATATCGTAGATGTTGGGTACAGACTTTCTAGCCTGAGTTCTCCTCGAAGAGCAGTGAGCTAGTGTAGGGCAGAAGGGAGCAGTCATCCATCCCACACGTGTGCTAAAGTGTCATCAATCCTATCTGTCACCAGCAGGAAATCTGAGGATGGGACTGACAGGTGAGCATCAGAGGTGGAAACAGGTTTATTTGTTGGTTTGTTGCCTCTCGTGACTCCAACCTGGCTTTAAAAAATTACTGTCAGAAGCAGGATAGCGACAGGAATTGCCCACATATCTTAAAAGGGCCCACCACCACCCATACTGATGTTTTAACCTTGTGAGTTAGTCGGTGCTTCTGTGGTCTGAGCTGGTATGGGCTGTGTGTGAGGGGTGCTCAGCCATGCCTGCAGCCCAGGACAAGGAGCAGAAGTCAGAATGACAGCCAGATACCTGCCTTGTAGCACTGAACTGTGGCTTTTTGTGCTTTCTTTTGCCTAGATTGGTGATTGGTGCCATGCACCAATTAGAAACCAAAAAGCACAAGTCTAGTTCCTACAAAAAGACTAATTTTGCACATGGATAATCACCTTTATACTGAATTTACTCTCCTTAGTGCAATTAGTAAGCCAGTATTAAAAAATAAAATAAAATAAAAAATCAAGGACTGTCTCAGAATTTCTATGCTCATATGTAAGCAAGCTGAATGAACTACAGACAGGAGTTTTAGTGTCTGATTCAAATAACATTTTAAAATTTAATGAGCTTGCACCTGTGCCTCTGATGTGCTTAAGCACCTTCACCTCACAAAAAGTATTTTAGTCTTCAAAGTCCAGTCAGGTAACACATCCCATGGGAGTGGTATTGCTGCACAAAGATGAATTTTAAGCAACCGTTAGTTAAGGGATGGTTTTGGGGAGATTTACCCACACTTTTAAAGATGAGGCTGTTTCATGTTGAGTGAGTTAATTCATGATTGCATGATGCATCTTTTGTTTGCTTTGCACTATCCAATAACATAATTAACACTTTTTTATTTTTCATTTTTCGAATGAAAATGTGACTTACATGTGCAGTAAGTTAATAATAGTTAATATTATAAATAGTTAATAAGAGTGAAGAGACAATTTCTGTAGGATGTATCGTTTTTGATGTTCTACAAAATGGATCTTGCTACAGTGATTCAAGGTGTTGCTGAATATTTTTAGAGTAATAACATTATGTCCCTGTAAGTTGTCATGTTCTTTAAATTTCCTATTGGAAAATAGTAGAATTTATAATATTATGGGAAGTGATTTTCTCTGGCTTTTCTGTGGAGTAACACTCAAATGGAGTCTGAAACTCTAGGGATTACATAAAATGTTTTCGCATGTGGCAATATACGATCTCCTGTAGTGAAGCACAGGGAAGTTTTAAGTGTTTAAAAGTGAACATCATTTTTAAAACAGTATTTACAAGTTAATTAGATAATATTACCTTAGCCTTCAAGTTCTAGAATAAGTACTATAGAACAAAACTGTAGATGCCAAACAAATCTGGACAAACATCTCCAGTGGGTGATGTCCAATTCTGATATTTATTCCCTGGCTTCATAAAACTTTCACTTTTTTTTTTTTTTCAGATGCATGGTGTTTTTATTGGAACTCTTATGGATTCAGCTTTCTAGCACCACAAGGGGGCTTGATTGATTTTTATGCTAATCCTAAATGAAAGACAGCTGTTGTACCCACTGGCTTCAATAAAGCTAATCCAACTCATGAAAGTCTTGTAAATAGCCAGATAATTACGTTGCTGTTCAGAAGGATTTCCTTTTGCAAGGTGCTGGGAGCCCTGCAGTGCTCTCAGCCCATGGTACTGCTGTGCCATGCTGGGGTGGGTGCTGGGGGGAGGGCCAGGGGCTGCTGCTGCAAACCCCAACCAAAACCCAGCAAGCAAGCCTGTAAAGGAGGGAGGTATTTATAGTGGTGCTCAAAATCTGATTTGTTTGTATGAACTTTGTATAGAGCTGTGGTTGTGCTGTTATTAAATACTAGTAGCCTTAGGGGACAGTTTACACACGGTTATTATGCCTAATAGTCATAAGTCAATCCTAACCACTTTAAAATGATGAATGGCAGCTTTTTTGGCATATCCAGGAAAAAAAATAAAAACAAAAACCACTGCTGTTCATCCACTAGCTAATTATCATTATTTGTATCTTTACAGGATATACGAGAGTATCTGTGCATACGGTCTTTTTCACTCCATCTAAATAAATATGCATTCATGTGAGTGCATATTAACTGCCAAACACAATATTGAACACAGAATTAGTTTCTTCATTTAATATATGCAACAGAATTAAATTAAACCTCAGCATAAGGTTGACTTTATGGGCAGACTTTAGTTATTAATCCTCCCAAGAGCAACTATAATTATTTTTGCCAGCACTAATTTCATTTGCATATGTATTGTTAAATTGCAAATCACAGTGAACCAAGAAGAGTTTTTGTATGCTTAGTTAAATTAAGCAGTGCTGCTTGAGCACATTGACTGCAGCAGCTAAAGTGCTAATTTTAAGGGAAAAAAGCAACATGCATAAAAAGGCATGTGCACAACTTGTAGCGTTTTCTGATCTCTGTTGTTTGCAAGAAGTTTGCTGGGATTGATTGCAGCCCTCGGCCTGCCACAAACCACTGGATTTGTTGTGCAGAGCAGGAGGCTGCCTGGCTGAGTGAGTGCTGCTGCTCAAACCCAGGAAAACCCATCACAAAGCATTGGTGATCCTCCCCTGCCCCTGCTGAAGTTCAGCACCACCAAGGAAAAATTCAGGCTAATTTCTGGAGAGGACTGAGCTGCTCAGTTAACGTCAGTGTGCACAGACCCAGATTTGGGGATTTGTACTGCAGAAGGAGCTCACAAATATCCCCCTCATTTCACAATCGTGATAGACAAGTTGTTGGAATCAATAAAGGAGATGGTGAACTTGAAAGTCTGCGAAGTAAGCAGTTCAGCTTTGTTCAATTGCCACGCTCCAGCTCTGTACCTTCAGATACAACGTCTCCAGGAGGCAGGAGTGAACAGCAAGTATGCTTGTTCAGCTGAGCCACGTTTTAAATGCTGTCCAATTCATTTACCAGCTTCTGATTTAGTACCTTTTAGTGAAGAAAAGGTGGAAGAAGCTTCAGTGCAGTATTCCAGGAAAATATTAATGGCTAGGTACCAGCAATAAAACAATTAATTTCATGGCATTTCAAAGGAGACATTTCTTTTATTAGGTGAAGACCAGATGTTGACTGAGCTTGGGACACTGGGTACATTGCTGCACCAGCAGAATAATGCCCTGAGATTTCTTCAAAGCCAGGTAATGCGTTTGTTTCTAGGTTTAACTTGTAGGCACCAACGTAGGAAGGTCATTGCAACTCATTCTGAGTGTGTAAGTGGTGCTTGTGGTTTCAAGAGAAAGGACTTGGAATGAAGCTAAAGACGTATGGGGCAGAGTGGTGTAGCTTGAAAGCAGAGCTGTTGTAATTTCCAAACAGGCTGTTGTAATTTCCATCTCACAGAGTTTTATTAGAAGAGGAAGCAGCTGAAGGAAGGGCTTTGCAATTTTAATGGAAATTAGTAGTGTATTCTTTTTCTGCTAAGGTATAATTATGTTTTTGGTTTATCAAATACTGACCTGACATTCAAGATTTTTTTCCTGAGAGCTTTATTTTTACAGCACTGAAAAATTCAATAGACTTTCAATTATTGTTCTTCAGAATACACACTCTGGAAGGTTCAGAGCTGAAATTTATGGTACCATTTCAGTCCTGGTAGTTTTTGATCATAAAAAAAACTAAAATTAATTCACCATAACATTTGTTAGGCATGCTTCAGGCTGTACAGGGCTTCAGGTGTGCTGGTTTTATTTTTCATTTGCTCTTCAGTTGCTTTTGGAAAATAAGTTTTATGGGACTTTGCCTCACATTCTGTGTGTGCTGTGTTCTGCACTTATAAAAGACGTGTGACTGTCAGACAATAGATACAAGTAAACATTTCACTTGGACCAGTGGATGGGACACAGGTTTCTATTGAAATTTATTATAAAGTTTCATTCTGTGTCCATTTGCTTTGGTTTGCAAATTATTATTATGGGCTGGGCTGACACATTGTGTTCCTTTTTTGTTGGCATTAATTGTTGTAAGCGAAAAAAAAAAAAAAAGAAAAGCACTGACATTAGCAAACTCAGATGGTTTTTCCTTTCTCTCTTGTTACATGACTTAGTTTTGGTTGTCTCTACCAGATACATGTTTACAGGCTGTTGGATGGTGCAAGCCAGGCTTTGGATTTGCGTTATGTCGTGCATATATTTTTTTTTTTTTTTTTTTTTTGTTAGGATTTGCCTAGAGAATTAATACATGGCAAAGCCTTTGCTGTTGATGCAGACATGTACGAGCACACCTCCCTGGCAGTGAGGCGGAGCTGGGTGGGAGAGCTAGAGCAGTGCTTGCCATCCGCAACCACATGGCACAGACTCACAAGAAGTATGAGACCTGGACATTTTTTTCCTCCCTTTTGATGGACCCATGAGATTCATCCAGATGCCTCTTCAATTTTCCTAATGATCCTTCTTTCTGACGATCAGCACTTAGCTCAATAACGACTTAGAGCAGTTAGGAGAATAAAACATTGCCATGTGATTAAATGAAGATATGACTGGGGTTTACCACTGCAATATTGCTCACAAAACTTCTTCAAAGTACCCAAATGCATCCATGTAGCACTGTAACACTTAGAAACCTTTAAAAATTATGAAAATGTGTGTGTTAATAAGGGAGAAGTCCCTAAGAAATAGGGAGGAGAGAGAGAGAGGAAGTAGCAATATCTCACAGCCACAGCTGGGAATTTCACAAGGCTTTTTTCTTGCTCAACAAGCAGAGTGAAGTAAATTGGTTTTATTAATGGAAATCTGGTTTCTCAATAAGAGGGCTCAGAAGGCAAAGAAAAGCGAAACAAAGGAATGGTCAGCATAACTTAAACTTGTTCCTCTTTACAAATAACGAATGAAGTAATATCTGGTTCTGCAGAGACTAAGTCAAATAGGTTGTGTCCACAAAGAGCTTGGTTCACGTAGCCACAAGTGATCCGCCTGCTTTGTGTTTATATCTGAGCTCTTCTTTAGTAGTGTTCGGCCTTCTATGTTTAATATTGAACTCTTAATGTCCCAGGTTATTTCTGAGCAAAATGTACCTGTTCTTTTCAGTTACTTTAGCTAGATTTCTTTAAGTTACTGAAGGCATTTAACTTATGTGGGGTTTCTTTCTCTCCCTCAAAGAATCATGTTGCCACTGAGAAAAGAACACAATTCAGTTTTTAATGCAAAGGGTATAAAGGAAAAAATCCCAGTGCTCCCTTGTCATATTTGCACTTTCTGTAGAGTACTGTATGTCAGATTGACCTTGGGCTAGAATGGGAAATGCAGAGCAATTATGAACAATGTGGGCATCAATGTAATCTTTCATCAAGAAATAAAGAAGGAAAATAAAGAACTCAGCTTAGTGGGTTTTATAAATAGATATTGCAGCACTGTCCTCTGTAACTCTACAGAAAAAAGCAAGTTAAGAAGGACATCTCATGAAAGGTTTTACTATCAAGCAGGGAAAAATGTATGAAATTACATTTGTCAAGTGTGACCTGTTTGTATGTGTGTGTTACATATGGCTTCTGTCTTCAGCTGCATGGTCTGAAATTTGCCCTTTTGATAGCATTTTACTCTGTAAATATCTGAAGAAACTTATTTTTTTAACCTCTCTATGTAAGGACTATGAGTATATAAAAAAGGGAATGGTCACAAACAAAACAGGGCCCACTTGAACTTGAACACCAAGTGGATGTAGAGATGCACAACAATCTCTGTGATTGCGTGTTCTTGTTAAGAAGAATCCAATTGGAGAAAAATTGCACAGGTGCAGGGAAGGCTCCCTCATCCAGGGAAGAATAATTTTAAAGAAGGGACGGAAGCTGCACTGGAGCTGCTATCCAGCACAGACCCACTGGGTTGAGCTGCAGCCGGGTGCTGCCCCAGCCCCTTCCCAGCAGCGCTCATCCTGGTGAGCATGCAAGGCCCGTGAGTGTGCAAATCCCATGGGCACACAGCACTGTATTCAAGTATTTTTTCCCAGCCTCCAGCTGTGAATGACCTGGCTCTGAATTTATGTAGACCAAGGGATTCGTGCTGCTTCTTGGCCTCTGGGAGTGATTTCCTCCAGCTCTGTCAGCAGCTGAGCTGCAGCCTGCTTGGGAGGAGAGGGGCAAAGGATGGCCATTAAAAGTGGATTGGATTGCGAGGAGGCATGAGACTTGTCACAGGGACACGGAGGTCTATGAAAAACTGCAGCTATGAGCAGAATCTCCTTTGGCTCCATCGCTCCTGAGGTGCGGGGCTGATGATGATATCTATCAAGCCTTTAAGGGATTAAGGACAGGAATGGGCAATAGCTGTCCTAGCACTGCTTCCAGACTTCTCAAATTAGCTGCACTGTGCACATCACAACTTTTCTGTTATTTTTTTGTGGATAAGTATGACCATGTGTTCACCTCCTCTAGCACATCTGAGAATGGAAACAAATGGATTGGGAATTGGGTCAGGTACAACAGGGCAATGTTGACTTTTCTGACGATATTTTTTCCTTTCTGTGACAAGAAGAAAGAAAATAAAGACTTAGAGATGCCTGGAAGATGGCTTTGACCTAGATATTCTAGACTAATATAAAATAGTAACAAAATAACTGGGATATTTTATACATAAAATTCCAAAATTATGGCAAAGCAGAAATCTGTCCTAATTGGCAACCCTGGTGATAACAGAGGAAGCTTGTGGTAAGAATCAAGCTTAGGTGGTACAAAGGGAAACCCACTGCGAATACAGTGGGGCAGAGAGACTTGTAAAATTCAGCGTTGCTGAAATGAATTCAGTTGTTTCCTCTCTAAAAATGCTGGGTTTTACTTGGACTGTCTTCATCCATCTCCACAGTGGGAGAACAATATGCAAAGGCGTGTCCTTTGGGAAGGTCCCTTGTCAGTGCTGGAGATCTTCATCTCCCTGCCTTGAAACGAAGAGAAGAAAGCTGGTGCGCCTCTTAAAGCTGGTGGACCTTTTGGTCCAGGGGGAGCCCTGAAATGGGGCCACTCTCCTGCAGGACCTCCTGTGTTCCCAGTACATCCAGGAGTTTCTCCAGTGACCAATTTCCTTTAGTCATTGTTCCCACTTTGTGACTGGTCTCTGGTTCTTTTTTTGCAGCCGTTCAGTTCAAGCAGCCCCCAATTCCTGGTTGTGAAGCAGCACATCAGGTTACTTGGCAATAGCTTCCGACCTCTACTGGGATCACATTTACTGGGATCACCCAGTGCTGCCCTCATGATCCCAGTAAATGCGATCCCAGTAGAGGTCGGAAGCTATTGCCGAGTAACCTGATGTGCTGCTTCGCAGTAGGGTTTGCAGTAGTGTTTGAAGTAGTAATCACAGGTATTTGTTTCAGTGTCAGAATGATGGGGAACTTCTGAGTGCATTGTTTTACCTCTGGGAAGGTAAATATGAATATAGTTTTTCAGTTGGTATTTTCTGCATGAACCGTGCTACACAAATTCTCTTGTGTACCCTGTGATGACAGCAACACTGCTGGTGTCTCCGGAGTGTGTTTAAAACTCGGTTCTTAGAATCTCACACATGAAGTATTGCAGTCACGCGGATTTTAAACTTCTGTTTCTTCTGGCTATTAACTGCTACTGCAATTAACGTGATGGCAGAAGAATCCATTAATAGAAATGTTTGTACTTGTGTCGGTTCAGTTTTACCATGCTGGGTCAAGGTGTGCACAGTGAGATGACTTTGGATTTGCTTGCACTGCTGCTGCACCAGGCAGCATGTGGAGACCAGCAGTGAGCATCCTGCACAGCGCTGAGCAGGTGCCCGGGGGGCTGCCCGTGGCCACGAGCCGGGCTTGTCACCACCACATGCTCCCCCTGGAAAAGACAGGTGGCATCACAGCCTCCGCTTTGCCAGGTGCTCTCTTTGGGAACAGCCTGAAGGCAAAATCGGCATCTGCCAGGCAGGTCTCCAGCAGCACCTGCTGTCCTTCCCAGCGCCAGCTCACTTCTCCGGGGCCGCCACGTCTCGCTGCCGGCTCGGCAGTCTGCTGCAGCTTGCTTTCTCCTCTAGAACTTTCCTACCAGTTCCCAAAATTTTACAAAAGAAACCAGCGCAGACCAATTAAAAATATAAAAAGTTTGGGGGATGGCGAGTGCTTCCCTCCCACACCCTCAGCCCAGCGCCAGTTGCCGTTGGGGTTTAACAGGTCTCATTGCCCTGTGGGAACCACAACATGCTGCAGGAACGAGCTGTTATTTTGTGTTCCTACACAGGAATCTGCAGCATTTAGATGTACAGCTCTTCTGTCACTTTTATCAATTGCTTTAGAACTGAGCTTGCTTATGCACAATCCAGCTGATGCCCAAATAAAAAGGGCCCAGGACAGGGGCCTGGCACTTGGGCTGAAAGGATTGGCTTTTCGTTCAGGAGCTAAAGCACCGACTGCTTGGTGCAGAGAGCTCAACTGCACGAATTGAGGCTGGTTGTACCACATGTCAGGTACTTCCCATGTTATTTCTAGGTGCAGGAATAATACTTGCTAATATTTTGCTGTTATAAAATCAGATATTCATTAAACTGCATCCAATTGTGAAATTTTCCTTTTTCTTTCTCCTGTCCAAGCCAACATGTCATCCTTAACTCCCCCTCCTCTCCTAAAGTTGTTCCATCACAAACCATCTGCAGACACCTTCCTTCAGTTGTCTCAGTGGCCTCGGTCCCTCCAGACGAGGGCTGGCACATCTCCCTGTGCCCAAAGGCCCACGTGCACCATTAAAGCTCTGGCTTTTTCCCTGATTTTGCACCTGCAGCTTGGTGCCATGTGCAATTATAGCATTTTGGGGAAATGTTTAAAAAATTGCCTTCCTTAAGTCATCAGAGCAAAGCACAGGCATCCAACAGATTATTCTTGTTGCTCCTACAGCTAATGTTATTCATTCTTTTATTTTCTTAGTCTTTATACCCATCATCACGTACTCTTCACAAGAGCACAGCTGCTGTATAGGGTACTTGTATCCCATTCAAGCCCACAGCCTGACCTTCTTTCTTTGGAAATTTTGGGGATGGGTTTTGTAACCCTTTTTACTTTTAATAATAATAATTTTTCACCTTTGATTTCTGAGGCAGGAATTTTTATAAGACTGAAGACCTTTTCAGTCTCATTGAAGAAAATAGAGGTTGGCAATGAGATGTCCCAGTCTGTCGTACACCGGCTGAATGAATTGCATAGTTTGTGCTGCAATTGCTGTGAATATAATCCTTTTTTTTTTTTTTTTTCCTTCTCTGTATCTCCAATCAGGAAGATGTGTGTGCAGGTGCATGTATTATTTTTGTTGTTGTGGTTGAATATAGTACTAGAATATGAGGTAAATGTATTTTATATGTATAGATATATATACTTCTATTATCTGGTGTCTTTGGATATATGCTCAATAAGCTGGAGGGATTTGTGCATTCATTTATTTTGAAGTTTTGGTGAATAATACAAATTTCATTGGAAAAAAATGGATGCACGTGCAGTTGCATTTCTATCGTGTAGGAGGATTACATCTCTCCTAAGCGGAGAAGGACCAGCTCCTGAGGAGGTCATTTTGGCACATGTTCATAGTCTTCTCTGGAACTGATGTATGCATTTATAGTTAAGACTATTTCTAAGCATATCTTTAAGCGTGTCTCTTGAATCAGGGCCTTGAAGATTAGCACTTGTAAAGGGGAAAAAATACTGGCACTTGGTTTTGGAGTGTTTGGATATCAAAGGGTCACACTGTTTGAAACCACTGAGGTACAAACCTGTAACTGCTCTGTGGACAGTGGAAAGCCCCAACAGCCTGTTTGAAGAGGTTCCAGTAATAACTTTATCCAGTCAATTTGCTCAAAGCAAAAGGTTTAAAGTCTAGAGAACCCCTGTTATTTAATTAAATATCCCCCTTCTATATTTCTACACATAAAGTGAATTTAAAATTAAAATTAAAATAACTTTAATCTTGTCCCACAGCTCTGAATGGTTTCTAGAGCTTCTGTCTTTGAAGCATTGTGACACTGGGGAACTAATTAAAACATAATTAGCTGATCTGTTTGAATGGCTCAAACACAGGCTTGGTGTGGGACTCGAAGAAGTTTAGATGAGAGTAGATGGTGATCTTAAGGAAAAGGGGAGAGGAAGGTTGGGCAAAGAAAATAACCCCACAACATTGTGCAGAGCACAGTTCTCCCTCCTTTTCTCCCATTTATGTGGTAGGGTTGTGCATATTTAAGGAGTAAACCCCTTATCTGAGTTGATTTTCAGGCCCCGTACAGGCTTGGTGTGACCAGAAGCCATCAGACAGCCCACACCACGGGGTCACATGAGAATGTGGGATCCTGTCTGCACAAAGGGACCGGGCTGCTGCTATCGTATTGCCCTGCTTAGCTTCTTAGACGTCTGATTTCTGAGTTTAGACGCCTCAAGAAGCCTGTGGAAAAACAAACTTCTTCTGAACTCAAAGGAAACAACTGTTTGTGCGTTGAGGTCTTAGGCGTTTCAGGTGCTAAGTGCTTATAATTACGGACTGCTGGCACTTCGATGGATTTACCTGGTGTTCATCTGCCCCTTGTTGCCAGCAGCTCCCGAGCAAACATCCAATAATCCTAATTGTCTTGTCGGTGTGGTAAACGGCTGGCTGTAAAGCTGATGTGCAGTTGCAGGTTTAATTCCCCAAAGCCATTTACTCAGTGGAGAATTCTGCTCCTGAGAAATCTCCAAGCTCTTTTTTTCCCCTCTGTTTTACATTTTTTTCCTTTCTTGTTTTCATGCAATAATTGGTTCACAGATAAGTCAATATATCCTGGACTGATGATCTCTGCGAAAAGCACGTTTTATAAGCAGCCACACTGAGCCACCACGTTGCCCACAGTGAAATTGCAGCAAACTTTCCCTGAGAGATGAGCCAAGCATTCGAAATACAAAAAAAATACAAAAACTGGCACCACATTGAGGGTGGCAGGGAACGAGGGTGTTGTGTGATGCAGCATGCCGGGAGAGGAGCGAGGTGTGCAGGGGGGATCCCCAAAAAGCCAGGCACTGTGTGCTGCCTGGCATTGGGCACTGCTTCCCCAGCATGGAGCCAGCATCTCTGCACATCCCCTGCTGGGCTGTGCCAGCTGACAGACCAACAGGAACAGCAGAGAGAAGGAAAAACCTTCCCAATGCAGGGACTGAGTCATTTCTAAAGAGGCTGAGAATGAACTCAGACGAATTGAATGTTTTCAGATTGTATTCTCCAATGACAGATGTATTTGTGTGTGTTTAAATTTGGACTTTATGTAAAAGTTATATAAGCATTTCTAATTTTTGAAAGCATCAGTTACTAAACCAAAAATAGATCCAAAACTTTTGTGCCATTTTAATTAACGTTGTTCCTCTACAAAGTGCAAAAACCCATGAAGTATCTTTAATCAACACTATAATACCACTTTTACTTTCTCAAATAAGGATCTAAATGACAGAGAGAACGTGTCTTTTGTTGGCAGGCCAACGTAACCCAACAGGGAATTGAATTTAGCTGACATATAGATTACACCTACACCAAGCTCTCCCTTCATACGGCATTTTTTCTCCATCTGCTTCTGAGGGAGGGAAAGGTAGGGTGGGTGTTGGTTCGCTTTGTTGCTCTTCAGCTCAAGCGAGAGCAGAGTCTGGTTCCTCCAGGTTGAATATTCATCTATCACAGCAGACAAAAACCATTTTAACATTTAAAATTTAATATAGGGCTAGAGACAGAATGTCCACTATCTGCTGCTGTAGGCATGGGAGCTTGATCCGGACAGGAATTTCTGCGTTCCCTGGTGGAAGCCCTTTGCTGGATGTCCATATTGGGTTGCATATGTGTGGCATCCTGGCTACATATGAGCACGCAGGCTTCCATCTGCCTGCATGGCATGCTGCCTGGTCAGCATAAACTGTTTGTGGTTTTGGTCCTGAATATTGGGATTTGTAAGCCTCATTTGCTCTCTGAATTGGATTGCCTCATCTGAAGAGTTTTTTGGTCTGATTTCCATAGCAGTGAGGTTCCTGGGGCTTGCAAAGCAGCCTCCTCTGTGAGGCCACCTCCATCTCATTGTGCTGGCTGTCATGCATGGTGCCCGTGCCCCCAGGCAGAGCTGGGCTGTGGACATGGGGAGAGGAGAGAGTGGTTTGTGCTCTATGCACTGTGCTGCGCTGCTCCTGCACTGGCCGCCCGCTGCTTCTCCTTGTGTGGCAGAAGGAAAGTGCACCCTTTTTTGTGTGGCAGCAGTGAAACACAAAACCAAACCTTTCAATTTCTAAACTGAGGAAACAAGATCTGAAAAACCCCGGAACACTACGTAGGCTTGCATAATCCAGGGTACCATTTTTAGATTTTTCTGATTGTTGCTGCGCTTTAGGATGTTATCATTTCACAAGTTAAAATTGGTGATGAGTAGATTAAGGGATTTCCTCCCACCTGTTGAGCTGTTAGAAACAGCAGATGTTAGGCAATTCTGGGAATATAATTCTAGATTGGAATTTAGAATTTTTCGTTTTTTTGCATAATTTAGATTTTTGAGAAGTGAACTAGATGTGGTTTCTAATGATCCAAGTGCTTATACAGAAAAAAGAAAACTATTTAAAAAGCTGATGCCCCAAGACTACGTTGTCTTAATTGTAAACATAAAATAATTTCTTTGATGACAATGGAGTACTGTACAGTAATTGCTGTGGCCCATAGAAAATATTACTGCTAAGTCCCAAGCTGTAAAAGAGTCCCAAGCATTTTTTATACCACAGAAACTCTTATACTTCATTCAGGAACAGAAAGGAGGAATACCCCAAGACAGTCTAATTGCATATCCCAGAAAACAAATTATTTTTTTTTCAGTGTATGCAAATTACATTTTTATTACAGCAAAGAGAAATGTGTATTTTTTCTTCTTTTAGCTCATTGAAAAACAGTTGATATAATTGGACAATTGATGTAGTTGCTTATGCAATTGGAGTAATTGCACATGCAAATAAGGAATTATTCTCACAGTTATAAAACTTCTGTGAGCAGTTACAGTGCATTCCTATGTTGTTTAGACACGTAATTGTATGTGTATTTCGCACCTAGGAGTTTTATGCAGCATCCTACCTGGTTATTTATTTTGTAACAACACTCTTACCTAAATATGAAGTATTCTTTACATGATAAGCAATAAAAATAACGAGTTCACTATAATATTCAGGGCTGTGAATACATTATTTCTAAACTGTGGTGCATTTTACTTTATGGGGAGTGAAATAAACACTTACTAAGATGAAACCTCATTTAAGCTCTAGTCATTTCACAGCAATCAACAACGTACAGAATGTTTTGCCTGTTCCTGAGGCTGTGCAAGAGGAACACGACAAGCAATTGCTCAGTGCATTTTTTAAACCTGTTATTGCTAATGATAAAAATTTTAGTTGTAATGACTTTCTTCCCACTCTTTATTTTTTCCAGCTTTCTTGGAGTCAAGAGGAATGGTCTGTGACCAGGTAAAATCCTCATTCATGTGTATGATGTAACAAGTGCCACGATATTTTGCAGCCAAAAGAATTGCATGGTTCTATCTGCAAGCTGCTGGACTTTCAGGATGGAGCTGTGTACATTCAGGTGAGTTTTGGTGGTTAAGTAATTCCTCTTTTAGTTCTTGTCTCTCCCTTTCCTTCTCGCACTGATTTCTGGAAGGCAGTAGGTTGCCTCTGTGTGCCAAAGGGCAGCTCTCCCCTTGTGAACAACACCATATGGATTTATGTGACAGCTTCAGGAAGGCAGAAAATGCCCAAGGTGTAGCAGGCCTCTGTGTGGAGCTGGGACAACAAACGACCCTTTCTGGGCTAAATCTGGGAGCTTCTCAGCACTTGCAACTCATGTGGGGTTAAATCTGGGGCTATCGCTTGCTCTGTTGCAGTATCAGACCCCCGTTATTAAAGGTTGGCAGTCAAAATGAATCATAGAACTGTAAAGACCTTTACAAATTGTATGTAAAATGTGATCCACACATTTTGTAGCAGGAAGTGGAGGAGAGGAAGTGAAAAATTTCACTTTTGTGAAAATTTGGTGTTAAATTTAATTACATCCCGTATCTGTAATAAGAAATTAATTGTCATTACCTACAAAAATGTTATTTTATTCTGAAATTGGTATCTCTTTTTTTCCTCTTTGGCTATACTAGTTCTGCTCTCTGTGCAAACCTGTCACCTGACTGTGCAAAGATTGACTCCATGCTCCAAATTGTGTTTTGTCAGCCCCAGCTGTAAATCCAGTACTGGGGCCACTTGCCACCCTGGGGACTAAATCTGGCTATTCATATTATGATTGCCATTGTAGGAGTTTCTGTTCAAGAACTCTAGTTTTATTGAATGAAACGTTTAAAAAACAATACCCTCATGCCAACACTGTCGCTTTCCTTGACTATTAACAGTAAAGGGTAGAAATATCAATTTCCTTACGTATGGAGGCACTGGAGGGTATAAAAGTCAAGTCCTTCTAAAAGGCTTGTTAGGAACTTAAAGTATCCCCTGGGCCAGAGGAAGACTAACATAAAATCCATAGGCCAGATTCACAGCAGTTTGGATCAATATAGATCCATTGAAGTATACAGAATGTACTTGCTTATATGTATCAAGTAAACATCTGGTTCTATATGTATCTAAAATATTTAAGCTGGAGAAATTTCTAGTAAGATTAAAAATATCTTATTTCCAACAGCATTCTGAGCAAACAAAAGAGCCACAAAAATACTTTTCCATTCATATATTTATGGGATCTGACATTCACCTTTCATTTTTATTCTTCTGATGCTATGCTTTTTCTGTATCTTGGGTAGCTCTGTGACTGATCCAGGGAAGATGTAAACCTACTTTTTTTTTCTCAGCTATGAAGCCAATCCCTCTAGTTCCCCATGTTGCTGGTTCAAATTCCATCTTCCTAACCATCTGAAAATTGTTACTCTTTTGGGACAACAGTAAAAAAAAAAAAAAAGATTTTTTTTTTTTTAACAAAGGCTCTGCTTCCTCCTAAATTCCTCTGTACTTTAGGTAGTATCTGTATCAAAAAAACTGTATGGGTTTTTTGCTTTGAAAACCTATTAGTGTCAAGACACTGCCAGTAACTGGATTATCTGGACTTTTGGCTTGATGCAGTCTGGCAATTCCTGTTTTGAAGCAATGCTCTGCAAACAGCGGAGATGCACAGATACTGACTGGTATTTGTTCTGCACGGACATACATATGTATGATCTGAAGGGCAAACAAGCCTGGTACTGAACTGTTTCAGGTGGACATCCCTGATTTGGGGCTTCAGGAATGCTCTGCAGTTATCTGGACAGAGGACAAGTTGCGCACTTCCACTTTCCGCTTGGAAGAGCACATCTCGTTTCTGCTGGCAAGCTGTGGGGCGCGCTGAGCCCGACTGCTTGGCCTTGCTCTAAATGTAGTTCCTGCAGTTCCAGGGCCACTTTGGGCACACTTTTGAGCTCTCTAGCTTCATACTAGGCACAACACCCAGTCTCTAGATCATTGACTCGCCTTGACCTCAGCTGGCAGGGGTGGACCACCAGGTGGTTGGGAGGCCCCAGCACCAACCCCACCTCTCTCCTCACAGCACACCCGGCTGTTGAGCCAGCTCTGTGTGGCAGAAAGCTTTGGTTTCACATCATGTCTGTGTTCGTTTCAGAGTCATGGAAATGCAGGGGTTGCTGTCTTTGAGCCATGAAAATGGTAAAACAAATGCTCGCAGGTTCTTCAGCAGGTTAGCGCGGAGTTACTGTCCAGAGACAGTCTGGGGCAGAAGGAATGTGTGCAGTGCTGGGTGAGCTGGAGAGCCAGGACATCGCTCTGACAGTCCTCACACAGCGCCTTGTCTGTCTCTATTAGTCCTTTGAAGGTGTGTCTGCAAGAGGAATGAAGCTGAAGAGCGGTATTGCTTGGAAGTTCTTTGTTTAACCTGCGTGTGCAGGTGCTGCAGTATTCTGTTGAACAAACACTGAGATTAGACTGGGACTTGCTCTTCAGATAGCATTTGTCACTTGATAGGATAAGCCTCTGGCTTGATTGGTTACACAGAGATATGAAGAGTTACCTTTATTTGTCAAATTCATGTACAATTTTAGGGTTAGTTCCTCAGCTGATGTAATTTGATGTGACCACATGATTATCGCTGGAGCTGCTCCAGCGTATAATAGGGTTTTGTGGAGAAATGCTGATGCAAGGAAAGGCTTCACGCTTCCCTCACTTCACGTCTCTCACTGATGTAGCTCACCTTCTCGTTTTCTGTAGCTGAGTAGTTAATTCCAATAGAAATAAATGATAAAGCCTTATTTAGGTTTGCATTTTTACCCAAAGGGCAGGAATAACATGCAGGCGTGCATTCTCTTGCAGCAATGCATTGAGCCTGGGACTAGGCTGCTCTTCCTGATACCATGGACATTACTGCCTCCCCTATGGATACTCATAAAATAATTCCTGCTAATTGGAACATCCCTGTTAAAAAGGTGAGTGAGAAAAACAAGTCTTCACTGTGAAAAGATGATGTTGATGAATTTTATGTATGTTTAAGTTTTTAGGGTGGCAAGATGAGAAAGTAATTCAGTGACATAAATCCTTGAAAGTATGGAGGAAAGTTGGTAGTTTTAGCCAAAGAGAAGCAGAAGTCAAATTATACTGTTTAAAATACCAGAATTCATTAGAACTCAAATGAAAAAATACACATTTTTGCAGTAAATATTGATTTAAAAAAAAAGAATTATAGCCCTAAGTCCTTCATAGCTCAGAACAATTTCTGTGTTGTTATTCCTTGTGTAGTACCGCAGCTCCTTCACTGATATGCTGTGCTGTCCCCTTTCAGACATAAAGATAAAGCCATAGTGAGATTCATTTGAAGAAAAAAAAAAAAAAACAAAACAAATGATCCTTGTATTAAAACCAATCCCCCATATGGTGGCAGCCTTTTGAAAGATATAAGGAAAAAACAAAAACCAAAAAACCTTCCATTTAATGTTTGTTTTAACACAGTCAGAAGAAAACATACATAACATGCAATGGCTCCTCTCATTTTTGGATCTGTAATTCAGTTTCACAGAACTCTGTAAGAGACTGTTTCTTAATGCTTACAAGATTATTTCAAGCCTGGACCTTATTTCAACAGATGACTATTTTTAGTTATTCTCAAGTGCTTAAAATGGGCACAATGCTGGATCAATAATATAGGCCCCAGTCCAATTACAAGCGTTGCTGCTGGCGCCTTGGGCAAGGCTGTATGGGGACTTTTTGAGGAGTTCATTCCTCTCCCACCAGCCATTTCTGCTTATATTCAGCATGCTCTAAAACACGGCGCTCAGCAGAGCCCTTCTGGTTTCCAGAAGCTTTCCAAGAGCAATAAGCTCTGTACTCTTTCGCCTGGTGTTGGAGAGGCTAAATGTATCAGTGCTGTGAGAGGAGCAGGGAAAATCTATTTGCCAAAGATTTAAAACTTGCAAATCAGGGCTGTGAACTCTAAAGCACACCTGGGAAAATCAGGCTAATTCCTTTAACTACCCATTAGACTTACTTTGCTCATTCTCCCTTAAAGTATCTGATTGCTGAAGAAAAGCTGTTTTCTGGGGGAGCTTTGACATCACCAAATCTTTTGTCTTTTTCCAGATGGTCAGTTGGGAAATGTCACTCGGATCCAGGAAAGGGTTCAGCTTTCCTTGGAGTGGCTCAGTGCAAGGAAGAAGTGTTTTCTTCTCCCTTTGTTTAGGGATGGATGCCCACCAGGCCTTGGCCAGGTGCACTGTGATGTTGGGAAGCAGGAGGGAACCTGGCCCCTGCATGTTGCAGGAAAGTGCAGACTTTCTGCATAGTAGCATCTGGGTGAAAAAGTAGGTTTTTGAAAGCAGATTTAGAAGTGTAGTGGTTAAATATTCTTTTGTCTGTCTTATTGCTTACAGTAGGACAACCGCGCTGCCCTGAAATGACCTGTTTCTGCAATATTTTGTCCCCAGGTGGTAATAAAAAAAAAAAAGGGGGGGGGGAGGGAGAGAGAGAGAGAAATGTAGCCAGTGGTAAATGCAGTTTAGAAGTACTGATGGTATCCGTGGTATCAGATCCCATTTTCAAGTCCTCTTGTTCTGCAGCTTAAAGACAGCCTTGCACCCCATTTTCTGCTGGAGGCAGCATCTGTGGCTTCCCACTCAGTGGGATCCCTGCTCTGTACCACACTGCCTTGGGCCCTATTTTTGTGGAGAACAAAGCACCCTCCCTTTCCCTGGCAAGGGACATGTTTATTTTTACTTTTTTTTTTTTTTCTTTGTGAGCTCTCCATGCTTTGCTCATGCAAATGAAATCACTCTATTCTGACTAACATCTCTGTGAGTTACAGCCTGCTTATTGTTTTAGAAATAAAGATATTAGTATGCAAATGACTCTGGAAGGTGTTTCTTCTCATTAGAGAATGGAGATCATTTGATAAAGGATGCAGTGTGCTTCATCTGTAAAAAGGCTCAGCAAATTTGTCTTGTCTCAACAGCATTCTAACAGCAAGACCGATCGGATAATGTAGAAAAGAAAGCACAGGAGACAAATGGTTTATGACACTCAGGTTACCTTTACTGTGCGAGGTGGGCGTGAAATTTTTTATGGTGAGACAAAAAAGATGATGGACAATTAACTACAAACTCTTGCAGCAGGTTTATCATATGCTCAGCTCATCCATCTGTGTCTCAGTCTCCAGTGGACTCATGAGTTTCATCAAGAAAACCATTTTCAAACCAGCAGACCAAAACAGATCGTTTTCGGCTCCAAGCTCCATCGAGGCTTTGCAGTAATTTTACCTTGTGTTTACGATTTATGGATGCAACATATACACAGAGCAGACAAGAGTGGTCCAAATATTTTCCCCTTGCAGGGTATGTGTTTTAAAATATTTCTCATTCAGGGAACAGTTCTGCAAATACTTGAATGCATGTGAATACCTTTATTCAGGCTGATACCATTCTGTCCTTTGGGGTGAGATGGCTATCATGTAAGTAGCTACATTTAAATTCCGAAGTCTGTCCTGTGATAACTCTGACAGAATTGGTTTGGGTAACTAGGAGAGACAGGATAAGCTCATGGTTAAAGCACCAAATCGGAACGCAAAATATTGGTGCTCCCTTTGTGCTCCTGCTGCAGGCTTTGTGACCTTGAAGGAATCCCTGGGTCTAGCTGCACCTTAGGCTTTGATCTGTAAAGTCAGGATAGTTGCCTTTATTTTCCTTATCTGTTTGTGCCAAAGCAGTTAATATTGCCCTTCACAATATTATGTCAATGTATATCTTATTGAAGACCTTTAAGAACTAATCTTATATAAATAATATTTTTCCATAGCTAATTAGTTTCGCTTATTCTTGCCAGATTTGTTTAAATATGATATATATTTTTAGAATGCAAGGTAATTATTTTTATCCTATGAGTCCTGAGTCCCTCTTCTGTTCGATCTCTCAGTCTCGCTGCTTCAGAGAATGCAGACTCTTCTTCGCAGAGATCACGTTGGGGAGGGAATCAATAAAGTCAGAGCCCTGGGACTAATCAGGAAAGCTGTCACACAGCCCTGAGATGATGTCTCTTTCTTTTCCCCCTGAAAAATATGGGAGGGTGCTAAGCCTAGCTCTTGTAGGAATAATTCTGGTAAGTTTTGTAGAAAAAGAGACAACACAGAGCTATCCCCAGGTCTGACCTGGGGACAAGCACCTGTTGATTTCAGTATCAAAATTATTTACTTCAAGCTCCTCTTTTCCGTGCCATTCTCTCTTTTCCTTATAGGAAGATAAACATTGCTTGAAGGAAACAAAGGGTCCTACTTTCTTCTTAATTTGTCAAATAGATGTCAATTTCTCATTGCCTCAGAGTAATGCTAAGCACTGACAAAACGCTACCCAACCCTATGAGGATTACGGGAGCAAAGTGCTCCCTTTGCAATTCATTCCCTCGCTACTCAACACCGATGAAGAAAGTGAAGTGCTGAAGAAAGATATAGGCCTTGTGGTCTTTCCTGACAGTCAATAAATTGGAGTTTTGTCAGGCCAAAGAGATGCCATAAAGAGAGCAGATTAAAAGAGATTAGTTCTGCCAAGTGGCCTGAAGAGAGAATTTAGTGCTCGCCCCTGCCCGCCCGGCAGAGCCAGCACCCGCGTGGGCTGCAGAGGGCAGGGAGATCCTTCTGCTGTCACAGGGCTCTACATCACAGCTGCAATGGACACTGCTGCTTTGGAGGGGACAGAAGGAGGGACAGAGAAATGCTTAGTTTTATTTTTCTTTCTCTTGGTTTGCAAGAAGCACACCTTTGATTTCTGTATTCCCTTTGCTCTGGTTGGCCGTTGTTCTTGCTATCAAAGTTATGTAACTGAATTCAAAGGCAAAATAGTCACTTAAATTTTTTTTTTTTTTTGTAGTTACAACCCTATGCGGTGGTGCTATTGCACAGTGGCACACATCCTATTATTCACATCGGTGGGAATTCCCAAAAAAGGTGAGATTTGCACAACTGAGAGTGATGGATTCTTCAAAGTGCTCATGGGGTGCTCAGGAGACTGAGGCATGAGACATGAAGGGAGAAGAGGTGGAGAAATGGCCATAAGAGAGCAGCAGAAGTTCTGCTATCAATCACTAACTGAAATTAGTCTTAAAACAAACAAACAAACAAAAAACAGCAAATACAAACAAACAGACAAAAAAAAAAAAAAAAACACTTGGAAAATTCAATTTCCCCTTCAGACAGATCTGAAAATGTGGCAAGTACAGCCAGCATCATTGTTTTTTTTGTTGGCTGATGAAAACTTTATAAGCCTGGTCTTCATAGCTCAAAGCTCCCCTTGACTTCAGTGAGGCACGCAGTCTGAGGACACCAAGAGAATATGCAGTAGCCACTGTCAAAAGAAGGCCTGGCTTTCCTGGGAAACAGGAATAAAACGGGCACATATTTTGAAGGGTATTAGAGGTGCTGCAGTGACCATGCTCTTAACCCTGAAGAGCAGATTTGTTGGAACCTTTTTGTTCAAACCAGATGGAAAAGAGCCTGTACAAAGCTATTTCACAGCTCGCATGCGGACAGAAGGTGTCTGCGTTGCCTACAATGTCCCACAGAAAGACAGCAAAACATTTTAAATTGATGGCCAAGTTTGAGATAGGCCTTATATTAAGCATGAAAAAAGAGACATATGTCTACATTTATAAATAGTAGAGTAAAAGTATCTTTTATAATTTAACCATAATTTTTCATAGGTAAAACTACTTCCAACAAGTTTTTTCTGGGTTTCAATAGTAATTTCTAGTTTCCAATATAAGTGTAGGCTTTTTTTTTTTTTTTTTTTTTTTAAGTCTGTACAACTTGTTATTCCAAATATGATATACTAATGAGTTCTTTTTGTGGTTTGGAAAATGCTACTGCTGTTACGGTGTTTTGATCATACCAAGGGAAAACTAGGTGTTAGAAGGCAATATGCACAATGGTAGATTGGCTTTCCAATTTTTATGTTGTCTCCGAATATTTTCTCTGAAACCCTAGATCTTCTTTATGTTATTTAACAAAAGGATATAAGGTGAGGGGATAGAAGTTTAAATGCTTAGAGTTAATAGAGTAGATATAAATGTCAGAATCTAAATAGAAATGTCAGTATCTAACTCATCATTTTAAAAATCCACTGTATATTTCTAGCTACTTCAAACTGGTTTAAGATAGAAAATATAAAAGGAAGAATATTATATCCATGAAAATGATTCAATAACATGCCTTTCCTTCTGGTTTTATTTGCCCATGGAGGAACTATTCCACAGAGAATAGTTCGTCTAAGAGCTTGTTTTTTACTTGATAAAAAGGACATTTGCTTACTTCCAGACTTTGAAGGTTACAGCCTCATTTGATTCACTGGAGAAAATTAAATACAAAATAAGTAGGGAGAGAAGAGCTGTAATGGTAAAATATATGACCTATTTGTTTTATGTATATCATGCATGCTTATCAGAGCTTTCAAATGGGCCGCTAAAATTTATCTTAATGTTAAATTCAACACTATTTCATTCATAAACAGTAATATGTGCAAAACCACTGATACCAAATAAGATATAGGAGGTTAATTCCTCCCTATGAAAGTCTGTCTACAAACATAAATTCTGTAATTTAGATTGAAAAACCATTGAGGCAGGGTTATATTTTATTTATATAGCATGCTGCACACGATGACTGCTATCCAAGACTGCTGTTCCTTAGCATCACTGAAGTAAAATTGGAAATGGTGATCTTTCCCATGAGGAAAGGAAAGAGCCACAAGCCCATTAGTGCAGTACTGAGGAATCGGGCCTGATGTCACGGGAACTGTTTGCAAAGGTTTGCTGAAGTTGCCTCATGCTACTTCAAAGCCTTGCTCTTTGTTTAAAATCCAAAATAAGCAGTCAGCCCATTCTCAAGTGATCAAGTGGATATATTTTAAAGTAATTAATTGCTGGTTAATTGCCATGCAGGTTACTATCCTGTATAATAAAATTCCTGGAAATGTTAGTTGCTGTAATAAGGTAATGAATTTTTGTAAGAAATTGTGTTAACACTGAACGATCCTTAGGTAGCTGCACAGCTTATGCCTCGTGTACAAATCTCTAAGAGGTGCTCATAAATTTTTTAAAAGCATGAGCTAGCACTGCTTCAGTGGATGAAGTGAATCAAATGAAAATCCTGAAATGAGTTTTTGGGAATCTTCATTAAAATAACTGTTATTAAAATAAAAGTTCTAGGGGATGAGACCTGTACATAATAAAAACAATCAGAAGTCTGAAAGACAAATTTCTCTTTTGAAGCAGTAACCACTGAAAAATGGCCTTGCCCATCATATATCTGATGGAATTTTAAACCACTTTGCAGTGAAGGGCACTGCCTAGATTTTAGCCACACGTTGGAGTGTGCTTCTAAGTTCTTTGTCAGCTTCTGTGTACCACACATGGGCTCCAAAAATATATATCTGCCATAAAACAATTTGTGGGATTTACTTAGTCTCCAGCAGTAAGATTGCTTTTCTATATCTGAGTGATGAAAAGCAATGTCTGAGCCTGTTTGAGATGTCATCAGCAGCATCAGAAGCATCCAGTCCAAATGGCAACACCTGGTATGACTTTCCTTCAGCTGTTTGGACTAATTGCATCCTGCCTAAGCTTCCAGGTAGCATAGGTATTAGTGACTGCTCTCAAAGGACACTCCTTGTGTATATTCCTATGCCTTTCCTAAAGCAAGTTATGGCACATTAATCAATATTAAATGGTTTATATGGTGCTGTAGGAATTTTGGTGCTGCTTTGGTCTGACACTGAACTGCAGCTGTCCCGATGTCCTCCCACTGCAGCAGAGTGCTGCCAACCCAGCACAGCACAGCTTGGAGCTGGCAGACACACGTACTGATCACACTGTCTGCATTGCTTCAGCCTGCTGGTCATTGGGTTTTCCATTTGGTAACTCCAACACTGCGAATATGTCACTGAAGACTTGGGCTATGTTAGTTACTCTGTAAAAACTCAAAAAAGCTTTCTTTGTGATGTGGCAAGGAAAAATTTGCCAAGCTTCTCCTGAAGCCTGGTACTGCACCCCAAGGAGACTGTTAACACCTGGGCAGCTTCTGGATCAAGGCCACCACACTTCAAGCCAAAAACCGTGCAGGAGCACACAGGTGAATGTGAGCCTCAGCTCTGCTGAAAATGAGTTACTCCTCCAGTGATGGAGCATTGGCCAGATGGAAGACCTGTGGGAGGCCTAGAACAGAGAGAACACATATATTAAAGCTAATTCTGGTTGCTTTTCAAACCTAAGCTATACTTTTTTATGTACTTGGATATTTTAAAAGCCTAAATTAGCATTCAAAGAACTGCCGACAATTTTGGGTCCAGATTTTGGGCTTATTTGTGTTTGTGAAAACTAAGAATGTGTAAGTAGAAATTGGCACTACAAACAGGACAGATTTTAGCTTGTTTAAACTGAGTTTCTAGAATTGCTTTGCTCTTCTTCAGGCTGTGTGAGTTTCCAAATTGGTGCTTCATTCGGGGGAGTAATGCATCATCTGGGCACTGCACTTTGAAGAACATCACTGGCTCAGCTCTGGGCTATTTCCGTGGTGAAATCATGACTCCGCTCCGATTGAAGTCTGGCCCTGCATCACTTTGATCAGTCTGGGGTTTTATACCAGGTACTCTTATCTGTGGGAATTTGGATGGATTCATGGTACTTCATGTGTGTTATATAAGCCTTTCAAGCAATTGCTGACCACACAGCAGCATCTTTCTGCTGAACTGATGCAGGGCAGTTTGTAGTACTGGCAGCCAGATGGACATGCTGCAGTTCCCATGCTGATATCCTGATTTTTTCTTTTTCCATTCTCTATTTAGTCTTGGAAGCACGGTAGAGCCTTTACAAACAAAACTAAATGGCTGAAGCAGAAGGGAAATGTTGGAATTTACAAAACAGAAAATCAAAAGTTGCTAGTTGATGATTTTTTTGTACTCTGTGTTGAGCCTTTACATGTCATGTTTTACTGCAAGGGTAAAAGTGATGGAGCAAAGGTCTGCAGGCTTTGCTTTCTGGGGGGCTAACTGGAAAAAATACAGGTGCCTGCTTGATTGGCTTCAGGGAGGTTACAGTTTGTAGGTGTTTGCACAGATTTTGAGTTGCTTCCACAAATGTTTGTGTTGTGGACCCCAATCTGGACAGCCTGAACACCGGTGAGTTGTGGCATGTGGGACCCACAGCTGCATGTTTCTGGCTCTCCTGCTTGCAGGAAACTACCAAACTGGTGTGCCTCAGTTCCCTGGCTGTAACACAGAGACAGCTTTCCTTTATAAGGTGCTTTACTTTATTCACAAGAAAGGTGTTAAATATTTAATTTCATTGTCATTATTATTCATCCAAACTGCCTTTCTATGTGCATGTAAGTCCATATAGAAATGAATTGTGGCTAAGCTTACATTCAGCTCTGAACTCCCTGTTTTCTATTAATGCCCAATCAGACACTTACATGTAAGATCTTTGCATTTGTCCCTCTTTGTAACAGTGTTCCTTGAAAAGTTCCTTTTTAGTCCTTACCTCAGCACCCAGAGCAGTGGAGAGGACACTGAAGGAGCTGCGTGTGAACAAGTATTTAACAAGAAGTAATTCTCCACATTGTAATCATTTAGGAATACTCTTAGGTTAACTTTTGCGGCTCTTAGTAATAGTATTAGCTATGTATAACACCATTTACAAATTCAGGACATAAGGTTCTGAGGTAAATTTTCATTTTGATGTTCCTTTCACACTCTTAAGCTTTCAGAAGATTACAGAAATTTGGCCAGCCTGCAGCTAAAATGAGCAAAGGGGAGAGGCACTCTGATGTTCATGACAAAACAACTGGGAGGAAGAACAGAAATATGAAAAATCAATATTTCAAAATTTCTGTCTTTTACAAAAGATTTAAAAACAACCTCCTCCTTGCCTCTTCCTTTGAGTTTTTGCTGACAGACATTGTTTTAAGAGAGGCCGTTTTCAAAAAGAAGGGGGCAGGATGAGGCTAAAAAAAAAAAAACAAAAAAAAAAAACAAAAAACAATGTAAGGTTCTTCTGCAGAGTATTGCGTGGGAACCCTGGCTTCAAAGGCCAGGGAGGCTGGCAATAGAAATAAAATCATTTGTTACCCCCTGCAAAGGCTACAGACTCCTGATGACTGAAACATAGTCATATTTTGTTTAAATTTATGTATTTTTTCAATCTCTGGGATTGCGGGCAAGGGTTTCACCCTCTGACTTCACCCATGGGATGTAGTAGCTAGAGCTCTGCCTGTAATTTGTGTAACATTTAATTAAAATGAATAGAGTGAAGATTTTTTTTTTCCCCTTTTAAGTCACACTGTCTTGCATTTGCCCTTTTCTTTCCAGTGAGCACCCATCTTGCAGAAGAATCGCCAAGCAGGAGTGTCGTTGTGATACAAACAGACGGTGAGCGATGACACAAGAAGGTAACCTTCCTTTACCCGCCTGTGATGTGAACCAGACCTGAGAATTTTAAATGAGAGGGTTAAATGACTTGCACCAGAAAATAAAAGCAGAAGAATGTATCAAAGAATGAACTGTAATCACTGTGATTTAGCTGAGCAGTGAGACCTTCTATAAAAGAGAAATGTGGTTTTGAACATGGAGGAAAAAACAGGAATTAGTCTCAGGGAAGTTTTAATCCTCTTGTGGACATGTTTTCTCCCTAGCCTCCTGCAAAACTAGGTTAATACACCTGCTTATTGTCAGAATGTAATTACTTCAAATGGAACTGAAGATTAAAAGTGCACATTCAGTGCTGCATACTGTTATATTAACATTTGTTCCTCCATTTGGTGGGGAGCAGCGGGGCTGTTTGTGCCTTAGCTGCTGGCTCTCTGCAGCTGCTGGGAAGTCCCTTCGCCTGCTGCACCTTGCCAAGTGCCCCCTTCCTAAAGGAAGGGGCGAGCAGGGCTGGTTCCCATTCAAATGCAATTGAAACTTCATGGTGGAAAGTTGTTTGGACGTTCCAAACATTTCTAAGAGAAAGGAAGCAGTCCAGACTGACCTGTGATGTTTGAAAGCTATGATTTGTCCTCTAAGTACTTATCCATGTCAATTTTCAGCATAAAGTAAACATTGAATGTGACATGAAAGGGCAAGTGGTCACCTTTCCCTGTCACCTCCATACAGCTACCGGCCTGTGAACAACTCCTCTGGGAACACTTGGTGGAAAGCTTTAGGAGGTATGGATGCCTGGAGAGGGACCATAATTTTCAGCATTTCTTCTGAGCTACTGAACTGCTCTATGCCACCAAGGACAAAGCCAACTCCTGACATTGACACAGCTGCCAAAGTCATTAACTCTTTCTTCAGATCCTAAATTACTGGAAGAGCAAACCCTGACCCTGATCTGCTGGCACCCGCGCTGCTTCATCAGGGCATCGAGCATTGGCAGGGGCTGAAGCAGGCACTTGGAGAAACCTCTGCATGAGCACCACAGCCAACATGCTCCCTCGTTTAGCTGAACATGGGTTAATTAAGTCTATTAATTAGAGTTACTGTAGTGTGATCTTCTAGCAGAGGTCAGCCTCCTTCAGCAGAGCTGGCGTTCTGGTGGAGAACTTGGTGTTTTGCTGCAGCATCTCTCTGGGTCAGGTGGTGCTGCAGAGCTCCGTCTGCAGCTGCAGGCTTTGGCTTCTACCACAGAGATTCATCTGGGAACAGATGACCGACTTGAGGGCAATTTAGTACTTGCACTGAAGAGGTCTTGCATGCTGTGAAAGCTTCCTCTGTAATGCCCTCCTACCTTACCATACAAGCCCCACCGTGCTGCCTCATTCCAAATTGTGGAGATCTCAGTGCAGCCCATCACAACCCTGGCTTCGAAAGCTGCTCTTGGCACTGCATCCCTTGTCCAAGGCAGGTGCTCAGAGACATGAGCCATGCCTGCCCCCCTCAGCTGTCACACAGCCGCAGTACTTTATGTTGTCAGTCACAACCTGAGTGCCGGGCTATTTACAGTGCACCAGACAAAATCAATATACAGGGAATGAGTCACATTTAAATGTAGTTTGGTTTTGCTGCGTAGAACGCACTGATTCTCTTTCACCAAATGAAGTTCAGCTTTGTGACAAACATCTGACACATTTTAATTAAAATGGAAGGCTGGCCTGAAAAGTTCCTCAATTTTAATATGCAACAATAACAAGACTAACATGAAAAAGCATGGGTAACTTGGGAGGAGAAAGGAGAATTAAGTGCTGTCTAGTGCTGTGCTATTGAAAACTTGCTTCCACATTAATTCTTGGAGACAAATTCAATTTTACCAGCTTCAGAATCATGGCAGGTTACTCTGGAAAATGTCCAACTTTAGAAATTCTTTCAAGGTACAGATACATTGAAAGTGCTCATGCAATTTTATGGTCACGTTGTCACCTCTGCACTTGAGTGTGGAGCTGTGTTCATATCATCATTTGTCACACTGTAAAGACACCATTGTGTCTGTGCTAATTGAAGATGATTTTTAGTTATATCAAGTTGTTTTTTGTTTTTTTTTTTTTTTTTTTTCCTTTCTCCAGCTATGTCTATTATAAAATAGTTGTGAACCAAAACAAAGCAATTCCTATGCTTTAAGTGTTATTTTTCTCTTTAGGAATGGAAATCTGTCTTTAACTCTAGTAGTGATGCTGTTGGAGATGGATTTTGTGGTGCTTCTGTACTGCAAACCCTTTCTATAAATATCCTGAAGATATTTTACATATTCTATTCTGTGCTCTATTCAATTTTTCCATGTTCGGTGTAAAAGGGGAGATTTAGGGGAGATTTCTTTTAATTATCACCTTTTACGACCACTCCATTTCCCCAGAAAGCTTCCTGCCTCCTCCCCTGGCTGTGTTTGAAGAAAGAACCCCAACGTGGCAAAATGAAGCAGATTTCTCCCACTGGAAGTGTAGAAGTCTCACCCCTGTGCTGTTTGGAGCTGGGACCAGATGTACAACGTAAGCAGCAGTGAGTACTTACTCCCTGTGCCCCCATCTCCTCTTCCATCTTTATGGGCTGAAAGGCCCACAGAGACATGCACATGGAATACGTACCTAGGATAGTGCATAAACTTTTGTGGGCTAGAACTGCGTATTTTTGTTTTTATTTTTCTTACAGCTGCTGTGTGGAGAGCTGGTCCTGGTGGAAACCGGCTTCATAACGGGTGTTGTATGAATAATAAAAGGCTGTTGTAAATGCACTGGATGAAATATAAATGTGCTGTATTTTTACAGTTCTTGATCAAAAGAGCTTATCCATAACCTATTGCAGAAAGGTTTTCATTGATTTAGTGGCTAATATGTAGGATTTATATAAATGTTGATACATTTAGTTTGGTTCAAAGCCAAAGGTTTATCCAAAATGCGTTGCAAAACAGAACAAGCCCTCAGCTGTAGGCAGAAAACATATGAGTTCCTAAACTGAGAGATTTAGCAATAAAACCACTTAAATACAAAATAAGTCTTTCTTCCATACTAGAATAATAATAATATAGGACTTTTAATAAAAATGGGCACAGAAACCAGCATGATTGGTTTTTAAAAATAAAAAATAAATATATAATAATAATGTTTTGATTAATTAATTTTTTTATTTTTAGGAAGGGCTTTACAAGAGGTATTTTTACATGCAAATACAAAAATCAAATGACACTTAAGAAATTTATTTTCCTCCAATTCCTCACAAGTTCCATGTTTTTTGAAGGAAAGGGTAACACTGTCATAAATCATGAATCATGTTGCTTTACCTACGTTGTGCACTGCATCTACATTCACCAGCTGCCCACTGAAGACTAGCCAAATAGCAAGGACTGGTATAAACCATGGTATGACAAAGGCAGTGAAATACGAAATGCCTACCCAAATTACATCTATTTATACTCTGTAATCTTTGAGCCATGATCCAGAAGACTGGTGATAATCCAGGAATAAATGTGTACCTTTTACACAACATTAACTTACTTTTTTCTAGCTTGTCAAACAGCTTTGGGATTTATTATGTGTTTATTGTATGCCTCACCAGTTTCTTTCCAACTAGGGGACTGCATATTTATTTTTACCTTCCACCTTTGAGCATTGCATTTGGCTTAGTGAAGCATATTTGATAATGGATTTTAGCACTACAAGACTGTAAATTTCGTGCATTATTTGGAACAGAGGGACATGAGGGACCCAGCGGTGCAAATGCAAGGTAACAGAAAACTGCCACTCAAAGAAAGAGGAAGTTTTCCACTCCAGCAAAGATTAATATATTTTCACAGCATACTATTCATCAGGGCTGTAAAAGCGAAGTTCCAGCTGTTCAGAAGGCTGCTTGTTTACCAAACAGACTTGTGAGTTTCAAAACTTTAGACAATATTTAGCTGCCTACTTGTAGGCAACTGATTTCTCATGTGTCTTCTTGGTAGTTTACTGAGTTGGAGTAGCCAAAAGTATCATGAAAGTTAAGCTAGGTATGATTATTCCGTGTTTATAGAATAGATTTGGTCTTCTTTAATGTACCAGGTGCTTGGATTGTTTCCATATTGCTTGCTATTTTCCTAGTTAATACCGTTCATTGATCGTGGTATGCCTGGAATAGAATGGAGCCTAGGAGTGAAATGGAGCCAGTTTCCATCTCAACCCTGTAGTGCTGCTAATGGCTCTTTAAGTAAAAGCTGCACAGTTTTTATTTTAAAGGACTCTGGAATGTACACAGCTAGGTTCTGTCTCAGTGAACTGCTACTTCTCTTCTGCAGCTGAATGGGTGCCCAGCGTCATCCCTGCAATTAGAGCCACAGGACGAATATGTACCTGTTGTGCACTGCAAGTGCAAGACCCATGTGGTTTTGGATGGATCAAACTTTACGATGAGAAGTGACTGTCCCAAAGGTCAGACTGTGAGCTAATGACATGCATTCTCCTTGTCGTTCAGCCTTGTGTTTTGGTAAATGTCATGATGGGCTGAGAAAAAGTAGACAGAAAAGACACTTCAGTTTTTAGTGACTCATTACAGTTTA
The DNA here is from genome assembly GCF_047663525.1 of Anas platyrhynchos. Taxonomy (NCBI): domain Eukaryota; kingdom Metazoa; phylum Chordata; class Aves; order Anseriformes; family Anatidae; genus Anas; species Anas platyrhynchos. The sequence goes on along the minus strand of NC_092599.1, from coordinate 1,607,492 downwards.
ACTGGGCACGTCCAGTCGAATATCCAGTCAAACAAATTCATACTTTTTGTGGCTACTTTTGTGTCTGGAAGAAAGTTTTGCCATGTCTAAGCTTTTCTGAACCAGCCATTTCCAAAGAAAATGGAAATACGATGCCTGGAACACAGGTGGGGCTGCCTAGGCCTATGGTCTGCCTGCTGCAGAATGAGGCTGTTGTTAAATAATGTTTCATTAGGCAAATGTCCTCCTTGGCTGGCCGGGTCCTGCTGTACTCGTCTTGCTGCAAGCACCAGGTGTGAACTGTTCTAGCTGCCGGAGAGGCAGCAGTGGATCTGAATGCCGTGGTGTGCTCTGCCACCCTTTTTCAGCAGCGTTGCTCAACTGGAGTTCTTCTGGAAAATCTGGGCATTGGGTCACAGAGATCGAGTAGCAGGGCATGCGTGAAGAGATATAATTGTTGTCTACACTGCTAAGTTCTGATGAGGTTTGATACCATTTAATTTCTCAGCTCAACGTGTAGCAACAACAAATTTCTTTGGCAATGAAGAAAATGTATTGAAATAGGATCCTCTACCAAGCGCAATGAGGGGGCGGGGAATGACTAGCAGTGACATTATTTCTTGAAAGAGTTTATGCTCTCCTAATGAAAATCCCACGCAGAAATTGTCACCCTGTTCTTCTCCATGGCTGGAATTAGTTACCCTCTGTGTGGTCAGAAGGACCTGTACTGCATTTCTTACATGGGGAAAGGCAGGTGGGATGTGGGTTGCCAACGTGAGCACATTGGGTAACCAGCTGAAGGAACTGGAGGTCTGCAGGTTTGTTTTTTTTTTTTTTCTTCTTAAATTTATCCTTTTGTTCTAATTTGCTCTGTCCTTTCAAACCAGGTTTGAATGCTGGCCTACAACAGAATTTACTGGCATAATCATTTATATCTGAGAACCAAATGAAGCATTTCCCTTGCATCAGTTGCTGTGAAGGCAGACATATGGCATGTATTTAAGAGCTGGGTAAGTTCCTGAAGTAAGTATTAAATAGAAAATCAGTGCAATAAGTGTATCGCTCTTCTTTTTAATGCTAGTATAGATACAGCTACAGATTTTGGCTCCTTTATGGGTTGTCATGAAGTGCAGTGATGGAATTATACTGTTTCCCATCACTTTTTCTTTAATTAATTCTGGATCAAATTCTGCCACATTTGTTAGTTGTAGCTGCTTTCAATAAGGGAAAGAGGTTGGAAATATTGCCAAAGCAACTTTGGATTAAATGAAAAGTTTATCAATAAACTGTCTCAATGATGAGATCCCGAAGTGTTTTGAAGAGAAGTGGTGTCCATGCTTACCACTCCTGAAATGATGGCACCACCGCAGTGGGCACTTGGACACAGCATGCAGGAGGTGGAAGTGCTGCTCTGCAGGGTGAGCTGCTCAGCTGGGTTGAGGTGGAGGCGTTAGGGTTGGCCAAGGCTGCAGGAGCTGTTTTATCACCTTCCAGCATGGGCGACTGGAAGGTGCCAGCCTCCCTTGGAACCAATGGACTTTTAATGTTCTCGGCTATTTTGGGCTATGTTTAGTATGCAGGATCAGATCTGTTGATGTGGAGCAACTTTAAAATCAATAGAAAACGAGTAACTGATGCAAAGTCATTTTTATAGACTCTGTTCTGTTTTTTATGGATTTTTGAGTAAAACAATTGGATTAACCTTGTTGCCCTGTGATTGTTCCATTTTACTGTAAATAAAACCAAAGTAAAATCTTACAATACTTTTAAGAAAAGGAATTTTACATGCAAATACAAATACATGCAAGAAATATAGGCCTTATTGAGGTTTTTTGTTGGTTAGAACACATATTCTTTAATTTGTTGGTTATTAGGACTTTTTGAAGCTTGCCTTGGTGTCCTCACATGTTTTGTGGGATTGTGATGCACAAAATGGTTTGATATCTGTTATGATTAATGTTCTGGAGGAACCTGGTCATAGTTATGGAATTACTGTGTGTTTGATGGCCCTGACACAGCAGATAATTTTCCCCTAGTTCCCATGGCCCAGCAGACACAAGATTTAGATGTGCTGACACACTGCAAGAAGAGTTCTGCTTAGGAGGATTCCCAGCCCTGGCCAGCTAAGCAGAGATGTTGTGATGGTGTGGATAAGCTTAAATAACTGCTCTGGCCATGGCAAGCTTATCTAAATTAAAACCTGGCTTGCAAACCCTTTGGAGACTTTCCCATCACTACCGCAAAAGCCCATATTTAAAAAAAGAAAATGAAACGTTTCAGTTTTCAATTTCAAATGAGTACAGTCATCCTGGTTCTAAAAAATTAGATGGTAGATTATTAGAAATTGCTTTCATGTCCAAAAATGACTTCCAGCAAAATTCCACATTTTATTCAAAGTAAACAAAAACCATCAACCCCTTCCTGGTAGAAAATGGTGGGAATACCAGCAGAGATGGTAAGTCTCAGTTTCCCATTTTCTCTGGACACGCTCACCATTTTATGTTTCTGCTGCAAAACTGTAGCAGCCGCAGAGCAGAGCACTGAATGCTCAGGCTAGGGCTTTTCTGGTTGATGACCACACTCTCCCATTATGCACAACACCACTCGATTTAGCAATTTGTAAAACTTGATCCAATGCCTATGGCAGCTGATGCGGTCTCAGAAGGATGTCAGCATGCCCTGCAGCCCCAGCCAGATAATTTGTACAGAGGCTGCGTGCCATGGGCAAAGCCTCCCTGCAAGGTGCCAGGGCTGCCACGCCAGGTGCCAGGCACCACGCAAGGGGACGTTAGGAGCCTGTTTTCAGTGTGAACCAAAGTTATGTTCTTGTCAGACTTGTCTGGGGTGTGATTTGGAAATCAAGCACCCGACAAGTTTGTTGTATCTCTGCCAAAAGACTCCAGGCTTAATTTAGTCAACATTCTGAATTAATTTTCCTTTTAAATGGATGCTTTCTTAAAGTATAGGGGGGAGATTTTTTTGCTGATAAGATTGTTCTGTGAACCATTCCTAATGAGCTGCTGTGTCATTCCCTCGTGCTTTCCATTTGTCTTGCTTAGGCTGCTTCACTTTTAAGTATTCCAGTCCTTTACTGCCTGTTAATAATATTTATTTATACTGGGACCTTCTTAAAATATTTTTCTAAGCTGTTAGAAAGCAAAACATTTTATTTATTTGTTTACATTCTCTTTTATTCAGATGAGTGGATCTACAAATTTTTTTAACCTCTTTTACCTGTTTCCTTAATGTTTATGAGTCCCAATTTCATTTTCCATGCATGTTTTTTTCCGGTTCCCCAGAACTCATTCTTTCTCCCACTGGGCTCACACGTGCGGTTTGTGGGGCTGGGGAGGGCCTGGGAGCCCCAGGACCCGTGGCTCTGGCTGTAAGGCTGGGCTTCTAGCCTGCAAACCTGCAGAGCAATGTTTGGCTCTGAGCAAAGCAACCCGGTCTTTGAGCACACAGCTACAGCTCACAAGAGCTTCTCCCAGCGCAGCAATGACCCCTTGTAATAATTTTCCTAATCAGTGTTATTTTATTAATCGTGTATATATGTTTTTATTTATTTTTTTAAATCTGGTTGCAGTAAAGATAAAGCCGTGGTTTTGTTAAAAACTTGTTTGATTGTCCTGATGGAGCTGAAGCACTGTAATCTCCAGGCTCTGCATGCAATGTATGCCGGCACTGAAGTGCCTTTCTGGATAACTGCTGCCACTCAGGAAACAGAGCAGCTATCGCGTTACCATTGAAGGAGCTGTTTTGCATAAATAGCTATCTGTAGCATTATAAATGCATTAGATGTTTTTTGTTTGCGTAGTTTTGTATGGGTCTATGAGCACAACTTGCTCAGGCCCTGCAGAGCTTGCCGTGTGGGCAGCAGCTGGAAGCAAAGCAGGGACATGTCTGGGGCAGGGCACAGGTCCTCCTACCAAAGGAAAGTGTTTGTGTGGGCACAGGAAATATTTATAACTGCTTGGTAACCATTTTATGAGGTGTCTTTAAAAACGGAGGGGAGAGCACCGAGGGAAAAGAAAAAAAAACAACACGCAACTACTCTCAAGAGAAAAATGAGACATTTTAAAATGCTTCAGGCCAAAACAAGGCTTTTATTTTCTGAGCGCCTTATTCAAGGTGATTCCCAGGGACTCGAACATCTTAAAACATGGCTGTGATTATGATTTTTGTTTGGCCAAGGATCTTTTGCTAATGTTTTGTGGGATTCCCATAGCTAGTTTATGTCTTAAGTGATCTATTGCAATTCATCCCCATTCTGCTGTGCATCTTTTTACACACCCTGTGAGAAAAGATCAGATTCCTGCTCACTGCTGGGCTTCCTGCACAGGGTACCACAGCACCTCCCATCTGTCTTTCAAAGTTCTGTTAAAAATGAGTGCTTCCCTGTTCTGGTGTGTGCTGGGGGGCTGAGGGCAGCGCTTGCCCGTGGGTGCCAGTGGGATGTCCTTGAGTGATGCCTCCACAGCCGATTTTGTCTCACTGGCACTCCTTGCTCGCTGCCTCTATAAATCTCAGCTAGAGGTTTTCAGCTTCCCAGTATCTTCTAAGGAATTGAGTAAATTAGAAAAACTATTCAAGCAAGAGCTTTCCTCTCCCCAAGATCAGGTAATGCTATACTCTGTATTTATCTGAGGAAGGAAGAACTTTCACAACCCAGTGGTTCCACTTTTTATTCTTTTTAAACTATAAAGTATCATAATATTGTTTAATAGTGTCATACTTATATTTCATGGCCTGATCCACTTTTCTTTTGCATTCCCATTGTATTTTATGTGGTTTGAAGTCTCAGAGCCTGGAGTCTGTGCTCATGAGGCAGCCTTCTCCCTGCACCACGTGAATAAAGCAGTGGTCAGGCATTCATTAGGAATTTATCTTTTATTTCACTGAAACAGTGCACACTTTGTGCTGTAAAGAATTGTGATGTCCTGCACATAATGTATATTTTCTTTACATTTTCCATTATCTACTTTGCAGCATAGCACATTTGTCACTAGTTTTCTTTCCTTTTGGCTTAATGAGAATCTCTCTCTTTTTTTTTTTTTTTTTCTTCAGTGCACTGTTTCTGTCCTTTGTGTCTAATCTGTGCCCTCTATTTCTCTCCCCCCTTGGAGATAAAGCTGCATTTTGCTGCTGTTGCAATTCCAGGCAGGTTGGATCAAGGCAGGGCCCCATTACATGGCCTTTCCCTGCCCCCTGTGGAGGCATCAGGTACAGAAGGCTTGGGGGAGACCAGCCTGCGAACCCGGGCATGGTGGCCTGGTGTGGTGGTGCTCTCCCATATTCTGCCAAGGCAATTTTGCCCCCTAATTCTGTTGATTTTATCTCCAGTAAATGGGGCAGGGTGAGGGAGGGGGAAGCTAAGCTGGTGACTGTGGGAGATTTCGGAAAGGGTAGCTGAGAAGGAGGATTTCACTGTGCGATGTGCCCACGTGTTAGCCATAAATGTGCACATGGTATGGTTGGTGCTCTCAGAAGGGAATTTCCTGGGGTTGTGAATGGGAAGTTGAGTCCCGTGGAATGCTGTGAGATCCTGTATGTGCTGCTTTGGTTCTGGCACAGTAACAGGGCTCGTAACTCTGCCTCCATAACTGGCCTCGCTGAGACCAAAGGCTGAGGTACACGGTGTGTCCCCGAGGGATGTCCCACCAGAGCAGGGCAGTCTGAAGTGGAGGTTGCATGGAGATGTTAGCCTGGAGGACGTGCTGCTTTACCAAACAGGGCTGCTTAATCGAGAGGAATAACCCAAACGCCATCCTTGTACGTGGCAAACATCAGCAGGGGTCTGTGGAAAGCTGCATTTCTGCAGTGGTTGTTTCGCAGAAAGCCTTATCAAATAGGCTTCTTTTTATATGGCTGCAAAAACCCATTCTTTTATTGTTTTCAACATCATCTGACCGGCTTTAACTTCCCTGGCGCCTCATCAGCCCTTTCCCGGTGCTCCTTACAGAGCTGAGGAGGGACGAGCTGTCTACAGAGGAGCACAGGAATACTTGGTGTGCTGCTCTGGTTCGGCGCCTCTAACGAATAAGGAAGACTGAGCCTTATCTGGGGCTTGCAGTGATATTTCACTGTAGAGAGAGACGTTTGGTCTGTGGTGCGTTCAGATATACCTCATTGTACTGCAAATAAGAGGAACATTGGAATAGGAAGGAACTGCACAGTAACGTTTGTGGTCTTCTCCAGTGTTGGAGGGCTGAGAGGCAGAGAGGAAAAGAATGATCCAGGAGATTTCCATGACCTACCTCTGTGCTGCAGTTGCACAGAAACACTGAAATTTTTCTTTTGGACACATACAAGGGAACCACACATAAGCTCTGAAGGCAGCACGGGGGCCTGGCTTCTAACTTTATCCTTCCTGGTGCCACAGAAGAGTTCTGGAGCGTTTGTTTGGATCCTGATCTCTCCAGCCTGACTGGTATCTTTAAATCCAAAGAACCAAATCCAAAGAAATCCACCTTTAGCAGGTGGTCAGTAATCTGTTGTTTATCCCCTGTGCAGTGTGCTCTCTGTGCTATTTATTCTGCCTCTGCTGCCGTGACACTTGGTCTATGTCTTTCTCCTTTTCTCCCTTAAGCCCTGTCTCCTCTCTTCTACTTTTATAAATGACTGAAATAATAGTTTTCGTTTCCAGTAGCACATTTTGGCAGGGTGGGCTGGAGGAGTTTTCGAGCACAATAATATTTTTCTGTGGAGATTCAGTCTCCTATGTTTTAATTAATGCTCAAGCCAGGTAAGTTGTTTCTTTCTAGAAACAGCATTTGCTCCATCAGTGCTGATCTGTGCACAACTGTTGCTATGCAGCAACCTCAACTTCGTTTTTTTTCAGACTTTGTTTTGAGCAAACTCCAAAAAATCCAGATTTCTGTTGCTTGTTTTTCTTTGCTGGAGAAATGTTGTAATGCTACCATCTATGCTATTGCAAGGAAGAAAAAAAAAAAAAAGCTTCACACCCACTGCAAAGAATCCAGCAAATAAAGTGGGAGGGGGGACAACTTCGAAAAGAAAAGGAAAAAAACTGTTGTATTCTGCCCAACAATTTTCTTGTTTGTTTTAGCTGTGTCTCTTGAGGTTCTGATTTCTTTGACTTCATGTTTAGCATTCAAGCTAGTAGAAGATATGATTCCTTCATTTTAGGTTGTCAAATAGGTAAATATCCTTTTCATTTATTTCAAAGCAAAATGAGGATGCATAGCAAATGTAACAGTCCTCAGAGAGTAAAATGGTTAACTTAAAAATGCATGCATAGTTTTCTTGCATTCATAATATTGCTATTAGTATTGGTTTTGAATTTTGGAATGTCATCTTTTTATTTAACAGTATTTTTTTTTATATTTGTTTGAACAGGCAGAGTTGGGTAATGCAAAGGCTGTCTATTTTCATGCAAAAAAAAAAAATGCAAATGGAGAACAGGCAGAAAGTTCGTGTTTAGTTTATATAAGGAGTTTTAACATGTTATGGTACACTGCAGTTTCTTCTAGTGAATGATTGTGTTTTGTCAAAACCAAGCTGTTTTCCTGCCTTTCCTCTCCACTAGGTAGAGGAATACTGTCTCTTGATTTTGATCTGTCCTTTTCTAATCCACCAGATCATACTTCTGAATTGGGCTTTTAGTGAAATAGAAACAGATTAAGTTAACAGATTAACAGGAGCTATGCATGTTGTGCATTAAATTATGCTATCACAAATTGTTATAAAAATTCATGAGAATGTGAATTTAGGTTACCTAGTTGGAGAGAGTGTTTTTGAGTTTCTCAGTTAAAATATGATGGTGAAAGGGGTTAAAAAGAGTGGGGCAGAAAGAAAGGAGAAATTCAGAAGAATACTGGGAATGCAGTTTCTGTTACTATCTATTTCAATGTGCAAAAGTTCAATGTCCCTCTGAAGGAAAGAGCGGAGGCAGCTGTGGCAGGACCAGTGAAGAAATCTGTCCTCTTCCCCATGCCCTCTCTCTCCTCCCTGGAACATGCTCCCAAGAAATGCCACAGCTTTGGTCTTGGCCACAAGCCTTCTTCCCGAAAACTGAAAGCAAAACACTTGCTTTACTCAAGCATTCAACAGAGCAAGCATGATTAGCTTCCTCTGAATATCGATGTTGCTGAAGCTTTGTTCCACCTGTGGAAGGGAACTGTATTTGAGGAAAATTTCCTGCTGAGGTTAGAATGAAAGCAGGCATTGTTGAACTGCCTGTGGAATAGTGGAAGCCCAAGTGAATGATCTGAAGATTAATCCAATTGCCATTTATGATAAAACGTCGTCTGAAGCTAGTAAGTATATTCACGCTCAAGTTCTGTATGTCATAAGCACAACCTGATCAAAGTTTCCCTGCTAACTTTTGACTCACCTTCACAGAAGGGTTACCTGTTTACAGGTGCCCTGTTTTTGCACTTGGTGTCTGAAATTCAGAGTCTGTACCTGGCTTGAGTGCAGAACAATATGAAGGGTGATGAAGATTTCAGTGGGGTTATACAGATTTTCTTGTTTCAAACACGTGATGTCTACAGTTTCTGGCAATCTAAGTCAAACCTGTGTTTTACTGATGCCTTATCAATAAACATCTTAAGCTTCCAGGTATTGCCATGATGTTGGTTTTGCTGAAACTGAAAAGTCAGAATTGGAAATTAAGCTCATTTTCCCCATTTTGTTAAATAACAAAGGTGATCTTTTCTGTACGATTCTTAGTGTCACATTTTTGGTCTCAGCCAGATCTCCGTAGGGTTCAGAGCCTTTGATGTCGTTACATATTGTACATTTCACAGAGCCTTTGTCTTGGAGGAAAATTTCTGGCTGACATATACACGCACTCATGCATATATGTGCTGTCAAAATATTACGTGCCATCCTAAATTATTTGGTAGCAATGGGAAAAACACCTGCTTGCTGAGTACCTTTCTACCTTTCAATTATCTGCAAGATTTTTTGAGGGAGATATATTATTTAAAATAGTAATGACAACCTGACGTAAAAAAGAGGTAATTTTTTATTCTTCTTGTTCCACTACTTGACATTAGGGTACATTGCTCTGTATCCTATTCAATCGCATGCAAATGGCTTTCACAAGGTGAAGCAAACACATACTATTCTTCAAGAATTATACCCATGTATATGATATGTAAAACCTTTTAGGACTTACTGTGCAGCAAATGCTGCCTTTTAATTATGAATACATATAAAATATGCAAAAAGATAAAGTTGACGTGAGCAATGAGAAAGCAGGAACATGAAATGTGTCTTGAAACCACTATGCTTTTATGTGCAGTGCTAATTTTTGAAAATGAATTAGCATGATAATGTTCCAAGGGGCATTTTAAATATCTTGAAATCTTTGGGACTTCAGGGTGTTAGTCAGCTCTATTCTTGAAGTTCACGTTTTTGTATGGTTGCTAAATAGCATATAATATTTCACATTTTCATATGTCTAGATACACAACTTCTTTAGATACATAGCTTTCTCATATGCAGAACATTTTAAGATTCTTGTGTGCAGGTTTTTGTAGTCATTGTTGCTTAGCAGTTTTATGAGATGAGAGTACGGATCCCTGTTACAATACTGTGATCTATGTAAACTCAAATACATAAATAGGGGTACTATATTCCTCTTATGCATCTCTGCAAACATAATTCAAGGGAGCAGGAGTGTGAAATTGCTTTTTAGGCTATAAGGATGTCTGCTATTGTCTGTGTCAGGGGCGTGTGAAATGGAAGGCTTCTGCCAGAACAGAAGCCATCAGTTTGTTTGGAGGGTGGCACTGGGACGGGACCAAGGTTGGCTGAGCCAGCAGAGGAGCCATCCATCCAGGTGAGTGTGAGCAGTGGCATGACATGGAGCAAGTGATGGCAAGTGGAGCTTTCTGATGTGTTTTGGGTAGCTGGGACTGCACAGAGGGATCGCCTTGTTTTAAGGACAATCCTGAGCTAGGGAGATCAATGGGAGTACAACTGGCCCTGAGCTCTGCTGGGAGAAGTGATGCTGAAGAGGGCTTCTGCTGTCACTCTTGGCTCAACTGTGTCAGTGTTTTTTCTTCCTGGGAAAAGCTGGACTGTGGAAAGCTTCAGATGTTTCAAGACATTTCAGTTCACTTGTTTCTTTACCAGACATCTCACTAGACTGAACGACGTTCAATTAACTCCAGAGATGTCCTTGTCTGGAAAGAAAGCAGCTGCAAAGCAGGAGTTGCAGGAAGAAAGGGGATGGAAGCAGCTCCAGCTTGCTAGTGAGAATGGAGATGTTTTTATGACATCTGGTGGTCATAAAATCACAACTACTCTAAGTGAAAATGGCAGCTGAAAACTTCATGAGAAAATTATTCCTTGCAAGTCATGCATACATGCATATATGTACTGTACATATATATCTGCATACAGAAGTATTATATTGGATTTGTAAGTTTACTACCATCTGTTGCTTTGGGTCTTTTGCATATTTATTATATGGAGTTAAATACAATGATGATATTCAGAAAAAGAAGAACTATAAAATATTATAGAGGATGAAAAAAAGTAATCTTTATTTAGCTAGGAAATGTAATTGAAGTTAGTGTAGAATATTTTCACATAAAGATTCCATAACTTGGCCCAGGTTCAGCAACTCTTGAGATTACTGCGCATATTTTCACTTACAACATTCACTGCGTTCAGTCCAACAGCACCAGTTGTGTTGTTCCTGTGCCTTTGTGTTCATTATTCTAACAGTTTTAAACCAGAAGGGAATTCCTCTGTGTGCTGCAGGCACTGGGATGGAGATATGTCAGGACTTATTTGCTTTATTACTGACCCTAGGTGGTATTGGATATGGGGGTGAAATATTGACGTGGCTGGTGTAATAAAAAGATATTTTGTAAGGCTTCATTTGAGCTAAATGAATGGAAATATTAATATTGGCTTCAGCTGGCTTGGATTGGGCCCATTGTATATCATGCTTTCTATAAAATTCTCACTACAAACGTAAAGACTTCATAATGCTAATAACTTTTATTTTTAACAAATGATGTTGTTGGCTCTTGCCTGACCTAAATTATTATGATAGTAAGAAATGCAAAAATACAAGTTAAATTACTCTTTAGCAGAAATTTCAGGCAATGGACACTTTTCCATGAATATTTCATACAAAGCTATAAATAATTCTGTTGGATTTTGAAGATCAGAAAGTGACTACTTGGATGATGTAGGGCATTTATGTAAGCCTTATCGCTTTGTGCATGCCAGAATAGACAGATTCATTCATGGAATTCAAGTCATGTGTTGGTAAAAGTGACAGTTTTCCTTAAATTTCTTTTAAATAGCTATTTGTTTCAATTGCTTAAGACAGAAATAGACAAATACAGCACTGTCATTCGCTTTTGTTGTTACCTGAGCTGCACCTACTGAAATGTTTTTCACAAAGCATTCAAATTTTAAGAATGTTTTATTCATTATTCTAATACTAGTGCTGAATATACTGTGCTCATATGATATGTGTTGGTGAGATTACTCAAATGTAGGTCTCTCCTAACCTTCATCGAAATACAAAAATTAACTTAAACTGATTGAATTTGCCTCCTTCTGAACTGATTTGGATGGGTTTTCCTGTAAACAGTGGTAATCTCCTCATATTGACTGGGGAGGGGGAAATAAGACCTAGAATTGTTTTTCCTTTTGTTACAGTTCCTGTAATTTAGTCAGTTAGAGAATGTTGTTATCCAGCTAATAGAAAAATAAATTGAAAAGGTGCTTAGTTTTACCGTCGAACCCTAATAAGAAGACAAAATAAATACCTGAAATTTGTTTATTCAGAAATGAAAAACCTCGATTCTTGAATGCTACTGGCCATCAGTGTGGTTGTTACAGCAGCTTCCACATGCCCAGTTCCTCCCCGCACTCTTCCCCCAAAGCCAGCTCCATTCCAGCTTCCTTCCTCTGCACTTGGGCATGTGCCGGTGTCTGGGGCCAGCTGTCCTGCAAGGGTTTCGAGGACAGGGCTTTCTATCTAATATATATATATATATATATATTAGATATATATATATAAATATATATATATATATAAATAATAAAAATCTAAAATAATATCTAAAAAAATAATAAAATATATCTAAAAAAATACAGTCTCCCTGTGACTCAGGGCAGCTACCCCACTGGCAGCCCCACCCCTCTCCCTGCTTGCCTACAGCTTTGTGAGCAGGTTCTCCTCAAGCCTGCCAAAAGTAGGTCTGTGAGCAGGACTTCCAGGGTTTTTAAGGTACTGCACGGCTGGCTAAAAGGAATGGTGTGGGCTGGTGCAGAGAGGAGCGTAGTGCTGTGTCCCTGCCAAGCACCCACCCTGGGGTGACAACCGCAGCCCCGCAGGGCCCGTGGGCTCTGTGCTGGGGGTCCTGCACAACAGCCTCTGCTTTTGGTCTCCATCAGCACTGGGTATGAGTAGCATTATTAAGGTCACCCCATGGAAAATAACAGCAAATGAATAAATGGCCATATTTTTAATCTTCTGTTCTCTCTGTGATATGTGTTATTTGTTCAAAACAGATCCTGCTTTACCATGCACAATTTGTCAGACACTGCAATGGTCATTCAGCCAGCTATTATTTTTTTTCCCTCTGCTTAGATTTTTGCCATGGTAAAACTAAGATCCTTTATAGCATTTCCAAGCTGTATTTCATTACCATTTTTCTGAATTTATATGATCTCTTTTGTAATGCCAAATGTGCTCCTAGTACATGATAAATCTGTACAACAGGAAAGAACTTTTCTGTTTCTCTTTTTCTTACAGCTAATCCTTTAGTATGACAGAAAATGTTACTTGCATACTGATTCAATAGATACCACAAAACAAGAACAAAGCAAAATGAGCTAGAAAGTCAAGCAAAATTACCAGGCCAGAATCAGGAAGATAATTTATATGAATCAATATTCACATTGGTGTGAAAGCACATTGGGTAGCAAAAAGATCTGCCATGAGACGTTTGGGTGAAACGCTGAGGTGGGATGGGAAGGATCTGTCCTCCCACGTGAGAGTCCAGAGAAGTTGCTGCTGGATTCTCCCACAGTAATAAGAATTGTAACAGAATTATTATCTGAATTGGATGTAATTTAAAGAAATCAGGAAAGCTGTTATGCTGGAAACCTCGTCCCCGCTGATTTAAAAATTTTAATTTATTGCTGTTGCCGTTCACGCCTCTCAGTGCCTCCAGCAGCCATTGCACTGCTTTGGAGAGTGCCTCTGCCACTGTGGCAGCTTCAGAGTCTCTGCTTTACATTTGGTCGATGCTCTCAGCTTTGCAAAGTGGTTCTTTACACATACGGATGTCTTCAGAGGTGATGATTTACTTCCTCAACCATTAAGCATTAAGCTGGCATGGCTTTCTGTCACTGTTTAGCTGAAAAGCAAGGCTGAAATGTCTGAATAAGGCTGGGACTAAATCACGCTGGGCATCTGCTGGACATTATTGAGGAAGCATGGAGCGAGGTAAATATAACAACACTAAAAGGACCTTCCCAAATTCCTGAAGACTGGCACTGTTTCTAGAGATGTCTGCATGTATATAAATTGGATTGGCAAGATGTGATGTTGCTTTCACCATGCAAATATCCTGTCTCCTATCATTTTAGGATACTTTTGAAATAGGGTAGAATTAAAATATTTGTTTATAAAACTATCCAAGGAGGAGGTTTGGGCATCTTGCACACTCATCTTGATGGCTTTGTGCAGTTCTTCACCCTCAATCCTTTGGGAGCTCCACATCCCGAAATACCAGCGCTAGCTCTCCGTCCTTTGCCTGTATGGATATTTGACATCATTCCAGTCCTCCAAAAAACTATAGTGAAATCTCTCATCACCTTCTCCCTACTTTGATGCAAACATAGGCTAAATGGTGGTAAAATGAGACAGTTTCTCATCCCCAGCTATTTTGTTGACAGAATATCAGCTGCTGGTCATTGCTGCAGACACTTGTCCATCTTGCAGTGCCTCTATCACTTGCTGTGAGTGTTGCAAGTTTTAATTTACCGTAGTGTTTCCTATTCCATACCTTCTATTTTGTACCTTGACATTTAACTGGTGTTGACCTCTGTCAGCGTAAGGCTTTGCATGGTAGGGGAAGCTTAATGAAGCACTTTACATGTCAGCCATAAAATATGGAAGAATGTTTGAATGCTGCTGTTCTCATTCTGGACTTATTTTCATTTATATCTTTCATAGCCAAAGGTAATATTGCAATGGTTCTTTTCTTGCTTTTATAAATTGAATCTCCAGTTTTCTTCTGGCTTCCCTCAGGAACTTGTGAGTGAAATTGTTTTCCTGTCCTGCAAAATACTTCAGAAACCATCCCGGCCTGAATTGAGGTGGGCAGCTTTGTTTCTTTATTTTTGCTTTTCTTAAAGTAATATGTTCCTTTTGCTGGTCAATTCAAAGAACTTTGATTTGTATCAAATTTGAATTTTAACATTTTCTTTCTATTTGAAAATGAAAAGTATTTTTCAGGTTCATGTTTTCATCAATTCATCAATTTTTTTATTTGCCTTTTCACATAAACAGTATTGGTTTCAACATATATTCTTAAATGAAAATACTTGCTTGACAAGGTTGCAATCATTTCTTGTGTTTGACCTTCCCCCAGTATGTGAAGCTACTTTTATATTTCTTTTTGATCTCAGGCCGCTGTCTTCAGGTGTGGGGCATTTTTCCCTTCAAATCTCTTGTCTCTCCAGATCATTTTTATACCTGACAGTAGTTTCAAATTTTCTCCCACCCTTATTTATCCCCCCCTTTGTCTGTTCCAGGTTTTCCTCTCTTTCCTTTCTGTGCCTTTTCTTGTTTTGCCCTAGCCCTGTGATGCTTGGTGGCATTACTGTGGGGCAGGCGCAAGCTGAAGGAATCTAAACACCTTCCACGCTTGGTTCCTTCAATAGGCATCTTCAGCCTGCTGCTGAAGCACACGTTGCTTTTTGATTTGCTTAGTGAGCAGTATTTCAAAGAAAACCTACTTCTTGAAAACTAATTGAGCAATTTCAAGAAAACAAAATTATTCTCAAACTTGTGCTTCTTAACTGTTTACTAGCAGTGTTCTAGGCAGCACAGTACCTCTTGTGTCTGGCTTCCTATGGTGCATTTAATGAAACATGATATTTAAATCACACCTTCAAGTTTACTTTTTTGCCTTACATCTTGGAAACTTCAAGCTATCTGTAAGGGCAGTTGTGGTATGAATAAATGTGGTACTTGGGATAACAACCATGATTTTTTGAGGCAAATAATGTAAAGCACAGTATTTAATAGTTCTGGGTTTCTATAACTGGAAATTATTTCTCTAGAGTCTTTAGTTTTGTTTAATTAAAAATAGTACGTCTCTTACTTGGTTATACTCAGGGATACCTTTTGATGTGGGCAATTAAGAGACTAATCCGTAGCAGTTGCATAAGAAGTTCCCCATGAGAAATTACATGAGATGATAAGAAAGTTTCCAGTTACAGAAACCTATAATACCAACGTGCAAAATATGTTTAAACCATTTAAAATCAAAAAAAATGTAAATTTTTAGCCAAGTGACAAAGATATCTTGAATATTATTTTTGCTTCCATCTGAACATTTTTGCATTCTGATGGAAGGCAAGAGACCATGGGAGGGAACACCTTTGACTTACTTCTGAAGTAACTGATTCGTGTTGTTTCACATTCTCCCAACAACTGTTCTCTTGTGCCGAGTCAACTAATATTGCAAACAAGCTGAAAGGTATGCGCACACAGGTATATGCTTATCTGTCTTGTGTCTCTGTTCTGGAGGTTGCTACTTATTAAATATTTAATATTAACAGTATTTAAAACTGCACAGTAACAGTACAGTGAAATGAAATGTGGCATGTTTCCGTGTTTTCTGAAGTTCAGAGGCCGAGGGGCTGTTTCATTAAACAACAGCATGAGAAGAGAGCCTGCCTCTGGGTCAAGATGCTGCTCCTCAGATGAGGTTTCTTAGAACCATAAAATGGACTCTTGGTATTTCTCTGTGCATCAAAGCATCAGAGACCTGTCTACAACCTTCCCTGCTCTTCTAGCACTCTTCCTCAGTTCTCTGGGTTCTCACCCATTCTGTGAGATTTTAAAGACACTCACCAATGGAACATCAGTTCACCATGCTCTGACGAGCTGGATGTTCTCCATCTACCCACATGTTCACGGGCCTGCATTTCCTTCCCCAGCCCTGTGCTCCCTTCTCTGCTGGCACGGGGGCCACGGTGGGCAGGGAGAGGCCAGCCTGCACCCAGCTGCTTTGCTCTCCAGCTGCTCTCTGCTATTAGCTCTCCTCTCTCATTAAGGATCTAACAATTCCTTCATCTTCCATGTGTAACGGACTGGCTGAGCCTTTGCTTGCCATAACACATTTGTCACTTTGGCCTTTTTGATTTTTTTTTTCCTCTATAGCAGAAAAAAACTGTCAAGTTTCAGGAGCCTTTTTAATGACTTTTTGAGGTAGCCCTCTTAAAAAAAAAAAAAAAAAAAAAAAAGAGAGAGAGAGAGAAAAAAGCAGAGTTAATCGCTCCCAGCTGCCTATGTACTGCTCTTTACTAGCTGTCAGATTTCTTTTCCTGACCTGGAGGAACTGTTCTTTTTCTTGGTGTTTTTTTCCATGAAATTGTCTTGTTATGGAGAGAATCATACATGATATAGTTTGTGTGAGTCTTCAGTTATTAATATTACAATATTTCAGTCCTTTCTGGGAAATGCACGATAAACTTTCAGAAAATAAAGAGCATTTTCCCCTTTCCTTAAAAAAAAAATGTTCAAATTTGAAGAAATTATTCAAAATTTGGAGCACAGACCCTGCCAAGTAATTCAAATATATGAAGAACCCATCTCATGGCATTATAGCAGCATGTTAGCAGCTGTCCTGCGAGCAGCTGAATAGCAGAGATCACCATTGGAGCAGAAAAGATCCCATTAGCTTGAATCTTTGGGATTTAAAAACAAACAAAAATAAGAGTATTTTTCAGGCTTTCAGTTCTACACAAAAGAAAAAATATCTGCAGTTAGATGTAATCTTAACCCATTAGAATTCTGCAATTTATCATTTCTTCTTTTCATGAGAGTGCATGCTGAAATCTAACACCTGGTTCTGTTTGTGCTTTTTTGGAGACGTCCTGAAGGCCGTCATTCTGCTGAGGAGGATGGAAGCCCACGTGCTCACCTCCCAACACAGCCGAGCTCCACGGTTTGTTTTCCCTTTCCCATTTCCTGTGTAGCATGTTCAAAAAACCTGCTAAACTACGACTATGTAGTTTTAGAGCTACAAATTGCCAGAGAAACTGGGGAAAAAGTCAATGCCTGCCTCAGACGTCCATACTAAACATATTGCTTCTCTCTCATCAGGTCTAAGGAAATCCTTTATCAAGGGATGGGAGGCATCAGTGTATCACTGCATTAATGTGAGAAGAACATTGCCAAGGTATATTGCAATTTGCAATAACACTTACAGGAGCTGAGCGATGAGGGGATAATAGCAATTCTTCTTTTATAATGCTTATATTAAGTTGCCATGGTCCAAGGGAGTGGGGAGCTGAAGTTTGGAGTTTGTTTCAGCTTTAAGCAGCTGGAAGAGTTTCTATACATTTTAAGTCCATAAAAAATGAACATGTTTTTTATTTTTAATATAGATATAAAATATTCAGGTCAGAGAGCCCGTTTCTGCATGAATGTCAGAGTAAAGAGCTACTTTGGCACTCCATCGCACACAGAACCCGAAGGCCATTCATTCGTCTCTCCACGAACGCTGAAGGTGGGGCGCCTGCAGCCCTTTATAGCCATCGCCCTCCAGTGAGACAAGCAGGAGAATCTGTTGGCAAGAGCAGACTTTTCCTTATGTTTTCTGGTTTCCCAATATGTTCTCACTTCCAAGAAATACGCTGCCAAACATGTCTGCCAGCAAGCGACAGAAATAATGAAATATCATTTCTTTTCCACATGGTGATCTTATAACATGGCAGGGAGGTGTCAACCCCCAAAGCCAAAATTAGAAGTGTCCCATCCCCGCAGCTGGTGAGAAGGGTGAAATGTGGTTTGTAGGGTGCAGCCAATCTGTGTGGTCTTCCACAGCCCTCAGGGCCTTTGTGGAGGTCATGATTTGGGGATGGTGGTGACTGCGGTGGAACATGGTGTCCTTCTGCCCTGAGCTCGTGATGTTACA
Source organism: Anas platyrhynchos (assembly GCF_047663525.1). Lineage (NCBI taxonomy): Eukaryota > Metazoa > Chordata > Aves > Anseriformes > Anatidae > Anas > Anas platyrhynchos. The sequence continues at coordinate 1,589,352 of NC_092599.1, read as the reverse complement.
GCAGAATTGGCTATGAAGGCTCCAGCTGAACAAGCTCATTGCCCAGGAGCCCCCAGGAGATGGCATATCTGCCTGAATTTCTAACCCTGTCGCCCCTGGAGGTGTAAATATTGCAGCAGAGATGGTGCTAGGGAGGTCTCTGAATTGCTCACATCCAAGCAGCCCCTGGTAGCAAGTCCTGGACTTAGACCTGCCTACCCTTGCATGAATTATTATGCAGCCATACTTTATAAAACAGGGTTACTGATTTCCTTGTGGGAGAGAGAGGAAGAGGAGAAGTGAATTTGCCAGATATTTTTCCCCCATTTGTTTTCTCTTGGTTCTGCTTTCCTGGAGAGCATTATTAATAATCCTTTGTCAGGGTGCCAGGGATCTGTCATCCTGAATGCAGCATAATTAAGTGGGCAGTATTTGCAGAGGTGTACAGACATTAAAGCTGCTCAAATGAGAGAACGCTGGACAGAAAAATTTTGGAAGGGCACTGAGGAATTTTGTTTTTTTTTTGGGTGGCTAAAAGGACAAAGGCCTTGAATAGTAAATAGAAGATCTCATAGGACAGGATGTGCTTTTAAAGTACTTTTTCTTTCCATTCCAATAGCACAATGTTGGTAAACCATCACCTTGAAATTGTGTTCAGTCACAATTTTATGCCAACTATAAATAATAAAAGGAAAAAAAAAAACACAACAGATTGGAGTTTGATGAGGAGGAAATACGTAATTATATGGACAGCTTTGCTTGATAAATGAAACATCAAGGTAGTAGAAGTTCTGTTTCTCATTAATACAAGCTTTAATATAATCTGTTAAATGATAAACTAATTATTGACCTGCCTTTGTTGATGCAGCTCATTGTTTTCTTTTGCTCTGCTCTAGATTTATTTAAAATTTAAATTTAATATAAATATATAGGTACAGATAATCTGATCTTTTTTTTTTCTTTTTTCCAGATCCTTGCCCTATTTAAAAACAAAAGAGAATACAGATACGTGCAAGCCAAAAGAATAAGACTTTAATAAGACAGTACAGCCAGGTGTTCTGTTTTCAGAAGGCCTGGTAGCTGATTAGTATTGATTAGGTCAAGGTGACCTATCCTAATACAATATAGTTCAAATTCAAAATAGCTATTGTAAATAAAATTAATAGAACCAATTTTCTACTCCCAAGTAACATTGTAATACAGCTTCTTATGACTGAGTTCACATTGGAAAATAAATTAATGGCCAGTAAAACACAATGGAAGTACAGATATGAATTTCCAGAAAAATATATGGCCATTAAATCCTTTATTATTGTAAAGCATATGAACCAGATTATCAGCTGATACAAAGTGACATGGTTCTACAATATTTAAAGAGCTGTCACAGTTTTTTTCTTTATTTTTTTCCATGGTTGGGTCACCTAAAGGTACTTAAAGATACCAGATGTAAAATTATTTTTTTTTCAGTAATTACTTTGGAAAGAAGAAAGACAAAATAGGAGACCAATGGGAATATTTCCAGCATCTCATAGATAAACCTGGCAGAATAAGTTTTCAATCTGGTTAATCTGAATGAAATACATACTTTTTTTGTGCTCGTATGCTTGAATTGTTCATATAGCTTCATTTGGAAAACAAACCAAAACCAAAACTTACGGTCTCTCTTCTTGGAAGCAGTCTCTCTCGTAATCTCAGGAAACCTGCTCTCATTTCCCCACTGTTTTACACCTATTTCCTCCATTCTATCAGATTTCAACACCTCTATGGCTGTTTATTAGATCCAGAATGTTGTACACAGCTCGCCAAGCAACCAATTACGTCCTCTATAAAAAGAATATGCTACTTATGTCTAATTAACTTCACTACAGCATGTTCGACATTGTGGGAAAGTAACCTGCCGAGTCCAGGGCAGAACTGCGCCAGATTGAAACTCTCCCAGATGACTCTATTGATGAATAAACAAAGAAGGTCGGCCGAGGTGATGGTAAGCAGTATATCTTAATACATGCACTGCTTGGATAAACAATGTGTTAGCTGTTGGATGCTCATTTTGCTTATCTGCAGACCATTAAAATTACCCTGGTATTTAAAACTACGTTCTCCTAGAAAAATGTATATTAATTTTCCACCCCCAAGAAGCCTAGATAACATTGAATCAATATTTAATTTTAGGGGACAGCCTGAAGACACTGAGAAATAGCACCTGAGAAACTCTGCCTTCTGCAGGAGAAGGTCAAAGGGCTGATTGTGGTCAGCCACAATGCTGTCTGCTCTCAATCATGTCCCTCTGCCTGACGGGAAGCAAGGTAAGCACAGCGGCTGTTTTTTCAGCTCCGTATTTGTACAAGTCTAACACAAGAGGGTGAACCTGTGTAAGGTCATATAAATAATGAATAACTAGGGAAGCTGCTGAGCCAACTATCGTGTTCATTCAAGCGCAGCGTTCAGGCTTAGGCTTTGGGCTCTGAAGCAGGGAAAGGACCTCATCATGGTGCCCATCTTTTGCACACTGATTCCCCCTGCTTTACGTATATATTCTATACAGAAGAAATATTGGAAAGAGGCAGCCAAATTATATTTGCTCAGTGCTTTTGACAATGTTTATGCTTCAGCTTAAAATTACAATTAACATTTTTCTTTTAGGTCTTTTACTTTTGTATTTTTATATCATTTTGAAGTGATATAGACTACAGGCAAGTGATGGACATGTTCCCAGCAGAGGTACTTTTGTGAGCAATCACAAGTCACAGATACTTTTCTCACAGATCCTGCTACTTGAGGCCTTTGTTCCAAAGCATGCTCATCTTTTATCTATTAGTTTGGGAAAGGTACCAGAGGCCAGAGAAACATCTAGGGAAACTGAGACACAGAAGTTTAAATAAATAAGAGAAGATACTATTTCATATACACTTTAGGCACATCAAGATTTTTCATATCTGAAAAGAGTAAAAAAAAAAAAAAAAAAAAGCAAGTGGATATCAGGAACATAGCTAGTTAATTATATACAGAAATGAAGAAAATTCTTAACACTTTGTATTGTATCTCATATCCTTCAATCACAGAAAGAGATAGCATTCAGTCATGAGCACTGTTGATGGAGCCTGAAATGGCAATGAATCCTATAATAACGAGTTCATTAATGTATGATATATCCCCTTTGCAGGCATAATCTTTTACGTTGGATTTTGCCCCAAAGTGTCTGTAAGTGAAGGATCACACTGAACATCTTTAACTGAAAAGGTTGCTGAGGACTAAATAACAATGCGGTGATTTAGGGCACTGATTGTGCTCGCACTGCGCAGAGTACAAATGAAGTTGAAGTGCTTTGGGCACAGTAATTACCTCTTTTGTCTTTGGTATGCCAGTGCTATGGAGGTTTTCTATTGTTGAAGTTCATAAATCATTCACTAGGAGTGCAGCGTAGTGCTCCTTGCACAACATAATTAACAAGCTAAACCATCACTGCAGCATACCCAGCTGCAGAGAAAGGTGTTTAATTAAAAGTGGGATGCTTCCAATGACTCGAAATTGTTTCAGGTTCCAATTTCAAGCTTTTACATACTGGAACGTCAATTTGGAACTTTATAAACTGAAAACCGTTGCGAGGAGCATAAAGCCCTGTATCCTGAGGCAGTAATGAGATCTCTGCTTGAACTTCTGCTGAATGTTACATTTATTAGCATAATTCCACGTACAGCTTTAGCCTGTTTGGGGAAAAAAAAGTACCTCTGCAAAAAAATACCGATGGAGCTCCATAATGACGGGTGATATCGTTTAAGCCAGCCTTTGCTCATGCAAACTCAGGGCTGTTATACGTTAGGTCCCACGGCTGCATTTCAGTTGCACAAACTTCTGTGTGACAAACCTGTGCTCACGTTTGTGACTGGGACAAACAGGGCCCAACGGGTTAAGGAGCTTTGGGTTTAGGAGACACCGTCCTTCTCACATACATCTGGTGTGCTGCCAGATGTTCCAGCTGTGCTCTGTGCCAAAATATTTTCAGTGCTATAAAAGCATTTTGCTTTTCCCATTGCTAAATATTGTAGAACTGTCGACGATCTGCAGTAGTGTTATGGGGTAAATGTTTGCCTCTTTTTAACTCATGAAGATTGCGCTCAAAATGTTTAAGATAGGAGAGGGGATGGGGATGAGGAGTGGTTTGTGTGGTAGTGGCAGCTGTGGTGCCGTGGGGCTTGTGTGGTGCTGGGGTGATGGCAGGCAGGCAGACTGCTCATTTCCATGGGAATTTGTAGGTTTCAGTAGCTCTCGCATCCCCCCCAATAAATACAGAAAACACTAACATTTAGTTTAGAAAAGGTAACGTATTTCTTTCAAACAAACCTTCAACTTTAATCCAGGCATCTGGAAAGCTCAGACTAATAAGAAAAATAGACTGTTTGTTGCTCTGCCTTTGTAGTGGATGGTGAAATGCGCTCTTCAGGACACAAGCAAACAGCAAGATGCTTCTTCCCCTACCTCAGAAATCTTCCAAAAACCAGATTCCCCAAGGCCAGCCCCAGTTGCATGTAGGTGTTAAAATTGCCAGGCTTGCAGCAGGTGTTTTGGAGCTGGCTCTGCCCCATGCCAGATGACTTTTCCAACCCCATCTGTGGCCAGTGGCTCGCTTGTTGACATGACTTTCACAGCTTATGGAGAAAATCTTATTTTTTTTTTTTCCTTGCTCCTACAAAGCATTTATTTGCTTTAAACCCAAGTGAAAAATCCCTAGATGTCTGGATCAAAATTATGCAAAATGAAGTTAGTTATTATTTGTTTCAAATAAGCTTCCTGTAGCTTGCTGGAGAAACAAAACCTCCCAAGCTGCTCTGTGGGGTGTGTGTGAAGGCATGCTCACAGCCCTCCTGAGCGGCTCCTTCCGAGCTGCGCCACCCTCCCTGCCCCACGCGGGGTTGGGGTAAGCTGGTATTGCTTACCCAGTGAAATGATGTTATTAGCAGCAGGAAATAATGACGTAGAGATAATAGCAAGTCCAAGTCAGACAATTAGCACAAATTTCCTATCACAGGGAACAGTGTGTGCTTGTTCAGAGTCTTGTAGTTAACAGCTCTGGATTACACTGAAATAGACTATTACCTGTTGCATGCAAAAGCCTTCCATTTTTTTTTTTTCTTAATTCTGAGCTCCAAAACTGGCTAATGAGAAGTAGAAAGAAAGACTCATGTTGTAAAAACAGAAGTGGTTGGGTACATATGAAACAGGCTAACCTAGCAGCTGCTATGGCACTGGGGACTGCCCGAAATCCCCCTGCACTTACCAAGCCCCAGAGGATTCCTTGTTGTTGGTACCATCCAGTTATTCATTATCATTGCTTATTAATTTATCTGAAGTAAGCTTTCTAGGATAAATAATATCCAAGCTGTTAGATACTGTGCTATTTAAAACATAAAGCTATCTATAAATTTGTCTATAAGAATTTACAAAGAGAAGTCCTGGGGATAATTCAATGGTGTCTTATAATTCTCTTGGAAACAATGTGTTTTATACCAAATTAAAGAAGAAAAGATCAAAAGTGTAATCTCTGTAGTAATATTTAGACTCACTAGTTATGAAAATTGTTTTGGAATACTTTTGTATTTTCTCTTGCTTGGCTACAAGCTTTTCCCACCAAAGGAGCAGGGGTGTAGCTCGTTGTGAGCCCTTCAGCCTGCTTTCCTGGCTGTAAATGCTGAGATTAGTGATTCTGCACATCAGGTGGGTTAACACGGGGGAGGAGAGAGGATGAACAGTTCAATTAATTAAGCCAGGTTGTAGCACATCATCATCATTTTTCAAGGTGTCAAGTGGGGAGATCTCCAGGAGAGATGCAGATTAGCTGGGACCACCTGGGAATTCAGGCTCATTTGCAACCCCAGCACTTCAGAGCACTTGGAAATAATGTTTGTCAAAGTTTAACATTAAACCCACCATAAATATGAAGCGTATTTGTAGGAGTGCCCTAAAATACTGTTAATTTCCCTCCCTGTGATATGGAAATAATCCAGTGAAGCCAAGAATTTTTCTGACTTCGTGCAGAGACTTTTGGGTTTGGGGACGTGACCCCAGCCAGGAAATTCAGCAGTGGTGCAGCTATTTCAGTGATCACGATGACAGAACTGAAAAGCGGTTTATTCCGAGCTCTCACAGCTTGGGGTGAGAGCGTGCCGAGGAGGCAGCGGAAGCCTCTCACCTCCTGCACGCTCACAGAGCTGTGCTTTGGGAAGCTCCTCAGGCTTTCTCATGATGTGAGCTGTGAAGATCCAGCAACATTTCATCCTGGAGCTATATTTGCATATCTGTAGCCTGCAAGTTTGGCATGATTCCCTTTATGAAACCATTTATTCTGCATAGATGGATATTCTTGAATGTCAGGACTGTGCGCAGCCCGCCTCCTTTCATCCCAGTTGTGTTGCATGTTATGAGCTTTGCCCTTTATTGCTTTATTTGCTACTAATTCTGCAGCTGTTTCTCTGTTCAGGTGGCAAATGAAAATGCTGTGGGCCTGATAAGGTGGTGCTTGCCCACTGGGGAGGAGCCTGGTGCTCCTGTGTGGTGAGGGGGCTCCAGGGAAGGCCCTAGGTGATGAGGAGAAGCCTTGCTGGGGCTCCACGGGGGACCCCGGGGGCTGCTGAAATGAGAGTGGAATGAAGATCTGAAGGAGGTAGGTTTTGTTCTTTTTTAAAAATTCATTTTCCCCTGTATTTGTTCATTTTCTGTCTTTAGAGAGCTCCATTGTTCTGATTTTCTGTCCTAACAAAAGAGCTTGGAAACTTTTTGATGTCTTTGTAGAAAGTTTTGGCTGTGTGCTCCAGATGGCTCTGAGTCCCATCACAGCGTATCAATATTAATTAACCCCGTGTATAACCCAGGCTGTGAATCTCTTCACAGTGTTATCTCTATTAATCACCCCTCTTTGGGGTGAGGAGGACCAGAGTGGGCTTGGTGGGTGACCAGGCTGCCACCAGATGTGGTCCCAGGTCAGCAGGGCAGTTGTTTGCTGGGCTGTAACTGCGGAGGGGTGCAGTAGCTTTGGGATGAATGAAGTGCTGGGTCTGTACAGTCAGCATGTGTGGTGGAACAGGAGAAAAGTGAAAAATTTGAAAAGGCAGGACTGCTTTCTTGGTGTGTTGCTGAAAAATCCGTTATGATGATACACAACAGGACAGAAACATACAGGTAATTGAGCGTGACCTGTTTGCTTTGAGAAAACAGCCTTTTTTAGGTTGATTACATGTTTGTTTTAGAATGATATATTCAATACAATTGAGGGAAATAGTTGGTGATAACCGTTTCAGGTCTCATAGAGAAAGGTTTCTGGAACAGTAAAGTGTCACTGAAGGAACAATATGGCTATTATTTCTTGGTTTAACTTCAAGAAACAGTGGTGTTGTGCTCGGTCCTTAGCGCTAGAATCTCCTTTTCATACCCCATGCTGCTTTGGTATATAGCTGATACATGAATATTTTGTATTCCTACTTTTCAAACAAGGAAGTTTAAAGAAAAAAACAACATATATTTATTAACTTGCATTTCATGTAGGAAAATAACTTGAATCTGAGCAACGTGGGGAAGAAAGGAACCATTCTAGAACTGAATGCTTCCACCACCACTCATCAGTGAGTGCAGTGACTGACTCTGTCTTGGGCTTGATGCTCTCTCAGGTAATCAAGTGGTTTTTGTAGGCGGCAGCGTTGTGATTTCTTTCATAAAGTGATAAAACCTAATCATATAACCGGTTCAGTTCTTTCCTCCTTGGGAGAGCTGGAAGGTTATTCCAGAGCTTAATTTTTCTGATTGTTAGAAACTGATTTATTTTTTCCCCAACATTGGTTTTCAACCAATTTATTTTTTCTCTTTCTAACTTTGTCTTAACTGTTTCTTCTCTTGCTGGTTGTATTTTCTTGAAAATATCTAGTGAAATTTCTAGGTTAAATAAGCATATTTGTTTTAATTTGTCCTCTGTTCCTATTTCTTGATTGTCCAGGTAGTTCTTCGCGATACTAGTATACATTGTAGTTCATCTTTCTTGAGCTTGAGCCAAGGTGTCCAAAAATTATACATGATATTAAAAATTAAGTTCTTTGTATTTGTGTTTTGTTTTATGAGCAAAATCCCATAAAACACACTCAGTTTTCTCATGTTTCTAACTGATGAATTCCTGATAGTTAACAGAAATTCTTTTTGTAGCCGATTCCTGCTGCTAGTCTGGTGGATAAAGGGGCTTGCACTGTGGGGGAAAGACTTACTGCATTTAACATGGTCCTCTTCAGTAAAATGTGTAAGGAAATCTGAAACAGTGCAGCTCATTGTGGGTTGAGGTCTGGTAAATGTCCTTACATGAGACTGATGAGTAGTAATGATTTAGACTGTAGCATTTAAAGTAGCATTTATATATGCATATATATTTATTTTTTCTTGTTTCTCAGAAGACAGATGAGATTTGGGCAGAGTCTTGTGAACAAGGAAATAAGGGATCTCTCACAAACTCATAAACCTTTGAGAAGTTCTTAAATAAATCTGAGCATCTCAGCTCTGTTGCTGGCGTTATTTGCTCTGTAGACCAACTCCAATGATGTGTCTCGCTGACTTTGCATTAGACCTGCTGATTGTGCGGATTTATCTCCAATATCAGTTTCAGAAAACATCTTCTAATATTTGTCAAACTGAAAAAAATACTACCGCTTCAACAAAATTCTTGTCCTGTTAGCAAAATTGAGCTGACAAGCTGTACAAGGCTCAGAAGCTTCTCGCCCTGTAGAGGCTGAGCTGGCTCGTTGCCTCCAGTCCTCGGTAGCATCTCCTGGCGAGCAGGATGTGTTGGCGAGTTGTCCAGGCTGCACCAGGGAGAGGAGCTGTGCTGGAAACAAAACGGGCTGCTTTGTGCACAGGGCCTTTGTCGATTGTTGGCTGTCTCCATATAAGGTCTGTGGGGGATTTTCACTCTGGAAGTTTTCTTTGTTTTATAGACAGTGTTTGTTGCTCCTTCTGAACTGAGCTGATGCTGGTTGGACAAATGGTGCTTGTGGATCCAGAGGAAGAGTTCTTATGCTGTTTTTCCAACTTTCTGAACTCCTGTGGCTCTGGGCTCTCAACTGGGTTTTTCTGTCTGAAGCTGCGTTGGTGACAACTGTTGTTTCAAAGAAGGAGACAAGACCTAGCAAATGACGTGGCCAGTTTTCTGAAGGCAGTTGCTGAGAGATCAGCCAGCTCCCCAAACTCACTGATTTGGAGCTCTGCGGACGTCCTTCTGAGGAACTGGGCAAAAATATTGACGGCAGCCAGAAAAGTGTCGCCTCTTCCCATGCCCAGGTGCAGTGCGCTTTAGCTCCTTCCAGCTCAGAGCTGCTTATAAGCTGAAACAATATTGGTTGGGGAGGAGTGGAGAGAAAATGTAGTCACTTGCTGAGTTTACCAGTCCTGTGCTGCTGACTTTAGGGATGGGCATTTATCCTTTCCACTGACCAGTTTTCTTCAGTGCCACAAGTGCTAATGACACTGTTGGAAAACAGTCATGGAGCCCAAGCCAGCTCTAATTCATCCTTGGGTTGGAGAAGTGAGGGAATGGAGATGAGAGAGCAGGGTATGGAAAGAGTGAAGAGAATACCTCACAAAAAGAGAGCGGGGGGGAAAAAAGTACAACCAAAAACCCTGTAGTGAACAGGGCAGATTTTTTTCCAGAAGTAGGAGTCAAGTCTTGTTTGAGATACTGGAAGGACTGTTATGTTTTGTAAACATTTTGTATTTTCTTTCACTGAAAGCTTGGTAGTCATTGTATGAGCTCGATACAGGCTCTTTGTAGCAGTGGGAATCTGTGTATCTTAGACTTGCAGAGGTGTACAGTTGGGGCTTTGTTACATCAACCTGAACACGATTTTATTCAGATTCTGCTCCTGCAGGATATACTCTTTTGTTGGCATGAACAAACATTCGGGCCTGTGACTCAGCCTGACCAGCTCTGCTTTACTTCATCTGCAAGAAACTGCATCATCCATGTATTTATTTACTGACACACCGCATGGTAATTTTTGCCCTTTAATATTCTGTTGTCTAATTGCAGTTAATAGAGGTTCTTAATCTTACTAATTACTGTAAATCATGCTCTGCTAGCCATCCTTTCTTTCAGTGGCAACAAGGCTCTTTTCTCCTTGGAAGGTGCATGTAGTTTAATATAATAAAAGTGTCTTGATAATTAAGATTTATTGGTGAGGGCCACAGAGGGTTGAGAGTCTATGTGAAAGCAACATACTGGGTTTAAAAAAACAACAACAAAGGGAACAGAAAATTCAGGGCCTCTAGAACGCTTTACTGATGCAAATGTCAGTGAGCATAACTTTAGCCACCTTAGTTTAGACATAAAATTAAACCTAAGACCTTTAATTAAAACTATTAGAAGCCTGCAATGCTGCTGGCATAGCGTTTGACAGGTGAAATGTTACCTCTGAGCAATTATCACTTCCAGCACAGTGTTCTGGCATCTCTGCAGTCCTCCTGTGGGTGTCTAAACTTCTAAGACTTTTCATACAGAATGCTTTTTGATTTCATGGTTAATCTGTCGGCCAGATCATCATATTCTATTAACGTGTATAAATCCAATCAAATCAGGTTCAAAGTTTTATATAAAACAGCTCTGTGTAAGAGATTAATCCAAGTGTTGATCCACTATAGATTTCTTTTGGGGTTTATAATTTGAATTCTCTCTGCCTGAATATTTCTGTATTTGCATGTAAATGCTGGTGCTAGAAGTGGCTCTGAGGTTTCAGCTTAATTCCCATGAGGTAGAAAACATTTGTGTTTAGAGGAAATATTTAACTGGTGCACTCTGCAGAATGCAGACTTAAAGCTTAGCCTTAGGAAAGAAGAACAGAAAGAACTGAAAAGTCACCAAAAATAGATTGTTTGAAACCGTGATCATAGAAGTTAACAAGTAATGGGACTTGCAAGAAGATGACTAATTTTTTTTTTTTTTTTTATGATTAAAAATCTGTGCACAAAATGTTGGAGCTGTAATTCGCTTCATTGATATTCTAGGTTATTGGCTGAGAAATCTCTATAAAATGCTGCGTTCTCACCCTGTACACTACAACTCAGCACAGGGGACCTCCCTCGGTGTGTCCTGCCCTGAGCCACCCCGTTACAGTGGGAGCAGGTAGGTGTGGGAGCTGGCTGCGTAGCCAGGTCAGGCACCAGCCTCTTGATGTGGTTTTGTTCTGCTCCGTCCCTGTGCTCTCCTCCCAGAGCCTATAAATAGCTGCAAACGACAACCTGCTTTCACTCCCTCCGCGCTGCTCCTACTTGTTAAATAACAACTGCATGCTGAAACCAACCAAGTTATCATGCAAAGCTGTATTAGGCTCTCCATCTGACATGTCACTTTAGAAGGAAACTTTTAATAATGAATTAACATCTGATTTTCACAGTCTCCTGTCATGTGACTCGCATGTGTAGATGTGCTATTAATTACTTATGGTAGCTGTAAAGGAGATACTGGCACAGTTCACAGGCTGCTTTTTAAGTGTGCAGCATCATTTAAATGTGTCTAATGGCATTGCTTAGAATACATGCTTACTCTTGGCAACCTGCTGATACCATGCTTAGAGGCATTTCTCTGTGCTATTTGTGTTCTGCAGTATCTGTGGTTATCAGCTGGCAGCCGGGGCTTTTGCTATAGGATACTGGAGAGTCATACAGTGATAGAAAGTCCTGGATAATCTAAAATAAATCAGCAGATGGAGGGAATTGTGTTCTCCCTGTGGTGAGAAGGAGTGATACAGCACCTGTCTGAAACCTGCTGAAAGCACCCAAGGCAAAATTTCTTACCTGTACACTTTGCTGATGCATTGCCCTTGGAATTGCCCCACGAGAGCATTCTTGTTTCTGCATCTTGAGGAGACCCTAGGGATGTCCCAACAGGCTACTGAAACCATTGCAGGATTCCTAAGGCTACATGTATGTGTGGCTTTTTCTGGAGAAATTCCTACCTAGAACACTTTGAGTTTACTGGAGAATATCCCATAGGGCTGCGTGGCATGATCTACCTTTGTGTTAAGTATTTCATACATCTAGTGTAGCTCTGCAGAGCTCCTGTGTTCTCACAGAGTGGTCTGCATGTCAACACGTGGGGACCTGGGTCTGACATGTCCTCAGCGGCGTACTTCTTGGCAGTATGTGTAAAAACAATGCTGAAGTACCAGAGAAAGCACATGGTGCCCGTGTCTCCTCCCGTCTCAAAGATAGGCTATCCTTCCTGCAGTCTGACTCTCTCCAAGGAGCAAGGGATTACATGTGGGTTTCTAGAGTCCTCCACAAACTCACTCATTTGTGGAGTGATTGAACCAAATGAAAGGGAGAGCGGGGTACCTCATGTGCTTCAATGCTACAGTTATGATGAATCCAAAATGTAATAAAATCGAAGATATCTTTGAAACTCGTATGAAAGTAGAATAAATGGGCAAAAATCACGGTTGTCTTCTGCATGTTTGAGAATTAGAAAAAGGTTAAATTTTATTACACGAGCAACTATTTACCTTCTTTATAGTGGCTTCAGTTCCTTCAGAAAAGTCATGTCTAGCCTGTAACTTTGATTTTTTGCTGAGTGAACTTTATTTTACTCTTCCCCCCCCCCCCCCCCCCTTTTGGATTTGATCATTTCTGCATGCCCCTGTTCATGTACCCAAATATGTTCTTCTTTAGCCTGCCTTGTTTTTTGCAAATAAATTTGTTCATTGTATAAATAACCAGAGATACGGAAACTTAACTGATTCCTGTGTGGGAGATGCTCCCCTGCCTAGGGGAGGTAATAAAGATTGACAGGGGTACTGACATTTTGGTTAATTTGTCTTCAGGAGCTTTACTCTTTGTGAGCTCAACCTGCGTTGAACATGATTTCCTTGACTTACAAAGAGGTTGGGAGAGGGAGATGCTGATGCAAGAAACATTGGTTCACAGCTGACAGCCCTGTCCCTCCAATGTTGACTTTCTCAAACTATTGAGGAAGGTGATTGAGAATTCTCAAATTCCCTGGTATTCGAAAGGCGGGCTGAATCTTCAGAACACGTATGCAAGAAGAGCTGATCTGAGTTGTGGAGGGCTACCCCTGTTCAGGAGAGAGTGTATAAAGCTCCACGTCTGACTGCTTCTAGCTTGGAATTTAGAGTTGTTTTCTCTTGCCGTGTTCTCATCCTGTCATTGTATCTTCAGAAACATTGCTATTGACTTCAGCAGATACTGTCACAGCCCAAATGTCATCTCTTAAGCTCACATTAGTATATGACTACGCACCAATTGCTCTTTTACTGATTCTTTGTCATCTCAGCGTCAGAAAAGTGAGCTTCTACCAGACCGAAACCTTTGCTTTTTCATTTTGTATTTCCTTCTACATTTTCAGCTTTTTCTCTCCTAGTTTCTTTACTTTTTCCACACCTTTGAAGGTAAATAAGGTGAAATATTTCAAGCTGAGTTATTTCGGTGTATTAATTACTTTTAACATCTTTCTAGTTAGGACAGATTTCTCAGTCCTTGAAACTTAAAAAAGAAAAGTCTTGAGAGCTTTACAGAATAATCATTTACATCCATGTTTTCAGCTATTTACAGAACCTCTGAAATAATGTCCTGTTAAAGAGAATATATATTTCACATTATTGTAACTGAATTGTTCTTATTAAGGTCAGACGTCAATTTTGAAAGCTTTTGAAGGAAAGGGGCATCCAGTCCTATTGTATTTAAAATGTTAAAGAGCTTTAACTGTCTTCCCTGGAAACAAAATGCAAATGATCAAATATATTTGAAGATTGACTGCTTTATAAGAAAAGCTGAAAGATTCCTGTTTATTTGGTAAAGTTCTGCTCCTCTGAGATGAACTCCTTTGTTAAGGTAAAGGTTCCAAAAGTCCTATTAATATTCACTGAACAAATTATGGTTGTCAGTACTTTGCTCCATCGTGTTTTTTACTTGACTTAAATTATAAATCTTTCTGCTGAATTTAGAGAACCATGTAGATGTCTCTTAGAACCTTTTTTACTTTGAAGCTGTTGACTTTTTTTTTTTTAATGCTGTTATGAATACATTATGTAGCTAGTCAGACAACATAAATACATTTTGTTAAACATCTTTCTTTTGAGCACTGTGCCCCATGACAATCAAGTCAGTAAGTCAGAGCAGACGCCGTGTTGTCACAGGGAAGGATGGGGTGCCCTCTCAAACCATACTTGAAATGAGAACTGCTGCATGAGTAGTACTCTTTTCATACATGATCTTAAATTTCAGTTACTACAGTAGAATATTTAAAATGTAACTAAGCCTTAGACAACGTGGTTTCCTTTAAAAAAAAAAATAAATAAAATCAGATACGCTGATTGTGCAGTTCAGGAATTGTGAAACCCAGGTTTTCATTGGTACTTGAAAATCAAATAGTGAATTATTGTATGGTATTCCTATGTGTTTGTTTTTGTTGCTTTGTGGTCCAAGCAACAATAACAGGCATTTCATAAACGAGATGAAGGCATGACAATTTTCCTGTTAATTTGCATCTATTCTTACAAGACTTGATGTGCTCAAGAAAAAAAAAAGTAACTTAAGATATTGATTTACAAAGAATCTATATTTACCTCCTAATTTTAATCCTTATTTTAATAAATGTTATTTCATATCAGTTATTTCCCTTACGGGAAGAATTGTAAGAATTTAATCTTAAGTTTTACTTTGTGCCTCTGGGAGTGGTTTTTGTCTTTCTCCCAGAAGTGTTGAACTTCTGTTTGTATCAATGTAATTGTTTTCCCCAAATTATTCAATTTATAGTTCTTCCTAGTGTTGATTCCTTGAAGTCGTGAATAAATGAAGATGGAATTGCTAACATTCTGGTTGATTTCAAAACTTCTGGCCAATTTGAAGGAGGTCAGATTGTGTTGGCTTCAACACACCATTAACAGCTTTGTTGGATAACAAATTGAGAATACTGAGATGCCATTTCTCTAGAAAATAGCTACAAATACTTGAATATCCATTTCATGCTTAAATTGACTAAATGCAGTTGGGAAACGCAGAAAAACTAAATTTTGTTTCCAGATCAGCAGAAGCATTTATGAGATTCACAAAACTGAATTACTGATTTGACTTGATTGTGCTTACAGCCAGAAATAACAATGATGTACTTTAGATATATTACTGTAATGCAGTTATTTTTAATATTGCATCTTTCAAAACTACAAAATAAGAAGTTATGCATCAAAGCTGAGTGTGTCTTATACCCTAAAAACAAACTCAATCTGTCATTATTCATATCATATTATTCATATGATATCACGATGAAGGATATGATTCATAGATGACCTGTATCTCAAGGCTTGTAGTCATTGTCAGCTTACTTTGTGGTATTTACACCTTTCAGATGAAGGAATAGCTTGGAAATAAGTTAACTAACCCTTGGACATAATTTCCTTGTTTGTATCAGATGTAGATTTCGTGCCTGCATCAGCCTATTTAATTTGCTGTCAATGGTAGTTATTTCTTTATTACCTCCTTGGAGAATTTCTCCTTAATGAGCAAATTAAGACTTCTGACTTCGTACTGTTAAGTCTTTGACTTGCTTTATGGGAGCTGCCTTCTGAGCCTCTTTAGCCTTGCCTGCTTATCTGGGTGTGAGGTTTCTGCTTAAGTACCTTCTCTGAAAAAGACATAGGCAGTAAGCTTTAAGAGTTTAATTTCAATAGTAAGTTCATTCTCTCCTTCATCTATCTCTTTTATGGATCATATAGGTACATATGGTCTCTATTTTAGTGTTCCTTAACAGATCTTATGTTTGATTGTCGCATATGCAGGGAGTTACTTGGTGAGATATGACGAAATGTGAGGAAGTGTCTGTTTAGGCACATTTGGCAGCAGGGAAGGAAGAGTTAGAAAAATAAGGGTGAATCTATGAAGGCAAGCTGAACAGTTCTATATTTTATCTGCCAATAATGGCCCCCTCCTATATATAAATATTTTTTCCCTTCTTCTCTGCATGGTTCTTGCAATGTTTACTGTCGCTTATCAAGTTAATCCTATCAAGTCCAACCCATGAGACCACTTCACGCTGTGCTGTATCAGCCAGCCTCACTGTTATCTTATTTAGTTTGATCTCTAATATAACTTGGTTTGACTTGCTGGTGTGCAACATATGTCGACTGGAAAACAAAAAGGGAAATCTGTTAAGTGTGGTTAAGACAAGCCTCTGTTTGCTTCTTACACAAAGAAAAATGAGCGAAGGCTATAGCAAATGTGGATGCTTAAAATTTGAATCAGGGCAGCTTGCATGAAGAAAGATGTATTTTGGGAAGTATCTTACCCTTCTTATTGAAGTCTGGTGGTAAATTCCTTGGGCTCAAGCATAATACATATAAGTCTTATATATAAGAGTAGTTTTGTTTGAGCAGAGACGTGGAATATTCTTCTTTTGACTCCACTAGGAACAGATCCAGGCAGCTGCTGAGAGCTTTGGAAGTCTGCTTCAGAGACAGTCTTGATATTTGGATCTTCCAGGCTTTACATACTTACTCATCTTGTGATTTGTCTTATTAACCTTTTGTCAGTAGCTTTTCTGACTCTGTAAAAACAAGTCTTATAAATTATAGAGCTCTCTTAACATTTTTCCAATTACGTATTACACTAAAGCTAACAGGTTATTGTTCTGTTCCTCAGCATGCTTATGCTCAATAAATCATGGGATCCAACTGTCCTGGTTCAGGTTCGATGCTATTTCTAAGGATGAATGATGAAATAGGTCTACTAAAAAAGAAAGTAGTATAGATTTCCTGTAGTCCTTGTGTCATCAAAAGAGTTTAAATCTGACCACTTTGAAAAATCCAGATCAATTAATTGTATATGATGAAAATTCCTTAATGTATTTTTGTATTGAAAAAAATTATAGCTTCTAAATACCATGCTTTGAAATACAGAGTCGTTACTAGTAAAGGCTTTTCTGAATTACCTTAAAAGCATGAATATAAAAAACTGAAGGCCGCAAAGGATAAAACGTTTTTTTTTTCCTAGCTTTGTAGCAGATATCTTATGTTTTAGGAAAAGGAGGCAAAGGAGGTATGTTTTCCTAGTGTTGATATCTATAAATATTTGGAAAGCTATGTTTATACCCAAATAAAACAATTGTGTTGTTTGGATAAAACAAACAAACAAATACACATTGCGATTGCAGTACTTCGTGTACTATACACGTGCACAATTCCATATTTACATGGGAAATCCTGTTACCCATGGAAAACATTTGCAGCTCTGCAATATTGGCTGTGCTAAAATACGGTATGGTGGAGAGGCTCCGGCTGAGATGCATCCCCCACCCAGACCGTCCATAATTCAAGGCATGGCTGTTAGCTTTGTTCTGAGCTGCTCTGGCTGATGAGGATATAGCAGTCTCATCCTCCCGCCTTCCTTCCCCTGTCCCCAGCTTAATCCATTCTTTGGAGCTGGCTGAATGAGCAAGGCAATATGTGGGCTTTACTTAAAAGTAGAGAGTGTTTTGTCAAGGTGCTCTGATAAAGGAACTTTATGTGCAGTTATGAGTGTCTGTGGTATTTATGGGGTATGGAGAATTGCTTTTTCTTGTCTCTTCGTATTTCCTCTCCTATGGCTTTTCTCTGTGGCTGCTGTTCTTCTGTGAAGTTTTCTGAGAAAACAAGGCAGATTGTGCTGCTAACTGACCTGAGGGACAAAGGCAATTAATTGCTCGGTCATCCTAGGAAGACCAGACTGGGAGAAGCCGAAGTCACGGGCTGCTTGCAAGTGTCTGTAATAACACCTCTTTCAGGCTTCGTTTTAAAAAATAAATAGAGTTTTGTAAGAAAAAGAAGTGTGAGCTGAAGAGCACAGAAATGGTTATACTTTTTCAGATCATAACCTCCAAATGAACAAAATTACACTGGAAATCAGTACCTTAAGACATAAGTACGTACCTTGATCATAAGTATGTGTTCTGCTGCTATAGGTTCCTGCACCCACTGGGTGTCTTCTCTGCCGAGTTAGTTTAGGTCCAGCAATCTCAAAGATGCAGCAAAAGACTCGCAATGCTGAACCATGACATTCTGCCTTCCCTAAGGTAAAGACACTATTCCAGGTTTAATGCAGGAACTTCAAAAGAATCAGGGCGATATTTTATCATACTGTTTCAAAGACAGAAATAGGAGTTTTGATATATGGAAAATTCTGGAAATAATTTATTGTAGCACTTATTGTCATGACCTTAATCAAGTAAGGCTGACTCTATTCAGCAGTGGTTAGGACTAATGAGCAACAGCCTATATATTTATCCATAAATTTCATTATAATCTTCCCGGTATTACTTGGAGGTTTCTAAACTAATCCTGATTTTTATTACCTAGCAATATGTTAGTTGTTTTGCTTGACTCCTTTTTATATGGCTTCTTTATGCAGTTTGGTGGCACTGTCTAAATTAGATGTATTTTGAAATGACATAGTAGGTTATAAAAGTGGAGACCGTCTGGTGTTTACGCTGTAGAACACATTCCCTGCCTCCAGGCTTGTTTGGACTGTGTGCAGACTTTACAGTTGCAGGCATTATGCAGGTTTTAGAACTATCTTCTGTATGGTACATTAAATCTTGACCCAGCTCTAGGCAATTCTGTGACAGTTTCCCCCCTGTATATTGGCCGGAACATGCACTTAATGGCAGTGAACCCCACTGCTATAGGTGCTGCAACCTATTTCTGGCAGAGTGGTGATGCTTGAAACGGGCTGCTTTAGTCCAGTCAGGTAGAGCAACATGTTCTTTCCAATGCCTATTTGGATGAAAAATTGGCATTTTCATGAATTGTTCTTATACAAAGCATTAGTTTCATAAGTTTCTGCTTCCCCTTAAAGACACTCTCCAAATCAGGTTTGAGAATCCCAGGTGTGTAAGATTTTTTTTGTTTTTATTTTTTAATTGCTGAAGGGGAAAGCAAAATTTTTGAGGAATAGTTGAATTCTGCTCATTTAGCTGCCTTCACTGAAAAAGTTTTAATTTCTTAACTTGTTTTGAATACAAGATTGTTACTTTTCTGTTACTCAGTTAGGGGGAAAACTGTTCATAATATTTTTCAAGACTTGCAGGCGAGATTGGAAATAAGTGATGAAAAAGGGTATTTTCTATCTTGTAAGAATAGTGGGGGGGGAGGGAAAAAAAAAAACTAAACCCATCAAATAAGTTATTCATTGCAAATTACTCATTCTGATTTAATGGAAAATGAATTTTTATATAGTAAGTAGGAAGTATATTAATTTAAAACTGTCTGTCTTATGGAAATTAATATAGAAATAAGTTCTCAATGGAAAATTATGTTTCAAGAATACTATATTAAGAGAGTAATGAATAAGTTATGAAAATTTAATTGCATATTTTAAAGCAATTATCCAACTAATCATACAATTCCTGTTGCAAATAGTAATTAGGAAAATATTTAGATTTATCTAAGTATATAAATTGTGAACTATCAGGAAAGAGAATCCACTGTAATAAAGAATAATTGCCTGTCGGTTGTTCCTTAAAACTTTATAAATACTTTTTAAACATTTCTCATGACAGCTGGGTGATACCTCTTGTGTTTTAACAAGTTCATACAACACCATAGTGGGATGGAATATCCTTGTAAGGTTTCTAGAGAGAATTTCAAACAATGCACGCTGAAGAAACATTTGATCGCTGAAGTTTGTTAAAGGTTTTGCTGTCAGGCCCTCAGGGTGATGAGGCCAAGTGCCAGAGCTCACTGGCAGCCCCCCAGGGAGGGTGTCAAAACTGCTTGGGCTGCAGCCTGCCCACCAGGAATACCTTGTGCATCGCTTACATTTTAAGATAGCGTTTTCATGTCCAATTACCTTCTCTAAGACGAAGGTAATTTTATGCTGCTGATTGCAATGAAGGGCCTGGCACTGAGTTAATGTTCCTCTGGCACAGAACCAGTGCTCACGTGGAGGTTTCAATTCACAGATGCTCCAAAACCTTTCTTGAAACTACCTTGGAATTTGGGTAAATTATGTACGATTTTCTGCTCTAATAATTTAATTCTCTATTGGTGGGTGGTGTGGTAGGCAGGTAAATAACCTTTAATTTGGGCTTAATTAGCTTTTCTTTTACTTGCATTTATTTTTCACTCCCATGTGGTGTCTATATACCTACCAAAGACACACATTTGCCATCAGAGATTCATGAATTTTCTGTAGCATATCAGTACTGCATTCTTTTTTTATTTGCTGTATTATATACCACTAAATTAAAGAAAGAGAACTTAGTGTGAAAGCTTAATTTCACTCTGGTATTTTTATTTCAAGGCCACTCGAGTCTGGCTGTGCCAGGAGGTGGTGAAATGCTGTAGTGGTGGTGAGTGTGCAGGGACCTGACATCCAGGGCCAGCTCCTGTCTGGTGCCCTGGAACGAGAGCCTGTTAGCAGGAGCTCGTTGGATGCGCTCCTAGAGTTTGTTTTCCAGCTTACCATCGGCCAAAGGCGATCTGCTTCATGCACCGAGGCTGCTCCAAGACAGGAGCCAGAGCGTGGTAAATAAGGATGATCAGGAAGTTATCTGCAGAAGCGCACTTCTGAGCTGAACTGAAATACTGATGTAGATGCACCCTCTGTTCTGCACATACTTTCTTTATCGCTGTTATTTGCTTTTTTTTTATAGTCAAAAACATCTTTGTAAACCAGAGACAAGACATGAAGCAATCGGTGTCAGTCCCCCAAATGGGGATGTTTGCATCAACGTTGCCCTCTTTGTGAAGCCAGAGGTGAGCTTTGTGGCAGCTGTTGCTTCTGGATGACACTTGAGTGTAATTTCCCGTTGATCTCTGCAGTGGTCTGTGCTGCGTCAGAGGAGAAGCACAGAAGTTTTTTCTTGGAAGGGCGAGTCACAACCACTCGTACCTGTGCTGGGCTCAGCAGCCTGCCTGTCTGTAACAAGCGTCGCACTCAAGCAAGGCTGGCCTCTGCCAGGTCCTCGGGTTATGAATGCAGTAAAAAACTACGTAATGCCCTCGTGAGAGCTGTCGGGGTGTTTTTGGCACCCTGTCTCTTAATGCCTCACTGTCATGCAGTTCTCTGGGCTGCCCGATGTACTCAGGTGCAGACATCCTTCAGCAGCCCCCGGGCTGTTCCTCTGCTTTGTAGCTGAGGGCTCAGGGTGGGTCAGGAAGTCCCATCATGAGCGTGCAGGGAGGACAAGACCCAGGACCCAGACCTCTCACCAGGGTTTTCTGCTGCACTGGGAAGCTTGGAATATCAGTTCTTGTTTGACCTTTGGGTGCCTCTCCATGAATACGTCACTCCATCATGTGTAGTGGGGCTCCAGGACAAAGCTATGCACATAATTCAAAGCTGCCTGAAGGACCAGGGACTGGTTGGGATCTTATGTACCTAGACTTTGTGTGTCTGCTTTGATGTGATCCAAATGTCCAAACAGCCCTTTTTCTTCAACTTCTGGAATAAAGCTACTAATTAAATTTCCTCTTAAATGAATCTAGTTGGCGCACGCCAAAACTCTGCTGTGAATTGAATTAATATCTGGTAATTGGGATTGATTAAAGGATTTGTTTCAAATCCATGCTCTCTCTAATCAAAACACTAATGTATATTCAGCCTCTACAGCTAACATTGAGATGCTTCTGTTAAAAGAGAAGGCAAAATACTGCAGTGGGTGTTAGTGACAGGTTGGGGTTTCCAATGGATAAATTAAATTTTTGTTATGATGTCTGAAATATATGTACGTATATATATGTGAAAAAATTAACGGAGCAATTGCACCTGTGTTATACTAATAGTGATATTGGAAGATATTTTTCCGCACATGGCTTATGCAGCAATGCCAGCTTATATGTGGTGTTGGCTTTTGTGAACCTACCCCTCAATCTGCATGTGAAAAAAACTGTCCTGTGTCCTCAGGTGGGAATTTCTGGTACATGTAAGAGGTGGGCTCATAAACGAGATTGTGTGAGGGAACCTAGTCTTCAGCTCATGCTGTCCCATGTGTGATATCACATGTCCTTGGATATCACAAAAGCTTCACATGTAATTATTGAAGCCCGTGCTTCCTTGAGTTCTTCACTTTCTCATATCTTGGTGAGAACAATGGCTTACTGAGCATCTTTTCACTCAGGGTCTGCTAACGTAACAGCTGATGCTTTGAATCCTAGAGGACTAATCCAAGCCTATGTACACTGGGCCTTACTAACCATGAGAATTAAATACTGTTATAGGACTCAGTTTGCCGATGTAGCATCGCTTTGTATTTCTATTTTGGTTTTTAGACTAGAAATAGATATGCATCTTCCTAAACTAAATTATTCAGCTCTGCATCTCATGAATCTCAGCAGTATGCATGCACGCTGTTATGCTTGCTGTATGCTCTTTTTCTGAGAAATGTCTTAGCATTGTGTAGTAGGCAATTCAGGAAAAGATCCTTTGATCAGGTATCTGTTGCTGATGAGAATAGAGTGAATACAGAGGAAAACACCACTTTTTCTTTTCTACCCCAAAAAATTGCATATCTTCTGAGATGAACTTAAATAATTCATGGAAATTTACTGCAGATTTCTAATTAAAACTAATTAGAACCAGTCTTTTATCACATAGTTTACCTCTCAACAGCTTTGTATTCTTTATAAGATGACATTTTTGTATGCGTGTTCTTGGCTTGCAATTAATGTAGACAAAGCTAAAATGAGCATTTTTTTAATTTTTTTTTCTCCTTTGGGTAAAGCTTAGAGAGCAAAAATGCAAAAGGTAATCTTTTTCTCCACATTGATTTAGGGCTGAGAGTCAAATCAAGCATCCACCCAACATGGCTAAAGGTTAGTGTCTTTAAAGCTGTTTGTATGTGTTGCTGGTTACCTCTGTGTTCCTCAAGGTATCTACGCCTGTGTTTGCCTCCTGTGACATTATTTTGTTAAAACCAGGTTGAGCTGATAACCGCCCTACAGCAAGCTAATTTGAGCAGTACATCCTGACATTTTTATTCGCAGAAGCCGCACTTTCGGGTCTGTTTGTGTACTTCTGTCCTATTTCAAATGCCAGTTTGCATCTCCGGTTGTCACCTTCGCAATCATTTTCGGCATCTCTTTGAATCCATGATTCTTGAACTGAGGCTGGGGTTGGCACTGGCAAAAAAAAGAGCAAGTGGACACTCTGCCAGCTGCAGGACATGGTGTTGCCACTCAGCCCCTTGTCCTCCTCGCTGTCTGAATGCCTGCAGGAGAGGAGGGTGCTGAGAGCTGCAGGGCTCAGGTCCTATCATGGTTCTCCTGTCACGGGGCATTTCAAAATGTTCCTTAAGCGTTATAAGTCTCCCTTAGTTATGATTTCCTAATCATACATGGTATTTTCAGTTACGGTTTCCCAGTTCAATACTGGCATAGCATTCTTTCATCCTGTCTCCTGATAGTACTGCAGGAGTAATCATGAAAGTCTATAAAGAGCAGGCTAAAAATTTCTTCTTTCTATAAAGGACTTTAACTAAGAAATTTAAGTCTTGCACTGTCTATTAAGCAAGTAAATAATTTAATTGTTCAATTAAAAGATGTTTAAATGGCTTTTTTCTTTAATGAAGGCATGTGGCTATTGCATCCCCTAAATTGCACTCAGTAAACTCATATTTTTTGTGGTGTGCATGACCTGGATTTAAACAACTACTTGAAGACATGGAGCTTAGTAAACAGTCTCTAGTTGTGTAGTGACACATGACAGAAATTAGTTGACTAAATAAGATAATACTGGGGCGGGAGGGTGGGCTTCCCCCTTCCTTACCAAACCAAGCCCTAAGAACCCCACTGTGTGCAGTGATGCTCTCACCAGCCCTGTCCCCCTGCAGCAGGGCTCCTCGGGGCTGGCTGGGGAGGGCAGCTGGGGGCACGGCAGGCACTGCTGGCTCTAGGGGAGCTGCTCCAAGGCACCAGCAGGGCCTGCAGTTTTACAGCAGGCTGCTTTCAGTTTGGTGTTGCTGTTTTTAATTGCTAGATGCTCTTTAGGAAGCTGGTATTAGCTTAAATTCTTATGTTTGCTTAACTTTGGGTAAGCTCTGATAAATCCATTTAATGCATTTATTTATAGCATGGTCTCAGTAGTATAGGATGGGCTCCAGTACCTCAGTGAGGTAGTGAGGTCTTTTTTTCTTTTTTTAAATGCTTGTAGAATCATGTTTACTGCTTCAGAAAAGGCAAATTGGATGGGATTTGCATCTCAGATCAAGGGCAGATGCTAAAGGCTCACCCGAACCTGGCTGCTCGAGCAGGGAAACCTGCATGGTCACAGGTGCCAGCTGATTGTGGGATCGGCTTGAAGAAAAAACTTAAAATATAACAGTGCTGCTTCTTGTTACTCTAATTGGAGAATATTTTACCGGTGAGAACCTAATGGTTGCAGATGAGTCTGCTTGGAAGACTTTTCTAGGGTTTTACTTCTGTGAATATGCTTCCTCATGCACATAGAGGAAATAAAAGAAGGGAAATTTTTGGGGAAATCCCGACTACTTGTAGGCTCAGTCTAAACTTTCCTCTTGTCCTGAACTGTTCCAGTGGTACCTTCAGTTTATCTTGAGATAACCTCAGTTTTAAAAGCTTTGGAAAACGGGAGTTACTGCTGTTTCCTTGTACCCTGTGTTTCTGCTGATTACATAGCAAGCTCAGTGACTGTTTCAAGGAACAGGGATCCAAGGCAAAATGGGAGAAATGTTGAGGTAAATTTGGGTGAAATACCCTTTCACAGGGGATTTTGGGTGTGGGAATGCTACCCGCATGCAAACAGGATAACAACAGCAAAGTTTAGCCATGTTGCCCTTTTATGTTGCTGTCCCTATGTAGCAGGAGATGTGTAACTGCTTCTCTCCTGTTTGGTGATAACCTCCTGCAGAGTATAAAATCTACTTACCATTAAATGCACGATGTGCTGTGGTTTCTTGGGCAATTCCATCAGCATTTTCCCCAATATAAGACTGATGCCACTGAACAACAATACTCTAGTTTCACTGCTAGCAGTAGAACAATAAAATTGTTCTGTTGAGATTATTCAAGTGCAATAGCTCCTACTAATAAATTAGAAAAGGGGTGGGGGAGAGTTTGTTTAATGGAACAAACAACAGTGGTGACACCAGTTTCTTACAATCTGTAAACTGTGTTTTTTTCAGGATAAACTTTTCAGTTATGCCATTGAACAGTGGAGCTAAAAAAGATGAGATTCAGAACATCATCATGTAATTTTATTAAGAACAGATGGGTGGAAAATTCCTTTGAGTGCTATAATAGCTGCCTGCCATTCTTGGGATGGCAGCTGATAATGTACTGGATGGACCTTTCTGTCCATCTGTTAGTCCATCTATCCAATATTCCTTGGCTTAGGGAACACTTCAGACTTGAAGCTTCAAACAGCATAGTTAAATGCCAGAGAGATTTTGTAGTATTTATAGACTTTGCTAGTTCACGTTTAAGAACATTTTCTGTGATTCATCAAGTGTTACTTGATTTGTATCATTTATTAGGAGTGCAGCATAATGAGTTACAGCTACATAGGGTATGTGTGTACCACTTGGTAGTGTTCTGATCAGACAGGCTGAACTAACACCTACCGTGATGTTTGTTCTTACTGACGTATACTAATTCATGTATATCTTAAATTTTGTTTTACCTCAGATCAGAGAATTTTAGAGGGAGGTGTCCTTGGTGCTTTTGGGTAAGGGAAAGGCAGGGGAAGATCCAGGAGTTACCCTGCCTCTGCCTCAGCATGTATGGGTTTTAGGTGACAATGGATGCTGCGTGCTCAGTGGCAAAACTGTTAATCTTTTTGTCAGATAAAATAGCCATCTCTAAAGCAAGAACTCCTAATGGATTTGGGGGTTTTGGTCTTTATTTTTCACTTATTTCTTGTTGTCTTACCTATAGTTGATTAGGAAAAGTGCTTTGAAAAAAGAGCTTAATAAGTTTGCTTAGGTTTCTTGCGGTTGCAGTGCAGTTAAGACGCACATCCTTTACGAAGAATGTACTCTGCAGCTCCCCTGTGTATTAAACAAATAAATATAAAGGGATTAACACCAGCTTGTACGGTTACCCAGAAGTTAAAGCATTACTTACAGCACTAAAAAGGATGTGAAGATTTAGTGCTGCTGTGCAGTGCACTAAATAACACCAAATTAACTCATAAAACATGTCAGGACTTGGTACTCCAGCCACTCCATCTGTGTACAGCTGTCCCTATAACAGGGCTGCCTACTGTGCTGGTGATGAGGCTTGGTAGGCACTTTAGGGGAAAATGCTCAGTGATGCAACATGTGAAGAGACTTGCCTAAGCCAGAGATGAACAAACTTAAAGAACGTTTTTCTTTTTTTCATGACCTTACTGTAAATGCAAGTGTCTATTCTCCATGAAAAGACTCTTAAAAAGGACTGGAGGAAATAAAGAGCAGAAAACCACTGGGTTGCTAGTGTCCACCTGAGATTTGCAATATAAATCTAACTTCACTTTGCTGCCTCACAACCCCTGGTATGTTTACTATGGCTACTCCTGAGAAAATTGTTTGTGTTGGGAATTTTTCACTGCTACTTCTCTAAAATGATGTCATAATCAGGACAGCATTATAGCAGGTTGATGGCTCTTTCTCTTCTCCCTGGCCTACATTTGATGGCTGTGGTAACCACAGCAGATATTTTATTGCAAAATTAAAGAAGGTATTTTCATGTATTTGTTACCTCTTTTAGTGGGAGAGTAGTTGAAGGGATGCTCTATTTTTGTCTTACTCTTCTTTTATTACTTGCAGTGATGTTTCCCTGTTGTTTTCCTGTCTTCACTTGTTCTGTGCCATGGCTTTCCCACTGCTGGTTCACATATCCCTGCGTGTGTTCCTCCTACCCATTGTCTCCAGAACCCTGTTTCCTTTCTCCTTGGATGTGGATGGCAGTAACATAGTCCCGCTGCTGAGAAAAATGTTTCAGAAAATGTTTTCCTTTTATTTTGTCAAGTAACTTCAGCCATCAGTAGAAGTGTTTGTCTGGGCTCCTCCTTGCTTTCCAACTGCATCTATGAGCATCTTGACTACTTGGCAACAAAAAGTTTGGAGAATGTCTCATGTATTGGAAATGCACGGGTTAGATGATTGTTTGACCTCTGCAAGTAAACAGGAAGCACTAAACATCCATGCTTTGCAGGTTTTACTTTATGAAATTCTACTTAGGTGGAAAAAAAGTGCTTGAATTATTTGGATGTAACTTCTACATTGTAGGTGAGTGTACTTGATCTCCATTTGAATGTGCCATCCAAACAATGTGGTCTGCTCTGCAGAACAAAATAGTGATGAAGGGTGTTTTTGCTTCAGATGAGAGCAGCTGATTCATCAGAGTAATAAAAGGATTAATTACGTACCTGACTGAGGTTATTTTGTTCAGTCAACTATGACCACTTGTACGAACTCATTATTCTCTTGTGTATAAATGTAAATACTCTCCAGTTGTCAGATAATCCTAAAATATTATTTGTGATGATGAATTGCATTCAGAGCCATAGGAAAACTTCACAGAAGTTCTGAGTTCATGGCTTTCAAAGTTTGAAGCACATTTTGTTGTTGAGTAGAAGCTTTGAAAACTCTTTCCCTGTTGAATTTCAAGATGGTTTGTTTCTTGTTGCAGTATAGAGGAGATGGTCTAGATGACCTCCTGGTAGACCTCTCAGCCCTGCATTTCTATGGTTGTATAAATTTATCTCCACTGCCAGAGAAAGAAAAAATCCTGTATGGGAGCAGTATGTAAATCTGTGTCAGGAGGCCACAACTCTTAAGGAGGCTCACAGAGTGGGGCAGTCGAGCTTTCGTGGAGTCTTGAGTTTGCTCAAGACTTCATGACCTCCTTTTTAAAATTCTGGATCTTCAGGGATTTTCTCCATCTGATGTCAGATTCTATTAATGCAATATCTGAACATCTCAATAAGAAGTAATTTGCTAATGTATCTGCAGTATTGTAACTGTATTCGCAGTACCCTTGCAATTCACTCAGAAAATAACCTTGTTTAACTGACAAGGAAGTTGAGGCACAGAATGTAAAAAACAAAAGATTAGAAAATGCTTTTAGGGGATGTTTATGCCTCTTCTGTGCCTTAAGTTGTGATTATAAAATCGCAGATAGATACTATTTCAGAAGTATACTTTGTTATACCCACCCTGTCATTAAGAAATGTGGATTTTCTTTCGCACTTTGACTCAAATTACCTTAAAACTGCTCCTAACTGATAACTGTGTAGCTGCTTCAAGAAACCAAAAAGCCTCTCCACTGATGGACTTGCTGTCTGGAGCCTGACTGTCCTTGCAGTTGGAGAACTTTGCCAAGGGCATAGTCCGACAATTCTTCTTACTCTTTTCTCGGTGGACACAGAGAGCTGTTTGGTCCCTTTGTCGTGTGTGTGTGGTGGTTTTTCTCCTCCTCTCAGCCTTTTCTACACGCCATCTGTGATCCTCTTCTGTTAACTACAAAAAGCAATGCCTGGGTGGGGAAGGTGCGCTTCCTTCCCCGCAGGCGGGCTGCCCACCAGGGATGACACAACGCACAACGGGGGGTGTGCAGACGTCACCGAACCACGTCACCGGCGACAGCCACGAGGTTTTAAATTAGGAGTTGAGACTTCTGAATCTGGGTGGGAAGTGGTGGATTTGGCCTATGAATCTGAAGTTTAGTGTGTGAACTTCTGCTAGCATCTTGGGCATCTTTGTGATAGCTTCAGCTGCAAGTTGGATGATTGCAAATAAAGTTTAAAGTATTGGAAATGAATAAATGGTAGTTTTATGGCAACTTTGTCTAAAAGTCTAAAAAGATTTTGCATCTCTTTTTGTCAAAGAACAAAAAATTGAAATTGCCCAAAAGATACGATGATTTGTATAGTGAAAAGTTTTTTCTCAATATCATTTAAAAAGGTAACGCCTGAGCCTTTGAAACAGATTTCACAGTTGCTTTTGCATACTTCTGTTCTTATGGCAAAAGTATAATAATAGGAGTCTGAACACACAGTGAACATATAGTAAGTCAAATTAACCCTTTTTTTTTTTTTTTTTCCAACCTAAAGATTTGGCTTATTACTATATATGGAAGAATCATTTAAAACAAGGTTATAATTGCCATAACTCCAGGATTTGGGGAGAACCCTGGTTTGTCATACACAAGTGGTCTACCAAAGGTTGGAGTTCAGTTCTTCACTTATGTATTCTTAAGCAAAGAGAAGGGAAGTACATTTTAGTAGATCAGAAAGTAAACAAACCAAAACCCAGAGGACGTGGGTGCCTGAAGGCTCAGCTCATTGTTCTAGATGCATCAGCTCGTCTAATAAAACATATTTTATTTCCCTGCAAACTTCTCACTATTATCTTTGTACTGTCACAGCTACAAAAGTGACACTGCATTATTGCATTCTTGTACGGTGCTAAGTTATTAATGAGGTAGTGAAGAAACTACTGTTATGAAATTATATTCTTTCCTTGTGAAAAGGTTCCCTTGCTTTCTCTTTACTTCCAAAGGAGACGTATCAATTTATGGGATTGGCATATGTGATTTGATGGCTGAGTCATCATTGGAAGGAACACAGAAAAGAATTGTAGTTTTCCATTACTTGCAGGAGATATGTTTGTTTTCTCTTCATACTACATAGGCATAATTGCTTGATTCCTCTTGTACTTGGCATTTTGAATTAGCTGCTTTAGTGACGATGCTCTCCTGAGGCATGGTGGGCCACCAGGCTGCTGGTTTGATTTTTGTATGATGACAGCTAGGAATGTTTAAACTCCTTTCCTACCTGTGTGCCTAGGTCCTGTAGAGCACCCTTGCTCTCCACGGCAGCAGCTTGTTCTGCAGCATGGGTGCCCGCTTCCCTGCAGCTGGTCCACCCTCACCACCTGGCCCTGGTGCCCCTGTGCACGTGGTGAGTCTGTGGAAGGGCAGCAGGGGATGAAGCTCCTTGCAGATTGTTTCCTGACTAGTTGATGTTTATTTAACATAGGAGACTTCGTTCTCAAGTATGAAAATATTTTGATTGTATGTTAATTTACTTTGAAAGGCACCTGCAGGTATTATTTATTACAGTACAGGAGTTGAAATCAGTAATGTGTAATGGAACTAATTTTTTAGGGGTTAATGAAGATCAAGTGCCAAACAATCTTATGCAGATCAAATTGGGGGAAAAAAAAGTCCAGAACTGATACCCAAATGTTTTTTTTTTTTTTTTTCCCCTGGTTTAGACAGTAATTGAAAAATGATTCCCTGCATTTAAGGAAGACTAAAATTCAGAATTAAGTAGATCAAACTCCTGTTTTGATTTATCACCTACGTGTTTGTGTATAGTCAAAACAGGAGAATTGGCCATAACTGAAGTGAAACCAAAACAACGAAATAACCAAAGGCGCTTGTAAGACTGCTGGGGTCAGAGGTACACATTGACTGGGCAGCTCAAAACAAACAAACAGAAACCACAAGTAACAAACCAACCAGAAGTTTTCATGACCACAAGGATTATCTTAAATACTGTACAGATTTTGAGGCTGTCCTACAGTTGGTTACATTATTGAACAAATTTCAAATCCTTTCCTTCGTTAATAATTACTTCAGGGAAGTGACAATGTATTGTGAATTTACAGTTAGCACGATACAAAATTATCATAATGTAATGTACATGGATGGCTCTTCCTAATGGATGGCACCAGGTTTCCTTTGGGTTAGAACATGGACAGGAGTACAGATATGAGGCTGAAGAGGACATTGCTGCTTAGAAATAATGTTTAGAGGCTTCTTCCACTCCCATAGGCAATTATATGGAAAATATTAATGTGCTTCTGGTCTTGATCAGTTCAATTCCCCTGGTTTGAAGCTGAAAGGAAAGAAGGATAAATTATTTGAAAATTGAAGACATTTATCTGTGACATTTAATCAGTGTAAAGGGATTTCTCCTGATCCATGAAACTCCCAGTACAACATAAATGTATCTAACCCTCATCAATGATACGCCATCCGTCAGCTTATATACTTTTTTTCTATTACTGCAAGTTTATCCTCAGATCTAGCAAAAACCATTCATAAATTCATATTAAAGGTATGTTGTTTGGAGAGGATATTATACAGTATAATTCCAAGCTCAAAATCAAGCTGTGATAACCGCTCTTTATCTGACATACTAAGCTTTCAATCACACTTTATCACAGATACAGGCGTCAGTAAATGAGCAGTTTTTTTTCCCAGGAACAATACAGATAAGCAAAGGTGGCTGAGAAGGTGCAAAGCGTAATTTAGAGAAGACAGCAGGTCTGTTAGATGTTTTCACATCCAGTATCCTTTGTAAGAAAAAGCCCATGAAAAGAAATTAAAAATGACTTAGAGAGTCATCTTCCTGAATTATTCAAACCCTTATTTTTCTGCTCCAAAGCAGAAATAACAGAATTAGTACTTTGTTGTCATACAAGGGCTTGTATCAGAGGTTGTGCAGTTGTCTGGGAAAGCTGCTGGGGGAAGGCATAGCAGCTCTCTTCCTTTTCCATTATGGTGAATAGGAAGCTCACTCATCTGCACTGAAACGTGGGGCTCGAAGAAGAGGACAAGGAGGATTTTATTAGTCTGGACTGATGCTTCTAATAGCACAAGCTGTGTGCACTGATGGCTAAACTGTGCCGGGCCTCCTAGTCACAAGTGCTGAATTGAGAAACTCGCTATCTTTGGCTTTTGTTTTCTCTGAGCCTGTAGAAAAAGATAAGTTGCTGTTAAGTAATTTGGAAATGGGACAAGCATGTATGCTTTCCCATATTTCGTGATTTTTTAACTTTGTTAGAAATGTAACTTTGAATCAGATGATTCCTTTTCTTTAAGAAAAAACTTCCGTTGGCTCTGTGATGCAGTTGAAATTTTTTGACAAAAATCATTCAGATGTGTTAAATATACTTGAGTTGGCAATGGAATTTCTGACCGTGCTGTATAAAGTGTCACTGCTGTGCCATACGGTGCCCGCAGACCAAGGTGTGCATGGGTGTGTGTTCCTTGACACTTTGTGTTCTTCTCCTTAAAAAGCTGCAACAAAAGAGAAGGGATTTTTAACTTAACCAAACTTGGTGGCATTTGCAAAGGTTGTTAGTTCATGACCTGCTCTTCTATTGAAACATGTGTGTGCCTTCCAGGCCAGGCTATTCAGTAATGCAATCTTATTTATTTTAACAGTAGGCAGCATTTTTTGTGTGCTCCAGCTTTATTGCATGGCTGGTTGTGTTGTGGGAGGAAGAAACTTTATTGGACTTGTACCAGTTTATGCTGTATTTAAATTATGTCCTGAGACACTTTTCTTCAGAAGTTGTTGCATTTGTATTCAAAACCACCACTCCGAAAATAGTCTGTATTACTGGAAAGTGAGCCCCCAAACTATTCTTTTGTTTGTTTGTTGGAGTCTGAGGAGCAGTTAGCTCCAACTACAATATCTTAGAGTTACAATCTGGTATGGTTGTCTTCTTACAGATGGAAAAAAAAAAATATGTATATATGAATTTACAGAAATATCAAGGCTGCTTCTTACATTAACAGAGCACAGAAATTCCCATATCCATGACAGAAAATGAGGCAAAAGGACATCGGTACCCAGGGTTAAGTGGTGGTCATGGCTGAAGCAGCTGAAAAACCTGGTTTTCAGCTAAAGAGGAAAAAAATATCTCTACAGCCAAATGTATGTAGCTCAATCCCCCAGTATTCCCAGTCCACTTAAACTTCTCTAATGAGAAATTAAGAGTGAAGCAGACCGTGGCACTAAGAAAGTTTTGATTTATGCCTCCAGAAGAGTTGGTCAATAGTCCTGGGCTGAATGCGAGGTTGAAACACAAAAGCGTCCATCACGGTAGGCCCATGGTCACTCTTGAGAAAGGGGCCTGCCAATACTCTCACTGTTCTTTGGAATTTATTAATAAAGAAATGGGGAAAAAAATATATATCACATCTTGGGGAAAAATAAAAGCAGAATTGGTGTCAGAGCTGAATCAATGTGCAGCATTACTTGGTTACCTGTTTCAAAAATGAGATTGATGTGATTTTGTGGAAATACACATTAGCCATAAAACAAAGTGCATTTTGGGAGAAATAGGACTTCTGCATAATTTAAACAGGCAGGTTTCCTTGGACATAAATGGGAATTGAATAAGGCCTTAGGCGTTTTTCTATTCATACATTAAGAATTATTAAGATGGACTACCACACTTACAAATGCTGATAATAGAGGCATAGAGACACTCGAGTCACAGGAGAAATCTTCTGTTGCACTTACAGCCCTGTAATTGGTCTCTAATTATTGATTGCAGCAGAGTTCCTTGAATACAGTAGCAGCTCGTGTTGGGGGATAATTTATGTTCATGGAGAATTATTACTAAAGCCACATGTTATAACATACTTAAAAACCTTTATGCTTTATGGAACGTAGAATATTCTCAGAGTGCTAAGTAAAATAGATAAAATGCTTTGGGGAAGACTTGAATGTGCTCTTGGTCGTGTGGAGTTTGAAGCCAGCAGGCATTGCTTTACTGATGCTTCAAAAAGCCAAAAGAAAGCTCCCAGCAAAAGAAGAGTGAGCTTCATCAGGATTTCAATGTGTTAAATCATAGTTTTGAATTTATGCTGCTTTTTCATGTTGGATTAATTTTTAGGAGTAGATACTGAGTATTCATCTGACCTGATGGCTAGAACTTAATTGCTGCTGAGGGTAATTAAAAAATAAATAAATTGCTGCAGCAGTGCGGGTTCCTCATCACATGGTACCCAGTACCCTGGTTGTGCTGCAGTCTGGGCAGCAGGCTCAGGGCTGTCAGCAGCATGTGCAGGAGTCTTCCTCTTCTTCCTCTTCTTTCCTCTATTGTAAGCAAGACCTGAGCAGAGTGGAGATCTGGAACATTTTTGTTTTTAACTCTCTCCTGCTCACTACATGGAAAAAACTCTCCCTGTAGAAAAGCTTGTGATTCTGAGAAATGGGTAAATTCAATCCCTCCCATGAAGAAGGGCAAAGTCTCAAGAGGAGAAGAGGGAGAAGGATAATGCTGGGTGCCTGGGAGAGGGCTGAGCATGCAGGCAGGGAGAGAAGGAGAGCAGCTTTGACTTCAGGAGGAAGCTAAGAAAGAAAAACTCTGGTCCAGAGCAGCCGAAGTGGAAGGCAGTTCAGCTGGGGGCCATGGGCAGTGCGGGGGCTCCCTGTGGCATCCCTGCGGGGCTCTCGCCACCTCCCCTGCTCCGTGCTGCCTTCCTCAGCCAGGCGTGGGGGAGGAATTTTCCAATGGCATCCCCTCCAGCTGGGTGTGGGAGGTGTTCAGCTCCATCGCCATCTGCTAAGGAGGTGTTAGAGAACAGAGGGCTTTTTCCCTGTTCTATTTCAAGAAAGAAGGAAAAAAAAAGGAATTTGTGTGTGTTTCTGTGTCAGAGTTTGCAGTTTACAGTAATAATAGCAAAACCCCATGTAACAGCTGCAGAAGTTCTCATGTACACTCGTACAGAAATATGAAATAATTATTACAGTCAATTCTTCTCAATGTTAATACAATTGCGTTTTTTTCTCCCCAAGGAACACTGTTACAACCAAAATGGATAGTTAACAGTCAATTTTGTGATTCTATAATAATAATAATTCATTATTACTGCTTTGATTTTCTTTATATAGTGGCCCAAGGGTGGTAATCCAGAAGCAGTTGGTTGGTGATTATGCTTCTCATGCTTCTCATACGTGGCTTCAACACCCTACTGATGCCAAAAGACAACCTGGGTCTCGGCAACCCCATGAAACAATGCACTCCCTATTTATCAATCCCTAAGCGATCCCTGTAACCACATCATGGATTCTAGTCTAAATTTCCCTGTAAATCTTCTTTGCTTTATTTTTATGTATACCTCTGCATAAATCTGCGTTTCTTTAGGTGGTGCATTATGGAGGAAATTAAGTCTAGCTCAGTAAAATTAGTAATATTTGAAATTATTTTTCAAGTTCTTACTAAGACTTGATTTAGCAAAGATTTTGTGTGGTTGCTGAACTATGGACTGAGATCAACAGATGTCTTGTTCCGATCCAGACTAATGATAATAAGATTAATGTGTTTCATTATTTATTTTCAAAGTCCTGACATCATTTTTTAGTACATACCTAATGGAAGAATTATTTATTTTCCCAAAAGATCATGGAAATGTTGAATGACTCTGGTAGCTGAATCACCACGTTTCTTCAGGTTTCCCTCCTGATACAGCACTGACTTGCAGATACTTACGTGAGTGAGTAATCCTGTGTGTGACTTCGGTGCATTTGCATGTAGCTCCTTTACGAGCTGGGTAAAAGCTCTGTTTTTCGGGGAGCTGCAGACACGTCCCTCCTCCGGGGAGCTGTGCAGTCCTGTGCCTCCGCTCACGCTGCTGAGCGAGTCCCGTGCGTGATGCGCATCAGTCAGGTCTCTGCAGTCGGAGGGCTTGGTGTGTCAGTAGGTGTCAGCATTCAGTTGCTGTGTAATTGAGCACTGTGATTGAATGCTCGTGGCAACACGCCTGCGGAATTAATGCCAAGTACTCTACAAACTGTGCTTTAGGATAGGATTATTCAACCAGAAGTTTCTGGATACAGAAAGCGAAAAAGATACTTACAGCTCTGTTTGGTGTCCAAACCCCCGATTTCTTCACTGGAAACAACTTTTTGCTCCGTCACACTTGCTGACAGCACAGTGTGTGAACACGAGCACTTGCCCCTGCAGCATTGTGCAAGTGTTGTGGACACTGGCTCACCTTATGTCTGTGCCCACCCTTGGGTGGGTTGGGGCGCTGCTGGCAGCACGAGCCCCTGCTCCTTGCCCTTGAGAAGTGGAGACGTGCCTTGGACAAGCTGCTGGCAAAAGTCTCTGCTGATAGCTGTAGAGCACCTGTGGCTGAGCCTCCTTCTCTAACCATGTTTTAGCCTCCCATTTTTTCAGGCCTGTGACTGTAGGTTAGCGTTCGCTCAGTGCGTTAGGATGAGCTGGTGCACACCCTAACAACGAACTCGCTGGGGGAGGCTGCAGTCGTAGCACGTTGAGGAGACTCCTCGAAGGGTTGTCAGAGGGGTTTCTGAGCT
The DNA here is from genome assembly GCF_047663525.1 of Anas platyrhynchos. Classification (NCBI taxonomy): domain Eukaryota; kingdom Metazoa; phylum Chordata; class Aves; order Anseriformes; family Anatidae; genus Anas; species Anas platyrhynchos. The sequence continues at coordinate 1,553,301 of NC_092599.1, read as the reverse complement.
CACGTTACCTGGTGAAGTGATGGGACTGTGACTTCCTTGCAGCTTTCAGGAGAGGTGGTGTGAGGAAGCACAGCTCGGTGGCTTTCCTGCAACACAAAGCTTCAGTCTTGGCCCATCTGTATGAGGGGATTGTGTAGGAACATAACAAATCTGGAAATGGTGCACAGGTTACAGCTCAGGGACTGCAGAAAATAAAGTAACATGTGGAAGCTGTATGCGTTTATATGTAACAATGTGATTTGGGTTTTAGAGATGCTGTGGTTGTTACTGCTCTTAAATCACCTCCCTGGATAAGCACACGCGTGCACAGCCAGGTTTCAGCACACCAGGCCTTGGTCAGTGCTTCAGCCATCAGCCAGGGCTGCTGCTCCGTGCAGATCGCTGCCTGGTGGAACTAATTAACTTGCTCTGTGTAATTGGCTTTGTGAGGAGCAAAGAACCCCTTTGAACTAGGATCTGGTGCAGTTATTTTCATATCCATACTAATGCTGTTTCCTCTAGCAGATGCAGGGCTTTTAACATCTCTGAGCCTTTTTGGTTTATGCTTTCTGTTCCTTCCCTCTTTCTCTTCCCAGCCACTGTAACTGCTGGCATCAGGTGAAACAGCATGAAGAAATACTTTTTTCACAGACCTGCTGTGCAAATGACATTGGATTTACAAACCTGAAGGGGGCTTGCTTGCCTTCCCAGCCTGTCAGTCTCAGGAAAACTCCACTTCAGCTGCAAAATGCAGCTGTAGGAAACGTGAGGTTCTGCGGTGAGCATGGGGGAAGGTGCAGCAATGGGACAGATCTCAGCAGTGGCTGGGTCCTCTGCACGATGCTAGGAGCAGATCAGATGTCAGGTCAGGCAGTGCCCAAGGCGAGGTCTCTCCAGCTTTACTCCTTATGGTCCAACTCAGTCAGCTGAGAGTCTTTTTGTATCTTGTCAGAGGGAATGGCCCTGGGCTGAGAATTGCGTTGTACCCCATTAACTTCCAGTAGTAAGGTGGCCTTGCACACTGAGCTGTTCCAGCCTTGAGGGATTATCCAAAATACTTGTGAAGACCAGCTCCGTGCCTGCCTCCTCAAAGAAGATGCTGTGGCCTCATCTCCACTTCTCTACGCCTGCCGAGAGCTGTGTTTGTGCCTTTTTGGGAGACCAGCCCACTCGGTGCCGTGCCGGGCAGGTGGTGACTGCCAGCACCGATGTGTGACCCCATCGCTGCACCCCACCTGGCCCAGTTTCTCCAGCTGTCATTGAGAAATCAAATCATTCTTTTGTGAAGTAGTTATAATCCAGATGCAAAAAGTATTGGTGATCATACAGTAGAGGTGGTGGTGGTACAGGGATTTTCATTGTTATTGCTGAATTACGATATTGGTGAAGGAAGAATAATTACCCATTGCTCATCAAGCACTCCTTAACCACCGTGCTGCAAGAATATAGCTGGTGCTAGCAACTAATCTTCTTGTAGGCTTTTGTGAGAAACGCAGGATTATCCCCTTCATTTCACCCATTCAGCTTGTTTCTAGCTCATTTTGCCTTGTTATTTCTCTAAAGAATGCCAATTCTGCCTCACGATTCCATCCCTTCCTGGCTGACACATTGATCCTTCCTCGGGAGGCTCCGCAGTGTATTCCCCAGTAGTTCAGTATTACAGCCTGCCCTCAGTATAATGATTTCATTTAAACACTAACACTTCCTCATCCTACAAGTTTAAAATATGTTGCATTTTGCTGCTGCCTGTGCTCCACAGCCTCACGGCAGCAGAAGTGAATCCGGAGCATCACGGGATGAGGCGGTGTGTTGAATGGAATCATTATTTTTCGGAAGGAACAAAGCAGTGCCATTTCTTGCAGCATTCAGACTTCTCAATGTAATTATTTCTTAAATACTCTCTGAGGAAGAGTGGGGGGAGCTTCTATGGGCAGAAATACAAGTGGTGCTGGGCATGGGTGTCTGTCTGGCTTCAGGGGCTTTGAGCCACATGTTGGGTAAGGGCAGCTCTGCATTGTTGTAACGAGCACAAGAAAACCACCTGGTAATTCCCGACCTAGGGCAAGCTGCTTGGGCCACGTTGTGGTTGCAAAGGATAAACTTGTCTGCGGGACCACTCGCCAGTGTGCACCCAGGCAGAGCAAGTGAAGCTGGGACATGGTAAATACTGCTGGCATCAGGCAGTCAGAGTTAGAACCCGACAAGTCAGCTGTGTGAAGGGAGAGGAGTTCGCTGGATTCAGCCTGAGGCCAGCAGGGTTTCTGCACCAGGGGGCTGTTCTGTAGTGATGTGCGAGCTATTCCTGGAAGGGTCCTTTGCCACAGCTTCTGATTAATTACTTTTAATTACCATTTATTTTTTGGTGAAAAAACAAAACAAAAAAAAGACAACTACCTACCTATCTGCAGATCTGGTAAACACTTTGTGAAGAGATGGTCTATGATACAATAAATAAAAACAATCACACACAACCGAACGTGACAAATTCATATTTTGGAAAGCAAATGCATTTATGGCTTTTGATTATGATATATTTTCAGTCCCAAATTAAGTTGGTTTATGTGTGTATTTGTTTTGAGATGGCAAAAAAAAACAATTATGTTGCTTTTTTTCCTTCCTCCCTTATGTTCACCCAGTGAGAATAAGGGAAGGTGCCCAGGTCTCTTGCTGGGTGATACCCACCTGGGCTTACCCTGCTACAGCGGTGGCTTCCACCTTAGAGTATCAAATAGCAATATGCATTGGCTATAATCATCTCCCTTGGAGCCACAGAAGAACCCTGGTGCCTTTTCTCTGTGCTGAGCAGGGGAGCACGGCACCTGTCCCTCGTGGCGGTGTGGCCACGATTGATGTTAATTTCTGTGCCCGTACTAAGCCTCTGTAAACTCTCTGATCACTCTGGCCAATACTCATGCACCGTTATTTAATCCTGTTTTCCTGCTTTACATAAGCAGTTTACCAGCACGTGATGATTTGATTTTCTTGGCACCCCACTTACTTCTCACTTTTCTTTATCAGTTGATTTACTGCTTCTAGGCAGAAGATGAATAGTTTGCACTTTGTACTCTTAAATCAAAACAGAATGGAAAAGACTGGTTTAATCATATTTTATTCCAACCCCACTTATCTGTATCACCTATTGCTTAGCCCTGTCAGGAGTGATATGTCTGCAATATCCTATCTGTGGTGTTTGCTCACCACAGGTTTTGCTTATTCATGATTCCAGCATTGTTTTAGAACAAAGCCGTGAGAAGAGGGCACCGAGCAGTTCAGCACTGCTTCTGGTGGTTTGAACAATGAGACCGAGATGAGTTGGGAACAGCAATTCAGTACCAGGTTACCTTTCCATTTAAACCTTGGCATAGTTTGAATATGAACTGTAAGCTAGGTCTTAGTTCTGCATGATGTTTACTCATATTCTTAACATTAAACATATCTGTCAGGCTTTCCAGCTACGTGTATTTTACCTGACATAGCTGAAGTATGTGAACCAGTGGTTGTTTTAGCACAGGCTTGTATACCTCCTTGAATCTTGGTCTGAATGCAAAAACTGGTTTTGCATTTTTTGATTTGAGTTCAATTCATACTGGATTATAAAGCAGAAATTAAAGCAACTTAATAAAAATATATTTAACACTTTGGTGATGTAAACTTATCTTAGATGAAAATAAATGTTTGGACCATTTTTCCAACTGGATTTGAATTCTGTGGTTCAAGCTTCATGAATGTACATCCCTAATAGTTTGGATAAAGCATCTGGAAACTAGCAATCCATTCCTTTCACAGCCAAAATATAACATTAAAACTGTTTCAGTACAGCTTGGCAATGAAAAATGTTCTAGATATCAAAGTACTACAGAGTGAAAGATTTAACTTTGAAAATTAAATAATCAAATGAGTTGACATTACTGTGTGTATACACATGTGGTGCATTCGAATTATTTCTCATCAAAAGACAATTTTCTTGCAAAGACAGACAGTGACAGGATATTTTTCCATTGCCTTTTTTCTTGAACTGTGTTTGAGCTGGCACGATGTATACAAGTGGAGCTTACCTTTAAACAGAGTTGGGTCTTCAGCCTGAAGCATGCCAGAGCTTTCTGCTCCGCCACAGTGGTCTTCTGCTTCTAGCAATGGAGCAATTAAAGATAGCCTTTATTTGATCAGCTGGAGAGCATTGTTGGTGTAATTTTCATTTTCCTCCTTGCCTGTTGCCAGCATATGAAATGATTTATAAGATTTATAACAGCCTGAGCAATACTGCCTGTGGCTGCAAACAGTTCTTCAGAATTTTCCATTTCTTTCATCGGAGTGTAGCTACATAAATGGTACTTGGTGTTTTCTATCTCGTTTGCTATTTTATTGCCTGTGAATCAAGCAATAGAAAAGCTTGTGTGTTCAACTCCAAAGGTTTGGACTCAAAACCAGGTTCTGCCATCACTTAGCACTGTGGCCCCTTTGAGGGGACTAAGCTAAATTGAATTACATCTTTTCCAAGGCTACAGCAAACACCACAGTCCTGGCTGAGCAAGGCTTTCTCCAGCTAAAAATGACTTTTTAATTTTGTCCACTCATCATGTTGTTATGTACAAATCTTTCTGAGCAATCAAAGGAAATTATGAAGGTACAAACTACTGCATTACCGTGATAAAATACAACTTTCAATTCAGTCGGGCTAATTGACTTATTGCTCACCTCAGCCTGTGAGCTGTGGTGTGAATCAGCATGGAAGTGATTCACAATGAACCACTACAGGACGGCGGGAGAGGCAGCCTGAAGGATGCAAGTGCGTGGCTGGGCAATGTAATGCATAAGAGCAGCCTGAACCTTTCTGAAAGCACTAGGATTTTGGGAGACAAAACTGTTGAATGCCTCCTGTGTTCTGCTGAAGACCTGCTCTAAAACTCAGGAAATCAATAGGCTTTCCCTGGTGTCCTTAACTCTCACCATTATTAAATTGCTATTCTTCTCTTGCTGCTCTTCTTACTATATTTGTTATTTTTAAGACTGGTGCAGCTGCAGAGTTGTCTTACCTCCTGTCGTTGAGAGCTCACTGTGTGTTTAAAGATGGGACCCATCCTTCTGAGCTGAACTTCGCCTTAGCTTTCCTGCCTGATAAATGAAGAAAACATCTTCTCATGATGGCTTTCTTCATCAATTATGGAATATCAGCCACACAACATTTCAACAGCTATCACTGAAACGAAAAATACCCTCTGTGTCTAAATGGACATAGCTCTAAAAGACTAATGGTGGGAATCGTAGGTGGACCTATGAGTTGTTCTGCCCTCTGAAGAAATCTTTCTGACTTGCCTCTCTTGCAGTCATTCTTACTACCTTTGTCAAAAAGCAATTTTAGCTGTAGGCTTCGTTGCTGTTTTGTGCTTGCTGTCTTTGGAAATAACTGAGGAATTATGGAAATTTCAGTTAGGAAATAGTCATTTTGAACATTATCTATTTGGTTCAGTTTCTTCCAGAAGAACACACTTAAAGAACGTATAGAAATCATTTTTCAGTCTTAAAGCTCAAATTGTCTTGTTAGCGTGTCACTTTTGAGTGAAGAAATGGATTGACATTGATTTTTCTTTTTTTCCCTTTTACACCAGTATCCAAGTTTTTTGTGTCAGTTTGATTCGACAGAAACTGAGATCTGCCTTTATTATTTTTAGACTACTGACAGTTCAGTGTCTGTGACACACAGGGAAAGTTCCACACGCTTCTGACAGAGATTACACTGCTTAATGTTTGCTCTTTCTTACGTTTCTCGTGAATGCCATACCATGTTGACTCCAAAGTGAATGAATGCTGGTTAAGATGTACGGTAACTGAATTGACTTTGATTTCTGGAGTTTAGGCAACACGTCCATGACTTTCTGCCAGCTCACACCTCCGTTAAATCATTCTGAAAATCCCTGCCAGAACAACTGCTCCCCTGTGTGCTCAGGCCCACTGGAAAGCACCACCCTCAGAGCTGCTAGCTTCTGGTGCCCAGGAGCTACATCTTTGTGACAATGAAAAGTGAAGAAAAAGATCACCAAGATCTCAAAACAGGTGTGTGTTTCATAGGCATAGCGAATGTGTCCCAAATGTGTGTAGAGGGCCCAGTCTGAGCCACAGTGGCCTGAAGCTATGTGTCCCTTCTGTGTCCTGTGAGCAGGAGCAGCCCAAGGCTTGGTGTGCCCTGTGCCCCACGGTGGGGCCGGGCTTTGCTCATGGTGGTTGTGTGCCTTCCTGCCAGCAGTCACCCTTGGTTTGGGTCAGCCTTCCTCTGCTGCCTTAAAATCCTGGCATTTCCCTTCTGAACTTGGCCTCTGAGCTCTTGAGTTTGTTGCCACGTGTTCCGAAAGGAGCAAACTCCTGGTTTATGCGCACTGAACACCCACTCCTCCCTCTCCTATTGCTCCAGTGGCTTTCTTCTGTAAAGTGTATGATGCACTAAGATTAACCTTACTGTCCATATTACTCCTTTTGTCACCATTATTAAGGCTCTGGTATCTATATAATACACATTGAGTTTGCTGTTGTATGTCTTTCTCTTTAATATGCATTGGGTATATCCCAAATTTCTCAGAGTGAATTTAGAAGTACAGGACAAGTCGATGTGTAATTCCAAGTGCTCTCCTGTGCATGAGGAACTCCTCTAGCAATTACCCATGTAATTTATATATTGGCAAGCCCAGGGTCACACATGCTCATTAAGCGTGCAGCCCTGGATGTGTGTTTTGAGTTGGGCCTGTCAGGTGTAACCCTGCTGCTCTCGGATGCTCCTGCTGGAGGAGTCACTTGTGTTGCATCACATGCCTGGGATACACGGGGTAGTAAATCCTTTGGCTAATATAAGTACATCAGTCTGGGTGTCTATGGTGCATACGAAAAAAAAAAGCAGAAATAAAGTCTAGCTAATAACTTTACTGAGGATCCAGCAGTGAATAATTTGCAGATTAATGAGTGAAGACAGTCCATGCAAGTAGCAGTAAAGGAGTGCAATGCCTTGTTAAATGTCCCACTTTTCATTCCCCGGCCGTTTTTCCTATAGAAGCATCCTCTCGTCTCCCTGCCTCATTGATTCACTGTCTATTTGCAAATCACATTTGAAAACATATTTCTTCTTCAGTGATTATAGGTTCTAATTCTTTTTTTTCCTCTGCCATTATTTTAACTTTATAACTATGTTATGTATATCATGTGGAAAATATTTCTTTGCGAATTACTCCTTGTGGAATAAAGGTATGTTGGACTGAACTGCAAAGTCTGGGTACAGAATCCGTCAAGGAGGTCAGGTGCTGGGCAAGAGCAACTGTGTTAAGCTGTTCATCTGTGGAAAACAGGCTTGAACCAAGTGGATGTTTGGCTGTACCTAAAGTGTGGTGTGTTACTCTGGCTGTCATGTGGATGCCAGTAAAGATTTTGCTTTCAGATTTTTTCTTACCAGAAATTATTTTTTATTAAAAACTCTAGTCTTTCAGTCTGCCTTATGTACTTTCTGTGTATGGATATTTGTATACATGCATTTATCTAAGTAGAGGCTCTTCAACTACATCTTTTATAATTTTTCTGTGATAGCAAGCATTTCTGTAAAACATTCTATATGAACAGGCAAAAGAAGACTTGTAAGAAGATACAGATGGAGGGCTTCAGGGTGTTAATAACAAAAATAATTAATGAAAAAAGGGGGTTGGGGGCTATCCCTGTCAATGCACAGTCACAGGCTTTCCCAGCTTTCAGCAATTTGCAGCTGTGGGATTTCCCAGTCCTCCAACCTTCCCTTTGATGCTCTACTTAACTACTAACAGGCAGGTTTTATTTCCCCACCTCATTCACCTTGATCTTGACCCAGAAAGACAATTATTTAAATTCCAAGGACCCATTAATCTTTGACATCCTCATAGAACAGAGCAAATCAGCTGCTTTTATAATGCAGGCATCTATCTTGTTGGAAATGGTCTGAGATCAAAAGGTTACAGGTGAATGATGAGCCAGTAACGATTTATGGAGCTATTTCTGCCGTTGAGATCTCTTCACCAGGGGCTGATCCCTTGTGAAACACATCTGGAGTTTCATCTGTGTTGGGGTTTTCTTCTCAGTCTTTATTACAGCCTATCTTAGATATAAATCCAAACCAGCCTTGGAGGTCCAAATGATTTTACATCTGGAATTTGTGCTAATCCAGGTCACAAAACATTGCATGTACAAGGATATTTTTCCTTGTCTGGTGGCCCAGCTCTGTTAGTCTGATTATAGCAATGAATTACAATGAAATTTTTTCAGTGTGTTTTTCTTTGATGGATGAGTGCACTTTCTCTTCTTTTTCCCCTTTTATAGACCAGACTGAAGGATGTATTTGATCACCAAGAGTTAATTATTAAAGAGGGAAAGGAACATTCATTTCAAAAGCAGATGGTTTTCAACGTTCACGGTAAGCTGGCAGCAAGGCAGTTTTCCTCCAGCTCTGTGGTCCTTTATCAATATGCAGCTAAGTATCAAGTGAAAATAAATAATGGAAAGAACATTGCATTAATTTTTTCCCCTCCATGAGAGAATAATATGGCCTTGTCTTACCAGTCACCAAAGGAAAGAAGACAAAGAGGTTAAAGTTTTGGGATTCATTTCTGGATCTGCATGCTTTACTGATTTACATGCCATAGAGCGTCCGCTCATCAACTTACAGCTGTTTCTATAAGAAATAATGCTAACTACTAAACTAAAAAACAAAATATTCACATGGTGGTGGATGGGGTGGGGGGGAGTAGCCAAGTGTTTAATAAGTATGCTACTCCTTGACTGCTGTAAGGGCTTAGGCTGATATACTTTAATGGGCATTGGGTAAAACCAAATTCGTTTCACTCTACGTGAGTTTTGAGTCTTTCAGAGCTTCCACTTAAAAATTCATTAAGAAATAACCACTCTAGGCAGAGCTCTGACCAGCTGGCATGTTGGCTACCAACCCTTTTAGAAAGAGGATTTAAGGGCTTTCATATGTTTGCAAACCAGTCACTCTTGTTATGTATGAACTGTCCTTCTTTCCTCCTTCTATCCCACCTTGTGTATAAAAATACCAGACTGTTAATCCTAGAAAATATTTAGGCATTTTGAACAGTTGCTTCTAAACTACTTTTACTGCAAATATTGCCTAAGCAATTAATGTACCCAATTTCTAATGCAGTATATAGAAGTTATCCACAGAAACCTCGTCCTGAAGATAATAGGAAGTGGGGAAAATTAGACTTCGGAGATGGTTATAGATGAGTAAGGTGATGGGCCATTCTTTCATTCTCTTGAAAACATTTATCTAAGTTAAAGATATTAAAACTCTAGAATTCATTTCTGAGTAACGTAACCTGCCATGCACCAACTGAAAATATTTCTTCTATAAGGCAGTATTGCACTTAAGTGGATATTAAAGGTTCTTTGAAATGTAGCAGCATGGTTTGGTGTTACTGTGTGCTCTACTTTGAATACTGAACACCTTCTGTATGTACAAATATGGAGAAAGTGTGATGATGGTACGTGGCATGTCAAACTTCATTTTCCAATTGAAATTCTCTTGTTAACAACATTAAAACAGGTTCTGTATTAATGAGTTTGCTCAAAATTCCACTTCAGTGGCTTCTCTGAAATTCTGTTACCATTTTGTTAATATAAAGGGTTGTGTTTACCTTTGGATTTTAATCTCTCCAAATCTTCATGAAGTTTCTTGCATTTATAGAGATGGTTGGCTGTGCAATCTTTTTGGCTGTTGGCTTAGAAAAAAAATTGAGATGTATGTCTACCTATCTACTAAGGCAAAATGTCACAACTGGTATCAATCACCTCAGACTCAGTTCTCTTTGTTTTCCATGCCTGTGGTGCCTCTCCACTGCATCTTGGAACCTCTGCTGGCCTCTGGTCAGAGCTGTACCTGCCCTCTCCCAGCCTCGTGTGCTCACCTGATGGCTCCCATTCGTGTTTCCTGGCTCCTGCATGCGGCCAGTTCACCTCCATATACACCAAATGGGATGGAAGGTAGTTTTGGGGCCTGGGTGCAGTTCTTCCTAATTGGTTGAGCATCTGCTTTTGTTGAATCCAGTCCAAATCTTTCTGCAGATACGATAGAGAGAAAAGTCCAATCTGGGCTGAATGCCAGCTAGGCACTGTGCTTAAGTAATAAGTACAATTATCTTGCTAATAAACACCAGCTTTGAATTAAGCTTATGTTTATAGATACATAGGATGCTTAAATGTTAAGTGGAATGAATTAAATCCAAAAGAAGTTCTGTCACAGGCAAAGAAGCAATAATGTACGTGCTTTCAGGGTTGTGATTACCTTACTTTTAAAATTCAGTATTTACATTAATTCACCGAGGGAAAATAGTGTTAAAGCTGGGACAGTTTTGCACAAACAAATATTTTTCACTTAATATCTATTGAACCAAATCAAAAGATACAGAGAGGCGCATTATTAGTACAGAAGTTTTCTATATATAAGCTCAATGTCTGTACAAAAAAAAAAAAAAAGATTTACCCCATCACTGTGTGCACTGCTGGAATGCTTTGCTCACACACCTGTTTGCTGCGTGCTTTGATTCAGGTGATGTCTGTAGGTTAAAATTCTGTGTTCTATTCTTTGCAGTCAACCCTTCCTATCATCTACGTACATAGTTCTCAATTTCTGGTTGTTCCGATGGCTGTTTTCTCAGTCACCTTTACTCTTTCAACAGAGATTCCAAGGCTTAAGAGTCTCGCTAGCACACAACACAGACGAGTGTTATCACTCATTTTAAAGTAGTCTTAATCTTGTCTTTTCATCTGTCGCTATAGGTTGTATCAGTCCTCTGAGCATCACTGAACATTTCAAGACGAGTTGTTTGTGAAGCATGATCCCAGCAGATCCTCCACAAGAACAAAAAGGTATTATTCATATTTAACAACATGGAGACAGAGTTAATGTTTAGTTTAGATGCCTAAATAGGCTATAAACTTACTGCCAGCTGCTTTCTTTAAAAACGTTTTACTGTGTTATCTCTGTCCTGTGCTAGTGGCATGCAGGTCTCAAAAGGAAGAGAAGAGGATAAGTTTTACCTTTTTTTTTTCCTTGCCTCTCAGATCAGGGAGGTTTTGTTCCATTTCTGTCAAAGGCTCTGACAGGTGTTCTTCCTGCAATCCTTATAAATAGTTCTAAATGCCTGTGTGGCATTCACCTGCCTTGTATTTTCCTTTTAAGTTTTGGTCTTAATTGGGATCCATGTAGACATTTATTTAGTTTGTTTTATTGAGCAGCAGCAGAGCAGAGCATTCCCTCCCACGGAGGCAGGCTCGGGAGAGGACCTGAGGGCAGGTAGTTTTGTGGAGACCTATGCCAATCACAAGCAATTTCCCTTCAAATAATTTATTTAAAATTATTTAGAGGTGGGGGGAAGGATGCATGGAATCATTGCCATCTGTGTGCTTCTTCTCTGATGCTAATCAAGCTCTTCTGCCAGGTAGCTCTTCCCCATGGGCCTCTCTTGAAGGGAGTTTTTTAGTTCAAAGGCTCTGCAGAAATCCAAAGTATCTCAGCTACCCTGTCCTGTCAGACCTCCAGCTTGCTGCATCTGTCACTGCAGCCGAGTTTTGTGCGATGTGGATCTCCATCCTGGTGGGATCCCAGGGAATGCTCCCCCTTTCTCCTCTGCTTCCTGCCATTTCTTTGAGTTTTGGTTTGTTCTTTTTGCTTGTTTCACCTGCCCTTTAGTCAGGTGGACTTGTTCAAACTTAGAAATGCAGCCGTGGCTTTCTGTTTGAAAGCATATTGAGAACAAAAATTATGATAACGTACAAAAATGCAAATTGGAATTGATCATTTATGGTACGGCCTAGAAAAGTGCTAACAAGGCCAACATAATCAGACAACACGATGTTCACAGAGGATGGAGCAGTGGAACAGGACTGACGATGGAAGATAGAAACACTGCAAAAAGGAGAAAAAGAAATACAGATCCAGCTTCATGCCTGCCTTCAGTGCAGAGGTGATAAGAGATGGTGAGGAGCGGCTGCAGCTGAGCAGGATGCGAGGTGTGCTCAGGGAGGGCAGCAGCAGCTGGCATCCATCCGTCCCCATGTCCTGGGGTGATGGCAGAGGTGTGCTCACTCCTCTGTTCTTTGACCAATGTGGTTTGCACTCATCTGCAGAAAACAGTTGAACTCTCTTCTGAGTTACATTCTTATGCCAAGAATTGGGGAAGTCTGCCCACTATTATCAATATGGTTGGTTCCTTCTAACCAATCATACTAGGTTGAATAGAATCTAATATTTCCCACTGATATCTGTAGAAGGAGGCTTAATTTGGGGTCATTTATTCCATTCACTAAAAGTTTTACAAGTAGCTTTAAGGATCAAGCAGCTTTAAAGATCATGTTATCTGATAACTATTGTGTTATTGTGTTAAAACTAGAACATAAAATTATTTAATTACCATATTCTGTATGTTCAGCTCCTCAGGATATTTTTCCTTTCCAGAACATGCAATCAGCACATCCCTAGGCCAATTATAAATTATAAAATATCACCATCAAATATGAGTATTCTTGAGTGGAGGTGAGTATTTTGAATGGGTATTTACTGAAGAAGAAGAAAAAAAAAAGTAGAACTTGCTTTATCACTTTCTTTGAGTTTGCCTTCTTCAAAGCCAACTAATTTATCAGGATGAATATTTGTAGACACAGCAGACAACGGAGAATATTTATGGAAAGTGAATTTTAAACTCAAGCATGAATATTAATGCTGAATCTGAGTTATTTTTTATTTTTATTTATTAATTATTTGCTTTAACTGAGGAAGATATCACAAGCATTGCACTGCAACTTAAACATCCATATGTGCGGCAAAACTGAACCTCACAGTGAAATGGGATGGTGACTGTTAGCGTTTAACTGCTCATAAACCACAGATGACTTTTTATGTGGATAAGTAATTATATACAGATACCGTCAAGTAAATCCTGTATTTAATAACTTCATACGAGCCAGGGAATTTGAGGAAAGAAAAAGATTGCTCATATGCTAGTGAATGGTAATCAAATTTATTATTTTTTAGTATTTCACTCAAATAATAACCAGTAGTTATTTATTTTACTCACAGATTCCATGGCTGTCCATATTATCCCAACTATCTGTGCTAATTAAAATAATTACTTTGATCCAGTACAAATAAATTTGTGCTCATTTGGTAGTTTCTTTTGAACTGTACAGAGAAAAAAGCTGCTGAAATGTGGTAGGTGTGATTAGAAGAGAAAAGAAGCAAAATCTCCTCTTGGTCCTTCATAGGGTGGCTTAAGAGGGGGAAAGCTGATGTGGGGAGTAAAGAATGGGAAAATGGATTGATAACAATTCAAGCAGATACTACTTTCTTTGTGTGAGGTTTCCTTTTCCCCTCCCTTCTGGTTGGTTGTGGCTTTTTTGGTTTTCTTTTAACAGCTGCCAGAAAAGATGCCTTTGGGAGTTGGATAGTTTGACATTTCAGGGGTGATAAAATGGATGCACTTGGTCAGAAAAATTCTAATGCCTTTCTCCATCCAACCTGGCCCCCTGCCACTTATGAACAATTTAGCTCATAGGAAGAGATTTTTCTTTCTTTTTTTTTTTTCTTTTTTTTCCCTTGACAGCTCTGAGGATTTTGTCTGCCTGATTTTTGACAAAGTCAGGATCAATGTTCCACCAGACTTGCTTATGTCTTAAAGCCTTCTCATGGGACTTCTATTGCATCTATCAAGGTGGATGAATTCTTTTTATAGATAAGCAACCTAAACTTTGGACGTTTTTTTCCTTTAGCAAAAACAAACAAAAAAACACATCAGTCTTCCATTCCACCAGGAATAGCTAGAATCCAAAAGCATGACATAGATTATCCAAAATTTTTATCTCCTGCTGAATAGAAAGTCCTTTATAATTTTTTGACCTCTGCAGAAGTAGGGATATTGCTCTTATAAATGAGTTTTTCCTTCTGTAGTCTGCTGTAATGCATTGAGATTATTAGTACTGTGGCCTGTATTGTAGTTTATCCTTTTTTTCGCTGATGCATTACTCACACCTCATCATATCACCCCGTCTTTTGGAGTGGCTTTTATTTAGAATTGTGGCACTACCTAATTTTAAGGGATTTCTTTATTTTGAGCCACAGAACAGAGAACTGGTCAGAAGGGAGCTGTGGAGGACTCAGGGTCAGACCCGACCCTGGCCCAGAGCAGGGCCAGCCTTGGTGCTGGGTGAGCTCGGGCCAGGTTTCTCAGGGCCCCGACCGTTCAGGTTTGGAACATCTCCAGGCCCCCATACCCTCTGTGGGCAGCCTTCTTGTGCTTGGTTTTCTCCACTGTAAAATCTTGCCAGGTGTCAAACGCCCCTCGCAGAACATCCTGGCTTTCTGCTCAGCGCTGAGGCAGGGGTGGCAGCTCCTGACACCCATGCTTTGAACCTCACGAATGCAATTAAAAAGCACGTATTTCCAGTCTTCCCATTTCCTCCAGGCACTATGAGTTTGAAAGACAACCTTTTGCAGAATTTATGATCTCTATTTGTAATTCAGAGCTATTCATTCAATTATATGTGCCTGGCTTTGTAGGAGTGCCAGGAGCTTAAAGACATCTGTTTCTTAGGCTTGCTACCACTGCCTTCCCCCAGGATGCTTTACCTGGTAATAGGATTTTATTCTATTTCTCTCATGCAGTCCCCTAGTTAAACTACACAGGGACATCAGCCATGCAAAATGCATGTCACACCTCCCTAAATTGGTATAAATTCTTATTCTACAGGAATGCCAAAAGGCCAGGAAAGGATGTGTGAGTTCTCTTGCACTGAGGACTATGTACATACAGTCCAGATTGGCTTACATGAGAATTTAAGACGAGATGCAAAGAAGGTTAATGGAAGGACTGGAGAAGCAACGTAAACACCGCCGGCCATAAACTCTCACCGAATTGCAGTGCACTTATTATATCAACATATTGTTACCGCTCCATTATTTGTATGCTATATATACATGGATAAATATTTATGAACAGTTCTCATTTTCAGTTTCATTCTAGGAATTGTTATGACTGAATAAGCACCTCTGCATATGTCGCCTTCAGAAGGGCTGTCACCAGGAGACTGCAGCAGCTCTCTGGGCTGATCCAGGAACTCATTGTAATTCCCTGCTCATAGCACTTGAAGGATCAATATCATTATTGTTAATGGTCATTGCATGCATGATTCAAGATGAAAACAGCTGCCAAATGTTGAATCACACTCAGACAAACCATCTCAGTGCTGTGCTGTGGCAGCACGTTCCCAGCTAAGCGTGAGTACACGGCGTGTCGGCCCTGATGTCTGGATTATGGGGACACACCACAGTGACGTGACAGGCTGTTTCCACAGGCTGTTTTCAGATTGTAGCTTTATTTCTGACTATGGGAAACAGTGCAGCCAAGGGTCAGGGGAAGAAGTATTACCCTTTCGTGCAATTTTATGTGTTTCTTCCTTTGAATATCTCAGGGATACGCAAAGACATTCAGGTGCCCAGGAGTACCAATGAATGTCTTGGGATTTAGGTATGCAGCCCTGTATTTGTACTTTGCATGCTTTGAAATCCACACTGCTACTTCACAATCTGGCTCTTGAACATTGTATTGCAACTTAAAATATGTGGTCTGACTTTAATAGTTATAAAGAATTCATGTAAATATATATTTTTTTAAATACATTTGCCCTTATTCAGTACAGTTGACAATCTTGGTTCACCAGAGTACCTAAAAGAAAGCCATAATAATCAGCTGTGTAAAAGTGATTTTATAGTACAAATTGGCTTGCTGGGACTGAGGGAGTATTTTGATTGTTATTTTCTCAGTGGAATAGATTGATGTGACATCTGAAATGACAGTCAGGAATAGATTCTGAACTGCCACCTTCATCTCTTAATTAGTACAAGTAATTCTTTTGAACAAAATATGGTTATCATCGAGTTCATTTTGTCCCAGTGAGATTAAAGAGTGCTTGAATTTCACTTTTTTTTTGTCCCAGGGGTGGGATAATCCCTGTAATTACATCATATTTTCCACTGTTATTCATGCATCATCTCTAGTGATACTGGGATCTTCTGCAGATCACTTTGAATATATTAGACAAGCCTTGCCAATACACTTCTCATTCAGCAGCTGAAGATTGCTCTAATGGAAGTTGCTACTTTGAGTGATATAAAGTTCCCTCATTGCTTGTTAAGTATATGAAAATGCTGTTAAATGCTGTTTTTCAACCTCTCTAGATACAAAATATCATAAATACTGGGATTTTGGTGTGTATAAAGTTGTAGCTAATTGTTATTCCCATTCACAAATTTAATGGTGACTGTTAGGAAGTTGCACAGTTAAAAAACTGCACATGGAAGTATTCAGCTTGGCTATAGCTGCCCTGGGGACAGGACAATCTGGAGTTGTGTATACCTTGGGATATATCAAAAATTTATTTCTATTTTATTAAATCTGCAAGTCATCAGTAAACACACAAATTGCAGTTGTTGGCCACTCTTCCCTTTTGTCTCAGAAGCTTGTGAAGCACATGACTCAAAAGGTCTCCAGCTTCATTTCAGCTGTGCATTAGTGACTGTTCTGCAACAAGCAATGATGATTCCTGGCTTTGGAAACGTGGTTGTTTTCCTTACCTCCTCCTACAGTCTACAGGCGCTAATTCATCTCAGTTGCCAAGCTTGCTGTGTGCTCTGGTGTCCTCAGCATTCTTCTGACGTCTTGGTGGTGGACAGAGGAAGACAGGAAGGGAATAAATGGACTTTAATTATTTCAGGAATACCAGGGAAAGACTGATGCAAACAAGAGCTCAATCTCTGTTTCAAGTATGGTGTGTAGACTTTCACATTTTTTTTCAGAGAGAAAACAGAAAATGTCATTTATATTAAGAATTTGTAAAAGTATTCCCTACTGAAATCAGTGCATTCTTTCACAAATGGTATCACAGTGGCTGATGTAAATTCCTCATGATTGACTGAAAGTATTAAAGCCATCCTATGCTGGTGAAATGTCATCAGGCTAAAAAAGATCAAATATCTCCATTTCAGAAATGAAAACAACGGCAGATAGAGAGGCTGAGCAACTTTGAAAGGGTTTGAAGACACATTTTGCATTGAAAGTGATGGAACGGGGAATAGCTCTGATTTTTTTTTCCAAGTTCCACTTTCAACCTGCCAGGTACTAGGTCCTCAGGCCCCTCATTTGTTGGCATTCAGTTTTATATACATTAGTAAACAGAAAACTTCTCAGCTGTTCGTCAGTACAGGTTATCCAAAGCTGAGTGAGGAGTGCTGCAGAAAGCAGCCAGAGCGAGGGATTTGGAGCAGAGCTGGAGGCACGGAAAGCAGCATGGGGTGGCCTTGTCCAAGGGCTCAGCACGTGGTCCGGTTGCATTGTGACAGATGTACACACAGTGTCAATGCACATAGTATATAGGGTATATAGGATTTTATTATTGTTTCTTTTTTTTAACAGGACACATTGGGAGATTAAAGCCTGTGAATCTCCTTTAGCCACTCAGGGGATCATGGCTTTCAGAGGACTTCTATAATTTCTCTAAACCTGTGATCAAATGCCAAATAAATGAGCTAGGAAGCTGTCAAAAAACCTTGCAATGACCGTTTAGGAAGGCAGGTTTTCAGGGCAGTATCAAAAAGCTTTGTGATATATCCTGTCACTGCTGGAAGGGAGATGCCACGGCACGCTGGGCTCCTCAAAACCCACTGAAAGTCTACTCCTGAGACTGCAGCAATTAAAGTGACTGATGTACTGGGACTTAGCTATCCCCTGCTCAGAGCTAACTGTGCTGGGAAAATGCCTGCTGAGTCGAGCAAATGCCTTCCTGTGTGGCAGGATCAGGCAGGTAGAGGAAATTTGCTGTACCAGGGATGTGGGAGGGCAGCGGTGGCTCTGCGCTCCCTGCCATTTTGCTGATTTGGAGGGGCTGATTGCTTTTGGTTGCTGCAAGAACATTGCAGGGGGACCAGCCTGACCGTCACCCGACTGGATAAATTAGCACTTTATGCCCCGTTGTCTGCTGAGATTATCCGTGTCTTGTGGTAACGCACACGCTGCTTTGGGGGATAGTTATCACAGGCAGAGGATGGGAGGATGAGCTTAGAAAAAGGCTTGGTCTGTGCTGGCAAATTGGTAAGTCTTTGGGCTAGAAGTTTGACAGTAAATATGCTACCTTCAAATGCGGTCTGTAAGTAAACTGAACCTATTAAAATAAATGGGCTATAAGTCCATTGATGTAAGGTGCATTTGAGGATCCCCCACAGCACTTTTGCCGGGACAGCTTTCACACTGTTCATTCTTCTTCAGCAGTTTCTGCTTTAATCACCCCTCCTTGAGCTGCTGTGGATCCAATCCAGTTGTCACATATCCCATTAGCATTAATTGGGTCTTGGATGAAGAAATGAACTTCATCCTTAGACTGCAGTCCTTTTGTGCTGGTACAATTCACAAATTAAGCATTGCAGCAGAGAACCTTTGTGCGTGTTTCAGCTGCGTGCAGGGGGCAAAGCAAGCGAGGGGCATGGGAATGAGGGAAGGGGCTTTGGGTGTGCAGTGGTTGTTCTGCTGGAGAAGCCCCGGAAGTCTTGCACCCAAGATGCAAATGAAATTATCTGCAAGGGTTTTTCTAATGTGGGTTCAGGAGAAAATCAACCCATCTAAGATGGGGTGGCTGCCAGTCCCCTGCTGCCGGAAGGGTTTCTGGGCCAGGAATGTGGGATTCAAAGAATTGCCGTGTTGTACTTCTCCCTCTAATATGAAAGGAAGATCCATGTGTCACAGGTTATTATAATTAAGAAAACGTTAAAATAACCAGTTACTCCTCCTGGAATTAGACTTGCTGCTTTTAAAATTTCATTAAATGAGAATCTAAGTCACAGAGAATATATACGTCATCACAACTGCATAGTTCAAAGAGCTCTGTCAAAAATGGGATGCCCAAAAATATGACCTACCTTTCCTTCCGTTTCAGATTTCCAGGGAGTTATTAAAAATTAAAGGTGCCTTTAAGGAGCTTCCCAGAAAACTCTTTAAATGTAGGACATAGTGTACCAGCAGGTTACATTCTGAAACAACTTTTATGCAATATATCGTGCTACAAAGCAATTTTGTTCAAAGTATTTAAAGTATTTCAATTAAGAAAAATAATGATCAAGGACAAACAACATTTTAGTAGGAAGAGATTAAATTATTTCTATGGTTACTGTGCTGGACCAGCAGCTAGAACTAAAGTTTTAAGATCCATGTTACTTTTGTTAAAAATTTGATGCTAATGACGCATTTTTCATATGCCCCAAAAATCCTTTTTAAGGACAGGATATAGAAGAGAGCTCAAGCTAAGAAGTAATCTTATCTGTTTGAAATTATTTGCGCATTTCTCTGCTTTGACACCAAATCTGGTGATGGTTTTGACTATTCCATGTTGAGATATTAAAAGGTTTTGGTTCAAATTGCACAGGTTCCTGCAAACACTGACAATAAACTGTTATTTCTTCTTTTAATATATTTTTTTTTTCATTGAAGGTAAGCCCCACACAAAAAAAAAAAAAAAAAAAAAAAGGAGATAAAAACAAGTATATTACTTTACCATCCTACCACACTTTTATGTTTGGAGTCTGAAGGTTTGTTGTGTGTTTGGAGGGAGAATGTTTGTAGGTTTTTTCAAACAATAACTCTCAGACGGCATCACAGTATCCTTCTCTCTATCTTGCAGATGCTTTAGGAGCAAGGTTGCTTTCTGTTATTCGGCAGCTAGGCAGCACAGACAGAAATGATGCCCGGGTAAACCAAATACCCTGCTTTGGGATTGTTTGGTTGGAGTTGCAATAATTACTGGGGAAAGGGGTCTTGAAAGACCTTAAGAAAGCCACTCTCTCTCTTAAAAGTAGATTTTTCAGCTGTAATAAAGTGAAGCAAAATGAGGTGAGCATAAAATACTTGAGTTCCTCCAGTACCCCAGTGATGGCATAAGTGAGGTGCCAGAAGATGCCTGCTGAAAGCTGTAGACTCCCATTTCCTGAAGTTCTCAAGGAGCGGCACTGTAGCAACTGTGGTTGAGTGGAGGAGCACTTGAGTAATGGTTGAGCAGTAGTTACATTAACAAGAAATCATTGTGCTTTTTTTTTTTAGGGTTTGGGAGCAGAAATGGATGCCAGAGCTGTGCTTAGAAATATTGTTTAAAGGTCATATAAAGATAAGGGAAAAGTGCTAGAAAAAGAGTGCTTTAGAAAATAGGTAAAATTTCAAAAGACTATTAAGAAAGTATTTCATTTTAACAGCGTGAGTTTTCCTCATCTCTCCCTGTCTGCAGAACTTTTACCAGGAATTGCCATCTGTGTAATGTTAAAAATAATCAAAGCTCTCATTTTCTTTGTGAAGAAAGGAAATTAGCTGAAACGGAGCGGTTGTTCTTGTTGCTAAACAAGCATGGACAAAAGATGCAAAAAAAGAGCAACTAAGGAGCATTTCTTTTTGGTGCTTAGTCTTGCAGTGTCTGGGCTCAGCCTCATCAGCTCTCTGGTGGTGCTCATCTCCTGGAGGGCTTGGGTTGTGCCAGTGCTCCTGGCTCCATCCTGGCTTGCCTGGTGCTGAGGGCACCGCAAAGATTTCACCTTCCTCAGCAGAAGCAGTTTGGACCTTGCACTGGGGCAGAAAAAATACAGTAAACAAATAGAAAAATGAAAAAGTGAAAAGATGAAGTAATAAAACAAGGAGACCAAGTCTTCTGCTGAGGGCCTAGTCAGCATTTGGTCTTCTTTAAAAGACGTTTAGATGTAGAGCTTAGGGATATGGTTTAGTGGGGACTGTTAGTGTTAGGTCAGAGGTTGGACTCGATGATCTTGAGGTCTCTTCCAACTTAGAAATTCTGTGTGAATTCTGTGGTCAGTGAAGATGTGGTGCAAGGCCAAGGAATTTCATTGTCTTATTTCTGTTAACAGCTTACGAGGGACAATATTTGTTTCTGCTGGGACAGGCATTGAAGCTGGATCTTGTGTTCTGTAGCTGTGAATTCAGACTTGGCACGCTGGGTGCCTGGGTGCTGAGCTCCCATCCACCCTCCCTGCCCACAAGGTCTCGGCGCGCCTCCCCTGCCCCAGCACTGCAGGCAACAGCCACAAATGGCTCGTGTCACACGGCATTTCGGGTTCGAGTTCGCTTAATTACAGCATGGGTTTGTTTGTTTTCACTGAGGTGCTGGAGACGTCTCTTTTTCTTTTTCTCCCCCACAATTAAAATTTAAAAATGTTTATTTGTAATTACCGCGACTGATTTGTAGCGTAATTGCACCAGGCGCCTCTGGATTACCACAGTCTGGCCAGCTGTTTCGGGAGGCGTGCTGGTGCCCTTGCTCTCTGAGCAGAGCGGTTTGCTGCATTAGAACTTAATAATAATTTGATATTTAGTAAAATATCAGCCTGGAGAGGGACCAGGCTGATAGAGAGGAGGCAAGGAAAGTTCTGGTGAGACATCTGCAGCGTTGCAGTGGAAATCTCATCCTGTGGGATGGCAAAGAACCTGGTTCATTCTGAATTGTTGGGCTTGCTTGTACATGTATTTTGGCAGTTTGTTTAGTGTGGGTACTCAGACTTGTTAGGGAAATTCAGCTAACATTACTTCTCGTGTCCAGGATGGAAAATTAGTTGGATAGTTTAGGTTTTTTTTTTTTTTTTTTAAATTTACTATTCTCATAAAAAGCATTAACAAAATAGAAATAATAGCAAAAAAGGGGGGATTATAGCATGATCTTTTGAAATTTTAGATAAGGCATATAAAGTGATTATTTTTGCACTAGCCACACTTTCCAGACTGTACTTTCCTCTTTACGCTGGGTTTGAATGGAAAACAAGACATAGTGTCATCATCTCCGTGCAATTCTATTACTAAATTGTCAGAACATAGTCATATTTCTGGCAGCAGTGATTCAACTCCATTTCCACCTCCACATGGATCAGCAGTGACCTTGACATTCTTGGTCAGTGCTCATGTAGAGATTGCTTGGCAGGCGCAGGTGCCAAGCTGTGGAATATAATTTCCTGACAATGTATGGTATCTGGGTGTGTAATTGGCTTCTGGGCTGTCCCCGCACAGCTATAGGGTCCTTCCCCCTGCCTCTCAGCTAGTAGTTTTTAATGACCAGGAAACCATGAACCATCTGCTTGTACAGTACTCTGGAACCACACAACTGTTGCTGGTTTTATTGGTTTTATAAAATTACGTGCTCCTCTCAGAAATATTTTAAGTGAGATCCATTATCTAATTTTTTGAAATGGACTATCAGGCAAATAGGATTTTTTTTTTTTTTAATTAGTGGCAAAGGTGGAATCATTAACATGCAAGAGAACACTAAAAGGCAAAATTGCATAAGCTGAGTCTGAAAGTAAAAACCTCTAGCCACAACAAGCCTTTCAAGCTAAATCATGTCCCTGGAGATGAAATGATGCAGCAAAGTAATGGACTTTAAAGATCTCCTCCCCTCTCCTTTGCTCTTGCTGCTTTGTCCATTACTGCCTGGGCAGCTGCCCATTTGGCCATTAATGCCTTTCCTGTGTAGGTGTGTAGGAAAGCATTATGTGCAGGTAAAGGTCTGGCTCTCTTTCCTAAGTATGCTATCCAGCACAGCTGGGCCGGCACAGAGAGGAAAATGGGAGGCACCAGAAGGTGTCGTGGCGCAGGCGGAGCGGCTCATCGAGGACGGAGAGCCGCTGGGCAGCGCAGCTACAGCCCTCTGCCTCGGAGCGCCTTAAAACCCACAATTTTGTCATCACAGATCATGCTTCCAAGAGAAGCAGGTAAGTGGTTATTATTTCCGAGAAGGAAAGGCGCAAGAGACAAAAAATAGCCTTACACAAAATCAGGCTGCTGCTCTAGGCAGTATCTGCTGAGATGGCTGCTGGGACCAGGGAGATACTGGTGTAAAGCCTGATGCCACCGACAGCATGGCCTCCTCTGGAGCAAATTTGCTTTCCAAACAAAAATCCCTCCTGATTAAAGGATAATTCAGGATGTACCTGCTGGAAGTGGGACCCCCATGCACCTCTGCTGATGTGAAGGAGAGAAGTGGCACCTCTTCTGGGCTGGTGTCCAGCACCCTGCCCAGGAGGATGGCCTCGGGACAGAGGGATGGAGCTGAGCACAGGGGACAGGAAGGCAGGTCCAGACCCACTGGCTCAACATTCATCTCTATCTACTCAAATCCAGTCTGCTTCTATTGTTCCTTTTCTTCTTCCCTGCCTTGGCCTAATTGCATTATCCTCTGACTCTCAAATGCTTAGCCCAGCCTTTGTCCCCACACCAGTTTAAGAACTAGAGGGGAGGAAGGGAAAAAACAGAAACCACCACCACCAAACAAAAACAAACAAAAGCAAACAACTAAGAGAACGTGGATCTGTAAGGAAATTGCATATTTTCACTGTAAAAGGAGATGATTAGTGGAACATACTTGGCAGGAGTATATTCATAGAGTTGAAAAAGAGCGAACAGGGAAGGGAAAAGCACAAGAGCCTTTGAGGACGCTAAATAATTCAGGGTAGTAGTAGCATTGCTGCACCCATCTCAGGAAAGTTTTTTAATACAATTAGAAAAGGTTCAGGTTAACGCAGTCCACACACTCAGGCTTTTAAAGGCGGTTTTGTCTCTTCAACTACTTGTGCATAAACTTCTGGCTTTGTGCTTCCCTTGCATGTCTGCTAGTGATGGAGAGAAATTAGGATTTCGTGTGAGACATCCATTTTTTACTGATCCAGTTTAGTGATATCAGAAATGCATGAGTTAGAGAAGCGGATAAAACTTGATGTTAAATGAAATATAAGGCTCTCAGTGCATGAACATCTCCTTTGCTAATACTTTATTAATTATATAGAATTTTCAAAAATCTCCTTAAATTCATGTTTAAGTTAGTACATGTGACAAGTTGAGGACAGATAACGTTATATTGACATGGGCTCTTCACAGAGCTAGTTAGCGGTGCGATAATAACAAATGTTCCAGGCTTTGCTTTTTTTTCCTGCTCAAGCAGAATGTACTGCTCTTCAGTGTCTTTTACTTCCAAGTGTGAATAGTTCATCTCCCTCAAGTCAGCAAAACACTGATCATAATTGCAGTTTTGGACTTCAGGTAATGAGAGAGGTTTAACACCCTGAAAGATCTTTTCTTCATTAAAGTGATGTTTTCAACTACTATGGTGGGTTTTTGATAATAAATCAAGGCTCAGTGCTCATTTTAAATGGAATCTATAAAACAACAAAATGAAACAAATCCAGCCAGCTTATTGATCAGAGCTGGGTTGTCTTCTGTCTTGTTTTTGCCGTTATGTTCTCGTGTTCTCTTGTAAAATACATGCTGCTTTGTCTGAGTAACATACATCATTAAATTAAAAAGAAAGTTACTTTCTAAAAAGCACTAATGAAAAACATCCCTATCTACTGTTTGCTGCCAGTGACAGACTTTAAAGGGTGAAATATTGGTGAGTACTGGTGAATATATACGTTAATTTAGCAGCAAATTAAAGCTGGCACACTTAAACATCTGCTTCTTTGTTAATTCCATACGTTTTGGACAGTTAGTGACTTGTTTCCTTAATCAAGAACTGCAGTGCTTATATGACCAAAATCTCTGTTCCAGATTTGCTCGTGTTCTTCCTTGTTAGTAGCAACATATGGAGATGCACACCAGTCATGAGGGCTGAAATTAGTACCTAATGTGGAAGCGGGATTGCTATTGTTTGATGGCTTTCTTGTTCTTGTGGAACTAATTCCTAATCTTTCATGATCATTTAATATGGTAAATCCTGCATTAGTGCTGACTTCATTTCTAGGACAATCTGTAAGAGAAAATAAACTCTGGCTCTGACCACTGAAGTTTGGTTATGTGAACAGTCAACGAATTCCTATTAAATTACAGTGCTGTTGATTGTATTTTTTTTTTTTTTTCCCTATGGTGCATTGTGCACATGGAAATGCTTTGCCTGTGAATCCCTTTAACTCCCAGGGGCAGCAGAGGCTTTCTGTGTCTCAGGGATGCTCTGGAACTGCATCAGCTCTTCTGGAGGAATGGGTTCCCTGGAGCAGACTGCTGCCAAGAACAGCAGTCCTCTGCTGTAGGCTTTGCACTGAAAATGTCTGCCTGCCTCACACCAGTGCATTGAAATGCAGCGCGACAAGGCAGGTACATTGGGTTTTAAGTATGGTTTTAATTTTAGGCTCCAGAAGATCCGTTGTAAAGAGATGCAGCCATATCTATGTGGTTGTGCTCAGTGGTACGCATCTGAGCTGAAGTCATTGCGATGTTCTTTTTCTTCAGAGCTACCAGTTATGCAAAGTGAAGCTTTACCTGAGTAGGGATTAGGGTTTTTCCATGTTTAGCTCAAACCATTTCATGGAAAGCGATCTATTTTGATGGGAGGGGAGGGAAGAACCAAAAGCACAATCAGAAAAGCCTTAAATACAAGCTCCTCATTTTAGTGCTGAGTCTTTCATAAATACTAGAAGTCATTTTGTTTCTGTCAACAGTCTTCTGTTTAAAACCAGCTTCTGTTTAGAATACAATAAGAAGGAGGAATCAGACTCAATAATTTGCTTATGCTTCTAGTAGTTGTTCCTTACTTTATTACTTGCCAAAGTGCCAGAACTGACAAATTATCCAATAACACAAAACCGAAGGCAACATTGCAGTCGTTGTAAAGCTGGATTAGTTTATAAGGTATCATTGTTGTGTTTCATGAAATGAGTAACTAGTGTTCAGCAAACCTGTTGCAGATTCTTTTCCTCCTCCTTTCTTTCTTCTTTTTCTTCCTGCTACTAAAATGAGCATAAAGTTGGATGTTTATTTACTTGTCAAAGGAGAGGAAATTATTCAAAAAGAAAAATTGCATTCTACCTAAGCCATTTCAGAACATGAAAGTAAATGCCTTGGATTTTGAGTTTGCTGGTGTTCCTGAGGTCTTTGGGTGGCTGCATTCCTGGTGTGGGGGAAACAGCTATTTGAGGTTGGAGGTATTACAGTACAGTAATTTCTTTCCAGAGAGTAATACTCAAATTCACTTAGTGAATTACTAAGTACTACATATTGAATTATATCTAGCTTTTGATTTAATATTAAGCTTAGAACTTGCTGAAGGCTTTTGCAGGAAAATATAATGCATCAAGGCTGGCAGTTAGGGCTTTCTTGCATTTTTTGTTTGTTTTTATACTGTCAGCTGTAGATGCAGACTGCTGTCTCGTGTGTAGGTGTGCACGTTTGATGTGCCTTGCTGTGTTCCCAGAGGTGTGCGAACATGACAGCGCTCCTCAGGTCTGCGGAGATCAGTGCCCCCAGAGCAAAGCCAGCAAGGAGCTCCAGGAAAGGCAGCAGATTTGTCTAGGTGTGGACTTTTTTTTCCTTTTCTAGTTTTGCTTTTTCTTTTGCTAAGTTTGTTTTTGGGGCAGGTTGAGCAGACTGTGCTCCACTGCACTGTGAGCCTCACTGATATGGGAAGCAAGTGCTATCAAGTCCCTTTAAAAGCTGAAGTATAGCAGTGCATTAGCAGAACTCTACAGCTTCCCAAATAAAGCCAGGCTGAGTGTGGTGGTTTGTACTGGGTGCAGAGCAAACCTGCTCCTCCTGAGTTGCTTTGCAAAGACATTCCTCCTCGCCTCCCCCTCTCTGGATGCAGATAACTGGTACTGCGTCCAGCTCCACAGAAAATAGCCATGTTCTGACCCAATGCTATGCAATTTAACAATTAGGAGATATTTTATGGCACAGTTCTCAGTAGAGAAGAGCAAGTGCAGGTCACATGGAAGGCATGATGAAAGCTGTGTTTAAATCCATTTGATCTGATCCCTATCCCACAGCCCGTTCCTCTCGTGTCACAGCCCACAACCAGGACGTTCTCCTTTATGGCATGTTCCAGTGGACACGAAGGCCACAACTCCCATCTATCGGCTGGCACGGGAGGAGGTAACCTGAGCACACCTCCTTCCGTGTAATTACAGGTTGCTGCAGCCTCTGGCTGCTCCTCTGGAGAAGGAGATAATTGAAGTCACAACGCCGTGTGCCACTAATGGATCATCCAGGTCTTTAACTGATCCTCTCTGGATTTTTAGTTTTTTTCAAGTGTAACTTGTATTTTGCCCTGCCATTAACATGTCAGGTCACCCGAGAGTGCTTTTATGAGTGTGCCTACATAACAGGATGCCCAAATTAATTCTGGGTGTACTTGCTTCCGTAGGAGGGGTGTAGCAGGAGCACCGATGAATCAGCCTGCGATGCTTGGCGTGTCCTGGTGTGCACCAAGGCAGCTCCACCAGCGTGCACCTCGTGCTGGAACCACACAGGGCTGAGCATAGTGAGTGCTGCCAGGGCTGGGGGAGAGGTTCCCTCTCCCAGTTCCTGGGAAGTGCTGGAAAATGCAAACAGTGCCGGAATGGAAAGAACCTTCAAGTTGTTCTATTCAATCATTTATATTTAGCACCTTGTAAGATGAGTGGGAAAGCAGCAAAAACCTAATTAGGTGCGGTTTATGCTAAAAGAAGAGCTACCCCGTAGGAGTGGAGTTATTAATAGAGTTCATTAGGAACAGTTTTGAGACTGGCACTTAACTTGGCAATGTGCTATTGAAATTTACCAGTGACACAAAACCTAGGGAGGGAGGCATTGCTGGTGCAGAGGAGGTTTGGTGTATAGGAAGAAATAGTTGACTGGGAGGACTGCAGTAATGAAAATAAGATGAATAATAATAAAAAAAAAAAATAAAAATACGCAAGAATATGCACTTTGGTACTTAGAAGTGAAAAATTCCTGCCATAACTGGAAAATTACAGTTGTAGATGATGGAGGCAGAGAACAATTTGAATATTGGAGTTGATCATTGCATATAAACCAGAACACTGGTGCAGCTACGCCAGCCAGTGCATGTAGGATGCTGTTTACTATTCTGATCACAACGGCTTGAAATGGATGCTAATCGGAACAGGTGAGGACAAAGGCTTCCCATTCCCTCCCCCGTCAGCATCCCTGCCTGTCCTTCAGCGGGTTCGCAGAAGGACTCAGTGCAAGCAGCCCGGCAGTTCAAAGCCAAAGAAGACATCAGCCTGCTTTCTGCAGAGGCATCGGGATGAAGTACCAGCAGGTGACCACAGCAACGTGCAGTCACGTCAGCAGACGTTTCTCCTGAATGAAGGACTGCCAATTAAAAATCCACCCAAAGGAGTGGCAACCTCATTCTGCAGGACCAGAGCATGCAACAAACCCCACTCATTTTTGGGTGAGGTTGGACTCAATAAAGAAAATCATACCATGAAGGAGAATACACCTGGATGGAGTGATGGGCTGTCTGTTAGCGCATGGTAAGACCCAAACACTCAGACACCGCCTGTTTTTAAAGCACAAAGCAGACTCTTGTTCCTCTGGTATCTGTGAGTGGCAGGTTCCCAGAAGCTGGTACCTGACCCACTTCGCTTTTCTTGCCTGCAGAGGATTTCTGTGGGCCAGCTAAACCTTTTTGCTGGTGACCTGCAAAGTGAGGAAACATCTCAACTTCACAAGAAAAAGGTAGACGATCCTTTGCAGGCATTTTAAAACTATCCATTTTTCAAAGATCTGAACCCTGCGTGTTGGAGGTGGCTGGGAGGCCTGGAAAAGGGAACATATGTGTCCAGAAAGGGTTTCTTTACCTTGTGAAGAGCTTGTAGGGTTGTACCCTACCCAGGGAATGGAAACAAACTTTGACTGTTGCCCCCCCCAGTTTTGTCCTGCACGCAGTCTCTTGCATGGGCAGCAGCTTACCTGCTTCTTGGAGCAATGGGGCTCAGTGAGGTCCTGCAGCAGCCTGGGCTCAGGTCGCTCACTGGTGAGGTAAATGGCCCAGGGATTTGTTCCTGATGCTTTGGTAAGCTGGCAGCTGCCACATGCACTCTCGTGAAGCTGGAGACAGACCTCTGCACTGTCAGAGCTGACGCTGCTGGCCAAGGCAGGTGTTTGTTTTTTTGGGGAGGCTCTCGTGGCACTTGTGCCATTGCTGGGGCTGTGTCCTAACCTCGGTTGGTGCCATCTGTGGACAGGGCTCTGCAGCTCCCATTGCCCGATCAAGTCCGTATTTTCTGCTCTTGGCTGGAGTGCTTTTCTTTGTTGCTGTGCTTTATTACCAGCCCTTGCCCCTCCAGGCATTTCTCCACGATGTATTTTTCATGACTCTTGCAGCCAAATGACGTTTTTCTCTTAGGCCTGCATCTCCTTGCTCCACCCAAGGCTCTGCCCTGGCCAGGACATGCACTGTGCTCTCAAACCCCTCTACTTCTGCACAGGTTGTGCCTGGCTGTCCCAGGCTGGGCATCACCACGCTGTTCTTCCTTCCAGCTCGTCTTTCTGCCCAACCATAGAAATAACGAACTATTCCCACAGCATCTGACATTCCTGCTAGACCATCAGCTCGCTCTGGTTAGTTAAAATACATTTGTCTTTCCATTAGCTTAAGCTTACAGGAAGAAAAATCTTTCTGTGAAGCTGGGAGGATTCCAGCAGCTAACTCCTGCAGGCTCCCGAGACCCATGTGCTTTCTCCTCTTTGCTTTCAGGTCTGAAAATGACAGGAAGGTCAGTGTGACCATGGCTCAAAGATTGGGACCACAAATTTGACGAATGTTGCAGCCTCACATGATTTTACTTCCTTGAATAATTTTTTATTTTCAACAATACCACTGCTTGAGGAGGAGGTTGACCCGTGGAGCCCTTCTAAAAGACACTCTGATAACTCATGCTTTTTCACTGCGGCAGTGCTATTTGTTTGTGTGCTTGACATTTGTCCTATAGCTTTGTGCCACCTACTACAGCTCCTTCTGATTGAATCACTGCTTCCGTTATTATTTCTCCGTTCCTTGACTTTTTTCCAGTGAACTGAAAATATTCTCATTCTTGTTCGCTATTGATCAGATAATCCATGGGTCTGAGCTGGTCTGACACAGCCCAGGCTGCAGTTTGAAGTATTAGGAGATGAATACATACATGGAGTGGTTTACACTTTTTTACCCACACTTTTGAAACGTTTCAATATCTGCAGTACGTTTTCAGTGCATTACAATTCACACGAATTACATTTCAGTGCATGTAGCGTGCCTTTCCAGGAGGGTTTTCCAAGGAAATGCACTTGGTGCGTTCTTTTGAAAATCATCAGCTCTGCTGTTCCCCTCCAACAGAAACCTCTGTTGTAGATTAAATAGTCGTTTTGCAACCAGTGTCTGAACATTTTCAACAATTTTTAAACATTTTTACTTTTTAAATGCTTCTCAAGAGGGGAAGCAATTGTTTTTCAGGCTCAGTGAAGATAAGTGTGTGCTTTCCCAAGGAGGATTTCCTTGAAGTCTCGCCTTGCTTGGCTGCGTTCGTACAGAAACGTTGGACAACCTCAGGTGAGGAGCAGTGCCCAGGAGTGGTTCACCTCCCGGGATGATCGCTGTTATGGTATTTTCCAATTTAGTATTTAATTCCTGAGTACTGCAGCCCCCCACGTGAGTGAGCACAGGGTTTTTCTTGTACACTTGGGTGTCCTGGGGCGGGAGAAGGGAAGTTGGGTGCATTTGCATGAAAATCCAACAAAGCTGGGAAGCGTTTGCTCCTGTCAAGCTAAGCTGGCCACCTTCCCCACCCAGCAGAGTCCTGCAGGAGCTGCTCTGAGGACTTGTGAAGCATCCGTGCCCTTTCTGGTAGGGGGAGCAGCTGCAGTGGCGTGACCTTTGGGTTTGGGCCATGGATTAATTCAGGTGGCCATGCAAACCGAGCCCAGGTTCTGCTGGAGGGATCACAAAGAGCAGGGTCAGTTCACAACTTCTCACAGCTTTCCATGCATCTTCAGGCAGGACAAAAATATTTCCTTTTACATACACCATTATTACCACCCAGATGACTACAAAGATACAGAATTATAAAACTAATTGCTTCTGCAATTTAGCTTCATTTTACTGCGTGATTTATAGACCTGTGACAAGAAGACCCTTTCCTAATGGAGGCTTTTCCAAATGAATTTTCATCCGTTTCATAGGTCATACTCCTCACTTCAGTTCTTTTGTCTGCCATTTGCTATGGCTGTTAAACAGCTCTAAAATTAAAGTGTGATTATTCAGAAATCACTTCGTAAAACATTATATGCCATTTTCCACCAGTTTTTCCTATATGTCTTGCACTAGGCAAGAGAAACTGCTGAGTTTGAGCTAGCAATGCAAAGTTCATTATGGATAACTGTCGATTAGATAGGAAAGCGAATTATAGAAAAGAGATCAGTGGCATCTAATTGTCTCTCTCGTGGACGTGATGCTTTATAGATGGAGGAAACAGCTTGCAGTATCATTGGTGGCACCGAGATTAGTTATAGATCTCTTGCTAATGCAGACTGACAAATTGCAGAATATTTAACAACTATTTAAAAAGCACGTTTTCTTTGTTCAGCTTTGGGAAGACAAATGAATTAATAGTAAATTTTATTTTAAAAAGAAAAATGTATCGGTGGTAATGTGGCGTGGGTGCTTTGCTGAGGAGGAAGGTGAGGGGTTCGAATTCTAAATCAGGTATCTAATGTTTCCTTCCTTAAGTTGATCTTGTGATGTTATTGGTCTGATGATGGGTACCATATTCCTATCCCAGGTAAAGCACAGAGGCAGATGCCATTTCACGCCCCCTGAAACGTATTTCAGCTTGTGGTGAAGTGAGAGGCTTTTAGGGACCTGGTGGTTCTTCCAAAGGTGTGAGAGGGAGAGGAATGATAGAAAATTGTAGCTGCCGGTGTCCTTTTTTTTCCTAGAGTAATCAAATGCTAAATAATATCACTAGCCTTAGCTGTCTCAGCATTACTGTTACTGGGCTTCCTTTGAGCACGATAACTTATGCATAGGATGCTATTACACCAGCTGAGGAGAGTGAAATGATGAGGAAGTAGAGAGCTGGGAGAGAATTTTGTTATTTTGAGTAAGATGGTATCTGATGGGGGGTGGGGAGGACTGGTAATGAAGGAAAAACAAAACCTTCAGGTAGGGAGAAGGAAAGAAACTTTATTTTGTGTGTCTTTGTGTAACAGCACTACCAAACCCAACCCTTCTGCAAGCACTGGTTAGGGATAGTGTGACCTGGAAAAGGGGCCGCGTCCTCCTCCAGCAGCCAGTGCATGAAAATAGAGAAAGAAAAAGGCCATTCAGTAAAAGACTGAAAATGTCAAGGAAATACAGATGTCTCATAACGTATGGGGACTTGAGAGTTAACCTAAAAGACAGAATGTTCTGCTGGAGCCTGTGTGCAAGGTTAAAGCTGTACATATTTCTCTCCCCCAAAGTCTGCTTTTTCCAAGCCTCATTAACCATTTTGCTGAACATTACAATCATTACTCTTCTGCCAGGTTTTACCACATTTTTCAACCTTTTAGGTACAGACCTTAGAATTATTGATCCAATGAATCATACTGACTGAGGTGCTGGCTGCTGCTGAAACACTTGGGCAGGAACCAGGATGTTGGCTACACACCAGGCAAATCTGGCTGAATGTTCCTTGCATGGGGAGTGTTTTTCCACATGCAAGAAGCAGCAGCGCTGAGGTTATCACCTCCTTGCAATTTCTGTGGAAGTGTACATGTATGAGCTTAAAGGCATTTAATGACAATGATGGCCAGTTAAAAATAAATAAATAAGTAAAAATAAAAAGGCAGGGACCTTTCTTCTTCACTACTGAAAATTCCTCATTACTGCAAATAATGAGGTCTGTGTACCATGGAGGCATTCTGTACGCAGCACCTGAGGCTAGTAATATTTTGTCATTTTATTAGCTGACTGGGTTCCTTTGGCTGGCGCTGGGAGGAGCGTGAAGAGGTTTGACAGAGCTCATGGGGTGCAAAACTCCAGGGAGGGAGGGCTTAAATGACTCCTAATAATTTGTCTATGCATCCGTCCATCCATATATATCCATATATCATACATCTATTCTCATATACGTGTCTACAGTGCTACTGTAGATATGCTGGAAGCAGATAGATATTGGTCATGCCTCTTTTCATATGTTTTTGGGACGCCAAAAACTAAGCTATTTGTGTGAACAACTGATTTTGACTGAGCTACAGAAAAATCCTGTCTGAGCTGCCAGAGGGCATGGCATCAGGGGCTTTGGATTTTCGTCTTGTAGTCAGGATTACGGTATTTAAAGAATGGGCCTAGTGTTTATCCACCACACAAATGATTAGTGCAATTTGAAATCTAGAATAAATATGCAGCCAGATGTGGTGCTGCCTCTGCCTCTGTTGCTGGTTATTGAGCCTGGCCATTAAAAATGGAAATAAGGCCTTTTAGAAAAGACACAGTGAAATCACTGACACAATGCGCAGCAGTTGGAGTTATCCTGTTCCTGACACATGTACCCTAATTGCGGAGGTGGTCGTAAACTTTGGTCTGCTTCTCAAGAGATATGACAATACAATAACTATAAACCAAGTAATTACAGCCAAGATATTAAAGATTCCCAAACATCTGCTAAGTCTGGGATGAGGCATAAGAATGAACTGTCTGATCTTGACAAACAGCTCTGATGTGCTCATCTCAAGCTGGATCTGGATGGATTTGGGGAAGAAACGCGGGAGTCGATGTGTAGGCATTTGTCCAGGGGAAGGCCTGAAAATAGAGAGCCTATTTATTAAGCAGAGTGTAAAGAGAAAGCCCGAAGGATCCCCACTGCAGAGCAAGGTGTTACTTTTATTTTCACTGTGCCAGTGCCTGCAGGAGCAGCAGAGATTGCAGCCTCACAGCACCGGTGCTGGGGGGGCAGCAGCTGAGCCCCCCCTGCTCGGGGAGCCCACGCTCCAGCAGAGCGGGCAGGGACGGCACAGATGCTGCCTGCGTTGCTCATATTTCAGGTTGCTGCAGGGAATTTGGAGCAGTTAGGAACGAGATGTTCTGAGTCTCAGACCAGCACTTGAACATCAGGTTTCTTTGTCCTCTATCTCAAGCACTTCACGTTCGGGTTTTCGCTCTACCCCGGCTGCTTCAAGCTGCCAGCGCAATCCTGCGCCTTCCCCAGGCGCCTCGATGAGCAGGACGAGAAGCCTATCCCTGCACAGCCTAAATGGGGTGCATTGCTTTTATTACTTACTGTATGAACTATAGTGATCCTGAATAACAGCAAATAAACTAATTACATCGTAAGCACTTTTTCTTTTGTGTTTACAGAACGGGATGCATAATGCATGAGTTTAACAGCTCCCCGCGCTAAACTGGGATTACAAAACTGCGTATGGGTATCCAGTTTGCCACAAAATGTACATTAGCAATGAACACAAGACAACGTACTTTGGCAGATCTGACTTGCTCTCCGTCAGTTTCAAAAGGAACAAGCTGTAAGGTTTATTTTGTAGAAAAATATTTTGATAGCATATTTAACGGATTTTGCCAATTCACGTCTCTGTTTTCTTTTTAAGAATAAAGAGATTGAAACAGTTAATAGCTTTGAATGAAATTAACTTTTCTTCAGTAAACCAACCAACCAAACAAAGCAGCTATGATGATTCTCTTGCAGCTTTCCAAAACAATTAGGCAGTAATGACTGCTGAAGAGATTTTCATGTCGTTTCAAACACTGGTTGGAACAATTGGAAGCCACAAATTTTTCTCTTTGTGACTTTATTATCTAAAAGGAAATGACTAATTTGGAGTTTGTTATTATTGTTTTATAGTCCATGAAATATAAATATATAAGTAAACACTTCCATGGATTTAAATATATAAAATACATAATGTGGAATAGTTAAAAATTAAATAGTTTTCTTCAGCTGAGGCTGAGCTGGGCTAAATCATAACTAGGATTTAATGTGATGGTTTTCAGTTCTGTATTACAGCCCTCGTGGGTTGTAGCTGCCAGTGAGTTTCACACCAGGAATCATCCTGTTGATGGCACTGGGACCTCGGTCAGTCCTGGTGCTGCTGGGCAGGATGCTCTGCAGGTAACGCTGCTCGTGCTTCTCAGCCATCACCGGTAGCTACATCCTCTCTGAGAGGCACACATATAAAAGAAAAAAAAAAAAGGCCCATAATTCATTTAAAGATGACCCACGTTGAAGAATGTTCTGTATTGCCATGCAGTAGGACCGCTTATCCTGATATTTAACTTATTTTCTAACTCAATTTGAGTGTATGAATGAATCATGACATAGAAATAACATTTGAAAGGAATGGGTTCCTCGACATTGAACAATTGTTGATCAACGTTAATAGGGGAGCAGTGAGGTCAGGACTTGTCCTGTAGCCTTTTTCATCCCAGAAATACGAATTAAATCTTGCTCCTTTGCAGTCAGCCCAGGGCCCATCTTGCTGCAGCCAGCTTGTTGCTCAGGAGCTGTAATCCCTTCCTTTGACTCTCCCCCAGCTGGAGTGCCCCAGGTAACTGCACGCAAGGACACACCAGATGCTCTTTCTGGCATGTCCCCTTACTCTTACCTTTCCTGCACGGTTTAACAGTCCCTCAGCTCTACCCAACAGGAATTGTTCCAGGCTATTTTGGTCCTCATCCAGACCATATGTATTTCCTTCCCTTTCAAGTGTGATAGATGTGTGCTGGAGGTGGATGTCCCTGACGGGCGCATCTTGTCCCCTCCTCTCCAGAAGTGCCTGAAAACCCTCTTCTCCATGCCACGCTGTTGCTCTGTTGGCGACGGCACTTTCTGCCACCTCTGCGCCTGCCTCTCCGAGTCTCTTTGTGTGTTACACTGCCCCTGAGCAAAGGAAAGAAGTCCCAATCATTTCTGCGAGCTGTTACATTAACCTCCCGTGTCCCTTCGGAGCTCTGGCTGTGCTCTGATGGCCGCGGTGCTCTGCCCTCTGGCACTGCCCAGGTGGAGACAAGCTGCGGCTGCTGCTTCTCTCATTTCTTGTCCCGCTCTCCCAGCCTCTGCTGCTGTTTTCCCTCCTGGAGCAGCCTGTCTGTCACACAGGTTATTAGCTTGCCAGCTCTTTCCTCTGCTGTGTTTCCTACAACGCCAAGAAAAATGGGATCCTGAGTCCTAATTTCTAGGCGCTACTACAAACAATAAGGATTATGATCATTGCTACCAGTGTTTCTGATTTATTCCATTATCGTATCTCTTTATAGCATGAGCTTCATTGTATAGTAATGATGGAGATAAATTTTGGCCCCTTATTTTTCATAACCACTCGCTAGCTATATATCATCAATTTTCCTCTCATTTAAATATGTGTTTCTACTTCAGGAAAAGAAAAAAATATCCCAGTTGTCTAGGTAATAAAGCCAGTAAAACAAATTCTGAAGTGTATTTTACAATGGAATTTGATTGTGTTAATTTTTCATGTGTTAAAAAAGAGGATGCTTGCTCTCTCTGGGAAATGTTTGTTTTTATGGTTTGTTTTTTTCTGACATCCATAACTGGTAGTCATGTGGAAGATCTCTTTTTTTTTTTTTTTTTTTTTTTTTTCATGAGGAGATAGAAACATCCCAACGTTTACCTGCCAAGTTCATTGGAAAACCATATACTAAAATTTAGTGAGGCTTAGTGTTGTACAGTTAAAGCTTGAAACAAAAACTTCAGGCAGTGTGAACCTGCATTTTGAATGTACACCTCCCTGTATGTCTGGTGAGATTATGGGGGGGAGGAGGGATTAAAAAAGCCCTTATGAACCTGCACTGCAGAGCCCAGCGCTGTACCAATGCTGCCACGGTGTCTGTGTGGTTTCATTTTGGGTCGTTAATGTCTGTTTTCATGGGTGGCCGAAGCATGGCTTGTGGATTGACTCCACCTCTCACTCACTTTTTGAAGGATGACTCACTGTCCTCACTGCCGAAGGAAATAAATATTTTGTTATGCTGTTTCGGTTTCAAACACCACAGATGGAAGTCTTGGCCCTCACCAGTCATCGCGTTGCAGAAATCCCCGTGTACCTTTGAGAAGTCGGGGTGGGGATGAGCGAAGTGGTCCTCTGGGAAACCCCTGCAGAACATCGTGCTGCTGGCAACTCAGGTGATTCCCTCTTCCCACCTCCCCTTGCCTCTCCTTTTCCAGCCAGGATACACGATTTTACCAACAAATTGTTCCTAATTCTATTTATTTTGTATTTTGTATTTTGTATTTTTAACAAGGAAATTGAGGAAATATTCAGATAAGTTGGAAGTGGTCCTGCTGCACAAGAATGAGAAATTGCCCACGTGGTTCTGTGACATTGTTCTTCAGCTGCAGTTCTTGGGAGATCGCCGCAATTGTTAACATCCAAACAAAAACAGTCTAATGAAAGTGTTTTAATCTGCTGATCAGCTATTCAGAGAGGAAGGGATAGCCGTGCTAGGTGTCTTTGGAGTGTGGAAATTAATGCGGCAGTGGTAAGCAGAATATCTGTAGTTATTTACAATTCTTAGCAAGCTATTGTGTGCGTAATTTAGTTGGAGGTTGATTTAGCTTCAGATTTCATTTCCTGCACCTTGAGCAGCTGGAGGAGCTCCAGGCCTCATCCCTCCGTTGGTCTGGGTGCATCTGAGCCGGGAGCTCAGCATCCCAAATTCCCAGGGCAGTTCAGGCTGGGCAGATCTACTGGAAAGCCATTCAGAGAAGATATTATAGGCCCCTGTTCTGAAATCCTTCCTCATAGTGTAAATTTCTGGTTTAACATGATTTTAAAAAGAGCTTTGTGATGGAAATCCAGCCCTCACAACTTGCAGTCTGCAGAAGACTTTTTTGGTAAGATCTTTAATAGGGTAACCCTGAGTGTTTTTGTTTTTTTTTTGATAGAGCAGGCATCAACAAGGATGAGAACTCCTCTGTGAACTGTGAAGCTGATGGGACATCTGCTGTTCCTCCTTGGCACCACGGGGATTTGATCGGATAACATAAGGCTTGTTGCTGGTGAGCAGCGGTAGCAG
Organism: Anas platyrhynchos; assembly: GCF_047663525.1. NCBI lineage: Eukaryota > Metazoa > Chordata > Aves > Anseriformes > Anatidae > Anas > Anas platyrhynchos. The sequence continues at coordinate 1,515,441 of NC_092599.1, read as the reverse complement.
ATTGTCATCAACAAGCATTTATTAGAGTTTGAAGATTGAAGGAGATTTGTCTCAGGTGTCACAGGTAACAAGACCTCACCAACACCCTATCATGCCCTGTCATTATTGTTTCACACAAAATCATCTTACACCAGAGCCTAAAACCCTCCCAGTCCTCACTGCTACCCGCATGGGTTGCAGGTGGCACCAGGGGCCAGCCCCTGAGGGGAGCGGTGCTGCTTGCTGAAACAAACCCCCAAGAACAAAGGGAAGGCATGGGGAAAGACATGTCTTCATGTCACGCAAGCTGCTTAGGTGGGATACTTGTGTCCTATGTGCGATGTAGTTATTTCCTTTTCACGTCAGAAGTAACGTTGCCTCTCATTTGCAGTAACACAGGAAGAAGGACGAGAAGTGGATATGGTTGGCTACAGATCTTTAAAGAGAGGGTGTGATCCAGCCTTGAGACTGTTTTCAGCTGTAACAAATGGTAACTAACAGTTTATTGATTAAGATAAATTAGCCTAGCCAATATGCTCATAATAAAACTAAGGGAAAAGGGTTCACAGAAAAAGACCAAGTTCATTATATTAGTTGTATTTAAGTTCCACAACATATTTAGAAAGACAAAATGTGTTTCACTGTGTCTTTTTTTTCTGCCTAAATATTTTTACCAAAGAATATACAAACTCTCCCAAATCCCTACATGGCTGTGAATAAATTGGTGATGGAAAGAGTCTCTGGGTAAAGTTGCAGCTCACTCCAGCACATGTGGAGGGTTAGAACAGGCCAAAGCTGTTGAAAACTACAGCATTGAGTAAAAATTTTCTCTGAAAAGAACAGACCAACTAACAGGTCTATTACTGATACACTACGGCTGTGAAATAGTGCTATATCAATTTCGAGTAAATTCACATTATTGTGTGTCAGAGTTTGTAGGTGATGCTGGAGGAACCAAAAATAATTAGTCTTTTGCTGCTGTGGTTTCATACACATGTCAAAGTACAGCACATTGTACAGAACTTTTAATTAAGAAAGCAAACTTTTGCTAAGCACTTCTTATTTGTCTCATTTCTTTGTCACGTTATTCCTTTTTGTATTGCCAAAAAATGCTGGACTGTTGCATCAAATGGCCAGACAATATCGCTTTACCCAGAGGCACATGCCACATGAAGGAAGATATTTTTCTTTTACTGAAATGAATCTTTAAGAAATATATTCTGAGACCAGTGAAAAGAAAGGACACAAAATGCAAGAAATTGTCCATACTGAGAATGTAGATTTTATTCATGCTTCGTCTATATAATACCTGAAGTCCTTGTACTGCTGCTGTTGTTTGTAGTAAATTATGTATCACCTCTTTTCTGACTCTTTTTACTATTATCTCCTCAGTTATCTGTTCTTTCTCCCCTACTCATCATCTTCCTTCCTCTTCATAAAATGTTATAAAAGAGAAAATTACTAAGTTTGAGGAACAGATGAGAGGAAAATTATGTGCTTCCTATCTGTATGATCAGGCATTGCTTGTGATTGTATCTATTGTGGATGAGGCAAATAACTGCGGGGCCTGAGTAATAGCTTCAACTGGGTGAATTATATTTGAGGAATGGAAGTATCATAGAATCACCGAATATCCTGAGTTGGAAGGGACCCACAAGGATCATTGAGTCCAACTCCTGGCTCCACACAGGACTACATAAAAATAAAATGGGGTGTCTGAGAATGAATACTGACTACGTCAGTTGTTTTGAAATTTTTCATGTATTGTGGTCATTTAATGCTCTTGAATATTCTGGGTAAGAAAGAAAAATTCCAGAAGATCCCATTAAATTTCAGGGAGCTGTTTGTTTCTCGACTCTTGGAAAAAATGAAGTTAACTAGAATATTCCTGTGGAATATCGAGAAGCCAGGTTTGGCTCATTTTCTTTAGACCAGGAAACAAAATGGTTCCTGTTTCACCAGTCAGTGTCTGAAACATCTGGCAGTTGGTTATTGTGGCGAGGTGAGGGCTGGCTGGGGTCTCTCCTGGTGGTTCCCATCCTCCTCTCACAACTGAATTCCACTCGTGCAAGAGCTGGTGCCCAAACAGATGTTGCAGTGGTACAACTGGTCAAACACACCAATAATAAATACACGTTTTTGTCTTCTGTGGTCAAGAAGTTGCACACATTTCACTAAAAGGACAAAGAATAGCAGAGTTTACACGTACCTTGTTTTCAACCAGGAATTTGAGAAGAAACGTCCAGAAGTAAAATGCTTTTGTAGCCATTTGTGGATGTTGTACTGATTAACTCCTAAAGCCTGAGAGCATCTGACCCTCTGATTTAGTTTTCATGATTCTTTGCAAGACCACAAGGTGAGGTGGGTCTCAGTCTCTGGGCATGTGCACATATGTTTTGTGTCTAAGATGTGAACAGAAATGCGTAACTCTTTTCTTTTTAGAGAAACAATAAATGTTGTACAAAAGTTCTAATCTGAATCAAGTTTTTAGTGAAGTAATTAAGGAGGCAGCCTCATGGAGTCAGGGAATTCGTATTTGGAGCTTGGTGCCTGTGGTGAGATGCTGCATAGCCATCAGTAAGAGAGACTATCATGCTGTTCCCTGAGTAAAGAACTTGCACAGCATTTCAAATACATTTGCTAAAATGCATATAATGATGATAGAGCTAGGGTGAGTTTCAGTCTGTGTTTTTTTTCCCCCTGGTAAAATAAATGAGGGTTATTTTTTCTGACCGTGCTGGGTGTTAGTGTAGCGTGAAAACTCTATTTATTGAAATATAGGTTGCATAGTGAGTTCTAGGGCTTGAATTTATTCTCAAATAGCAAGAAATGCACCGTGTGGCTTTCTTATAGCATTTAATACTGTAAGGGTTAAGAATGAATAATGTGCTTTTAATGGGACATTAACATGAGATAATGTAACTACATTGATAAGTCTTAGAATATACTTTACATAGGTATTGTACTTGACAGCAATCTCAGCTGTATCTCATTACGAGGGGAATTGAAAACCAGACTTCTGTGTCTTCAGTGGAAATACCCACCATAGTGTGGTATAATAATATCAGTGTTTCTGTATGCATTTGCTCCCTCCAGTCTGTTCCCAGGGCAAAAGGGACTTTGGACCTTGGTATGGCTCAGCCAAAAACCATGGGAGCAGAGGATGTGTCTCTGTTTTCAGTGGCATAGACTCCAAAGCCACCCAGAAACTTTTTACTGGAACACGTTCAACACCTCATGCGTTGGAAGAAGTAACAACACGTGTGTATTAACTATCAGTGCTTCCTTTTAAAACTAAAATAAATGAAATAAAAATAATCCAGTGATGAACCTAAATAAAGTTCAGCTGCTCATGCTCCTCCTGCTGGCCCATTTCTGCACTCAGACCAAGCGCCTGTTAGTGTCATTCAAAGCCTAGATGACATAGCTCTAGGGGAGCAGCATTAATGAAAGCCTCTTTGCAGGGAGTTCACCTCCTCAGTTTTGTTTCCACGATCCCTTTGAAAGGAGCTGGTTAGTTATCTGCAAGTCTGTTTCGGTTAGACTCGCACAGCCTCGAGTTCAGTCATTAAGCCCTGCTGTTCGCTTAGAAAAAACAAATGAGCCAGACCAGCTGAGCAGAGGCAGCGTGCGTGGGGATGGCAGAACCCACTGTGCTGAAGCATCAGCCCCAGCGGGGCCAGCCCTGTCCCTGGGCAGCCGAAGGCACGGTGGGACCTGGCAGGGCTGTGGGGATGTGCAGGGGGCACGAGCTGCCCCTGGGCATCTTCCCCATGCCTCCTCTCTCAAAGTGTTCTGGGGAAGCTTGGGGGGAGCTGTTCCCCCATTGCACTGAGCCATGATCCCAGTAACACAGTTGTACAATGCAAGCTTAGTGCCTCTTACTGAAACTACTTTTGATCAATTCTCCAACAGATATTTTACGAGCAGCAGGTGCTTACCTGCTTTATTTGCATTACTTGTAGGAGGTAGTAAGTACTTTCTTGGGGTTTGGTATTATACACCCGTGGTCTTAGCTTCAGCTACAGACAGCAGGAACATGCACAGACCTTCAGTCTTTTCCTCTGTCCCCAGTGTTTGCACTAGCTGCTGTGCATTTCTGCTTTGTACAACATTTCTGCTTCATAGCCGCAAGACTGCACCATACTTGTCCTCAAGTCTGTGTCTTTACCTGCTTAACTTTAGTACTTGGGGAAATGCAGACTTTATTTCCTTCCTGGGACAAAGAAAAAGATGAAGAAGAGGCTATAAAAAGAAAAGAGTGGAAAAAAAAATGGAAATCTCTTTTTCCTATTGAAATGAAGCATATTTCTTTGCCTAATGGGATTTATCCTTTCAGATAACACGTTTTCTGTTGTAAAGAAACAGCCGTTTTCTTGTAAGCTCCTTAAGGTACAAGTTTTTGAGAGCTGTCAAAATATATTGTGTTGCTCAAGCTTGCTGCAGTCAGGTGGCATGTGGGAGAGCCACCGGCTCCGTGCATCCACATCCATCTCTGCCTCGCGCAGCTCCTGCCCTTGTCCCTAAATCAAAGCAGGAGAGGAATCTGCATGGTGGTTAAAATAATGCCAGAAAACCTTCACAAGAGTCATGCTGCTGGTTGCAGTGCTCCGGGAAGAGAAGGAAGGTGCATCACTTGGTGGAAGGGTTAGGAGCTCAGTTTGCTCTTTGGACTGTTTTAGGCGAGGTGCAACGCTCCCAGACCTCCGGGAAATGTGCCTGGGGTGCGAGGCGGGTGCTGCCAGCAGTGCTTGCTCTGCCCATCCCTGTGGCTCTTAGTGATGCCTTGAGGTGCCCCTGAGCAGGGCTGAAACCCTCAGCAGACCAGCAGTGCCTGAGGATGCACAGCGCATGCCCCAAGCCGGCACCATCGTTTGCTGCGGGCTCTTGTGGTACCCTGAGCAAAGGGAGAGGAGCGTGTCTCCATTAAAGCAGAGTAAATTATTTCGTGTTGCTATTAGCCACAGCACTGTTACATTATACATGACTCCTCGCTGATCAAAGCTGCAGATTCTTTCTCTTGTTAAGGATTAGCCTTTTTGTCAGATGGATGGTGTGTGATAACCTGTGCTTTTCTCACTAAATTGGCGGTCTGTCGCCCTTCCACATAAACTTTCAGTAATTGCCATGAGTACTATAAATACACATGGGAAGTAAGCTTTCATTGCTGCATCGGTCATAGGGAGAGTCAAATATGGGTTTTTGCTTTCTTTTCCTGTTGGCGTGGACATATCTAGCTGCCTGGCCACCCTTGGAAGTGCTAGCTGAGCCTATCTAATTAAGCACAGAATCAGAGTGCTTTGAGTTCGAAGGGAGCTGAAAGATCATTTAGTGTCAGCCCCCCCCAGCCATGGGCAGGGGCACCTTCACTAGAGGAAGGTGTAATTGGACCTGTTAGCTAAATGTGTGAAGTTGCACTGGCCTTGGTTTGTAGTTTGCTGTTCATGTTAATTCTCTGCACGTCCTGTTCTCTTACACAGGGCAGGCAGGGGCCAGGGGGCAAAGTCTTTTTTTTTGTGTAAGATTAAGTACTCCGCATTTGTAAGAGCCAAATTAATGGATGACACAAAATGTATGATTTCAGAAAAGTTTAATTTCTGTACCCCACGTTGTGGCATTTTTTGTTTGAAGTAAGCACAGTTTGAGACCAGAGATCAGGGGAGGACAAGACACTGTACAGCATAAGTGGTACGCCTTCGCTCTGTTCTGATGGGATTTTAAAGCAGACACCCACAAAGTTTGCTGAGCTTTCACATATCTTCAGGCTCGAATTCAACAGCCTTCTGGCTCAATGAAAAAAAAAAAAAACACATATATAGACCTGGCTTCATTACTTGTACCTTGGAAGTGACTTGACAGCCATTTAGAAAAATACTTATCATTCCCCAGTTTCCTGGTCCCTCCCTCCCCTGAGGAGCCCGCAGGAGCAGATCCATCCGTCTGTGTCCCCGGAGGCACGCGGGGCAGCCCGCGCTGCCTGGGCGCTTTGATTCATGGAATCAATAACTCGAAGGCTCTGCCTAAAAGGATGGAAAACGTGGCGTGACCCGGTGGATGAGTAATGATGGTTGTGTGTGGCAGAACAACCAGGCTACGTTTGTGTCAACAAATAAAGCCTCCTGAGCACAGCCAAATTACCAAGATCCTTTCATTCTGTTTCTTAAATCTTTGCTTTAAAGTTGACCTTGTTTTCAGTTCTCTCTGGTAAATGTGGCCTGGTGCTACAGGAACAAATTGGGGAGTACGTTTAAGCTATGATTTATTTAGGTTTTATCTTGCCTCCTTCAAAGAGTTTATGTTAATTGCTTCATTAACTTACTCAAAAGCTTTTCTCATCTTCATTTTGACCAGCCTTCCATGAGATGTCAGTCCAGGGGTACCTTTGTGGTTGTTGTAAGGGCAAGAAAAATATGCAGCAAGAAGTTCTCGTCCTCCTTCCCTTGGCTGCTCCTGCCCCTCTGCTCCTGCTGACTGTCACGGGAGTTCAGGATCAGCCCCCTGGTCTGGCAGTGAAGAGCCCTGGTCTGCATTGAGTCCCTGACAACAAAAAGGATGCACCCTTGGTATAAGGGAAAAGGTAATATTCATCATATGGCAATTTACTGTATATTAGGAAAGAACAAATGTTGCCTTTTATTGTGACAGATTTTTGTTTTATCCACCAAATTCATCGCTGGAGCAAGCTGGCACTTGCTTCTCTTGAGTCATACAGAGGGTTTTTTTGGCACCTAATACATTAACATGTGTGTATTCTTTGTGGCTACAACTTGAACAAATGTTTTGAAATGATGACAGAGAAAATTACTTTTCTTGCCTACATTAACAAGTAGGTGTCGTGTATTTTAATTACTGTGACCAAGCTGCAATTACAGCTGATAAACATATGGAGATTAAGCTGCAAAAAGAGAGGTGCATTTACATTTTCTTAAGGAAGTGCCACAAAGATGAATAGAAAAGGGGAGGGGGTGGAGGGTGGTCAAAATAACGCCAAACCTATTTATATTAATAACTGAAATTCTTTGCATTTACTTCTGTTATTTGTATTTACTTATAGCACACTCCATGACCTCAAAGATCTCCAAGTGGTTCATTTTGATCTAGAAAGCCCTACTACGTCAATATGTGCTCATTTTGTGATAAACAACTAAACAACCGTGTCCTTAGAGCAGCACAAGCACCACGGTGTTGTGGAGTACAGGCACAGCTCTGTGTATAAAATAAGCCTGCAAAAATGGGAACCACAGCTTGACTTAAATGTGCATTTGTGGCCCTGTCATCTGCAGCAGCCTCATATCAATGCACAGTGAGGCCAGAACAGCAGATTAGCTATCTGGTGACAAGCATGATACTATAATTGAAATGAAACATGAGGAAACATGAGTTGTTGGTTTTTTTTCTTTTTTTTTTTTTTTTTTCTTTTTAAAACCAGTGCCCATTCTGAGATCTCTGGGAGTTCCCAGAAGACCTTAGGAGGTTGATCAGGACTCTGTGATGCCATTGTTTTTCCCAAGATATATAAGTGTCATCTTATTATTTGCAGGCTCCTCAGAAGGTTTTCCTGACGTGATGGAACAATTGCCATGCTTCGTTGCTGCAAAGTGCCCTGCCTTCACGTACTGACCTCAAGCAAGAGCGAGACATGGTGACGTATCTCCTCACACTACGGTTCCCAGAAATAGTAGTTGGTATTAAAACATTCCTAAAATACCACTTTTTTTTCGGAAGAATAGACTGACCAAAGGAAAGTCCCTTGCAGCCAAGCATTTTCCTAGTGGCTCTTGAAATACTTACATATTGAGGAAACTTCACTGTCCTTTGAAACCTGTCAAGAATTGTGCTCCTGCACCTTTATTGCATCATTGCAAGGGTTTGTTTTAGTGTGGAGACAGATGACGAGCAGCGTGCTGCAACTGAGAAAAGAGGGCTTCTGTGACAAACCGAGGAGACAGGTTGGATACACATCACTCCTGTAAATGATAGGCTAACATATTGATCCAGGGGGAGATGGAATCTGCCATATGCTTGGTGCTAAAGTTTCTTGCCTGAAAGAACAGAGCTGGCCCCAGCCCAAAACTCTGTGATTAAGCTTGCCGAGAATTTCCTCAGAGATGAAGGCTCCTTTGGCAGCTCCTTTCAGGTCGAAGCAGGAGAGGACAGACGTAGTAGTGGGCACCAGTTGCCATCATCTCCAGCAATCTCAGTGGTTTTACGGCGTGTGATAAAAGCAGAGGACCTAAGCACCTGAAATAAAATCTGTGATCCCTCTGAGGTATTTCTCGTGCTGTGGTGAATATCTCCTGGTGGAGGTTTGTCCTAGTTTTCTGTGATAATGTAACGTTACTATAGGAGAATGTCAAAGCGGTGTCTGTTCAGAGATTCTCTTAGTTCTTACTGTATTCAAATCTATGCCTTTTGTCATGGTGTATCCCGCTTTACATTTCTAATATAAAGACAGCAATATTAGTTTGAGCTCTCATATGGACTTCTGGTGATTTTAAAGACTTTAACTGTGCAGTCTATAGAATAATGGTTGCCATTCATGGCAAGCATCGAAAGGCTTTCAAAATTTTTTCCTGGAATGATCAGATGGAGATTTTTCCTGCTTAATACAGTTTACCTTCTTGAAAGCACTTGAATTAGCTTTGCATCATTCTCTGTTACTTCTCCACAAGCTGGATTTAGTGACCTGGTAGCTGGTCACAACCCAACTGGGTGCCCTGGGCTGTCCATGCCAGCCTGCTCCAGCCTGTGGGCTTCAACAGCTTGAGATAAGTATTGCTGGTATCTAGGTTATTCATGGATACTGGCTTCCATGGAAGATTCTTGTAAGCACTATTTTAACTTGTTATTTGAAGTTATTATGCCTGAATTTTACCCCCTTCAAAATATGTGGAAAAAAAGATCATTTCCTCTGTCAGCCATCTAAATAAACCTGTGTGTCAGATGTGTGTCAACAGACACGTGTGCTTTGAAGCCTGAAGCTGGCTATGACCTGGCTTCCATCTGTACCCCTGGGGCTTCCTCTGGTCTGGGGGAAATGGCTGCAGCTGAGAGTGGTGTTGATATTCCTTCTCTTCTGCATTCTGTGCCCACACTTCAAACAGACAAAACTAAGATGCTATTGAGTTTGGAATTTCTCTAACCTCTAACTTGCTGTTTTTATGAATGGCATTTTATATGGCAATAAAATCAATGGTATACCAATCCTTTTCTTAGTCAGACTCAGCATCAAGGGAAAATTTCACTGCAGATACCAAAGATTTTCTTTCTCAGGAATAAACAGAGAGCCCTCCTCCAGCCATGCCTTTTGGCTGTTAGCACGAATAAAGGTTAATTGCCGCATTTTTATGTTTCTCTTTGTAATTAAGAGTTGAGCCTTCATTGCTTTTCAATGCAGTTACTGGCAATTGAAGTTAATCTTTTTAATCATTGCAGGAAAATGCACATCCTGTAGTGCAAATCCCACTTGTAATGCACGGGGCTACAGTATTTGGAAACATGCCTATACCTAGGAGAAGCTGGAATAGAGTATTTGGAGAATATGGTAGGGAAAGTTATTTTAAGAATAACAGCTTGACTTTTGGTTCATCTGAGAAGTGGCTGAAAGTTATGAGAATGGAAGGCAATTCCCAAGCTGAGGCAGCTCTGGACCAAGTTGTGGTTGTATTGCATAGCAATTACATTGCTACTAAGGCCCGTTCTGTTTGCTGCTGCTTTTCTCTGATTCATGTGTTAGTTTGTTAGTTGCATCAGGTTTTCCTGTTGTAACTTTCCTTAGGCCTTTCCTCATTCATGCACCAACACCGAAAACTCATTTAGGGCTGCATTAATGAAAGAAATTGAAGAAATTGGGCTTTTTTTTTTTCTTTTTTTTTTTTTTTTTTTTTTTTTTCTCCAAGCTACTGCATCTAGCTTCTGCTTGTAGAAGAGCAGGTGGCAGCGGGTCAGGGAAAACCAGCGTGCCTTGTCCAGCAGCAGAGGTCAGGGCTGCAAGAAGCAGCCACTCGAGCTGCAGCAGCCGTGAGCAGGAGGCATCCCATGTTTGGCAGCTCCGTATCGCACAGACAGTTGAACAAATACGTGTAATTGCATCGTTTGTGTATAATGCGTGTGTTGCCTGACATGACTGTCATGAAAAAATACATTGCTGTGTTAATAAATAACTGCTACGTTAATTCATGTGGAAGGACTTGTAGTATACAATTGCAGGACAGAAATGAAAAAGAAGGTCCTTAGAGAGTTTTGCAACAATTTCTATTTCATCTGATTAGAAGAAAAGGCTGTTTTTTCATCTTTTCTCTATTTTTTTTTTTTTTTTTTGTATTTAAATAAATCTTCTGAAATGTTTGCGTGCCTGTAAGAATTCTGAAAAGCTGTTCAGACCTAAATCAAGTGGTGCTGCATGAATCTTCCCAGGCAATAAACTTTTGGTACCTTTGACAAGTTTTATGGTTTGAGATAGGTGCACTGTGTTATGTATCATATTTCACAGTAACACAGCTGAATAGATCATATCAATTTTTATATGCTAATAATTTGTTTTGGTATTTTAATACTAGGAGCTGTAATTCATATCTATTATGTCTCTTAGACTACAGATAATCTGAATACTATTTACAGAAAAGTCACTTTAGGAATACCTCCTTCATTACATTTTTCCATTGTGCAAAGAATGCATGAATTAATAAGTCTAGACATTTAAAAAACTGAATTGAAGCTCATCAGCTGGCAGGTCAGGCTTGTTCCCTGTGATTTTGCCGTTCCCTTGGACATAGGACGTTTCAGTTTGCTGAGAGTTTGGGCTGCTTCTCATTTTCTTTGGTAATTTGTGGGTAAGCAAATAAATCTTGCTATTTGTGCACTCTTTTTGCCTAGAAGAATAATGTAAATGTTTCCTCTCTTAAGTTTGCCTCAAATTCCCAGAGATGTCCCTAGTGCATTAAAAAGTTTTTACCTATTCTAATCTATGACTTGCTATGGGAGCAGTTGAAACTCAATTGTGCTGTTGCAAACTGGATAACGAATGCCGTGATATCGGCAGTGGGAGTGGTAGAAAGGCACTAGCAATAGTGTGCAGTTACACAGCCAACTGAAAGCTATCTGGAGGGCAGCATTACTGAAAACTGGTATTGTTAATGATAAAATGAAAACAAACTCGACAAAAAAAAAAAAAAATGAAAATGCCTAAACAGAGGGTGGATAAATGAGACTAAAAGCCTGATTTTGTTTTTCTGACAAAATAACCTTCAGTGCTAAAACAGAAAGTCTCATTGTTTGATAAACAGTTTATCAGCTACCTGATCTTGAGCAACGCTGAAATCCCACCGCAATATTTACATTCAACCTGACAAATTGAGAGGGCAGTACTCCTGCCCTCTCTGCACACACAAACCTCTCTTTATTACTGGTTATTTCTCCCTCTGTTTATTATAATTAACTCTGAGTTACAAATCTGTTTTGACAGAATGCTCCAGATGCCACATCTGAAAGAAATGGTTGCCAAAGCACTCAAGAGAGGAAATCTCCAGACTTATCCGTAAGACTTTCCTCTTTGCCTTGGAAAATTACCAAGCCGGATAACTTCTCAAAAGTCAGATTTTCAGAACCCCACAAAGCACATGGAGTGCTTCCCTGTCACCTCCCTTTCATGTATGTTTTCGATGTGAGCTGCACTGTTAATGACTTTTTGTAAATCCCGAGTTATGGCTTGGAGAAAGGCGTGCTGCTAGGTGGTGATATGATTTCACTGGGTTTCTTCGTCGCCACCAGGAACCTCACGCAGCCCGTGGGCACGCCAGAGCTCAGCAGTGAAATGTTCAGAAGAGCCCATTTAAACCTTGGCACCGCATCGCTGCATTTGGGGGATTTGTAACCTTTGCCAGCTTATCATAAACACCATGCTTCGGTGGCGCTTGCTGTGGCTGTAACACAGATCGGCACCTTCTGACTTCTGCTGTCTCTGCTGACTTCATTTCAGAGATTTCAGCGGAGCACGGGCACGGTGAAATCACCATTCAGCAGAGCAGGGAGAAGCAACCTCAAACCAGCCCTTCCTCCTGAGATGTGACCTCCCAAGCCACGTAGCAATGAGTTCGGTACTGACCTTCACACAAAGTTTGGTGTCCCCATGCCATCCAATTGCATGTCATTTCTGTTGGTTTTGTGAAGACTAAACAGATGTCTCCCATGGTGAGCTTTTCATATAATTTAATCCATTCATTTTCATATAATTTAATCCATTCAGGATGGGTTGATGTTGCAAAAGGCAGCATTTGGTGGAACCTCGTGGGTCTAGCAGTGCCCCTCGCAGTGTGCTCACCCACTGACCTTTCAATGGGTGACTTGCTGAAGACAAAGTAATGCTTTCTGTGTGGCTAGGAATTTTCTGTTTGGTTTTTAATACCCATTAGCTAAAAGCAAAATGGCCTTCACTTAAAAGTCAAAAGGGAGACTGCAATTGATTTAATACTTACATTAGTTTATATTCAGATGCCTTACTCTGTTTACAATTGTCTGCTCATAGAAACTGTGTAAAAGGAAGCAACTTTTCCCAAATATCATGTTTCTTTTTGAATAACGTGTTCACAGAGCTCTTCGCAGTAGAGAATTTGCAATAGATACAGTCTTTCTTGCAGTACGGTGCTGGCATTGAGCAGCTAACACATGCTTCTTCAGTGTGTGAAATGGGAAGGCAGACTCACTTGACAACACTGCTGGTTTGCACCATTTTATTGCAAATACTGAGACAGCCAACGTGCTCTTCCTTCACCAAGTTGGGTTCTGCGTGTGGGCTGGGCAGTGCTGGTGGCCGTGGGACCGTTCGTCTAAGCATATCTGATCATCGCTGCTTGTACTCTGAAATGAAATATCCCTTGCCTTTTAAACAAATAGCACACCGCCCACTACTACATGACTAGGCAAAGGGGACAGATGTTGTATTACAATGCGAGTCAGAAAGGATTTAAATAATGCAGCAGAGAGGGATCAGGAGCATGGGAATGCACCATAGCTATCAGGATTGTGTATGTTGTACCTGTAAAACTGTGGAAAATGACTTATTTCACACCTTCTTTGGACTATGAAGGAGGGCAAAAGAGTGATAATTGTATTAGGAATTAATCCACTTAGCCCCTGAGTATGTTGAGATGCCTTTTTTTTTTATTATTTTTATTTTTTTTTTAAACAGGAAAGAAAACAAAACAGAAAACTGGAAGAGCAGGAGCCTTTCCCCAGCCTGGGGAGCCGGACCCAAGGGGGGAGGTCCCGTGCCCTGCTCCTGGTGGTTTTTCTGGAGGTTTTGTCTTATTGTTCCTCCTGCCTTGGGGCAGGGGCTCCAGTCCTGCACTTCAGGTAAGCCATGAAACACTGAAAATTGGCTGTTATTTGGTTTGCTGCGCCTCGATAATTGAAACTAATAGAAGCAAATAGCTAATATTTTCTCGTGGGGTGACCTTGGGAGCAGGAGAGCAGCTAGTCATGTCTTCCTCCAGGGAAGGAACTTAGAGGAATTACTGCCAAATAATAATAATAACAGCAGCAGCACAGGCTGTAATTCCCTGCTCACCTACTTCAGTGACACCTGAACACCAGCACAAAGAAAACAAGTCATTTATCACATCTAATTTCTCGGAATCGCTGTGTGGAGCAGAGTGGGGGAGCGGGCAGGTTTCTCTTTCCAGGCATACAGGTCTCTCACCCCAGCCGGTAAGGAGCTAGCACATAATTCTCCCCTTTTGGCAATTCATGCTTGCTTTGGGCCAGATTTGGATTTGGACTGGCATGATTTGCTGTGTGTCCCTGTTTCTTTTTAAGGCACTCTGAGGTGAGAGCTTTTCTGCACCCACCCACTCTTCCTAATGAGGGAATTGCCCCCGTTGCTCTCCACATTGCTGTGCAACCACAAATCACCCACCCTGGCTCTGATTTCAACCTAGTTTTTAAGAGAGTGAGGTTCATGTGATACCTTCGGAAATGCTGAGCCTTTTCAATCTATTTTGGTCTCCAGATTTTACAGTGGAAGAGGAATCTCAGAGATAATTAAGCAGTAAAACACTTAGGGGAAAAAAAAAAAAAGAAAAAAGTTGGTTTAAGGAGAGGGCTGTTCTATAAAGGAGAGCAGGCAGAGGTCAGACATGAAAAGCTGGCTGGCAGCAGTGTCTGACCAGGAAAACAGCAGGTGAAGAAATCTGGGCGTCAGGCAGTATCATGAAATATAGTTCATAAGCAGTTGGGTTTTGTTAATAGTGGGCCTTATGTTATAGCCTCAGTTGTACATGATGGAGGAAGAGCAATGGTCAAAGACTGGGGTTGGAAATATCTTGGCGCATGATAAAAGTGTGAGTGAGAGGTGCTGCCTGGTTTCTGTGTGGTAGAAAGCAATTTATTGATGAAGGAGGTAATTCTGGCCGTAGAAAGAAGTGAACTTGGGGTTCGTAGACTGGGGATGTGCTGGTTTCTTTAAAGGGGAAGGCGATGCAATACTGCCCAAAATGAGAGTGGTGCAGAAGAAGGGATGAGGACACAGCAGTGCCCACCATGACACAAGCTGAAATCTTAAACCAAATGAGAAGCTGCCATGATGCATGTATATCTGAAAAAAAAAAAAAAAAAAAAGGGTCTGCTCGCTGCCCTTTGTGCTTTCTCTCTCCCCCACATACATTCACCTCCTCCTGCACAGAAAACAGGAACATTTCCAGGTGCTGCAGGGGCTGACAAGACCTTCTGAGCGTCTGGAATGGTGGGAGAGAAGGAGCAACCTCACATAGCAGAAATATCAGTAGGGAAGGGAATTAAATGAGAATGAGGAAAAGTAAGAAAGGAGAAAAGAACAGCAAGGGAAAGGAGGCTGGCTCCTTGTTATTTGTCTGCATGATGAAGAGCGTAGAGTAGCAGAGGAGCAAATGAAGATGTTTTGTGGGGTTGGGTCCTGATGCCAGACCTGTATGAGATGGGCTCCAGAGAGCTCCTCTTCATTAAGAAATTAATGTAAAATATAAGAAAGTAAGAAAAACTCCTGCATGAACAAATGACTTATGCAACAGGGTCGTTAGATATGATGCTCATAATGTATTTATTGCAGATATTTAATTATGTTTTTTCTCAGTGTGAATGTATATACACATGCAAGTTATGGATGTTTCTGCATGTAATTATCCCTGAGTATGCTGTACGTCTCTGAAAAGGCTGATAAAAGTCTAAGATGACTCTTGTGAGTTGAGAACGACTTTGAACTAAGTAGCTTAGCCTTTTAACTCAGCATTTCACAAACAAGTGGAAGTTATTAAGAACCTCAGAGGGTTGAGCAATCTGGCTTTGCAGAATCTGATGACAATTCAAGTGTTGGAGGGGAAAGCAGGGCTGGTAGATGCACTTTTTCCTTTGAATCTTTATCTTCCTAGGGCCGGTCCATCAAAGGAAGTGGTGGCCTTGTGGCCCAAGGCGAACAAGTCAATGAGGCTTTACGAAGACCTTTGCATTTCCAAAGCTGCAGCTGAAGCTGTGCTGCGTTCCTGGCTGGCTCCAGATGGAAGCGTGTTAGCTTAAATCACCGAGGCTGGCTTTAAGTAAGTCATTTTATCTTTCTTTATAATGCTTTGAAGGAGGAAATTTTGTTTCTTATGTAACTCCTGAGAGCCGTTATTTGCAGCAGGCAGCAGCGCGGTGCGAGCGCGGCACTGAAGGACGCTGCTCACGGGGTGGCTCGTGCGGGGCCATAAACACGCCAGCTGTCCTCGCAGAGCGGGCTGGGGGACCAGGGGAACCCAGAAAATTAGTCACCCGGCTTTGCACAGGAAGTAAACGAATGGCACGGCCGCCTTGCAAAGATAATTTTACCGTAGCTAAATAAATCCTGGGCGAGGGGGAGGTATCACCGCCGCGTGCTGCGGCCCACACAGGGGATGGCCGCTCTCCTGCAGCAGGACGTGCCCCACGGCCTGGCTCTGAGCCAACAATTCCCTCAGATCTGCTGGTCTGTCGAGGCCTCTCCTCTCAGGATGCTCTGCTTTTGGGTACATTTCCTACCCGAGAGGTTTGGACGAGTCGTGCATAGCGGCCTGCCACTGTGCGGGCTTCTCCTGAAGCCCTGCCAGGGATGCAGCAGAGGCAGCTCCTCAGCAGCCGTGGCCACATTCAGTCCCTGGCCCCCCTTGCTCATCTGGCAAGGGGCACACCCCGACCCTGCAGTTCTTCATCCTGGCATCCTGCTTTTGTCCTCGTCCCAAGCCGAGCAGAGGGAACAAACTCTCCTCGCAGTGTCTGCGCAAGGCAGCGAGGCGCAGAGCAGCGCGCTGTTTGTCACCTCCGTTCTGCTTCTCCCTGAAGAAACATAAGCTTCTCACCTTCACCAAGTCCTGTCTGTTAAAATCTAAAGGTGGATGATCACATGAATGAGTTCAGGTCCTACAACTATAAAATAAATGTCTGCTGCTATAGAGAAGGCAGTTGGTGACCTTTCCCACCCAGCTTCCCTGGTGATTCACAGATTTTATTTTTTGCTAAGTACAAAAGCATTTTCCCTGGCAAATGCTCCTTTACTGAAGGTGAAAATGAATAAAATAAGCCCACAAAACACTGAGGGGAGGGTTAGGTCTTTTCACAGTTACCACTATTTATAACATAAAGCAGCTGAAGTGTGGTGAGCGCTGTGGAGAAACGCACACATTTCCCCATGCCAGGCTGAGCTCAGTGTTCCCAAGTTAATTCCCCCACGCTAACAATTGTGTGGTGTCCTGTATTTTCAGCAGGGAAATTTTCCATAGCCTTGTATACCAATGTGATCCCTTTAAATGATAGGTCTACTTTGAGGGCATTTGAATCTATTAAAAAAGTCATCAGGAATTGATATACTGCATTTTTCATTTGAAAATCTGCAATCAGGTAGGAATGTCTGAATATTCATATGCAAGTAATATCTTTTCAGCATTCATTAATCTGAGTCAGTAATGAACTGCAGGTAAAATTGAGTGATAATTTGTAACAAGTAATTTATTTGATTATTTTTCCCATCTTCCGTTTTATTAAATATCTATGAACTGTTTAATTGACCTTCCTGAATTTTTCATTTAGTATTCACAGATTTTTTTTGGTAAGTGTCTTGCCAGGAGGTTGGGCAGCCCAGTCCTTGCTCCTTGGCAGGCTTTCCTAATATCTACCCCAAATCTTCATCACTTACTTCATGGCTGATAGGGCAAAACCCTGAAGAACAGATCATTCCTTTCAGTTTTACTGTTATTTTTTGTATATTTTAAGTCTGTAAGTTCTCTCCTCAATCCAGCTTTGTTCAGTCCTTCATCTTGGAGATGTTTTCTAGACTTTTAACCTCCCTTCTGGTGCCCTTTTGATTCTCTTCATTCCATCCACAACTTTACTAACATATAGCATGTAAAACAAGGTATTTATTCCAATGTCTTATCAGGAGTGAATGTACTGGAAGGATTATTTCCCCTATTTTGATAGCTACACTTTGATTTACCAGTTAACCCATCCCAGAATGACAATCTTTTTCAGAGCAGCTATGCCGAGCCTGCTCTGCAGCCTGTGCAGTTCCCCAGCCTGGAATTGTGCAATTGGTTATTTCTACGTAAGTACAGTATTCTGCATGGTCTTTGCTAAATAAGATTAATTTTTTTTTTTAAGATTTCTTCAGTTTGTCGAGACCTGATTGAATTTTACTTCTGTCCTCATGCATGTTTGCAGTCCCTCCCTGCACAGTGTTATCAGCAAATCTCGCATGTGTTCTTTCTTCTGTCATCCAAGTCATTAATGAAAAAACTAATAATGCTGAGCTCAAGGCAGGTCTCTCTGAACCTTGTGCTTGATTCACCCTTTAATTTCAAGTAGAGCTGGTTTCTGGAAATGAATGGTCTTCTAGCAAGCTTCGCAGCCTGTTCAGGCTTCACCTAGAGCCATGCTAACAGCAAAGGCTTAAGGCAGGTTCTGCCTCCTTCACATCCCACAGACCTCTAGTATCTTGTTGCTTTGTGGAATGATGGAGCATTTTGCTGGATGGCTGCTGACCGAACAGGCACGTAAAGCAATGCCAGCCCCTCATTCTAAAAGGCAAGGTTGCCTCTTGCTGTCTTTCCCTCTTCAGACTTCCCCAAGAATAGTTAAGATTCTGATACAGCTTCAGACAGTTCCTTAACTATGCAAAGATAAAGCTCATCAGCATAACCAATTTGAAAACATCTAAATTAGCCAGGCACTCTTGCTGTTCCCTTTTTATGAGATTACAATCTTCCCTCTTTGTTACAGTATTATTGTGCCGACCATCTGCTCTCAGATGGCCTTCTTCATGAAGATTGAAGCAAAGAAAGCTCATTAAACACTCAGCTTACTTGGTTAATGGCTTTCCCACTCCTTTTTTTGGACCTCCTTTATTGCTAGTGTAGTTACAGGATAATATCTGGTTAATTGCCCCATGCTTCTTACCCTGACCTCTCTGTTTTCGTCACTGTTCTCACTGCTCTGGCTGATGAAATGCTTGCTGAATTTTTAAATGCTAAAGCTCAGGCTACGCACTGAAATGCCTACAAGTTAAGTCAATGAAGAAAATGTAATCAGTTTTCATTTCCTAGTGATGGTTGTTGGTCAGGCTGCTTGCACAGGGCTGAAGGCAGCAGCAGCCCCTCTGCAGAGCCCACAGTGCACTAGGACTGGTGGGCAGGAGCACACAAGTGGCCTTAAGGGAAATTGTTGCGATTACTGGTTTTGCAATCTAATAATATGCAATTTGTTCAAATTGCATTAACTTTTTTTTTTTTTTTAAAGTTCTCCTCTCCTGACTTGTGCTATTCTTAGTACGTTGTTGAGATTATTTCTTAGGTCTTTAGAGTTCTCTGTGGATTTCCCGTTATTGGTCCCAAGCCTACAAGTAATTGCTCTCCGTCCTTGAGCCTCTTCAAACAGCTCCTGCAGCAAGATTCACCTTTATAAGTATGTGACCTCAAAGGCACATGAAAAATCCTTTTCAGTGATATTGGACAGCTTGTAAACAGATTTCCAAATTACTCCAGCTATATGTAAACACGTAAGGGCTTGAAAAAAAATATACACCTCTAGTTACAGAGGTACAGGTCGATAGAGATTTCTGGGTTGGGTTCATTCATGGTACTGTAATTTAGGTAATAAGATGAAGAACGTTATAACATAAAATTTCTCTGTTGCAACTTCATTTGTGCTCTCACGCTAGAGACAGGAAATGAAGAAAACTCCAATTAGCAAAGCTAAATAAAAGCTAAGCGCAGGGGAACCTGATGGGGCATGCTGACCTTCTTTTCAGTTTTCAAGCAACTTGGAACTGAATCTTGGTTAGAACTGGCCGTTCACATTGCTTCTTCATGCAGAGGCATTAACCTACAGCTTACGGTAGCAAGCAAGCTGTTCTCTGCCAGTAGAAAAAATCCCAACCTTCCTCATTTTCTCCTGATGTGTCTGAAAGTGGACGAGCTTTGCCAGGTCCTAATATTTCTAGTCTGGCTAAAGTACTGGAATGCAATAGGAATGCACACTTAGATATATAATGCAATTTTATCTAAATTCTTTGGACCCGAAAAGGAGGAGCCTTAGCTGCAGGGTGCTGCTCTGGGCTTGGAGCTGGAAGTCGGAGCTGGTGGGATAGTATGTGCTGGTCCTTGGCGGCTCCAGCACGTCCCACTCCACCATGTCCTCCGTGTTTTTCTCCACATAGCCAGCTCCAAAGGGGAGCAGTCCTCATCGTCCGGTCCTGACAGTGCTGAGAAGGAGAAGCCAGAGCCTGGCGTTGCCATTTTACACTGCAGCTTCCTCAGAAAGCCTTCACAGCTCTGCAGATCTCCAGCCAGGTGCAGCTTTTTCTGGCTCTTTCTTTGTAGCTCTTTAATTGAAAAGTAAAAAATGAAAATCTTGGCCTGGACTCCCTGAGTCAGACACCCATGGTGAGATTGTTGCAGGTCGATCACTGCTCAAGATGGCTGGATCTTCCTGAGGTTCTTGTTGTGCATGTAGCACCAGGGCTGAAGGTTTTGTAATAATTGCGGCCGATGGACTGTGAACTTGTGCAGAAAGTGAGCAGCCTTCAGGAGGCTGGGAGAAGGAAGAATCTCCCTCCTTCCTGAGGCTGTGCTTTTTAAGCGAGTCTGTTTTTTTGACAAGAGAATCGAAATGCGAAGCCAATTAAAATGCCAAGGAATTTTCAAAACATAGTCATAACAGAGAAAATATGCCTTTAAACCTAAATGATGTAAGCAAATAACAAAATCTTGATAGCTGACACCAGCTAAAAGCAGTTTATAAATAAGATTTTTTTTTTCCTTCTTATCCGCTGCTTCAAGCAGTCACTCAAAACAAATCTAACTTCCAGTTCAGTGAGTAAAGAGTTTGAGGTCTCTCATTGGTGATGGGAAGGACAGACTCGGCAATGCAAGCATGCATGCTTCAATACATCGGGATGTTTTCTGATATGTAAACCAAAGAGTAAAAAGGCAGAGGATGAGCTAAAGGGCAGCATGATGAAATCGTACTATCTACTGATTCCACTCGGAGCCTGTGATCCAAGGAAGAGCTCTTGTTTTAATTGGTAAGCTTTCCAAGAGGCCCTACCATCCCTTTGGAGAAGCAGGGGCCTTTCGGGTGGCAGGCTGCTGTGTGTGATGCAGGTGACCCACCACTTGTGTGAATCTCCTGAGAAATCATCAACCCGCGGCTGAATTTATTTTTTGAGGGACCTCATTTGGGGTCAGAAGGAAAAATCAGTTCTCCTCCTCCCCACAGTCATTCACTGTGGAGGCACTGGTGGTGGTGCTGAGCTCCCTGTCTCCATCCCCAAACCACTTCTGTTTTGTTGTTTGTCCTCCTCACCCTTGAAAAATGAAGACCCTTCTGCTTTTTTAGTTACTGAACTGGAAACTATTAAATCGAGCTAAGCTGTTCCACGAAGTAGTTGAAAAAATGGTTGAAAAAGTCATTTGCTCAATAATGACAGGAGCTGGAACTGCTTGTTCTCTGCCACCCTCGTCGGCGATCAGCTACCAAGAATATTTTTCTCCTGAAGGTCAATAGAAAACTCACTTTTTTGTGTTTTAGTTTTATACAATATTGGAAGAGCTAAATCATGTTTTAGCTCCAAAAAATCTTATTTAAAATCTTTTGACAAGCACTTAAAGCTTCCTTATACACTGTTGTTTCAGGGCCTGTTTTTATCATTTTTATGCTGTTGCAGTGCCTCTGTTTAAAGGTGTGTTCTTCGGGTTCAGGTGCTACCAAAAAAATCAGAATGAGGTTTGTTTTCTTGTTTCCCTCTCTGCAAATGGTTTTACCGAGCTGTTGAGCAACACTGGCTGAATTTTATCTTGACACTTTAATTTGGAGGCAATTTAATATGTTCCGACTAAAAATTTTAAAGAAGTCCTAGTGCAAAGCAGAAATGAGGCACAGATTTCATCATTCTTGACCCATTATCCTTTTTTCTTTTTTTCTTTTTTTTTTTTTTTTTTTTGAGCTGTCACTTCAGAAACCCTGTGTTGTTTCATTCCAGGTACTTTAACAGCTCATTTTAGTCTTGCTGACATTGCTGTGCCATGGTTCATGTCTTTTCTGACATGAAGCTATCAAGATCTTCCATTTACTCTACCATTTTACCCCTGCTTACAAATGAGGTTTAGAGAAGCTAAAACCTTTCTGCAGCTAAGGTCTCATTTATTTGAATAGGGTTGCTCTTTGCATTTTATAATATCTGATGCATGGTTCCGGCTGAAAGGCCGGATATCTTTGCAAAATACTTTGCAAAACAGCTATTTTAGATACCGTACAGTAAGGATTGGAACAGATGCATCAGTTTCGATTTCAAAGGATTTGAATCCCTGTAAAACAAAAGTTTTGAAACATCTCCATATTTCTGCTTTCCCCAGAATGCCTTGCCAGCTCATCCGAACACAGCCCAGGATGTGGCCTGCCTCTGGTTCCCAGGTGCTCCTGACATGGTCCCTGTGACTGGGCTGGCCCAGGGGCATGCTGCAGCCCCCCGGCCCTGCGGGACCCCCATTCCCTTCCTGCACCCCGAGCAGCCCGCCCGCACTGCCACCGCCTTCTCCAGGCAGCCAAGAGACTGGAGGTGTCACTGTCTGCATTGCTATCTCTGCAGGCTTGCGTGCAGTCATCTGGTGCTCTGCATAAAATTCACGTCTTTTATTCTAAAATGTGACAGGAGCATGTTTTTCTCTCTTCTCCCAAATAAATATAGCTGGAAGGATGCGCGGAGGAGAGCTGTGCCCCCTCGCTGACTGATGCGCCGTGACACGGGGCGCAGAGGAAATTCAGCACTTTGTCACTCCCGCGGCCGACAGAGGCGCCGAGCCGGGGCTCCCCGTTGCGGGGTGGCAGCCCGGCACCCCAGCGCTGCCTGGGAAGTGTGCAGCCCGATTTAGCAGGGCGCTATGCATCACTAAACAGCATCTTTGGTTTATTTTTTTGTTTGGCTGTGGGTTTTTTTTTTGAGTGCGGCCGTGCCTGTACTACTCGGCTGGGAGACGTGAGTCACGCAGCGTGAAGCTGTGGGGCTGGATGGCTGCCCGAGCCCCACGCGTGCGCTGAGTTTCGGCAGGGCTGAGCTGCCTGTCAGCCCCACTTGAGGCAGGTGCCAGCTTCTCATGGTGCACAAACCTTGTTTCCCACTTCAGCATCCCCTGCAGTTATTTTCATTGTGGCGTTCATGGGAAAGACTTGTTTTTTCTTTTTGTGCTTCGGAGAAGTGTGTTCAGAGAGGAGTGACACATCCGTGCCTCGCGTGGCTCTGAATGCCTCAATTTCCCTTGCTGTCATCTCAAAGTGAGGACATGGAGGATCAAGCACACAAGTACATTTTGGGGTAATTTGGCACGAGAGATGGTGCAGAAATGCCCAGTGCATCGTTACGGGTGGTGCTGGAGTGAGACGGGTCCAGAGGTGATACCAGAGTGAGACGGGTCCATGATGCTGGAGCGAGATGGGCCCAGTGGTGATACTGGAGTGAGATGGGTCCTGCGGTGATGCCTGGGAATCAATTTGATTCCAGTTGGCCTTTTATGTAAAGGAGGAGCAAACCATCTGAAATATCACTGGGGATATAAAAGCCAATGTGCAATGATATCATTTATTCCTCTTTTATATACAAACTGTCTGATAAGATGCACTCTGAAGGTCTTATATGATTTTAGGAGGCAATGCTATAGGAAAATAAGTTTTGAGAGGCTTCAAATTGTTAGTTCAAATTGGCTTGTTTTCACACAACACAGGCACTACGTCTTTTCCTCGGTAAGACCAGAGCTGCCACTCAAGCTACAGGAGCAGCACCAAAGCACGGCCCCACCAGCAGCGGGGCACCCACTGCCCTCCCTGCGTGGGTATCCTGCCCTGGAGCTGCCAGCCCCTTCCCCAGGTCCCACTGCAGAAGGAGGGATGCTTTTCTCGTTAAAGACAAACTAGTTTTATTGTGAATTGTGAGTGTTATACGCGTTTTCTTTCCCCACTTCTTCTTTTCTTCCAGTTGCATGAATAGACTGCCTTCTGACAGTATTTGATTGTCTTGTTTGTGTACGGCTAGCTTTTATTTCTCTGCCAGCAAGCCTTCTCTGCGAATTAGATATTATTTAGATATACAAGCACTGCTCTAACCAGGCAGTTCTGCCTCTGACAAAGGAATGGGAATGTAATGGAGTTTTGCAGTGTTCTGTGTTATAATTTACTTATATGGTACCTAGCTGTGGGTGATATATTTCCTTTATTTCCTGGCAATTCTGAAGTGCCTGGGGAAACAAATAAAGCTTTGTTTAAAACAACAAAAAAAAAGTGATTAAAAACTTTCCTTCCATCTTAGAATCTGCAAAATATTCAATTTAACCCCACGTTAGGTTTTCATTTTAGTTGGTAAGTAATTTACTATTTTTAATGTAGAACAGCATTCAAAATAAAATACTTGATAAAAAGTATTTTGACCAAAAAAAAAAAAAATGTTATTTAAGCTGTTCTAAACACAAATTTAAGACAATTTGCTGAAATGATGGATAGTTATGAAGCTATTAGATCAGACTGAACCTGTACTTTTTTTTTTTTTTTTTTTAAGGGAAAACTTTTATAATAGAGTATTCTCCAGCTCAAGGTCAGTGCCTACCACACACGTGTGCCACGCACTACCTTTGGCTAGACCCGTACAGGTTTGTGTGTCTGGGGGAAGGAATTTCTCTTCAGCACCTGACCTCCCTGGGCCAGGTAAGTGCTCAGGCCACAGGGCACGGCTGAGTGCCAGGATGGTGAGTTGTGTTTTCAAGCTATAGATGAGCTCTCTTTTTCCCCACCTCAGATAGCCACAGATTATTTTTTATTATTTATTTCTCATCAATATACTATTTTTATTTTATTTTATTTTAGACGTGTTTTCTGGCTTTCTCTCTGGGTACTGGATTCCATCCTGATTTTCTCACTTCTCCACTGACCCTTCGCCCCGTCATGGTACAACCGAACACATTCCTTCATTTGCAACAAGAACTGCTGTGGTTTCTCTGCTGCCCAAAATTAAAATAATCCCTTCTTGTTGGCTGTAGATTTTTATACCATGAACCAGCAAGGGCTGCTGGGACATGAAGTCCAACCTTGTGAATGCAAAGTTTTGCTCACTTTAAGGAACCATCCTTAAAACCACATCAGGTTCTGCTCTTACAGGTGGTTGGGGTGGAGGGAAGCTGGAGCAGAAGGATAAGGAAGAGGCTCCGGCCATGTGGAGTGGTGCTCACCAGGCAGGTGCACTTTGCCCAGCAAGCCCCTATGCAGAAGTGTGTGAGCATTGTCTGGGCTGTAACTTCTTGCTGCATATTCCACATTTTTGACCGGTTGATGACCTTTAAAATGAATTAATATTCTCATTTTTTCCCTGCTTGACTATTTTAATCTTTCTTTTAAGAACCATTTCTATTATTTAAAACCCACCTCTGTGTGCTTTAATATGAGAATCTTTCTCAATTTCATTTTATATGTGGTATAAATCTTTGATCTTTATTTTAGCGTTGTCTGTAGTGTAACCACCAAGAGAAATGCTAAAGACGTCTCCAATTTTCTGTCACTAAAACTAGGATCAGGAGTTTCACATAAGTCAGTACTAGGCAATGCTCCTCCTGTACAGTTTACACACGTTAAGAATAAAAATCAACAAAATACCACAGCAGATTATTTTTTGTTTGGTGCTGTGAGTTGCGTTTTGATGGTGCTCCAGAACTGAACGAGCACCGCTCCAGCTCTGCCAGGAAGCATCCCTTGTTGCTTCTAGCAAGAATTGTCATGGTGATGCATTCTGTTGACCACATTTTGAAACACAGATTGTTTCTAATTTTGTTTCTTTAATTTACTCTGGGTGCTCTGCTGCTTTCTCTCTCTTCTCACTTTTTTATGGAAGAGCTTTTTCATGCCAAAGCATGCAGAGAGATCAGGCTCTGCCCTCTCGCCCTTGCTCCTTGGTCCACCTGGCACTGCCGGAGCTGTGGGATGCTGTTTGCAGGTGCCTGTCCTGCAGGGAGCTGACTGCTCTCTGCGATGGCAGGAGGGTACTGGGGGGCTCAGCACCCCGGGGCCGGCTGTGCCGTGCGGGGGTGCCCTGAGGAGCGCCCGCACCTTGGAAAGGCTGAGAAGCCTTTAGCCTAGCCAACAGGCTCCACGAAGGCATTAAATTTGGCAGCGAGAGTGTAGCACTTGGGTTATTCTCAAGGAGTCTTGAGATATAAAAATGTTCCCGTGGGAGTTCTTGGCTCCACATAAAGGCTGAAAGAGAAAAGAGCCCAGCCGCCTGCGGGGTGGAGAAGCGCTGCTTGATCTGCTTCCTGGCTTGTGCATGGTTTGAAGAGGAAGGGCTGGCATGGATTTACATCTAACCATCCCTTGGGCTTTCTTGTGCGGGCCAGGAATGGGTTTTCTTCTGGAATTGGTCTGTTTTGAGCAGGTAGGGAAGTCCAGGAGCTCCCTGCCATGTGTCAGGTGAAAATAAAGTCTTGCACACAAAGTGAAATTGGGTGCAGCGTGTGTTAACCTGACGCCTGCGGAGACAGGAGGGTTCTGATGCTGTTGCTGGGTCTGTGCCTGCCTCTGCCCGGGGGTTTCATTCGGGAGGACCATGGCCGGGGTAGGCTGGAGTCTCTCCAGGCTGCTTCCACCTACATACCTTTGCTTTATGAAACTGCTTGTCTTTGGTTCAAAGCATGGGAACAACAGCTTCTGTAGGTAGGCGAAGGCTTCTGGCTCGCAGAGCACTGTCTGCAGCCCTGTCTGAGTGGCTGTTGCCAGTGGTTAGTATGGCGCAGGGCTGCAGCCTCAGGGATGCAATGGGGGCAGGTGGAGGCAGCTGGCCCTGGGCTCATTGTGGCTGTCCCTCGGTACTTTGCAGCCCTGAAGTAGGAGATCTAGATGTAAATGCTACTGCAGAACAAGCAGAGGAGGAGATATCACTTGAATCCAAGCCTCTCCTGTCGCCAGACAGTCCTTGTAACTCCAAAATATGGATTAAAAACAAATGTAAATCAGCCAGTCTCCAAGAGGAGCTCACCGCTGTGATCATGGTGTGGTGAGCAGCCTCCAGCTGCAGCGGCCCAGGGGTGAGGAGCTCCTTCCTCCCTCCAGGCACGTGCAGAGGTGGCTTTGCTCAGTGCTCAGGGCTGTGTGGAGGACAAACCTCCAGAAAGGCCTCGAGGCCAGGCAGCAGCACCCAGGGAGCTCCCTGCGGCCATGGAGCTGCCGTGAGCTGTAAGGGAAGTCAGCGGCGGGGGGCGAAGGCATGCCAGTCGCCTCTGGCAAGCTCTGACACAGATGCCAGGAGGAGAGAAACGTGCTCAATTTCAACAGAATCGTTGGTTTGTAAGAGGTGGCAATTTCATATAGTTTATGCAAATTTCATCACTTTTTTTTTTTTTTTTTTTAACATTATGAAAAGGATACTTTGGCATCAGCTTGAAAGGAATGTAAATGAATATATCCTTAATGCTCAGTGCTGTTTGCCAGCAAAGACAAGTCTAGGAGAGATGTATTCCCACTGAAGTCCCAGAGTTACAGCAATGCTGACACCAAGTTCTGTAATTTTGTGCTATTGCAAGGAACAAAGTCATCTCGTTGGGGATCTGATGATCTTTCTGGCTCTGCTTTGTACTGCTAATGATTCCATGGCTACATCTTTTCCTTTTTTTTTTTTTTATATATATATATTTTTTTTACATCTCAGTGATTGCCATGCCTTTACGTAAGCCTACATGGGATATATAGAGACACGAATTATGCAGAACACCACACAGCTGGCAGCATGCATGTCCAGAGCACAATCACACCAAAATAAGTCGGTGCGTGGTGAGCATGGAGTAATGCCGATCTTCTCTGTCAAATAACGAAGCAGTCGTGCATGTGTTTGTGTGGAAAAGATGAAATTCCAGCTTGTGTGTGTGCAGGCAGCGGAGCCGGGGCTGGGCGGCTCGGTGCCATGGCAACGAGGCCTGCACGCGGAGCAGGAATACCCGAGCACCGCAGGCCTCGCGGGTGTGCTGCTCCCAACGGCATCCTAACCCCAGCCCAAACCAGGCTTATGGCATTCCCCGTCCCGATGGGGATGTTCCCCTGGTGCTTGTGGAGTCAGTTAATGGGAGAGCTTTGTTTGTTAAAGAGGAGAGGTGGAAGTACACGGTGAGGATTGCTCCTCGTTTATGACCGCCCACAATCCTCAACTGCCTTCCGTTGTCACCATCAAAAATTTAGAAACACCTGAAAATGGATATTGTTAATGGTGGGGTTCCCTGGCTCCTTCTGCAGCCGGGCCCAGCACCTCATGGCCCCGACACCCCTCAGCACCCCATGAGGAGCCAGGAGCCGCTGTGAGGAGGCAGCGCGCCGGAGGCTGGCGCTGAGGGGGTGTTGCTGACACATCTTCTGGGATGAATCCTGGCTGTCGCAGAGGAAAATGTGAATCATCCAAGCCCTGGCAGCGCGGCACCGAGCGCTGCCAGCCGGCAGAACGCGGGCTGTGGCCCCCTCTGATCTCACAGGTGTGGGGCCGCGTGGAGATCTCTGAAAAACGAAGAATTAAGTGAAAATGGAATTTCTGCTAGCTCTTGGATTTTGTACCTCGCTGCTCTTTTCTCCACACTTTGCTGCTGACAACTGCTAGCTAAATAATTGCATGAGGTACTCGTTTAAAACATAATGTATGAACACTTTTGAAATTAAAATCATTTTGAAGTAATTTTTATATGTATATATGTCATGCATTTGGACAATCTAAGGACATGAAAACCTTTTTAGCAGCAATGATTTTAAATTAAGAACAATATTGAAATACTTGAAGTTGAACACGTATCATTATCTTGTATACCTAGTTTTTCCTCCTTTCTCATATTCTGTCCTTCTTCAAGGTTAGGTATTAAGTATATTTATTTCTATTTTGAAGAAATTGAAGTACTTTGTTGAAAAAAAGAGTCTTAAACGTGTACCACAGGTGAATTGTGAGAGCTTTGTGGCTCACTGCAACTATTCACGTCAACAAAACCCTACTGTGTTTTCAGTTACAAGCTTCACCTGGCGTGAGATTTGCAGACCCCTGGACAACTGTATTTATCGCGAGCCTTGGCACAGGCATAAAGCCGTCTGGAATGGATCCTCCAGAGAGTGAAGACTTCACTCTGGCACATCGTTGAGGCCAGTGTGATCTTGGCCTTAGCCCATTTTCAAACCATCTTCAGATTAGAGGTGAAGGAAATAATCCAAGGAAAAACAGGTTACTTTGAAGGTGATGTTTTTCTTTGTCTCCAAATTCCCCCAAGTCTACTTTTAATTTTTTTTTTTTTTAAATTTAGTTTGAAGGTATTTGATAGAAAAATTGGATGTTTTAGGAATCTACTGCTGATGCTGCAAGTGCAAAGTGTTTCTTATGCATTCAGATTTTACGTCTGTATGGTATTCCACCTGGATAACCAGTCACCGCTTTTCTCTGTGGTGCCCTACGAGGTGTGCCCTACCTTTTGCTTGGTCCTTCTGCATGGTCTGGATTTTCTTTTGTGTGTTCATATTGTGAAGGATCTGATGGAAAAACCTGAACGTTTTAATTGCTTAAAGAGAATCAATATGAGGCTTATTAGGAGATTATTTAGCACTAGTTGTCTTCTATGATGTTCAGAGATCATTTCTATTTGATAGATGTTTCTATTACTCAGTAAAAAAAAATCATGTTTGAGACATAACTATGCAGAAGTGTGAAGAACTAATTCACACTGTGATAAAATAGTTATGTAAATGAGATGGGGAGGAATCATTTATCTGAAAGATTACTTGGGAATAACATCAATCACTGGGATCAGATAATGAAGCCTTATTCCTTCATAGGAAATGTGATGTTCTGGCCCCTAATATTTGAATACAGAGAAGGGGATTTACCAGCTTCCTGTGGGGATTTTGATTCTGCTATAAATAGATGTCACAAATATTATTTTGCAGTCAGATTTGCCATTGTGCAGCATGGGCAAATTATTGGCTTTGCTAGAAAAGCTCAGTGATCTGAGACTTAAAGGTCAAAACAATAAGAAAATTAAAATTTTTAGATTTTATTTAAAATAATATGAATATAAACAATATTTTTAAAATATAATATCTGTAATATGAAATAATTAGCTGAGACAAACTTATAGGGACACTGAAAAGTGTAATTTGTAAGAAAGTAATGTGTAAGAAAACAAAATTTTGTAAGAAAGTTTTATTTGGAGCACATGAAAATGACCTAGTGAAAAGCCTTTGCAGGAGAAATGGATCATTCATTTTCTCTGACATTTGCTGAGGTGCCTGCCCTATCTCTCTTGCCTTCTCCTGTCCTGCACACACATTGCTGTCCAGCACCAGTGATTTTCAGAGCCGAAGGAGGCAGCTCATCATCTCGCCTTCTGTATCAGGAACTTCTGCCCTATTCTGCCTGCCTGACACAGGAAGCATCTGTGGGAGATTTCCCTCTTGTTCTCCACGTGCTATCTGAACTCATAAATTATAGTAAAGAAGACAGTTTTGTTTCCAGCCTCTGCAGGATGGGAAGGGGCACCCAGGCAGTGGCACCAACCAGCCAGCTGAGATGGGGGAAGCTTTCCAGGTTTCCCGTCCCCCCCCTTTTCCCAGCGAAGGAGTCCCCGTGAACACCCCCAGCTCAGCTCCTTTCCATTGCCCAAGATGCTCACAGAAGTAGCCTGAAAGGAGAGAGCCCCGCGAGCTGATGGCACCCATGGGACAATGCTGGGTGCACAAGAAGAGACTGCATGAGGAAACAGTGAAAGCAGGACTGAAGTTGCCAATGCAGTCTGAAAACCCTATTTCAATAATAAATTTTCTGCAAATGATCTCCCTTTCTGAGCATTGCTTGGACACGGGACCTTCCTTCCCGCAAGTAAGCTCTGATCTTTACTAAGCATGCTTTGAAGGGAAGAGTTCTCTGTAATCACTGCCTAGGAATAATTTGCAGTGAAACTAATTCAGGGGTGTGTGTGCATGCGTAGCGTGATAAGCATGGTTTGAGTCTGAGCCTTGATCACATGAAGAGCTTTTCCACAGTTCAAGTGCATTACTTTTGGCTGTCCTTTGACAGCAGAAGCAGTAACGCTACTGTTATCCTGTCAGCTGCAATCATCGAGGCTGTAATTTTTCAAAATTTTTTTAACTTTAATTTCAGTACAAGCATCAACTGCTTAAGAGTACAGAACCCAATATTTGTTTAAATGAAGGGACTAGGTGTAGAGATACAGCCTTGTAGTCACGATTTGTGCAACTAAAATCTATTATGAAAATAGGTAGAAGGAAGATTATCTGAATGAAAGTGAATTTATCTAAATCATTAATGGACACTGGTGTTACCATGTTTGTGCTGTGGTGCTGCCTGTTTTTGAAGGATGTTTTGCCTAGGTGAAGCAAGCACATTGCTTTAGACTTCCACACCTCACTGAACAAAAATTGGATGGAAAAAGCCTGGAGTCTAACTCTCCTTTCACCTCCATCCACCTGCCTTCTCCCCAAAGTCAAAGCCAAACTGGTGTTGTTCCTCGAGGCCAGGGCAGGCGTTGATTGGCACCGTGCTGCGGGTGGCTGCTGGCTGCAGAGGGCTGCTTTGGGTCATGCTGCTGCCCCACTGGGTGCTGCCAACAGTGCAGCCTGCTGCCCAGGGAAATATGCTGTTGTGGGTGACGAATCTGAGTGTCATGTTGGATTAGATTGGGGCTTTCTATTTTGCATTTATTTAAGAAAAAAAAAGGCACACAAAACCCCCTTAGCTTCATATTGATATAGTAGAATAATTGGTTTAATTAGTTAAACCTTTCCAACTGCATACAGGAGGAAATGGCATGATTTTTCATTTATTACCATGCCCTGTTGTTATGATAGTCTGAATGCTGAGAAGACACTCCTCAGAGATTGTTCTTTTGATTTTAATGCAAAGATATTTTTTCACGTCAAAAGCTCCGCAATGAAGAGTAATTCTCCATAGCAAGTAGCCGTGCTGGGTCTGATTTACGCTGCAGACTGCTGCTTATGTAAAACAAGGAAGATGATATAAATTGGAGGTAATAGGGTAGAGTGTGGAATAAAGATCATGTTTTGCACTCGGGCGGAATTCAGCACCTTCCCCCTGCTAGATGAACAAGTTCACTTCTCTCTAGAGATCCTCTGCAAAATGGTCAGCGGGCACTCAGCTGGGGGAGCTGCTCCGGTGGTCGCGGGGTGAGAAGCACACAGGTGTTTGACCTTTAGGGCCCAGTGATATACTGCAATACATCAAACATCAGAAGGGAAAGAATACGTTCTTTTGGTGTTGTTTCACAGGATTTTTGCCATGAAACAGAGTAAGTTGTATAATGCTGCTGGTGCAGGTGAGTGCCTGGGAAAGCACTTAGGGCTGGCTGCTGAAGCTGCTGTCGGGAGGAGGCAGACACCCTCTGTGCTTGTAGGAGCAGTTCTGCTGTTTTCCTTTGTCTGCTGGGGGGCTTGGCTGTGTTCAGTTTGTTGCTTTGTGGTTTTCCTAACTATGCTTGTTGGGGAAAGAAGGAATTTCATATGGAAAGATTTATTTGATGAAGAAATTATCCATCCAAAAGGTGACATCCCATTATTACCATAAAGCACAGCATTTACATAAAGCTTTTGTTGTTCCATTGGGTCCTATAAAGAACCCTTCTTGGTTGTGCAAGCAAGGATTTTAACGTATGTTTTATATGCAAGAAAAAATGGCTAAGAATTGGAGAGAGTTTTGTAGCTGGCCATTGGGAAAATCAATGGCAGCCCCAACTGCATCAGAGCATCCCACTCGCTCACTGTGTGAGCACTGGAAATATGTTTTACAGCTTTTAGCCATATATTGGGCTTATTGATAACTTTCTGTTTTTCAGTTCTATTATTTATGGCAAACAGTGTAACCCACTGTAAAAACACATAAAAACAGAGGCAGTGCGTGGTCCAGCTTGAGATGTTTTGCAAATACAGATGAGGTAAGAAAAGCCATAAAAGCTTCTGAGGCCTGTTGATTTTTTCCCTTTGAATCCATCTATCATAAAATCTCATAGAAGATGAGATGTACTGCAAACTCAGAGGTAAAGATAATGTGCTCTTTGTTGCTGCTCTTTGTGAAATCTCTGGCATGCTAGCAATAAATTCAGGTCTTGTGGTCATCACGGAAGAAGGGAGTTTTACCAGCTCGTATATTTTCTGTAGCATTTGATAAATCCTCCTCTTTCAGGGAATGCAAAATGGCACTGCAAGTGGTCAGCTCCTGTGCTGGGGGAGATGAAGAGCCAAGTACTTGTGTTTTAGGACAACTGCAGCCAAAACAAAGCAGGGAAATCACTGTTGGTGTGCATCTCATGCTTAGCACACGCTGAAATCAAACTTGCAGAAACAAGTCATGTAGAACATTTTTTTACACTCTGATGAGTATAAAATATAGAAAACCTATTTCTCTTCTTGCGTTTAACTGCTAAAGGAGTTTGTCAAACTGCTGCTAAATGTGCACGTGATATCTTTTCCAAAGGATGGGTGCAGTACGCTGTTGATCACAAGCATAGTGGCGCAATACAAACAGCGATGCGGCGTTGTTTTCCCTCGGCAATCAGCTGCTGCCTTTGCTGCTCTTGCTCTTCCAGCTAGAAGTTAGCTGCGCCAATTACTTGCAGCTAGAGAGTGTTTTAGAAACTAAATATGCTTAAAGCACAAATTCATACAAGTGAAGATCTCGTCCCACATCAGTAAGCCTCATACCAACAGCGGTGTATTGTACCTGTGGATGCTGCTGCTGCCATTGGGAAGTGCCACAGAAAACAGATAATTTTTCTTGGGGTGGGGTGGGTGTTTCAAACACCCAAA
This sequence comes from Anas platyrhynchos, assembly GCF_047663525.1. Lineage (NCBI taxonomy): Eukaryota > Metazoa > Chordata > Aves > Anseriformes > Anatidae > Anas > Anas platyrhynchos. The sequence goes on along the minus strand of NC_092599.1, from coordinate 1,482,108 downwards.
TCCCTAGTGCTGTGTATGCAGATAGCAAATGAGCAAAGCTGGAGTTGTGAAGTCACTCTTCAAGACTCAATGCTGAAGTTTAGGTGAAAGCTGGAAGGGTTTGCAGTGTGTTTCAATGTGATTAAGTTGCAGTAATTCATCTCTACTGTTAGAAGGATAAAAAAAATATTTTAAATATTGACTGAAGAAAGCTAATGCTGTGACTGTAAAGGGAATCAAGCCCCACAGTATGCTTGGTGGGCTTCTTCCACCATGTGTGAAGCCCACGCTGAGGGGCCGTAAGCCAGTGCTGGGCCCACCTGGGCCTATGTAGGTGCCCTGCAGCACGAGTGTGCTGGGTCCAGGCCATTCATGGCAGTGTGACAGCCTGTGTGCACGGGACACAGGCCTTGGTGGGACCTTCAAGTCCTTCTTTTTCACCAAAGAAAGGGGAAGAAGGCTGCAGGCAGGGCAGCCCTTCCCAGGTCTGTGAGCAGGGAAACCTCAGGCCAGGCCTGTGCAAGCTGCGGTGCTGGTGGGAGGGCTGGAGGGCTGGAGGGCTGGGCCCACCCGCCTCAGAGAGCTCGCTGCAAGTCCCAAATCTACTTTCTTCATTCCTCTGCTGCCAAATGGCAGCTTCTGACAGCTTTTGGCACCCTCTCAGGCTGATGGCTGAGGAGGTGACCAGCAGGAGGTGTCCAGCTGTGGCTCCGGCCTGCAACAACTGCCAGGGTCCCATTCGTCCCACACAGTGCTTGGCCTGGTGGGTTTTGTTAATTGTTAAAACCTTCCTTTGTGCTTTCCTTCGGATGATGGAGGACAATTCAACATGAAGAAAATGAATTTTCCTGTTTCACATTTTCAGTTTTGCTTTTTTGTTTCTTCTTTCAGGTTTTAAATGAATTCTAGAAAACAGCTGAAGCAATATGGAAAGAGAGAAAGATTGAAATAAGCATTGATTTTTACAGAGTAATAATTTATGGTACCAACTTAATAAGCGGTGTGACATGAGCAGCTCACCATCCATTTATCATATGCTGATAGCTTTTGATACCTGAATTTTTAACACCACTGCTTGCTTTTGATATAATAAAGGACCTGCCAACGTTCCCATTAAAAACTTTAGATTTTAGGACTTTCTGCTTTGGCTACAAATATCTGTACTTGTAATCTATGAATTAATATACAGAGTGGCAATCTATGAATGACTTATTCCAGCAGCTATTAAAATGTATATATATATAAAATAAATAAAACAAAACAAAACCTGTCATTTTTGAACTTCAGGAGGACATCTTCCTCCTTCCAGAAGAAAAGGTTTATAAATCCTTTTCATTACATCCACTGTAAAAAAGTTTATAAACTAAGAGGCAGTTCCAGAACTTTAATAAATCAGCTCAATTCCACAGTTGTCAATAAGGAGACAGCAATTTACATTAAAGGGTTCTGATGAGAGTTGTCTTGAGCTGTAGTTTGCTGGCACAATAGCTGCAGGCTGATCATATATACTTCCAGAAGCTACAGTGTGGTTACAGCTGGGGAAATGAGTGCACAAAAATAGCATCTGAGCATCCATGTTTGTGCTATTCGGTCCCACCTCAAGGACTTCCCAGACCATTTGGGCCAGCTTAGAGGTCACATCCGAGTCTGGTGACTGCCAGTGTTTCAATAGGGCTTCAGACAATAACATCAAGTCGAGTTATTTCTGTTTCTCACATCACCCTCTTCTGATTTAAAAAACAACAACTGTGAAGCAGAATAAAAAAGCCCTGACACTCCCGAGCTGTCTGACTTCACCACGCCATCTGTACGATGCCTCGCTTGACAGCGAAATAATACGTACATGTTTCAAATAGTTGTGATTTATGTCAAGGTTCTCCATGCTTGCTTTAGTGAAACCCACTTTAAATAAGGCAATGGCTAATAATTCCCAGCATATGGCTGTCTTAGGTGCCAAGTTTTTGGAGTGCTGGAACTTTTGCAGAATATCTGTGGGCCACGGTCCTGCGGGCTCAGTGCTTGGTGCCAGGTCCCGCAGCCACCGAGCAGTTGTAGGGTTCCTCACTGCTCCGTCTTGTGGCCTGGGGACGTGTGTGGAGGCAGGGGATGCCTTGATGTTATTGTGAAGGCAATAGTATGGAGCTGTGGAGTTTGTTTTGATAAAAATACCTATGGGAGAATATAAAGCCATTGCTTCCACCAACAGCTACAGCGCTGTCATTAAGGCCGTGCATCGAGAGCCTAAATGAGATATCTGGCAGCGACTGGGCTGTGTCAGCTATCGCTTCGTTGCCTTGGGACTGGGCGCAGGCACCGGGGTTTCCAGGGTCAGGTTTACAGTGTTTGCTCAGAGAAAAAAAAAAGCATTGCTAGATAGCCATTTAATAGAGTAGTTTGGAGAGCTGTCTGTTCTGAAAATATTTCTCAGCTTCTAAGCCTGAAACCTGCGTCCTCCTCTCCATCCTTTCTGGAATATATATGAAGACCTTTAATGAGTAAAGACAGAAATGGCCTCACCTTTCCATTTTGCTGGCTCAAGGACCCATAAAAGAGAGACATGGAAAATATAAATTGTGCATAATGGGGTAAGATTGAAAAATAAGGTAGCTCTTGTGCTAAATTCTATTTATAGCCATAGTTTGCAAGGAATTGCAATGAAAATGTTTTGTGATTTTGTTTGTCTTATCTGAGGTTGTAGGGATTTAATGTACCATTTATAAGTCATTAGGCATTTACATTGTGACATTTGATCTCCATGTTTATACTTTATTACTGTAGATTGCTTACGGAGGGGAACGGGAACTGTGAAATTTCAAAAGAAATTACAGTTTGTTGGTTTTTCAGTAACTGGATCATTTAAAAGCTCCATTTTTAGTAAGAAATAATGATTTGCTTTATTTAGTGACTATTTAAAATGCTCTTGAGGTAACTATTGAATATCTCGACATAGCAGATAAATCAGTAGCAGGCTTAAAATTAGTTTTGTGCAGTTATATATTACAATATGTTCTGTATTACGATTCACGTTATACATCCCTTGTACACTTGCATGTTAGATGGGGAGGAAGAGAGAGAATCTGTTTCCAAAGCTGTTTCTAACATATGATCATTCTTACCCCCTGAAAACCTGCCAGGATTTGTCTTTGAAGCACAGAACAGTTTTATTTGGGTGTTTGTGGATGGTCTCTGGTATGTTAGGGCTGGGCGCTGGGGGTCCCCATGCCAGGGCACTGCTGCTGCCAGCGCTGCCTTGGGGGGGCCCTGCCCGCACGGCCCTGCAGGTGCTTGTCAGGGCCTTTCGTTGTTTGGCTGATGGACATAAGTATGAGGATTCACCCAAATATTCCCCAAACCAGTGCTGACAAACAGCTGCGCCTGCCTCAGAAAATAGTTTTGTTTGAGGCTGAAATTACTAAACTCAGCCCTGTGTTTGAGCAGGCCCACAGGGCTAATTCCAGCCGGCCGACTTTGTGAGAAATGCACAAGTGCTTTGTTGCTTTTACCATTAGAAACATCAATTACATTATGATAAAAAATAAAATAAAATAAAATAAAAAAAAGAGAGAGGGAAAAGCAATAGTGGTGAAGAGAAGGGCCGGCCTGCCGTAGGTGTGATGGCAAATACCAGCACGTCAGCCTCTTCTGTCTGTACTAACCAGCAGCGCGACGCAATGTTTTATCTTCTTTGGCCTTGAACCTTGTTATTCAGAATACCATATAATAATAAAGGAAGCATTTTGAGTGATTTTGTTAGAAATACATCAGACTGTCTAACAGTTTGTTGGCATCAATAATTCCCTATTAAGCCCTCTACACCCATTATGGTTTGTGCTTTCACTTTTTTTTCCAAGTTAGTTTCCAGGCAACCGGCAAGAACTGAATTACATTAAGCTATTAATTCAGGACCGCACGCCAGCACGGGCTTCTTCAGCGGATTTGTTCCTCTCCCATACAAGTTTCCTCATAAAAACCCTTTTATTGGTTTAATCTTTGGTGGCACCCAATCCAGAGAATTGATTTTAAAATTGAAATGCCTGTGCTTCACGATTGTTTCTTTTCTTTCTTTTTTTTTTTTTTTAATGCTTGCTGGTGGGGTTTATTGTGGATGTGCAGTTAAGCAGAGGTCTGTGCTAGCACAGCTAGATACAGCAGGTACCTCTGTGTTCTTCAGCATCATTCTCTGACATCCCCTCACACTGAAATCTGGACTAAGAAGTTACTCGTGACATTGCCTCTCAGGATGCAAATTAGAAGAACGATTTTCAAGAGAATTCAACCAGTTCATTAATACTTTTAAGGAAAGTACACGTATGCTAATAATGCTAAAATGAAGAAGCAGTAGGGAGGTGTAACCACTCCTTGCAGGACATGAAAATCTTTGTTGGTATTCAAAAAGAGTTATTTCAGTGCTGAGCTCCATTGCTAAATGCCTGTAGTGGTGGCAAAGGGCGGTGGGCTGGCTGCTGGGGAAGGAGCCTCTGCGCTGCCTCCCAACACAGGCAGAGAGGTCGAGCTTCTTGGCTCTCCTCCGAGACCCAGTGGGAAGCAGGTACCTGCCAGTGGGATGGCTATTTGGGGGTGGAATTGCAATAATTATGAGTTACAAAACTCAACCTGTGCATTGCATTGAGCTATCTTACGTTTTATCTGGAGGTCAGGGAGGTCATTGTGCTTTCCACAACTTACATTCACTGGGGACAAATGCAGACACTCCAGGTGTTTTTACTGTCTTTTTCAGTCTTTTTATTAAAGTCAGTGAGCTGGGGAGGTCTGTGACATGTGGGAAGTTGTGCTGGTGAAATATGGTAAATTTACAATTAGAACAATCAATTAAAAGAATTTTTAAAATAGTTGAATGAGTATGGAATTTAAAAAAAAATGTTTTTTTTTTTTAATTTTTATTTAAAAAATAAACTACGGTTCTGAGCTGTTTCCAGTTCTGTTCTTTAGAGATCTGTGATAAAAGTTTGAATCATAGAGGTAACAAATTCAGACCACAAAAGATAACTGAGTCTACATAAAACTTATCTCGAAAAACAAAATAATTAAAGGTCTGCTGTTTATAAGCAAGGTGTGCATAAAATATGCTCTTCCCCGTTGTAAGAAGCCATAAGAACATGTACAGCTAAAAAGGATTTTTATGCCTCATCAGTCGCTTGGATATTTCAGAACAATTATAATTACCAGACTAAGTGGTTTTCCCCCTTTCCATTTATCACACGATAAAGCTGTTGCCATCCTGAGGGTGTGTGGTTCTCTCAGCATATCCAAAAAACCCGCGGTCAACATGCTCAATCTAATCGCGTTCTCTGTTTCTGGGACATACTTTATTAAACATTTTCATCACTTTCAGCTGTGCATTCGTACCTCAGCAGATTTATATCTGTAATTAGGGGAATTGTTATTTACCAGGAGAAACAAAGCTAGTGAAAAGACACCTCTCAGCAACATGACTCAAGTGTCATGAGCTACTACCAATTTCATATTAATAATACAGTTAATTCTTTTTGCTACAGGTTAGGAATGTGTCTCATGTTAGAAACCTTTGGAAATGTTTCAGAAATGCCGGGCAACAACTATTTGTGACTGTCCAGTTAGGGATAATCAGATGTGTAAGGGAAGAAAGTGATCTCTCTCCAAGATCTACGTTCAGTAATGAGATATTTTTACTTAAGCAAGTCTCCAACAGATGGTGTTTCTAAATTTTGAATATTAGGGCTGTTTTTGAATGAGGCCTCCACGCAGTCTGATGTATTGCGGATGAGACTTTGCATTTCGGCTGTGGCTTAGAGCTGATCGTGTTGTCCCTCCTGCATGCAGTGAGGCTCCAGCTCCCGGTGCTGTGCCAAGGCAGGCGTCTGCACCGTGACACCGTCGGGTCTGCAGCCACTGCCACCAGAACTTCTGCTCCCAGGGAGGTGGCTCCTCCAAAAGTCACATCTATGAATGATACCTGGAAGATGCAGCTGTTGTCAAAAGTCAGCTGTTCATGGTGTATGCTCCGTAACATGTCTCGTCATGTATTATACCAGTTTCTTAGTCATTGCTACATGAAACTACGGCAGTCTGTGCTCAGCACTGCCACCTTCACCAGCCAATTTTCTTCTCGAACGGAAACTCATCAGTTTGAAAGGGTTCTGTGAATTCTGTTGCCTTGACATTATGAAGCAGTGATGTTGTCATTCACTAACCAAGTCTTTATCAGCAGCCTTGTGGTTCCCTGGGGACAAAACACTGGAAACGACACCTCGAGCCAACACGCCTGGTAGCACTGCACCATCGTGGTACCGCTTTGCCAGACCTCATGCTTCTGACCTGCTGCCAGTGTCCCAGGAAGGCTCCCTCTTCTGCTGGGGAGAAACTCCCCACGCTCCCCCTTGCTCTAATTCAAAGTCAATTTGTGCTCGTTTGCTCAGCGCTAACAGCGGTCACTGTGCTCAAGTGCTCAGACCCTTCAGGCAGCTTTTGTAAAGAGGCTCTCCCACCTTTTGTGAATAGCAGCAGGGCATTGTCTTGGCTCTGTTCCTGGAGACGTGTTCCTAGTTCAATCATTTCATGAATGCGAAGCATGTAGGGACTGCATCTTCGTGGTTTAATCCCTTTTCTCCGAAGCAATGCAAGGTGCAGCTTGCTGACCTGGAAGGCGAGCAGGCTGGGCTGCGGGTGCCTGCACGCGTGGCTCAGGAGAGCAGCTTTGGAGAAACATCACTGAGGGTAAATGGAAGAAGAGAAAGTTGAATTCAATTGCATTTTAGTAACTCCAGATTGGTTTTGAATCATATTTACACACTTTTCTATTCCTTGTATGTTCACAAGTTTTACTGCTGTGGCTCTAAGTGTCTTGGAGCGACGTGAATTAGCAGGTACGCTGTTCCCATCCAGAAGATGAACTGCGCTAGCAGGGAATGAGATCGCTCCCCAGGGCCCTACCCAGGAAAACTGCAGAAAACCTGGAACTGAACCCATATCTCGGGGGGCCCAAATGGCACTGAGACATATGGCATGACAGGCCAGTAACCATGAGCAGGACGCTCGGCTCAAGTTTTAAAACTCAATTCATATGAAGTATGCTGACTGAAATAGGTCCGTTTTAGGCAAAACACTCCCTGCCTCTTACAAAGACCCAGGAGCTTTGCAGCTTTCTCTGCATTGCTTCCAGCGGTTGCTAAATGTGAGAATTTTGTGCAGTTTCAGATTGAGAATGAAAGTGAGAAATCATTTAACACCCTGAGCACCAACGGGAGCAGCGGTGGGAACAGGATTGATGGAAATGCCCCAAATTGATGGTGGTTTTAGGATGGTTGTTTTCATTGTTGGTTGTAACCTTTCTGTGAATGCTTTTCTAAGTATATATTTCAGCAGAAGGCAAAGACTTCTTGCAGGGTGAACCAAATAAGAAATTACAGCTCTTGAATGAGAACTGCGCCCATAAAATGAAAAACCTGATGTGACACAGTAAAAATGGAACCATTGTCCTAAAGTGGTTAGGTCTGACAATAAATGTGTACTTTTATGATTAATTGATTTTGTCATACCAATTCCTTTTTGTTGTTGTTGTTCGGTTTTTGTTGTTGTTGTTGTTCGTTTGCTTATATTGCGAAGACTTAAATGATATAGCCACTCAATGTCAATTAAATAATTTTAAATAACGCAGCTGATAAACCTGCCTTGTTTAGCTACTGGCTTTCTAGCTGCTGTGCTTTTGCTGGGTGATATTTGCTTCTCCATGGTCCTGTTTCTGGTGAACTTGCACAAGATGCTGGGTGGGGCTGGACCAGGAATGGCCAAGCAAAGCAGTTATGTAAACGTGTGCTGCTGAGAAACCAATGTCAGAGACCTGGACATCAAGAGCACGGGTGGGGTGAAGCAAGTCTGTTCCTGCTAGGATTGTACTAATGGTATTTTTTTTTTTCCTTCTCCTGATTTCTGCTCCTTTAGATGGGAAAAATATCATAATTGTATTGGGATAGGCATGGAAAATGAACTCCAAAATACTTTGATCTAGAGAATTTGAGCTTAGTTCTAGTGGGAATTAGGAAGGAGAAGTTTCAACTAATTTATGTTTGAAATGCCTTCATAACTTTTGCTTCATAAACACAGAGAGAGAGATAAAATGATAGTAAAAATTCATATTTGGGAAATGGACATTCTCCTTCCCGGCAGTAAAAACTCAAGGCAATTTGCTCTGTTTGAAGGAGATTGTTAGCAGTTACTGTGATTTCCGATGATGTAGCTTTAATGTTCAACATAGCTTAATCTTGCCACCTATAAAACATTCCTTTGATGGGAAGTTGATGTTCTATGGGTTTGAATCCTATCCATGTGTGGAATTAATGCCTTGGTTATAAAGGATAAAAAAGAAACCTCACGTAAAACCCACGTGGTTGCCTATCCCCCGAGGTGGTCGGCACGGCCGTGCAGTGCCCATGTCCCTGGGGCTGCACAGCCACAACCACTACGGGCTGCAGGGCTTCTGCTGGCTCCAGGCTTAAAGCCTCGCCCTGCCAAACCAGAGACACTCGCACGCCACCACTGTTGATGGGGGACTTCTTATGTAATATACTTACTGTTGGAATACCTAAGTGTAAATGGAAAAGCTAAGAAGAAAATGCAAGAAGAGACCTAAGAGGCTTGGGGATTTTTATTTTATTTTATTTTATTTTATTTTATTTTATTTTATTTTATTTTATTTTATTTTATTTTATTTTATTTTATTTTATTTTATTTTATTTTATTTTTTTATTTTATTTCTTGGTATTGAAAGCAGGGATGCTGGCCACCACCCTAACCTGCTCCGTGCTGGCTTTTTGCTCACAGTCCCTTGGGGAGACTGAGCTAGGGGCCACCCATCCACCCCACTGGGAAGGGCATATTCCATTCTCCACATATTTCCCTGAAAAAAAAATCGTTTGAAATTAAACTTAGGCCCAGTAATGCATGAAGAAATCAGATCCTATCACCTGGGAACAAGCAAATTTATTCAATGGGTGAAATAATTCCAATCTGAGGGAATATCTACCTCAGGATGTTTTTCCCTGTCTTTCACTTGTTCCTCTCTTCTCCAAAATCCCATTTTTAATTTTTCTTCCTTGAAGAGAATGAAATGAAAGTTGCTAATGAATCAAACAACAAAACCAAATAATGGTGTTTGTCCAGGATTCAGATTTTTTTTTCTTCTATGGCAGAGCTAGGAATCATGTTCACATTGTGGGGCTCCAGACCAGGCTGTTTCTCGCTCATCAGCTGTCCCTCCAACTAAATTAACTGTCTGAAATTAACATACATTCCAGCATCACTTTTTAATTTAATTTTCCGTTTCTTTAAACTAAGTTGCTTTTAATAAAAAAAACTTATAAAAAAGGATTTATTCTTGTCTTCTAATGCCAACCTTGAGCCACCATTTTTGTGTTTAAAAAATTTCAATTTGATTTAGGCAGAGTTATAACCTAAATTAATAGAGAAAGCAGACTAGATATATAAGAAAACTCCTGAATTTACAGATAATGCAGAACGCTATCAATGTAAGTAATTAAAGGAGAAAAACTCTCCTATTCTAATTCAAAAAATAAGTGATGGGGAAACTTGTACTGCTGTGTGAACATTTCATTTCCCCATAGTAAAAGCATGTTTGTATCTGGGTCGAGAGAAAAAAAAAAAGTTGCTAAAATTAAGCAACACTTCAAAGTTTGGATTTATTACATGTGAGTGAGGCTCAATAAGAAATACCGAGTTGTTGTATGGTCCAAATGATATTTTCTTAATGGGAGGTAGAGTTTTGTGTTTGATTTCTTTTTCTGAAATATTTACCAGAAAATTAACCGCTGTGTTCTGGTCCTGCAAATATCTACACCAGTTTTTCATCTTGTGTTAGCAGGATTTATATGCATAACTATTTGCTGAACTGAATCCACGACCTACAGATTAGGTGTACGGGGGGATCTGGCAGGGATCTCGTCGCTCCTGTTCGACCCATGCACTGGAAGCTCCACGCTGTGTTTCTGATAGAATTAAGCAGCAAAAAAGTGGTCGGTAACAGCCCTTTTCTGGTGAAATGCACCAAATCTCTGACTAGGAGGTGTGCTTTCCCCCACAGGTGAAGTCTCCCAAGGTATCTGCTGCTCCCGTGTGTGTCAGATCAGTGCCTTTCGGCCTGACGTGGGTCTCGCTTCTCCTTCTGCCTCTGCTCCAGGGAAAACATCTTCACAAGGAGCCTGTTACTTCTGCTGGCAGGGTCTGATGCTATGTCCCTTGCTGGGATGGCTTAGCTTTAGGTTTGTGATTTTACGTATATGGAAGTTTGTGAAAATGTCTTAGTTTTTGCAAGCCTTTATTTAAATAACTATATAAAAAAGCTAATTTGTCATACACAGCATCCCTTCCAAGATATGCTGTGTGTCCCTCTTAAAAAAAATCCTTACCTTAATAATTTGAAAACCTGGAGTAAAACCTGCACCTGAATTTTGATTTTGAACGTGGGTGGTTTGTGAGCTGTGGATTCCTAAATTGCAGCCTCAGGTGCCATGTTTCCAAGGCCCAGCTTTGCAGAGAAATTCAGCATTTCCCACGTGAGGTAAGGAGCGAGGGTGGTGTACAGGGATTTTCAAAACCACCCACACTTCCCAGCTGCGTTGTTTTGGGGTGGCTCTATAGGCTTTAGCAACCAAACTCAGCTGCCTGCAGGGCTCCTGGGACGAAGCATCTCTCCCCTTCCCCCCAGAGCTGCAGAGTTGGGGCTTTAGCCGAAATCCATCACACCTGTGATCGCTGTTTTCACCTTCTGGGGTTTTCTTTTGTTCCCCTCTGTTGTCCTGCAGATTGGGTGCTTCAGGGTGACCTCGGACTGGCAGCTGCTGATCTCTGGCTGCAGCCCACTGCTGGGGTGAGGAGCAGGGCACATCCAGCCCTTCCATTGTCCCAGGCCCTCCACCTACGCCTCTCCCCCACAAAAGCTGCTTTTTTTTTTTTTTTTTTTTTTTTTTTTTGGGGATCTAAGACCATGAAATGATCAGGGCTCAGCAGGCTGAAGAGATCCGTCCTGTGGTTCAGCACACAAGTTTCACTCAGCTCCTGGAGATGCAGCCCTGTAATATACCAATACCACGGTCATCTTTTCTCACAGAGGGGGAAACAATGGCTGTAGGCATTTAAAAACAAATAAATAAAAATGCAAACCCATCACATTTTGTATCACCATTTGTGTGGAGGCCCTCAAACAACTCAACTCCAAATTTCCCCCTTCTCAAAGCTGCCATGTGAATAACAAAACCCACGTTGTTCTTGGGTGTTCTTCTGAATTTATTTTCTGTCATCTTCTTAAGGAAAGAAAATACAGCTTCTCTCACTTAGCACCCTTTGGGACGGCAACAGTAGATGAAGAGCAAGCAATCAACATGTCAGGATAAAATTAGATTGCCACAGAGTACAAGGTTTGATCCAATATCTGTATCAGATTTAGTTCTCAGCTGTGCACATCACAATAAAATAATACTTGCTGTTCGTTGTCTAAAAGCATGCTCCAAGAGCAGCCCTAGCATGCTCCACCAGCACCCAGCCCAGCGCAGAGCCAGCCCAAAGCTGCCCCGGAGCCAGGGAGAGCTGGGCAATGGGTCCTCAGCCAGGGGCTTTGCTCTGCAGACCTGCTCCTGCTTGCTGATGTGGCCTTGCAGACGGCTCTTGTAGGGTCAGGGCCTATCCAGTGCCTGCTGTACAGTTTGCTAATAAAACACTGGCATTTTGACATCACTTTTTGAAAAAAATAATAATATTTCCTCCTATTTTATTGTTAAAAAAAAAGTAAATAAAGTGTTCATTCAAAAAGTTCTGCTGTGAGTCAAAGTTTTTTGGTTAACATGACGCATCTAAAAAACTGAATTGCCAGCAAATGAGAAAATGACACCTATGTGCAGGGATGACTGAGTCTGTCCATGCCCTATTAAAAGCTTAGAGCCTTTTTCTACCTGTTTGCACATCCTATTCCAGCAGGCTTCCCATCGGCAGTAGCTGCCTGTGCAGGGGAGGCAGCAGGCTGCCAGGTTTGGCTGGGCCTTGCACAGGAGCCTTGTTGTATTTTCACCCCTGGCCATGCAGTTTAACGGCACTGGTAATGGCAAAGTCACGGATCTGAACTAACTGAGGGTAAAATCAATTTTCTGTTAGGTGTAAAAATATTGATACGCACACGCCCGCTCTTTCCGTAGCATTGCAGAACAGTTAGGCTCCTGTTTAAGGGATTTAACCTCGTTCTGCTCGTACTCAGCTTTCGGATTCGTACTATGAGACTGCAAGGATGTCTCCTGCCTTTGTGTTATTTCATCCTTCTGATCTTTTAAATTAATGAGTTTTCATCGACCCTGGTGGAAGTGGATCAGGTCTGAGCTTGCCAGGCCATTCCCGGCAGTCCCAGATCTGGAAGCAGTTCGCCTGTTTCAACACCCGACCCAGCACCTCTGAGTGTGTTGTCTGAACCCACTGATTTAGCCATATGTGTCCTGCTGCTCCTGGCTGGCAGGTTTTTAGTAAAGAAAACTTCGTTTTTGTTCTGCAGTAGCTCCAAGTTGCTTTGGGTTCCCTTCTACACTCACTTAGCTCCAGAAACCTGCCTAGAAAGCTTTTATTAGCCCAGGGTTTCCTGGGAGAGGAAATTGAGCGCCTGCGTTTTCCCAGTCCCTAAATGAGATTTGAAAAACCTCATTTCAATAATTATAATAACAAAGCATCCCAGAAAATAGAAATAGGATCACCTCGCAGGAGGCAGAGCGGCCCCCAGCAGCCTTGCGGCTCTTCCAGCCCCACGGTGCTGCTCTCCAGGGCCGGCTGTACCAAAGGCATTGCTCCTGCTGTGCCACCCCAGCCCAGGGGCTGCCTTCTGCTGAGGGTAGTGGCAGCATTTAGCAGCCCATGGGGCACATGTGGGGCTGAGGAAAAGAGTCTCTTTAAAAGGGAATACAATGGGGCATACAAGTTGTGATTAAGAATCATAAAAGAGGGAAAAAGTTTGGTATGTATTGGTATCGGCAATTCTCTATCAAAGCAAATGAATGAAGGTAAAAATGTGTTAAAACTTTGTTAATAGGAAAGCATACAATACCTTTAGCTGGGGAGACTGGGCCATCAATGGATTTTTCCTATTTGTTCACTGTCATAGAAGGGCATAAAATCTGGCGTAGGTCAGACTTTACGCTAAATGGATGGGGAGAGCCATTAAGGGAATAAACAAAATAGGTGGGGAAAACAGCTGCGTTCTTATAGAAAGTACACAACCATGAAGAGACCTTAAAAATAATTTCAAAGCGAATTTGCAAAGAGCACTCGTGATTTCTGTCATAGAGCCTTCCAAAACAATCTCACGGCTCAATGTCTGCAGTCACTGGAGTGCAGAGAATTACGTAAGGTTCCTACTCTGCTTTGTCGTATGCTTACCTCATATTCTCAATGATTCATTATCAAGATTTGTCAGGACTAATTAAGACGAGTGCCAGCTGTGATAGAGTTTTTGGTATCTGGGCACCTTGCTCTGTGGGGGTGTGACCGAGATTGCTTGTTGTACAGAATTAGCTAATAGCAAGTGGTGATTTAGTGGCTTGCTGCTCGCTGTGGTCTGAGCTGTTAACAGAGGTGAAGCTGTTTAGCAGCCCCTGGGGATACACCACTTCGGTATATGAAATTGAGTTTTCTGTAACTCTATTAAAAACAAAACAAAACCCACCGCCAACAAAGAGAAAAATTATTAAATTACACGTATGACTTTCTGTTTTATGGCAAGTCACCTTTCTTTATTTAAATGAAAATTAGTAAGTACCCACTAAAAGAGTGTAACTTTAAAGTCAGGAAGGTACGAGAGAGAAAATTCTGCATTTGGTTATGGCTTTGAACGTGAGTTTTAATTCTGATGTGAGCTGTCCAGCGAGCTCCTAAACCTCTGGAAGCAGTTCACAAATGAGTCCTTTCTGGCCCCAAATCCAGCCAGGACACAATCTACTGCACCCTACTCCCAAATAAACAAATAAATAAGCAGTGAATTTCTGGGCAGAAGTGGCAAAGCTCATGCAGAGGCATGCAAGCTGTGAAATGGGGTGGCCTGAGGGCTGCTTGGCACAGAGGGGAGCCTTTGGTTCTTGAAAATAAGATTATGGAAAGCAAGCCTTTAGAAAAACCAACTCAAACTCAACACCTCAAATCAGCGGTATTTTTATCTTAATCGCTGTGTGCCTGTTGACCAATAGCCCTTCTGTAAACAAGGATAATAATACCACTTATCTTGTGAAAATAAATTACTGTTTTTGAAGCACTCAGACGCTATAGTGATGATCAAGATAGGAAAACCCAGGGAAAAGTTATTAATTCTGCCTCACACCAGAAGGACCACATCACAGTGTGTGCAGGCGGGGGGGGCTGAAGAAGCAGTCGTGCCTCTGGTGTTTCCTATGGTCGGTTTTGCATGCTGGGGGCTTCTTGCTGAGGGGGCGAGGGGGCTTTCGAAGGGAAATGCTGGGGCAGGGAGGGGACGTGGGCAGCCCAGGTGCGGGTGGTCCCCATTTTGCCCCCTTTGGAGCCATGCCTGGGGGCTGCCATGGGGCAGGTCACTTTGTCACCTTGTCACTGGGTGGCCCCAAACCCTGGTTGTGTAGGGAAAACCACTGCACTTAATTACCGAGAACGTGCAGGACCTTCATTTTCCTCCCGCGTCGGAGGAGATGTTTCAAGGATTAAGTGAATCAGAATATTCTCAGTAAATCAGAAACCGAGATAATAGTGAGTGTTTGAAAAGAAGAAGTTATTGTTCTCTGCGGATTGCAGGGATTTTAATGATTTGGCTGAAGTGCCCATCTAATAGAGCTGCCTCTTTGAAATATTTGCCATCTCAGAGGAACAGTTTTAAAGTGTCTCTTGCATAATTGATTGATCCACTCTTCTCAAACGCTTGCCTGGCCTTCAGAGCGATGGGACAGGTACTGGCAGCACGTGGAGGGGATGTGGGTTCTGCATGGCCTGTGGGGAAACACGGAGCTCCCATCTAGAGAGCGGGACCTGCTAAGAACTGATCCAAACCCATTCTTGGGAGGAGAAATGGCTTTTGTTCCCCATCACCTTCTGAAGGAGAGGAGACCCAGCCTCCCCCAGGGCCTTGGTCATCTCCCAGGGCCTTGGTCCTCCCCAGGTCCTCGGTCCTCCCACAAGTTCAGGGGACGAGGGAAGTGGCAGCCACGGGTCATCACTGTGCCGCTCTCCTGCGGTTTCTGGCACGCTTGGCACGGTTCCTTCCCCGGCTTTTGTCTGTTCAACGAAAGCCCTGACCATCATGGGTTTCAGTTGAACAACAGATCTGACCTAGAAAGGCTCAAACGCCAGGAGGGAAATAGGACAAAAAGGTGTTAATTTTAAACTGCCATTCACTGCAGTCCCGTGGCAGTGTGGGAGGTGGTGTCCAGCCTCGCGCTGCAACTGCTTCTTCTGAGTGTGCTACTTTGATGGGATCGTTTCATAACGCTTTGTTTTTCCAAAATATAGCAGGTTTGGCTTCAAGACTGAGTGGATGCTAGTTTTTAGATAAAATTTTAATCTCAGTTTTTGTTATTTCTGAAACCATCTTCTCGACAGAGACAATCGTGGTTTGAAAAAAAAAAAAAAAAATAATTAAATAAAGAGCTGAAGACTTGAAATTGCTGTAAATATCCTCCATTGGTTATCTTGCAAGTTCTGTATATCGGTCTGGTGGTAGTTTTTATAACTAACATCCATTGATGAAAATAATAATAAATTGCTGTCTCTGCACTTGCATAAACATTCAGTGTGATTTTATTTTTCCTTTTTAATACTATTATCAACAACTATCTTTCTGGTTGAGCTCCTAATTCACAAGATGTGGTACATCATCGTGCAGGAGTACGAACGGTCACTGTCACTGCACACAGGCACCTTCTGTGGCAGCGGCTCCTTCGGCAATGAGCAGCTCCTGGAGGCAGCCCCACGGCATCTGCCAGCACCCCTTGGGCAGCCTCCACACGGACCTGACAGGCCCCAGCCCCAGCCCAGGGGCTCCTGCTCCCCCAGAGACTTTTCCCTTTTCAAGCACTGGCAGCCCGTGTGGAGGAGGCCGGGCCTGGGACATGAGTGGAAATGGAAAAATATCTTTTCAAGCATCAAAACCAGGGAAATGTTTCCCTCCAGAGAGGAGGCGAGGCTAGCTCTCAGAGCCGCACTGCTCTGTTTGGGTTTATATGGGATCGTGACTGTGTGTTGCCACAGAGTGTTAGGCCCAGGTACTTCGTGTTTCAGCACAGAGTATCCATTGAATATCTTTTCAGAGGCTTGGGAACAATCACTAATGCTTATTTTATATTTACTAACTTACATGTACTATAAATATATAATTTATAATATAATTTAATATTTTTATTTAATAGCTTATAATAAATATATAAATAATTTGCTTCTTATATAAGGCCTAGCGAGAGATCCAGGCCACTACATCCTTCGAAGAGAATTTGCTCTCCCCATCTCCCTGGCAGCCAGCGCCACGCTGACACTTTCTCATTGTAAACAGCTTCAGTAAAACACCGAGTTAAGGATCAGGGTTTTTCACTAGCCTCTGCTCCAAAAATTCATTATTTTCTGAACGCCAGATAAGCAGGAGCTCTGGCTGCTGTCCCAACACTGACTTCACCCAACAAATTAATTGCTTGTACCATGTCCATTACAGTTGTTCAAAATGACCTCCAACTGTGCACGGCAGCAGCATGCTACATTACCAAAATTTGAAATATTGTCTTATTTCTCTTTTCTGCTATTCTGTAGCTCTTTGTTTTGCTTCCACTGGTCTGTTGTAAAACGATTTTGTGTTCACCCTGCCAGTTGCCCACATAAAAGCAATGTTTAATTATACAGCATCTTTGAAAGTAGATGCGGGTAAGATCCTCCCGTGATGGAAATTGCGTCGCTCCCCTGAAGGATGCCAGCTATGATGCCGATTTCTTTCTGGCAATGTCTTTGCTTATCCAGTACCAGTTTGGCTGAATCCATGATCTTATTTGACAGACAAGTTAAGAAATGTTTTTGAATATGCTTTTGGATGTGTTTAACCACTGGCTGTTTACTTTTAAACAAATTATCTTACTAAAAAGATCAGGCTAGGTTTTGTTGTTTGTTTCTTTGTTTGTTTTTAAGTTTTCTTTCTTTTTTTCTTTCCTTTTTCTAATTTATTTTTTATTTTTATTTTTCTGTGTAGCAAACTTTCCCAGTGGGCAGTGGAGTGCATCCCCTGGCGCCTGTCCAGGAGCAGTGGGGGTGTGGGTGGGCTTGGCACTGCACAGAGGGGCAGCAGTGCTCACGTGCATGAAGATGCCCTGCAGATCTCCCCTCACCTCTCGGACAGACAAAAATATAACAGCTTTGTTCTTATCACATCAAGTCTACAGCCTGCTCTGGTGTGAGCGCAGTGCTCCGGTGCTGAATTAGGGCATCTAAAGAAAGCAGTCACTGCTCTCTGGGAACTTAGCAAGGGACTTTTGCTGGGAATTTGATTTAGTACAAGAATGACTAATTACGAGGTGAAATACAAGGCATAACATTGAAATGACTTTCCCACCAGTGGAAAGATAAAAATGTGCTTTTATCAATATTCCCATTAAATACATAAAATGTTGTCATTCTGCAGCTTTGTTATAACAACATTGCTTTCTGAGAGTCAGTTCAGATTAGGGATACAACTTTAACAGGACTTAGTGTGTTGAAACTCTGAATTCTCACTGATGGCTCTAAGAGTGGGGCAGTTCAGTGTGGAGCAGCCGTAACCTAATTTATGCCTAGGCACTGCAGGTTGAGTCCAAGCAGAGCACAGCTCCTCTGGTGGGCGCAGGTGTGGAGAAGAATTTCTTAGATCCGCAGGGATGGGGGCTGCAATTCAGGGCAGGTTCTGAAGCATGGATAAGTTGTGATAAGTTGTGATATCTGTGTGATGCCTTCAGGATGGTATTTAGCCAGCGCTCTCTCACCTCCACGTATTCCATAAGCCCAGCCAAATGAAATGCTTCTTCAAAGTAAAACCCGGCAGTAACAGATGCACAGGTTAGTATTTTAGCTCCTTGTCTGAGAGCACCAGATTGAATATAGGTAGCCAACTGCATGGAGCGGAAGGAGATCAAGTACAAAAATGGGGAGATTACTAACCATTGTAAGAGTTAAATATAAAAAGCGGGAAAATGAAAGCTGATAAACACAGCTTTTGTTTCAGGCGATGTCTGATGAAACTGTGGTGCTTGTTACCACCAGACACCACTGAAGCAATGTGCTTAACAAGAGTGGGAGAGGCACCGGGCACTTTTATGATATCAGGAATATCCAGAGTAATGATTAACTATATCGAAATTTGTAATGTAATTAGAATAATTTTTCATGCTTCATGGCTTAAACCAATTTCTGTCTATGAGAGACCAGGATGAGACTTATGGTAGGAGCAGATTAAAGACATCTGCATACTCCAGAGCTCCTGCATTTTCTTCTGGAGGCTCTGCTGCGCTTCCAAAACAAGATACTGGGCTAGGACAGACCCTAGGCCTACCTTGATCTAGTGTGTTGTTTTTTATGTGCCTTTAGGGAACTTGGCGTGGAATATGCAGACTAATTTTTTTAGGTAATGAGAGTGTGATGAAAAGGAGCATGAAGTAGACAGCAGATGGATTTTTCTGTAATTTTTGAGAGGATAAACATGTTGAATGTAACTGCAGATTTGCTCAAAGAAAAAAAAAAAAGAGAGAAAAAAAAAAAAAAAGCTTTCAAATTCAGGAGGTAGCTTCCTGCAAAACAAGGCACAGATTTGCCAAAAAGAAAAAAAGCCTTAAAAAACTTTCAAATTCATGAGGTAGCTTCCTGCAAAACAATGAGATTTATTAGAAAAGATGATTTATGTTTATATCCTTTCTGAATCTTGAGCACTTAAGGCAAGCTTGAGTCATGCCTGCAAACTCTTCTCCACAGCCACTAGAGTCGGATTTTTTAATACTAATAAATACAGCGAAGACTCTCAGAGAAGAGCTTTAAGTGGGCAAGAGGTAAATAAACACTGAAGAGCTCACACTTCACTGCACACGTTCAGATGTGAAAGGGGGCTGGAGCTGACATTACCAAGGAATGGCTGGGAAGGAAATCACCGACACTGTGCCACAGCTCGAGGCAGAGAGCTACACTGCATGCGGGCATCGAGGCGGGCGGCTGGGCCCTGGCCAAGCCGCAGTTTGGCTGGTGGGGCTGGAGGACGGCGTGCATGAGCCCAGGGTTGTGGGGAGGCAGCAGCCCAGTGCCCAGCACCCACAACCCCCAGCACCCTTGTGTCCCATCCTATGATGGTGGGCAGGGGAGGAGGGGGTCGGGAAATCATGGCTGCGCTTTCCTCCAGTGGTGAATAAAAACGATGAGCAACAGGGCCTGAGCGATGGCACAAGCTGGATGCCATATGCAAATTGCTCTGAAATAATCTCTTCTGAGGTTTTCAGCCTGTGGAAAAGCTAAATTTTGGTCCCGAGCCCCAGAATTATAATTTCTAGTGGAGAATTCCAGCTGCTTTTGTTGGTGCTTATGCTTGTTACGTCCTGGCCCTACTGCAAAGCCCTCCAACTGACTGTGTCTGTCCAGTTTCACTGGACCATCCTCTTTCACTGAGGAATAGGCACATGTCTGCTGTGGTTGTGGTGGAACTGAATAGCACCACCTTGGAAAACTTGGCTGTGGTAACTTCTGCCAAATACAAATGGACTTGGAGAGCCACAGTTCAAGGGGAAAAAAAAAAAAAAAAAGGTAAAAATAGTGAGGATACAATTAAAAAAAAAAATAGGAGAGGGAGAGAGAGAGATTTTAAGGTGTTAAAATGCCTAAATGATTACCGGAACGATGATTATCTTGCAA
Source organism: Anas platyrhynchos (assembly GCF_047663525.1). Lineage (NCBI taxonomy): Eukaryota > Metazoa > Chordata > Aves > Anseriformes > Anatidae > Anas > Anas platyrhynchos. The sequence goes on along the minus strand of NC_092599.1, from coordinate 1,462,233 downwards.
AGCCCTAGCCAGCTCCATCTGAAGTCAAGACCTGACTGGCAAAGCCCCTCACTCGTGCCTGCCAGAGCAGTCGTGCTCTCCCAGCTCTGGGTCATGCAATAAAATCTGGCTGGGCCTCAACAGGTAGAGACCATCAGAGCCGTGTTACTCTGCCTTCGCTGAAGCACCATGTGTTGGAAACTCAGCAATCACCACAGCTCTCTATCAGCGCACACTTCCGAGCTGCAGCTGGACCGGGCAGGCTGCACAACCACCCACGGTGTGCTGCCGGTCCGGGCTGAGTTAGGGGCCATGCGACGAGCAGCAGCAGCTCTACCCCAGATGGTTTTTGTGCAGCACGAACCGCCCGCTGCCCCCCGCCGGGCCAAGGCGCTCCGCACCGCGGCCCCGCGCCCGACCGCGGCTCCCAGGCGCGGGGAGCGGGGAGCGGGGAGCGGGGAGCGGGGAGAAGAGAGCGGGGAGAAGGGAACGGGGCTGCCCCGTCCCGGTTGCGCCCCACCTGTTTGCCCCCACTCCCCCTAGGGCCGGGATGCTTGAGCTGCCGTGGGCGCACGGCTCCATCCCGGGCTCCATCCCCGGCTCCATCCCGATTTCCATCCCCATCCCCGTTTCCATCTCCAGCTCCATCCCCAGCTCCATCCCCTGTCCCTGTCCCTGTCCCCATCCCCATCCCCATCCCCGGTCCCCGTCCCCGTTTCCATCCCCATCCCGGTTTCCATCCCCATCCCGGTTTCCATCCCCGTTTCCATCCCCAGCTCCATCCCCTGTTCCTGTCCCCATCCCATCCCCTGTCCCTGTCCCTGTCCCCATCCCATCTCCATCCCCATCCCCATCCCATCCCCATCCCCATCCCCATCCCCATCCCCATCCCCATCCCCATCCCCATCCCCATCCCATCCCCATCCCCATCCCTATCCCTATCCCTATCCCTATCCCCGGTCCCCGTCCCCGTTTCCATCCCCATCTCCGTTTCCATCCCGGTTTCCATCCCCGTTTCCATCCCCAGCTCCATCCCCTGTTCCTGTCCCCATCCCATCTCCATCCCCATCCCCGGTCCCCGGCCCGTTCTCGGGCGGCACGGCCGCATCCTGCGCAGCGGCGGCGGGCGGGGCGGCGGAGGGGGCGGGCGGGCGGCGCGGCCCGGCCACCATTTAAAGCGGTGGCGGCGCGGCGGCGGCTCCCCAGTGCCGAGCGGCCGCCGGGCGCGGCGGAGGCAGGGGGGGAGCGGCCCGGCCCCGGCCCCAGCCCCGGGCACCCGGCGCCGCCGCCCCGGGCCGGATGAAGGCGCAGGGGAGCGGGGGGCATCGCCCGGGCGGCGGCGGCGGCGCCGGCACCATGGTCCGCCTGGGCAGGCTCCTGCGGCTCCTGACTCTGCTGAAGTTGCCCTGCTGCCTGCTGGAGTTGCTGCTCTCCGAGGCGGCGCGGGGGCAGGAGATGTACGCGCCGCACTCCATCCGGCTGGAGGGGGACATCACCCTGGGCGGCCTCTTCCCCGTCCACGCCAAGGGCCCCCCGGGCGTGCCCTGCGGGGACATCAAGAAGGAGAACGGCATCCACAGGCTGGAGGCGATGCTCTACGCCCTGGACCAGATCAACAGCGACCCGGAGCTGCTGCCCAACGTCACGCTGGGCGCTCGCATCCTGGACACTTGCTCCCGAGACACCTACGCGCTGGAGCAGTCCCTCACCTTCGTGCAGGCGCTCATCCAGAAGGACACCTCCGACGTGCGGTGCACCAACGGGGAGCCGCCCGTCTTCGTCAAGCCGGAGAAAGTAGTTGGGGTGATCGGGGCGTCGGGGAGTTCCGTCTCCATTATGGTGGCCAACATCCTCCGGCTCTTCCAGGTAGGGCTGCTGCCGGGCCGGGCTCGGGGCTGCGCTCGGGCCCCTGCAGGTGCTTCCCTCGCCTCCCCCCGGAGCGGAGCTGAGCGCCTCTCCTCGCCTCCCTCCCAGCCTTCCCTCTCCGTTTTGGCACCCCCCCGGCTCCCTTCCCGGCGGTGCGTGGCACTCTCTGGATTTATCGCCCCATTTGCAAGAAGCAAGCCGTGAAGGAAGAGGAGGGAATAAAAAAAAAAATAATTAAAAAAAAAAAAAAAAAGGCGATGATTGAGCTGGGTTTGCATCGGAGAGGAATCCGGCTCGGCGGGCGCAAGGCGGAGGGGGCACGGAGCGGGCGGGGGGCGCCGCAGCCGCCCCCGTCGGGGGTCCGGGGGTGCGAGGGGGGCTGCCCCCGGCGGCCACGGGGCTGTGCCGGGCACCGCCAGGCGTCCCCTCGCCCTTCGGGGCCGTGCGGGGCCGGAGCCACCCCCGCTGGACGGGGTGGGCAGCGCGGCCACCCCGGGGCTGGGGGCGCGGGTCCCTGACCGGGTACGAGGCGGAGGGGCTGCGGCTGCCCCCGGTCCCCGGTGCCCCCCGGAGCTCGCCGTGCCCCGGGGAGCCGCCGGCAGCGGGCGCGGTGGCAGCGGCAGAGCCGCCCCCAGCTGCACCGTGCGCCGAGGGGTTGCTCGCTTCCCATCCTGCGCCTTCGCATGCGGGGGCGGTGGGCTGCGTTTGGGGGGTGCGGGGGGGTGGTTTTTATTTCTCGTTTCGGCGGCGGGGGCAGCGCTGCCCGCTTTTCCCAGCCGGCAGCCCCCAGCGCGCCGCGTCCCCGCGTCCTGCCCGCTCTCCCGAGCGCTCCTCACGGACCCAATTCGGTTTTCCTCGCTCCCCCCCCCCCAAGCTCCCGGCAGGTGGAGACGCGGCTCGCAGCGCCCCGGGGCTCCCAGCCGCCGGCCCTCGCTTTCCGGAGCCCGCAGGGTGCGAGCGGTGCCCGGGCTGTGCCCAGGTTCTGCCCCAGCAGGGTCTGCTCTGCCCGGGGCTGCCGGCAGCAGGCAGGCGGCATCGGCACGTCTGAACGCCCGCAAAGGCACACGGTGGGCACCGCGCTGAGGTCTCGCTCCGGGGGGAATCCTCCGAGCCTTCCCTACAAAGCCACAGCACCTGCGAAACCTTTGGTGCCGCCGGACTTACGTAATGGGGCTTGCAGACAGCACGGCGTGCGGGCAGTTTGTGCGGGTAGTGGTATTTCTGTCTATCCAAACATTTTAACAGATTGTGACTAAGCATCTGCTCCAAATTGCTTTTTATCCAAATCACCCAGAAAGCAGGAACTGGTACATCCTGAGAGAGATTTACTGAATATGTATTTTGCGGATTGGTTCTGCCTCCTTTAAGCACATTTTTCGTGCCATAAAACTGTTCCCTCTTGTCCTGTCCTCCTTCAAAACCAGTTCAGAACGTGTCCCAGCCGGAGAGAGAAATAAGGGGGAAAGAAATATTTTGAGGTAAGAGGAGGGCTGTGCCTATTAAGCAACTACGTGCTGTTGTATGGGGAGACAGAAGCAATCAGCTGCTAGAAAGAGAATCAGCAGCACACTTGTTAACCTAAATGCTTTCCCAGATGCGTTAGCTTTTGCCCCCAGCGTGTTCCTCGAGGGTCTCTGCAGGTTTCCTGGCCGTGGCATTGCGCTGAGGGGTGGGGGGTGGCTCCTGGACGGGTGTTCTCATGCACGAGCTGCCGCTCCCCTAACGTCTCCTAGATGAATTCTCTTTCCATCTGTGGAGGCCTCTGCAAAGAAATCTTACTCACTAGTGTTTACATTTCTCTGACAGTATTTTGGAAGAGAATTGAATTACTTGGTACTCTACCTTAAAGTCGGGGAGAAGAAACGTGTGTAAGCCATGCAGAGCCTGGGGGGGGGTTCCTCAGCTGGCTACCGGTGCTCGTGGGCTCTGTCCCCAGGGGGGTGTTTGCCCTGTTCTTTGCACACCGCGTTACCGTGACCGGCTGTGCTGCTCACCTGCCTGCTCCCGATACAGCACAGAGCTTTGGGAGCATCTGCAGCTAACGCCAACAGGTGTATCAGCAGGGGAAAGCCGTGCCGAGGTCCTCTGATCTGAATTAACCCGTGCCGTTACTGCTGGAAGTTCTGTGGAAGCTTTCCTTTGATAAAAAACGATGCAAAGAATCTGCATTAGCTGTCCTTTCATCACAGGGACAAGCCCACGGGTCCCTCCCCCTGCCTCTATCTCTGAATTGCACCTTCAGTAAAAGCCGCAGGGGCTGGCTGGGGCAGGGGGGTTTGCTTGGTGCCGTGGGAGCTGGAAAGCTGCCGCAGCAGGGGGACGCTGGCCCCGGTGATGCCCGTGTGCCTGCCGTGCTCCTCGTGCTGGAGCGAAGCTGCCGGGGATGCTGAGATGCAGTCACTTGTCAGAGTGCTCTGCCTCTGGGGCATGGAGGGGGTGCCGAGCTGTTTGCCATGGGCACAGAGCTGCTATGGGTGCAGGACATCTCCCAAAGCCACGTACGTGAGGATTTCTCTTCTGAAATTACAGCTGATGGAAGCTATAAACAGCTGCACTCTGCGAGCACAGGGTTTAGCGAAAGGAGGAGGAGTCTGAGCCTGAATTCAGTGTCTGGTATTGCCACAAACTTGCTGTGGGCCTTAAGAGAGTTACTTGGGATGTTCAGCACAGCCCAGCTGGCACCGAGGTCCCACAAGCCAGACCCACACAGAGGGGACCTGGGGGCAGCCGGGCGCTGGGCTCACATCTGATGGCAGCTGCCCGGTTTGGTGCCAGCTCCCTGCAGGAGGGATGGAGTTGGGGGTGCCTCCGGCTGGGTGCTTTCTTCTTGCTGTTATTTAATTTCTCCCTCTTCAGAAGCAGAGTGGGAGCTGTGCCCGCTGGGCAGTGGGCCGGGACCCCCAGCACGTGTGCCACACTGCCGTAAAATACGTGAGCTCTGTGCAGGAGGTTGTGCTTCCTTCCCTGCGTGGAAGGCGATGCATTTTCATAGGTTTTTCTAGGACACTGCAGAACATTGCTGGGAAATGGTGGTTAAGCTGCAAACTTTGGGCAGAGGACTGCGTGGGGGAGGCGTGCTGCTGAGCACGAGGGGCCTGCGCCTCCCTCACGGGGGGCAGCATTAATGCAACAGGAGTAACAGCACCGGGTGTGCCGGAGCGTGGAGGGAGAAGTGCATAAATATTCAAGTGTGTCAAGTACGGTGACTTTTTCAAAATACAATTCTATTAGAGTGTGCTGCTAAATAGTATGCAGATTGTAAATTAAATATTTGTTCTAAAAATAAAGCAGAAACAATTTGGAAAGCTGTTTCCAAATGCATGAGGGATTTCGAGGCAGTATGTTTTTTAGGCTGCTGGTTTTGCATTGTAAAAAATGTTGGTACTTTGGTGTCATAGTTTTCTGTACAAATTTAACTCCATGAAATTCAATAACTGTGCTGGAAAAAAAAAAGCCAAATGCTTAATCTGTTTCATCTTCTATGGGTAAAACCATGCAATATGGGGAATATCAGCACACTCATTTCTTTTCTTCTACTGGAAAACTCATTTTTGGACTCCGTTCTCATTACAGCCTTTGATAATGAACTAATTACTGCTCCAGGTTTCTGTCCTCAGTGGATGTAATTTTAAATAGTCAATCAACAGTAGCTTTTCCTGTCTGAAAACCTTTTTCTTGTATCAGTGACGGTTCCTGTGGCCTGTGAGGGTGCATGGCCAAGCCCCTTCAGGGAACTGTTTAGAAAACAGAGTGGGATAAAGGCGTACAACTAGATTGGAAGTGTAAATTGAAACTCCCTCGTATCCCTTGGGTGCTTTTGCCTGTATTTCCTTCTGCGGGTACCTTAGCACTGAATGAGAGATGAAGGTTGCCGTGCCTGCCTTCTGCTGGAGACGCGATGAGGCCAGCAGAAATGTGATTATTTGGAAAGGAACAGAACTTAGAGGTGCAGCTCTGAGCTGGATGCTTCTTTTTTTGTAGAAGAGGGCGTGCATTTTCCAAGAATATCTAAGTTGGGATCTCCTCTTTGCCAACACTGCATCAACAGGCTGCGGCTGGCTGAGCTACAGCGTTCGAGCTGCTGCCGCCCGTATCGACGGAGATCGTGGCGCGCTCTCAGCTGCTGGCGTGGGGGAATTAAATTTGGCTTTGGCAGTCATCAGATCCTGTTCCTGGTGGATTTGCTGCACGGTTGAGGGGAAGATAATAAGGGCTGTGTGAGGATTGCTCCAGAGAACGAGTGCTGCTGTCATTTCAGGGATGCTGAAGGGGTGGTTTTTAAGCTGCTGCTCTGGCCAGGTTTTATGAAGTCCTTCACACCACAGCAGAAGGATTTGCAAACTAACGGTTTTCTCCCTCTCATTTGTTCAAACTTCCCATGGGAATATGAGATGGAGGCCCCAAGGTGAGCATTTGCATAGCCAGAGGTTCCTCTGAGCCCCTCCTGCTGCCCCTAAGGAGGCGATTCCAGTGCCCAGCGTAATTCACTGCGGGTACCTCCCGTGGGGGCTCTCGGCTCATCTCTGGCCTTGGGGAAGAAACCCAAGATGCTTTAGCAGCATTTTTCTCTAGGTGCTAATTACATTCAAAAGGAAAGGAAAATTCTTGTGCCAAGAACTCGCGTGTTTCCATGAGGAGCTTCTAGTGGTATGCTGGAGGTGCTGTGAATATATATATTTTTGGGGGGAGAGAAGGGGAACATGGTAAAATTTATGTTCTTGAAAAGGCAAAGTTCAATATTAGCAATAATCTCAGCTCTTAATCTGGTTCCAAGTGTTTCTCTGTAGCCTTCAGGTTGAAAAGACTGCAAGGAGACAGTTGGAAGAAGACAGCCTCTGCCAGGGGAGCCAGCAGGAGGAGTGGGAGTGAGCAGGGGGCTGGCAGATAACTGGGGTGCCGTGGGGGCAGCACGTGGGGTGCTGGAAAGTGTCTGCCCAGGTGGTGAAAGCACGTAGCAGCAAGTACATCGTGCAATTCCCAGCTCACTCCCGAAATGAGAAAAGGTGACCTCTTTGGGATGACAAATGGAGGGATCATTTCAAGGCATTAATTTTTATGAAAGAAATATTGATCTGGTTTTGAATCTCATAACACTAATACTGTAAAACTACATGTACTATATGCCGTATTTTATTCTATTAAATGAGTTTTGCTTGGAGGCATTAAAACCCTCCAACACAGTGCTGTGCATCATAATATCAGATGTTGTTACTTCTATTTATAGTGATATTCAAATTAATCTCAATGAGTGACAATGATGACTGTCCCAGACATAGGACCATGATGAATTTTATCATAATATTGGAAGATATGAAGCATGTAATTAAGGCTGTTCGAGAGCATGGTATCCAATATAGTCAGGTCATTAGTGTGGTGGAGTGGGCATCCAGGCAGAGAGAATTCTGAAGAAAAACAAGTATTTCTCATGGCCTTCCTTGCTACCGATGATTCTCAAGGTCCTAAACCCCTTCTGCTGGGGGCAGCAGAGCTGTTCTGATTCACCACCAGCAGAGCTGAGAGCAAAGCATGGTCCCATCATGGGTTACCAAAGTGTGGTAGCCCTGCCATGGCCAGAGCCACTGTCACTTGGGCTGGTGGAGCTCCCATGCACTGCTTTGGGTGACAAAACCACCTAGAGGTGTGGCACACACCTGAATTTGGTGTTGGGGCACAGGGTGTTGCACCCTGAGCACAGCTGGCAGCGGGGTGCAGGTGATGGGCACTGCTCTGCTGGGTCGGGTGCTTCCAGCAACACCACCTGGCAGCTGCTCCTGCATCTCCAGACCAACTCCAGCTCCAGCAGCATCGCCCAACTTCCCTCTGATGTCGTTTGGTTTGTACTGAGGTAAGCGATGCTTTTGCTGTGTCATTTGGGATGTTCGGGAGAGGCATTAGCATGCTGAATGGATGCGAGTGTTGCAGGGTGTATATCCTCTTCTTCAGCTGCCGTGGTAATGCAGGCCAGTGCTGCACTTTGGAGTATTTTTAAATGAACTTGGCAAGCGTTCCCAAACCCCCGTGAAGTGCTCCTAATTAGAGATTGCCTTTCTGCTTGCGTGGAGATGTGCAGCACTCAGACTACCTGGCCTCTGATCCGAGTGGGAGGAGGAAGCAGGCGTGGGAGACCTGCCTCTGAGCGCACAGGCTCCGTCTTCTCACACGCAGGGCACATCAAATAGCTCCCTCTTTGTGCAAAGGAGAGCCTGACCTGGGGAGGTGGAGAGTACAGCTAGAGTAGTGTTAAAGGTTGTTAGACTTCTGTTCATTTTGATGATGGCTCTGCTTTAATGTATGTGAACATGCTTGTGTATGTAGGGGTTCGTATATCCACTTACATATATTGATACATGTCCTTTTATATACTTATAGATATCTATCTATATATTTTTTTTATATTCTGTAAACATAAGTGACCTGTATTTCAATATCTTGCTCAGGAATGGTGCTGGGGTGGGAAGGGGAGAGCCAGCACATGTGCCAAGTTGTGGTAGGTGAGGGTGGGATGGAGCGCACCTGGGCTTCCACTGAGCGCTGCTGTCAGCGTGCAGACAGCCGTGTCACCTGGCTGCTCAGCTTTCTGGTTCTGCCTGTCTCACGTTATTATGGTGTGAGGCTCAGAAGAATCATGGATGGGTGATTTAATGGAGAAAGATGAGTTCTGGTAACACAGAGCCACCTCAAAGACGTTCAGCAATGCAGGCAACAGGTTGTGCTCAGGCCTGGCTGTTCCTGCTGGGCAGGGAGCAACGGATGAGCAGAACCCATGATGGAAAAGGGGGGAAGCCCTGAGGGGTTGGTTTGTGTGCAGCTGGTGCAGGGTGAGATGGTGACCTGGAAGGAGGATGCTCTGCAGGAGCAGCAATCCCTCTCCTCCCAGCAGCAGAAGCCTCAGGTCTTCCCCCAGCCTTGCTGGAGCTGCTTTACTGCTTCCAGTTCAAAGGCAAGATAATCTGGACCTGGCTCTGGTGTGGTCCCTTTGCTCCACTGCTTGCTGTAGATATGCCCTTAGATCTTGCTTTTACTGTTTTACAACTGCTCTTGCCTTTTTGCTTGTGGGTATAACAACTGCTGACAAAGCCAAAGCCTTAAGCTGTAGGTACGTGCTGAAAAATGACTGTGATCCAGGTTCTCCTCGGATGGCTTGGTACAAACCCACATCTCCACTTCCTTTGTAAGAGATTTCACACCTCTGTCCCTGCTGGCAGGGTTTAGCACACGGAGCTGCCCGGGATGCTCGTGGTCGGTGTGCAGAGCACTCCCAGCCCCGCAGCTCCGCTCTCTGTGCTGTGGGGCTGAAGGCGAGGAGGCTCCAGCTTTAAACACCGCTTGTCACTGGGAGCACAAAGAAGTTGATTGTAGTGCTGTTACAGAGGCTTTCCAGGGTTAGCTGGAAAAGTCATCCCCTTTGTTCATAAACTGAAGTTCAGGTGGAGAAGCGATGGTGTAAAAGTGACTATACATCCCTGCGTGTGATTTTTATAGCAGGCATTTATTACTATCTTACATGAAGGCCTGAATCCTAACCTTTCTTAGAAGAGTACTAATAAATAAGTGGAACTATAAATCTGAAGATTGCAGTGGATGCAGGCACGTACTTGTCTTACCACAAATTTCCAGCGCTTTCTTTGAGGAGTCCACCCAGCACTGGCTGATGTCAGTGGGGTGGCAGCTGGGCAGGGATCCATCCGATCCCCTTGGACAGATTTAAGCTTCCTTTTGTCCTGGTTCCAGGAGACCTCCTAAAACAAAAATAAGCAGAGACCAATCCATAATATCAAAGCCACTCACTAGAAACCAGGTGTTTTTGTCCTCATCAGGGGTATTAGGAAATTTTGTAAGGCCCAAGAAAATTGAAATGGGGATGGGGGATGGAATTCCTTATTAAATCTAGGCTAGGAACATGAGAATTTGGTAGTCTGTACTGCTCACACCTTGCTGACTGGATTTTGCCCACCTGGTACATGGAAAGGTGTCAGCCCCTTTGCACTGGGTAAGAGCTGCACCATGTCCATATGTGCATTTAACTGTAGGAGTTCATGTGGGCCCCTCAGAGGTAAGGTGGGAGCCACGGGTGCTCGGCTGTCCCCTCGCCCCCTGCTCTGACACCTCCTGTGCCCCTCTCCTGTTTTCTTGGGGCAGGGGCTGTCACTTCCCCTCCTGCCACTGGCTCTCATGCTGGCACTGCCCCAAAGTCACCGCTGGGCTGGATCAGCTGGTCCCAGCAGGTGCCTGGCTCACCTTCTACAAACACATAGTGAGGATGATTCTACAGCCTCCATGGATTTTTTATTTTTTTTTTTGAAAGTTTCCTGGCTTTGTTTTGACTGTACTTTCACAGCAGGGTATGAGGCTTAAGTGCAACGTAAGATGCAGTAGGTCCCTTCCTAAAGCAGGATTTCTGCTCGCTCTTCTGCTTGGAGTTGGGTAGCAAAAAGCAGACTCTGACCACTTTAATGAGAGATTTATCCATGGGATTAACCTATACTCAGCTGGGACTTGGGAAACTCTACCTCTGTCTCACAGGCTTTAGATTTAGCCTAAATGTCCAGGGTCTGGATGAGTACTGGTGGCTCTCTTCAGCTCTGTGTCATTTCAGTGATGCATTCCAGTCTAGACTGCTTGTGCAACAACAACAAAACTAAACAAAAACTCCACAAGAGCTATGCTTCCACAATAGCCTTTGTTTAAAGAGCTGACAAATTTGCAAACGAAGCAAATAATAAATTTCCAATTGTCTCTATTCAGGATCGTCAAGCTCTGAATGAAGAGGAACCTCAGGAAACTTTCATGCCTACACCATCTGGGATGGGAATGCTTGGGTTCAGTGCCTTGCAAATTTGTTTTCTCTGCTGCCATTTTAGACTTGTGTAGAGTAATATTCTGCAAGCTCATATGGAGAAGGTTTTCTAATAAATTTATTATTTCATAAATATTTTAATAACAGTAATTATGCATTCATCAGAATGGAGATTTGTTTCAATGTCATTAAATTCAGCCTCATAATTATATGCATGGTATTTTTGCACACAGTACAAGCTGAGTGCAGTTCCTTTGTAAATATAGTGCAGCACTTGGCGACACTGGAGGAGTTCACATCTCTGCAGAATTTTCATCTCTAGCTATTGGCATGTTGTATACAAAAAAAGGGGGAGGGGGACTACAGGAAATTTTCTTCCACGAGAAAGGAGAATTCAAGCCTTCAAAACTGCAGCAGTTTTGTATCTCCAGCAACAACAACGAATGAGCTCCTCAATACAAGATCACGGATGAAATGCAAATTGTGGGATGCGGAGGCGCCAGTCGTGCACCAGCAATGAGCCCTGCTGAACCAGCTGCAGCACAGCCACCATGGGGTCCCTGTTCGCACACGTGGCGATCACCACCACTGCTGGCTGAGCTACCAACATGCTGTTAAGATTTACACATTTACTTTTGTTGTAAGTGTATGGTGCATTATTTCTGTGAAAGGCTTTCTTTTTGCTTTCTTTTTGAAGACAAACTTATTTTTAGACACCTTGAGATAAACGCAGCCAAGTTAGTATTAAAAGTTCTGCTGTTGCCAAAGAAAGCTTGACTAGGATACAAGTTTTGTAGCAAATCCCCTTTTCACTGCAAGCATGGAGCTTCATTCTGGGAGAGCAATGCATGTGGTGGTTTCTAAGTATCTCTGCACAATGAACATGTTAGGAATAAATAAAAGCTAAAGGGAAACTGTCAACTCAAAATTGTCTGAAAGTTGTAATTTTTATGTAAATAAAATCCAGAACTAATAGAGAAGTGTTTATTTTTTTATACAAGGTAATTTTGCTGTGGTATTTGAATGCATAGAAATGATACTGACAATAAAAAATAATTGAATGACTTGTTTGTCTTGTTTTTTTTCTCTCTGAAAGCAACATAGAAGCATAGAAGATACCACACTGTTAGCGAAGTAAATTGTCTTTTTAAGGTGCGTGTGCCATTGTTATAGTGAAGGCTTTTCAAAATAAGGAAAGGATATTTCCATGTTTTGATTCCTCAGCAATGGGAGCTCCACACCTGTTCCTGTACTTGAAGATATTTCCTGTAGCGTAGCGTTAGCATCACAGGTAAAGAGATCTGTGTGCTGCGTGGCATTCTTGAGGCTGACAAAAAATTAATTTTCCATCTGCCTCCAACAGCCACGATGGCATCAGCCCTCAGGGAGTTACAGCTTGTTCTCACTTTGTTAGCTAAATGAGACGAGTGGAAATGGAGAAAGGCCCTGACTCCCTCCACGCTGTGCTGCATGTCCAGGGATGCTGCAGAGCTCAGCACGCCCAGCATGTGGAGGGAGGAAGCCCATGGCAATGTGCCTTTCTGTTTTCAGGGGGTTGTGCCACAGTAAGCTGCAGGGCATTAAATCCATGAAGCAATGACAAATTTCAAAAAACAGCTTTTCCCACCTGTGATAAATGCATTTTTCTAGAGAATCCAATTGTTATTAAAAAGCCTCCAAACCCCATGCTTATTTTCTCAGAAAGGATCTTATATTTCAGAAGGAAATAAACACCTCTAAGCACAAAAGCACAGAGGAATGACGCTGATAACCCTTCTATACAATGTCCTGCTTGAGATGAGCAAAACATCTACTGTTCTCTTAAGAAATCCATCTGTTAGTGAGATAATAATTGTTTATTAAAATGGGCATTGTATTGCTAGGTTTATGGTAAGTGCATGCTTGTGAAATAAACCCCGTATTTGTTTCTGGGCGCTCATCTGTGCTGTGCTGTCACCCTGCGCTTTATATTTAAGCATGCAGCAACTCTTCCCTGATTATCACAACTCAGCAGTTGAGCCCTGCTCAAAACTCTTATCAGGCACGGTGGAAATGTCACATGGGGAATTAGAGCAGGGCCCTTGGCCATTGCATGGCAGCTTGGTTTGGAAGCAGATTTGGGACTCTTAAGGGTAATAGGACATGTTTGCATGGTAGTAAGCAAGTAAATGCTGCAGCAGCAAGTCAGCTAAGTTATATCATTCAGGCTTTAAACTATGAAAAAAGTAGTAACAATTTATCAAAAATATTAGCTGTTCCATGGGGCAAACCAGCTGATTTGTGGAACCTCCATGCAGCAAATCATTACATACATTTTTATGCAATGTTTTATTTATACATATTGCTTTGTTTTTCCTTTTGCTAGTTTTTCAAATCATTTTTTTTTAAAGCAATAAACGTGTGTTTCTACCTCTTCCCTCCCTCCACTGTTCCTCTCTCAGCTCCTAAGCAGTCTGGAAAATTGGTCTGACAGCTGATCTTAATCTCCAGGGTGAATTTTAGATAAGATGCTATTGGGTTTATAAAAGGAAGTTTTTTCTTATGCCATTATAAAGGTATCATTGAGCTAGCAAAACGAGCAAACTGTTCTCTTTGTCTTTCCCACTGTTTTTGTACAGCGTGTTAAATCTCGTCACTTAAATTATAATAAATACAGCGCATATTAAAAATAACAAAATAATGAGGTTTAGTTTAAACACACAGCTAGGAGGAAACAATCTTTCTCAATCGAATTGTGTTTCTGCTGCTCATGAATCTTTTTGTCATATTTGTTGACGGAGACTTTAACGCTCTCCATGAAGACAAATTAAAAATGCTGAGGCTGGGGCCATGCTGGTGGGAGATGGAAATAAAGCATGAGTCCAATGCCTCCCCTTTTCATTTTATCCCAGCCCATGCTGGAAAACCAAATCACCACATTGACTGTTACTGTAAAGCTTCATGAGACATCATTTGTAACTTGTTGGCAGCCTTTCGCAGCATTTAGACAGTGAAAATTGAAGTTATGGCGAGCTAGGCCCCATGGTTATAGCCAGCTCTCTTAGCACACCAGCTCTTTGTGTAACGTTTTCTGCGGCCTGTGTTTGGAGGGCTGTCCTTTGTTTGGCTTTGGGATGGCTAAATCCGTGTTGGCTTTGGCCAGTAGGTGTTGTAGGGATGCTTTGTCCCTCCTGTGCTGTGAACATTCCCTCTTGGCCCGTGTTACCCCATGACACCGGGGCAGGAGGCGACATGGGGCCTACAGCGCGCCTTCTAAAGCGGCCTGTAGGGAACGTGTCTGCACGGTTACTGAGGGATTCTTAGCACAGGGAAGGGACGTGTTCAGACCAAATGACAGCCTGTCACGGCACAGAACAAAATACTCTTATAAGCTGTAGCAATTTTAAAAATAGAAGCCAGGGAGAAAATGGACTTGAAGGTACATAGCACTCAGACAGCTGGGAATTGGTCCTAATGGCCTTGAGCTGTGCTCGGGACAGAGGGCTGTGAGCTCAGCCAGTGCAGCGAGCTGCAGGTGGGAACAAAGCTGCTGCTCTGATATGTCTCCCCATATCAAATGTATTTTTATTCCTAATTCAGGCAAAGAACTCTCCCAGCTTCAGCTTCTCCTTGTTCGGTTGGGCTCACTGCTGCAAGGCCAGGTGCTGCTGCTCCAGGAGGTGATGGGGGAATCGACCGTGGAGACTTGGCTGCTCTGTAGGGCTATTTATGCTGTGGAAACGTGCTTCATATGAAATCTGTTGGGCCTAGATAACATCTGAATTCAAAACGTAGTACATGACCTGGCTTCTGAGACTAGCAGATGAGCTTATTTGCTGTAAGCCCAGGGAAGATGGAGATGTGATTTTTATCTGCTCCTGCACCCTGCCTTGCTTGCAATCCTGTAAGCCTTCCCAAGGAGCCACACAGCCCCCAGGGCCCCTGCTTGCCCCCAGGGACTGGCTGGGCCCAGGCACCCCCCGCAGTGCTGCCAGCAGCAACCCTGAGCCCCGCTGGCTGGTGAGCTGGGGCTGGCTCCGAGGGACCTTGTGCTTGGTGTGGAGAAGCTCTTGGGAGTCTTCAGGCTTGGCAAGATTATTGTCAGAACAGCAAGTAAAAGGAAGAAGAAAAAAAGATTTGCTCTCCAGGTGTTTTTTTCCGCCCTCCCTCCCTCCCAGTGTTCACAACGTGGTACAATCATAATCTCTTTGTTTTAACAGCTGGCAAAGTGTAATAGGTACGGTTAAACCCGGACCTGTTGACAGATGCAAAACCCACAGAACTCTTCACCTATGTTGTAAAAGCATACTGCTCATCTTAATTGGAGGCATCAGTGACTTAAGAAAAATATTTCCAAGGTGTTGTTTGTTTATCTTTGACCTATAAAATATACACTGGCATAGAAATCAGGGGGTAGCTTAACAGAGTTTGCGTGCAGCATGAGCACTGTCTTAAGTGCATGTGTTGGGAAAGCTGTCCTACAAGATTTTGACCTCATCTGGGGCTTCTAGCTGCTAGCATAATACCAAAAGTATAAAAATTATCATAATGACAATGCATAAACAGCACTGACTTTTCAGCTAGAATGAGCTTGTCAGCAGAATTATAGGGATTGCCATTACCTTAGGACTTTGCTCATTGTCTTTCAGAGACGGACACAAAACCTACCCATAAATAACCAACTCAACATTTTCTTTGAGGAAAGGGAGGGAGCCCTGCCTGTAGTAGTCTCATGCAGAAGGAAATCCTGTCCACTTCTAACACAGATTAATCTCTGACTGCCAGGATTGCTAATTTTTAAACTTTATGCTTCTTTGCTTGAGAATCCTAGTGGATCTGGAGAATAATGGAAATACATTCATGTGTATTAATTAAGTAATTAAGTATTAACTCCAGTATTGCTTTTGGTCAGATGGATGTGCTGGTATTGTTGACAACCTCAGCATAGTGGTAGATGGAAAGATTAGTGGTAGATGAAAAATTTGGTGATGACATCTGACTGCTGCCCTGGCCAAGGCGTGTGCCTGCAGCAGGTGTGGGCCTGGAAGAAAGGTGGTAGGGATGGACACAGCTGGGTTCTTAACCCAAGCCTGCCTGAGGATTACTGTCCATTTGTTGGCAGTACAAAGGGAATCAATGACCTCTTTAACTTCTGTGTAAGGAACCTGATCCCTGAAGTGCCAGAAGTCAAACCTGCAGCTGCAGAAATGCTGGTGGGTGTTGCTGGAGCTCGGGGAGCACCCGCTCAGACATCAGCTGGAGCTGCCGAGCACCAGGCACTGTGAAAATGGAGCTGTGGATTTTGGTTATTGGTGGGATGGATCCTAAGAGGAGACAAATGTATTTGAGTATTGTTTTCAGCCTTACCTCCCTGTTGAAATGAAGTTCTGAGGTTAATTTTTTTTTTTTCTTCCCACTTCATACTTTATCATTATGTATTTCCAAATGAGTTTTTAAATTCACACTTTGTCGACAAGGACACGATTCTGGGGAGTCGTGATCACAGCTTTGCTGGTAATGAGCAATAACCAAGAGCAGCTCTGAGGTCCTGGCAGGACAGGAGCAGTGCACTAGAAAATGCAATAAATAGAGCTAACAGAGAAAAGGAGACACGTGGTCATATGCTTTATTTAAGATGTGATCATGCTCTTTGGACCTTGGGAACTGGCAATGTTTGTAAAAAAAGTCAGAAAAGACACAAGAAACATCCAATTTTTATTTTTTTTTTTTTCTAATGAATCTTGTAAACTTGAGCCTTCCTGAAAGGCCCAAAAACCAACGTGGAGTTTTGACACAATTATTTTAATGAAATCTGAGACTCTCCCAGGAGTCCACGGCTACTGGAGCTAGGATCGCTGTAAAGTCATGCAAATACGATTTCAACTGCAGTAAGATTACATGCTGTTAGATGTGTAAGACATTTCTCAAGATTTTCAAGTACAGGAAAGCGCCTATGATTGAAAATACATATATATATTTATAAACAATTGTTGAACATTGATTCAGGTGATTCTGGTGCTTTGACAAGTGAAGGGAGGCATGTTAAAAACATAGAGGTCTCATGCTCGCCAATTTAAAAGTACTCGCTAGTATAAAAAGCTATTGAAACTTGACTTAAGTCTTACATGGTAAAAAATTATAATCATGTGGTGTATTGAATTGAACTCATGAGTCTAATTCCCATGATTCTCTCCAGTGCTCTCCGCAGTGCAACCGTGTGACCTACCGCATTGATGCTCTCGCACTTTTTGACTATCTCACTCGTACTTAATGTATTAATCTAGTGCTTCTGATGGTTATTTTGGCATCCCAAGTGCTTGATCCTCTTCAAATAGTTGACATCCTCTCAGTGCATTAATTCCTCTCTGGCATTATAATGAAAAGGTATTGATGAAAAAACTTGGAAGACTTAGAACTGAATTGAGTCAGGGTAGAACTAACCTTAATTAATTCACGTTACTGTTTCTTATATGACAGTTTATCTGCTCTTAATTAATGTTGTTAGAACTACAATATAGATGTGTGATTATAGACTTATTTTAAAAAGCAATGAGATGGTGAATAGCTGTCACGATCCGACAAAAGGTATGCTTGGATGCCAAGAGAAAAGAGGTGGTTACCAGTACTGCAGTGTCCTCCGCACCACGGGAACCAAACGAGATGACTACTGGCTGTAGTTGACCTATCTGTCTGTGAATTAAATGGAAATTGAACTGAGCAGCCTACTGAATCTTTTTCAATTTTGCCAGTTTTTATTGACTCCTGTAATTGTCCTAATGAGACACTGCATTTAAGTTGTCTCGTCTCTCCCACCCACTATTTTTTCTCTAGCTTTTCTGAAAGTCTATTTTTTACACGGACTGTTCATGTACGTAGTTCTTTACATTAGCAGCTTTAAAACGACAGTTCTTCTATGTCTTTTTTTTTTTTTTTTAAATGTTCTCTGGGGAATGATGCTTCAAACAGGGAAATTGTATGTTTCATTATCGAAAAGGTTTCAGGCTTTATCAGAGTCTTTTTGTTATAGTTGTCATGGAGGTTTTTATTATTATTGTTAAATTGAATAATGGGGAGGAACCTGTTCTTAAGTCTTTGTACAAGAACTAGAATTTAAATCCAGATAAATTCAGTCTGTTTGTAAAAGTGACTTTTTAAGGTTAACTGCATTTAGTTACAATCACTGGAAGTGCAGTTCTGTTACTTTATATGAACCAGATAGCAAGGTTTTTTTGCAACTGTGATAAGTGAGGATGGAACCCAACTGCAGTTGGAGTATCTGGTAGGTAATTTTGCAGGCACTATTATTTCCCAGTAACCCAAAGAAACCCTCTTGCAAACTCTCAGAGGCTGCTAAGGGCACCCTGGCAGGGATGAAGTCCTTCAATAGGGACATGGGAAGAGATGATTCAAAAAGAGTTTTTTTTTTTTTTTTTTTTTTTGCAGCTCAGCTGGGGCATCAGGGAGCCAGAGAAAGCACTGCTCTGGAGAAGGGATGCTGACTGCTGTTCTGCGTGAAGTCAGTATTATTCATACGTCCCTGGGATGACAACAGCTCCTGATTTCTTGGGGCAGGGACGGAATCTGAATAAGTAATAAGGAGATTAAAGGCTTGGGGATCTGAGTGAGCTCTTACAGCTGGGAGTTACCACAGCAAAATAAATAAAAATGCAAAGGTGGCGGCAAGGTGGAACCTTTTCAAAATTTGGGTCAAATTTAACAAATAGTTGTGAAATAGTTTTGTCTTAAAATATGTAGAAGACCAGTTTGAAAACATATAAATAAATAAATATTTATATATCAGCATATTTAGGCAACACCAGGCTTTAGGGAGCTCCCAGTTCAGAGAAAGCATGAAATGTAAGTACTTTATATAATGTTTACTGTGACCATCATACTCATTATGCCTATGAAATTCATCATATTTTTTTTCCTTCGGATGCTGAAATTTGTTGACAATCAGGACTCAGAAGAGTCCCGCAGGATTGTTTTCGTGTTATGCTATGGGATCTTTCCTTGTAATTACCACGGAAAGGCAAATTGCAGCAGGCATTTTAAAATAACGTGTTTAAATACTGACCTTTTTCAAAGGCTTTGATGAAAGATGTGAAAAATTGAAATTCATTATAATATTTCTAATTTCCTGACATGAAAATAGGAAAGACTTTCTCAATGTGCATCTTCTCAAACATTCCCCATCAAATGTCCTAGATTAACAAAGATCCCTTGACTCTATGCATGCCAATGAACTTAACTATTGAATATATAAATCAGTGCTCATGCATGCTCTACAAAAGGAAAGGATTTCTTTCTGTGTATACATTGCTGTCATACAATTCATTACCGTGGTGTAAATGCCTGAATGAGTTTGGTCTAAAGGTGCATAAATACATTTAAATGGATTTAAAATTAGGACTATTAAAATAACTACGTGATTCCCCCAAGAGCGTTTTGGGGCAGAATTAAATTCAGAACACATAAAATGTAGAAGATTCATATATATATATATGTATATGCTTTCAACATTGCCATCGTTTGTTTTTTATCTAGTCAAAAGAAAACACAAAAATAATTCCTACAGCAATTTCGAGAGCCGTAGGGAAGGTAAGCAAAGCATCTGGATGCTGTTTACTCCTGACAGGCAGAGGCAGAATTCTGGTGTGGTGCCAGTTCATTCGGTTTTCTGTGGGTGGGGTTGCTGGGGGTTTATCACAGACTTGAAAGACCCTAACCTAAACCATTCTTCAAGGCTTTGTTTAAATGTACAATGAGGCAGTCCCCGCTCTAAAGAATTTACCGTCTAAGCAGAAAAAACAAAGGCTTTGGAGGAGAGATGTATTATCTCCCTCTTGCAGATGGAGAACTGAGAGGCATAACAGATTAAGTGAATTGCCTCTGATCGTTTAAGACAATCTGTGAGAGCCGTGCAGTGAACTTGGATAATGTAAGCTACAAAATCATCCTTCCCCGTGTGGGCCATGGGGCGAAGAGACCCATCTCCCCAGGGACATGAGTTCTCCTTCTTCCTTGTGCCCAGGGCTCGATAGTCACGCGTGGCTTCCCTTGGCACCCTTCACGTGCTCCTGGCGTCTCTCGGGCCAAAGCCCTCCCTGTGGAGGAACGCGGGGTTGTGACAACTCGCATTTGTTTTCCCAGCGTGTCAAGATTTCGTTTTGCCAGGCAGGTGAAAGTGCTGACAGCAAACCGGGTAATAAATATTAATAGCGGGTAAAAGGATGGAGCTTAAGCACCTGCTGCTGCTTACTGTTAAAATCAGGCATAAAATGGATAGGGGTCAAAACGTCAAGAGAGGAGAAAGGTAATGCCATTCCTTTTGGAAAAGGAAAAGAAAGAAATCATGTCAAAACCAGCAATACTGCATGTGCCAGGTGAGAGCAGGGCTGAGGCAGGTGGCAAATCGAGGTGAATTAAGGCAAAGGGGACACAGATGGGCTCAATAGGGAGGAAATGAGGAAGGTAAGAAATGGGAGGGGGGTGGCTGTGTGGGGGGGGACGGTGGCAGAAGGACAACTGCAGAAGGAGTAGTGTGAAGAAAGGACGTGGTTAGCAGCAGAGGACTGATAATCCAAGCAGATATGAGGTAATCTTGGGGAAAAGGGTCTTTAGTTTTCCTTTCCAGAGGTGTTTTTGTGCTCTTAAAGCAAGAGGCTCAAAGTTCCCGAATGAAACCCCTCCCTTGTGTGTGAGCCCCCAGTTCTGCCCAACATCTCCTGCCTGGCACCGTGTGC
Organism: Anas platyrhynchos; assembly: GCF_047663525.1. Taxonomy (NCBI): domain Eukaryota; kingdom Metazoa; phylum Chordata; class Aves; order Anseriformes; family Anatidae; genus Anas; species Anas platyrhynchos. The sequence goes on along the minus strand of NC_092599.1, from coordinate 1,441,866 downwards.
CCCCACCAGCCTGCAGCTGCGTGTGCTGTGGGGCCCAGAACAGGAGAGGAGGCTTGGATTCCGTAACAGCATTTATTTGTCTTTTTGTGAGCTGTTTTGTAACTTCTTGGGGGCTGAGGAACCGAGTGGGAGCTTTGGCTTTAATGGGTCTACACTCCCAGGAGAAACCTCCTGGCTCTTGCTTGAGAGGGAGAAAAGCAGCACTTTGGAGTTTGTGCTGTGATCTTTCTAGAAAGAATGGCTTTGAGTGTACTTCTTGTACTGCATAACTTTATTTATTTTTAAAAAGGCTGTGTTATTAAATTTGGCTTTGTCTGTGCAAACAAACATGAATTATTTTGCTAGCTCAAGTGTCTTTGCAGTCATCCATAAATAAGCTAAAATGACTTGAAATTACAATTGATCAAAAATGATGCTCGGAGGTTTTGTCTACAAGGAGGCTGTTGAATGAGGAGTCCGATCAGGTCAGGAGTTCTCACTCAACCACAAAAGGCCTTTCTGCTCCAAAACTGCATCTCATAATAATATCTTTGTTTTCTGCAAATGACACCGTAATTCAGATAAATCTGTGCTCATTGAGAAAAGCAGGATTGAGCTGTGTGTGAAGGTGATGGCTTTGCAGCCTGCCCCGAGGGGAGCGGTGCGTGGGTCTGGCAGTGGGTGAAGGGCATGGCCCTGGTGAGAAGGGGACTGGTGCGAAACCTGCTGAGTGCTTTGGGGGCACACAGGGGTGATGAGTGCAGGGACAACACCTGGGCTGTGCCTGTGCTGCCTCCTGAGGACGGTGCTGCTGCTCAGAGGCAGCCAGTGGATGCGGCTCCTGGGTGTCTCTGCCAGCAATGCTTTTGCCTGGGCAGCTTTAAGGAAACAGTTGCAAATACATTACCTTTAGGAGTAAATTATCCAAATCTCGTTGCAAATCAGTCCCACAGTGAAGGGCACGTTCCTAGGTTGGCCCGTAACAGCTGTGGCCACAGAGGTCACGCCAGCGTGCGGCGGCATCTCCTTGTGCCTCGCAGCTCTGCTGCTGCGCGCTGCCTGCCCGGGGAGCAGGAGGCCTGGGGTTAGCACGGGGACTTCTGACAAGATCAGGTATGCATAAGCAGATTAGGAAGTGCTGGCTGCGAAACTGAAGTTTAATAAATGGGTCAAACTTATTCCAGCTCGGGGAGCTAACGCTGCCGTATTCCCGCTCAGAGAGCCCGCATCAATGCTGTTTAACCTACATGTTAGCGGTGTTCAGGCAGAGGCATTGAAATTAATTTGATCTGTTTGACCTACATAGTTACACAGGGAGGAAACAATAAGAAATAAACAAGAAGATGAGACTGCATTAGAGCAAATCCTATTTTTGGCCTGTTTTTTCTGCCTAGTGAATACTAACATACAAATCAAAGGAATATACTTAAAAGCGTCTTAAATAACCATCCGTGTCAGAGGCTGGTGGAGAAGGCTTGTCGTTACATAATGCACAGGATCAAGGTGATTTCTGCCTGCAGGAAGGGAAAATAAGGAGCAAATGGCTTCAGAAACTCTTCCTGCCAATGTGGGACTGTGTCCTGCTGGTCCCACGCTGGGATGCCCGTCTGAGCTCACCCTGCTCCGATTTGCATCTCTTATCCCTCCCCTGTCCCTGTGCTCGGATACACGGGCTCCTTCTCCAGCCCTGCTGCCTGTGCTCACTCTCCACATCCCATAGCCAGACTTCTGCCATTTTTTTCCTTTTTTCCAACCTTTCTCCCCAGCAGTCCATTTCAATAAGGAGAGCTTACTAAAGCGCTGTCTCTTAGGGATCTCTGTTTATCCACTTTGAAGAGGAGCGTGGCTAAATGTTTTCTAGAGACTCCAGGCTTCCCTGGTGTCCCAAGAAGGCAGTCCTCTCTGTGTACACATAGCCTCTGCTGTAAGATTTTGTGAATCTCTCAGGTTTCAGAGCGAACTTCACAAGTCTAAAATTACCATTAGATCTCAGTTAACATAAATTATCGCAAAATGCTGTCCGTATTAGATCTGCTCCTACTGGGTCTTTCTGTCTAGAAACATAATCGAGTGAAGAACTGTTGAAGTGAAATGAGTTGGATATCCTATTTCTCTGCTGGTTTTGTTTGGATTAACTTGGTGTCCTGGCTGAGTTTTTCTTCTTATTTTTTTTTTAAAAGTCCTGTAGACTTCCAGGTGAAACGCCCTTCTCCACAAGGCTGCTGCTACCTGTCTGCAGGCACGTCTCCCCTTGATGTGCAGATGTCCCATGCCAGTGGGGCTGGGACCTGACCCTGTGCTTGCTCCTTGTGGTGAGAGCAGGAATAAAGGAAACCAGGCACAGGTTCTGGGGCGAGTGTCCCATCTTGGTGCCTCCTTCCGAACTTACTGCACTTTGCTTCAGTTTAATGCACACGGGAAGTGTATTAAGCCTCCTTCAGCTTTATTATGAGGCTGAATTGAGGTGATTTCAGTTCTGAATTCCCAGAATTAGTATCTGAATTAATTTTTGCGGTGTGGGCAAGTCCTAGATCTTTTTACTGTCTTCCAGATTACAGCAGGAGAATTGCTGATGTGTTTATTTCTTTAACTTTGCAAAACAGTACTAATGTCTTGAAATGTGAAAGAAATTCACATTAAGAGGTGAAGGAGAAAAAGAGGTAGACATTAATCTTTTTATGGTGACTTTTTTCTCCATGTGCAGTAGAAGAAGCAATGATGAATATACGTAATGTTTTCCAACCAATTTCTGGGTCATTTCTCCAATTGCTTTTGAAAATGACTAAGCACAATTTAATCTGTTTTCACAGACACACAAATCAGAAACTGTGATTTCCCTGAAACAAGCCTGGGCACCAGTCCCAGGTTGCTGGACTTCCCACCTTGTGCTCTGGGTGCTGTGGGGTGCCCTGGTGCAGCTGTGCCGTGCCCTACAGCCTGTGGTACGTCTGAGTAGTGGTGTCTGCTAGGCAGTGTGGTGTTCCTCATCGTGACACAACTTAGTTTCCGTTCTCTTCCTACCAACCCGTATCATGAGAAAAGTAGGATATGTCAGACAAAGCTCCCTTATTTGTTCTTTAGTGTTGTGTTTTTTTTTTTTAAACTGTGAAATGGGAAAAATGGTGACTGGATTCCCCACCCACCCCAAGTGCTTGGAGGTCTGGTAATGAACAGCTGTGCTTTGGATCAGGGGCACTGCTGCTTTTTTATTTTTTTAATCACATCCACCTGCAGTGTAGAAGATGGTGCTTGGAGAGGTAGCTCCTGGTCAGCAGGTTGGTTCAAGTACTATTTTTCAGTAGGAAGTGGCACAGGAGCTGGGCTCTGCCTCAGCGCTGTGGTGCTGCTTTTTGGTGAACCAGCCAACGTGCCATCCAGCTGCTGTGTCGGGGAAGCTTTAGCAACATCTGCCGCTTTGGCAGCCTTCTCAGACAGTTGTGTCAATGGGTTTTGAACAGATTGGGCTCCACAATGGCTGATTTAATCTATTGGGCACTGTTTTTCTCTCTGACTCATCTTTGAATAACTTTGTGCCAGTCTGAGTTGATTGTAAGCCCTTGTGCAGCCCGTGTAAACAGAGCTGTGCTCGTAGCTGAATGGGCCATCTACCAAAGGGATGTGCTCTTTGTGTCCTGCAGTGTCAGTTTTTGCAATTCCTTGATTACACGTGTACGTACATCCAAGTGAAAGTAGTTTCTAAGATGAATGTGACTCTGATTAAATAGCTACAACAAATATGTAAAAACAAACAAAAACACATGCTCACTTTTGTTATTAATTCACTAATAATTCAGTACCACGTGTTATCAGGAAAACACAGCTATAATGTTCAGTAGACAGCAGCCATGTTCTGGCCCCGAGATGCTGCTCCAGATGTCAGAACAAACCATTAAAAGGAAGGGTTTGGACTCCTTGGCTTGGATTTGACTGTATCTGCCTATTGTGCTCTTTATTTTGTATTGGTACCTTACTGTTGTTCTGCACCAAAGCTGCCTAGGGTAAATCAGGCTTAGAAAGAGGCCATGTGTTCCTCAGCATGGATCTGTGTTGCTGCCTCTGTTCGAAGCAATCTTTTAATCAGACAGGAGGGGGTAGCTGGTTGATGAATTGAGTCCAGGCGTGTGTTTATATAGACTGAAGTCCATGAGTTTGGGTCAGCCCCTTCAGTCTGACAAAAATGCCAGCGAAACCACTAAATGTCAGCCTCCTCTGCAGGGTTTTGATTTGTGATCTGGTCACCTCGTGTAAGAACAATATATGAGCAGCAGCTTCTGATACTGCTTGAATAGCAGAACTGCATTTTTTTTTTTTTTTTTTTACAAGTGCCTGTTCTCTTGAGTTGAGCTGTTCGGTGTTTTGCTCAGGGTGCAAATTGTAGCACTCGTCCTGCAGCTAGAGGTAACTGGAAGAGAAAATATGGTGGAAAATACTAGACAAATCTGAATAAAAGGAGGGCATGTGAATGCATATCGCTTATCTAAGACCTTTAACGAGAGGCCAGTGTTCGTACTGATTTGACTAAGTTTGAAGTGAGAAAGCATCCTTCATCTCTACCAAGCGCTCTGCACCAAGTGTTGAATTCACTGATCGGTCGTGCTGGTGGAGGGGCTGGAGGGGATACTACAGGGAGATAAAAGGACTCTGTGCTCCCACGTGGCACTGTCTGAGGCGTGGGTACACCCAGACCAGAGCAGGGAGGTTGGTGGACAGATCTCTGCTCTGCTGCAGCAATATCTGGCATGTTAGGGCTTTTTCTGCATTGCGCCTGAATAACCTTTCCAGCTCTCATGTTGGGGCTTTTGGGGATCAATGGGAATTGTTCACGTTGGCTGTGGGGCATGGTGCTGCTGGTTTTGGTGGATACGGATGGGCAGGAACTCCCGGCATGACCATGCCAACCCTCTGAAGAACACAGGCTGGTCATGGAGGACAATCCAGATGCTTCATCGCTTCTCCTGCCACTATCCTGGAGAAGAATTTTGCTTTATTTTTTCCAAGGCAAGACTTAGCACTCAGCTCCTGTTAGTTATTTCCCACAGAGGCAACCTTTCTTCTCTGAGAAGCTGTAACTTTTACGGGCTGCGGGTGATGCAGAGAATCACAGCTAAGCTATCTTCTTTCTCAAGCTACACGGGAAAGCAGAGTTCAGCCAGTTCCGTGATGCATCTCTGTTTTTTTCCGCATCCGATGAGATTTATGTCAAAGGACTTATTGGTGAAATCTGCTGCTTTACAAGCTTTATGCTGCTCAACAGGTCGGACTAGATATGTGTAATATCTCCTGGAACTGGGTTTCTTCTGCCCTTAATCTTTACAGTCCTGTTTTTCGTGATCTCTGACACTTAGTATGGTGAATCCATTTCTGAAAATTAATACCCTTGTTTAATACGGCAGAGGTGCAGATTTCTGCTGTCAGATGCAATATCACAAACACAACTGGATGCCTTTTACATCTCGTTTAAACTAACATATGAGTATTCAGTTTCACAGCCACATAAGATTAAGAACTGCCTTAGTAATATCCTTTAATTCTTTCCTATGATCGAGCTCCTGCGACTGATGTTGTACAGATGCTGACTAATTTGCAATATTGTCTGAAGGGAAGATAAGTCTCAGAACATGATCTGCAGGCATTCATGAGTGTATACGCACTGATTTTTTTGTTTCCTCTCACATTTGTGTAGATGACTTAAAAAAAAAAAATAAATGGGACATGTATTTTGCTTGCTGTAAATGTAAATATAAATCCTCATCAGCAACTGTATAATCCAGCAATGATCTCTCTTAAATTGAAACAAATAATACGTTTTGTGAATAGAGTGGAGGATTGATGGTGTCATCCCTGCAGGCAGTTTATATGTAAAGTGTCTCATATTGGCTGTGCAAGTCAAGATTGAAATAACACCAGAAGGGACCAAAAGATTAAAAAACAACAAAAAAAACCCAACACCTACACGTGAGTATTTGCAAATCAGCCCCCAACCCTGCAAGCCCTGTGCCGTGAGGAGGCAACGTGCCTGCTCCTCGAGACACAGCGCCTTGCATGCAGCCTGAGCCCGTGCTGTTCCCTGCTGTGCTTGGGCAGTTAGCAAAACCCTGGGAGCTTCCCAAGACAACTCCATTAGGATGGTATATAGGTCAGTGATGTCCTTAATGCAATGCTTATTTATACAAAATACCCTGAAAGGCCATCTCAGCTAGCAGAAACAAACACGGGCTGGAGGAAGCAATCTCTGTGCAGCTGCTGCTCCGGTGCTTTGGTTCCTGCAGTCCCTCCTCCTGCCACGACGGTGCTGGTGCTTGCAGACACACACGGGTGCTCTGATCTCCAGCACACGCGGACTGCAGCCACCAGCCATGCCCCAGCGCCTGAAGTCAGGGAATGCACTGCTCTTCACAACTTACCTCTGATCTGCTCCGCGGTGTGGTGGTGCGGAGGAGACGAGTCCCAGGCTGCTTTCCTGATGAAAGAATTTAATCATGCCTCTGCGTCTGAAAGAGTAATTGGTGCAGGCTTTGGCTGGAGGAAGATCCGTCATTGACTTGGGATCCAACCCTTGCCTGCTGCATCTATTAACATGTCTCAGCACAATATAAATCACTCTGTTTTGTTTAAAATCTTGCTTATGGTTGAAAAACAAATGATATAGCATAAAATGTACATGTGGCTTGGTCCCCTGGTGATCCTTCAAGTAAATTAATCTGAAGAATAATGAAAAATACTTGGGAAAATAAAAAAAACTACATCCCCAAGCACATTTTAATGAATCTTTCTTAAGCTCGGAAAACAAAAATAAAACTCCACCCTCTGCCCTTTTTACAAGAAAAGCAACATCAAAGAGGAGAAATTGTCAACGCAATCACAGGCAGTGGTGGTGCAGGGAGCAGTGATGCTCCTCTCCTGGAGGAGCTCTGGTTGTGTTTGGCAGCAGGTTGCTTATTGAGGGTGCGTGTGTGTCTGTGCGAGTGCTCTTGCTCTCCCCGGAGTCATTCCTGCAGTTTGAACTGCTGAGTCCATGAGATAAGTTTAGGAAGAGCAGTCCTGGTATTCGCAGTAAGGATTAATCCTCTCATTACATGAAGGGCCCCACCGTACCTGACCTGAAATCCTTGCCAGGCACATGTCCTCCGCAGCCAGCAAGGGGAGATGAGCTGTTATTTTGGGCAGGAGCACAGCACGCTGTAAATGAAATCAAAGCAAATGTAGCAATGTAGAGAGCTCCTGAGTATCAGAATCTGGGTTAGTGTATGTTTCAATGTTAGATTTTTATTGGATTGGAAATTTTTGGCTTGCTCTGGTGCTACACCAGGGGACCTCTTCTGGGTTATGAGCGTGCTGTTCGGGGATGAAGTCTGAATAGCAGATCACCAGGATTACGAAACCAGCATACGTGACTTCTGAGTTGCTTTTTGGGGCTGTGTCCCCGGCCCTGCTGTGCCGGGAGGGGTTGCAGCAGGTGCCTTGCTTAGAGCTGGGCTCAGCACCGGGGCTGTGGATCAGCGCAGCCAGTGCTGGCTGCCTCCTCCACACACCCTAAACCCTCTCTCAGTCCCAAAGGCCTTGGTGAGATTTTTTTATTCTAAACTGATCAAACTTGGGTAGGAAATTCACCCGAGAAGCTGTGAGAAACCTTTGGTGGGCTGGGGAAACTGCACGTTAGTGCCCAACCTAAAGCACTGCTGCCCATCAGATGCACTGGTTATGGTGGAAGTAATCCTCCTGCAGTCAGTGGGATTATTTGTGGAGCTAGCTGCTGTTCAGAGTAAATAAGTTATGAAATCTGGCCTGATGTTATCAAAGAGGATATTTCGAAGTCGTATTTATAGCTTCACAAGTATTATCTGAATGCCACGTCGGTCGGCAGCTCCCCTGCCATGCGAGCCTCTGCGGGGATAAACACAAGGCATGAAAGGGCCAAGCAGAAATTCACAGGTAAATGAAGATTTGTTAATAGAAAGGTGATTTTTCAGTAGCCCTTTTCATATGTTGGAAATGAGCTACTAATGCTGTGATTGAGATGTCTCCCAAGGAAAAAAAAAAAAAAAGCTGACTCTGATGGGACCAAAATGGTGTGGCCAAACCTCCGTTTGTTGCCGTGCTTCTGCAGTGCTCAGCAGCAGGACTTCCCTTTCTGTGGGTATTATTGCAGTGATATTTGAGCTGCCCTCCTTTTTCTTATGGGGGCAGCTTGTAGCTGCAGCACAAGTGCCAACAGGGGGGTAGGTCATCCTAGCCAGAGCAGGAAAATCAGATGTTAGTGTTATTTCTTGGACGTTTCCCGAGAAGAAGCATAATTAATCAGTCCCAGCCGAATGACTGAAAGACAGTTTTTCCAGGCTAAATAGCTGAAATGGTTCCAGTGGGACAAACCTCCTGAAGTAAAACATTTGGAAAGCCAGTGACTCTAAGTGAGAGCGTCACACCAAGCATTGCAATATTTCTTCACCCAGTCCCACGTCTGCCTGCAAGATATAGATGTGTGTGCATCCTCATCCATCAGCTGACAGCTCCTGGCTTGTGGAAACAGTGATGCTTTGACACCAGGCCACTTAAATTTCCTCAGTGGCCAGGCTGGAAACCTCTAGCGTTTCTCATCACTCTCCTTCTGTCTTTGCTCTTGCTTTCAATGAGACTGTTATTAAATCTCAGTTTGGAGTGTTAAAAGTTTACCCAACTGGACATTGCATCAGATAGAATATGTGCCGATGCTTGCTGAATGTGGTATGCATTTGGGGAAGCAACGAAGGAGAGCGGAGCTGCATGCAGGAGTAACTCATCCCAGAGTAATGCCAGTGGGTTGGAGGTCCTGGTCCAGCCTCCTGGCCCCAGCAGGGATCTGGGCCAGGCCAGCTTGTGCAGAGCTTTATCCAGCCTTGGAAACCTCCAAGGATGCAGCGTCTTCCACTGCTGGGCTGACCTTGTGGGGAAAGGGTTTGTTTTATAGGCTATATGTATGAATGCAGATACATACGTAGTGCTTCTATAGCATGGTCCTATGGCTTTTCCTTCCAGACTGTGCAAGTTGATGAAAGTTATTTTTAGACTTAGGTGGACATTGCATCAAGCCCGCTGGCATTAGTCAGTGTTCCTGTATTACACGTGACAGTCTGCCAACATGCAGAGGACAAATGGGATTGCAGGCCACCAGACCACCCCGAGATAGCTGCAAGAGAAGGAAGAGCTGGCAATTAAACTGCTTACTGGCAGAGGGCTAAGCTATAGTGGAAAACTGAATGGCTGTGGGAAAAATAAAAGTTAATGGAAAGTAATTTGGCAACTTAATCTGGAGTTTGGCAGAAATCCAAGTGGATAATAATTTGATTTCAGCTGCTTTTGTGTACTTAGTCATTCAGATACCCTGCAGAAAGTCACACCGAGCTCAGCTGGCTGAGGACTGAGCTGGCTGCCTGGGTCTGGAGCCTGGGGGGTGTGAAGGGTCCCTGCCTCAAGTGGATCACCAAGGGGACAAGCTGAGGTTTGGTGGACTTTATGCTGATATTGCGATAAAACCTTGCTTTGCAGCAACATTTGATTTCCTATAATCATCTTGTAAAAACTTTGAGCTTGTGCAGTCTGTGTCTCTTCCTCATCCAGCAGTCTGTTAGAGCCTCTGTGGCAGTCAGGCAGGCGACAGAGAGCTCCCTGTGAGCAGCATCCCCATTAGGATAACGAGCAGTCTGACCCAGTACTCGATACTCAATATTCCTACACGTAACACAAACTTAATGAAACCGCTGACTACTTCGGTGCCTTCCAAATACGCCAAGTTCTCTGTCAGTGTAACTAAATCATTAGACTGCAATTTTTTTGTGCTTTCTGCATGTTCTTGTCAGCATCCGTGTTCAAAAGCCCGTTGCTTTGTGATGTGGCTGTGCCACCTTGGTACCTCTAAAGGTTTTCTTCTCGTTTCCTGACCCGGGGCGGGTGGCTCTGTGGTCCTGTTGTGCTGAGGGATGTGCATGTCCTGAGCTAAGGCTCGCTGTTTTGTTCCCATTGTGGCATGCGGAACTGCTGCTCTTACCTGTAGAGGTACACCCGAGTGGGACACTGGTAGTGGAGAAAAATGTCGTGGTTACATCTAAGTTAACTTGTGTCTGTAAAAGTATTCTTCAAGTACTGCTGCAGGTTGGCTTCTCCTTGTCACTGAGAGGCTTTCTTTACCTTGTTTGGGCAGTTCATGTCTGGAATAATTTTTATTATGCAGTTGTTCATTCTCCTGAGTCCTGTACGCAGAGACCCTGAAGACTCTATTTTTTAAAATTATTATTATTTTTTAATAAAAAAAAACCCTCACAGCTGGGCTGTGTCTTAAAAGAGCCGTCAGCTGTTCTTGGTGTATGTTGCTGTAGCTACCTAGGAAGAGATGCTGGACATAAGGCTGCGGAGGTCCTTGGTGTTCCTAATTGTTTATTAAATACATCATCATCTCATCTGCCTGTCCAATTAAATGTCATTAGCGAGATGAGGGGGGAGGGAATTCCAAGAAATAGTCTCTGTCCTCCTAATGCAGCTCTTCGTGCTTTGTGCCTCGCTTACACTTCTGGTTTCTGTGGCACCAAGCTGCCCCCTGTACCGGTGAGTGGTGTTCTGCGGGGAGGGAATGCGGCTGCTGGTACCTGAAGACGGTGTCAGGAGTGAAATATTAACTCCATTGTAATGTATTATCTAATTAGTGTAACTTGCTGCAAACTTTAACTGCCTCGAATGCACTGCTCTCAAACGAGCCCCAGATCAGTGCTTAGCTCAGCAGTGAACTTATTTAATATGGATATACCGCAGGCTCTCGGAGTTGGTACGTGTGACTCACCCTGCCATCTATTTGGGTTATGGAGCATAAGCCTCTGCGTTTCCTAGCTGTAACTGTGCTTTGTCATCTGTGCTATCAGACTCGGAGATTCTAATGTGCCTTTGTGCAAGTATTTAATTTTTGAGGGGAAAGTTTGCAGATTTCAGCACCTAATTACTCCAGTTGGTTTAAATTAATAACAGGAAGATCTGTTGCAACAGTAGCAGTGGAAATAAGTCACTGCGCTGCTTCCAAAGCCCAGCTCTTTCCCTGCCGAGCCCAGGATAATGCCTGTGCAGCTCAGAGTGCAGGCTTTTATTCTCAAGGAATCCAGCTCCTGAAGCAAGGAGGAGGGGAAGTGGCATTGCCTTTCTTACGGGTCTGAAGATTAAACCTTTAAGACCTGAAGCAGCTCTTCTAAGATGCAGGACAGTGAAAAAAGCTGCCAGTAAGTAGCTTAGCCTTTAGTACTAGATGGAAAGATGATAACAGTAACCAGTGATCAAAGCTGCCCCCGTTCTTTCAGGGCTGTATTTACCAATCTCCCCTTAGGCCAGTCACGGAGTTTCCCATGTATGTTATGTTTCTTTGGAATTAAAACGTGTATCCCACGTTTTGTAGAGTTTCTAATTGATGCCCTTACACCCAGCAAGTGAACACGAATTTTTGTGAAGACATTTTCTTTGACCTGAAAAGCAAATGCTTTTTTCCTGACATTATAATGCTGTTACAAGAGCAATCCGATGGTATTCCTGCACTAACACGAAACAAAAAGGAGCGCGCCCAACTGCTGGCTGACTGTACCCAATGCAAACCATCCAGCTCTGCCAGTGAACTTCCTAAAACAGTTACTAATTCCTGAGGGCATCTAAAGGGCAGTTATTGGTGGACACAAAGATCCACTCTGTTTTGCATTTCTAGGGATTTTTCCTTAACTTTATGTTACATGGCTACAGAATTCAGAAGAATCCTTCAGAAGGCGGTTCAGCTAATGAGAAGGGATTGGAGGGAACCCATTTTCTGTCAGTGTTAATAGCTAGAAAATAATATCTCCAAATACCTAATTATCCCTATTTGTTTTTCTTAGAGGGAGTCTTTGATTAATTTTAAAGACCACCTGTCCCTCCCCAGCCCTTATGCTCAGTAGGTAGTTTCTCTGAGGTTCTTTTTATTTTTGTTGGGTTCTGTTTTTTGTTGTTGTTTTGTTTGGTTTCATTTTTTTTCCTTGATAAACTGGCTTAAATACTTTGCCTTTGAAGAAGCCATCAGGAATAATTTGCTTTTGGTATCTCCATGCTGGGTGTTTCCACTCCCTTGTCCTTCATGCTTCGGGGAATGATCTGTGGGAGGGTTTGCTCAGGGGTCTCAGCAGGATGTAGGTGGGACTGGCCAGCCAGCAGGTCCCCAGGTGGTGCTCCTTGCCCTTCTTGAAGGTGGGCATCACATCTGTCTTGATCTGGTCATCAGGGCCCTCTCCAGTAACTGCAACTGCTGTGTTGGAGTGCTAATGAAAATTGTCACTTATCATTTCCTTAAGCAGTGGGGAATCTGAATACCATAACAGTGCAAGAAAATAATTGTTTTCAAGCATAATCACTATATCACTCAGATTTAAATTGATTCATCTCCTATTGCAGTTATCAGCCAGCTGGGAAAGTACATTTTCAAGGTTAACTGTAGAGTAAAAAGTAATAAGCTTACTTATCAAAACTCTAGTGATATGAGCAAATGTGTTTATTTTGGCATCTTTATCTAAAAAAACTGTAATATCAGTGAAGATTTCTTAATGAAAGTTGTATATAAGTCACTAGGCTTCAGCTGAATTTCAGTTTGAATGCTGCTGGACAGGAAGATCCATCGGTGGCTCTGTTCTCTTCTTGCTGGGTTACATCTTGGCCTCAGCGTGGCCAAACACTCCAACACCTGCAGCAGCAGGTTGAGCAGGGCTTTGTGCTGATGGGAGGCTTTCTGCTGACTCTGCATTTATGTGAACTTCTTCAGTGATAAGGCAAGGCAGGGAGCCTGAGGGCGAGGTGGAAGACGAGTAATCTGGTCGTTGCCATTTGTCAGCCCCACTACTGCAAAACTTTGCACGGTCACATATGTTACGGATCTGTAACCTGCTAGCCTAAGTCAGAAATCCTGGAACATTGCTAAAAGGGTCTGGCATGCCTCGTATGATGAGGTAGATCCCAACTTCTTGCAAAAGATATCATTATTCTCTGGTGATTAGCAAAAAAGACTCGCTGTGGGAAAGATGTTTTATGGCTGTATCAAAAAAAAACCCTGAAGTCTAATGTAAATGATCTATGTGAGATCAGTAGGAAAAAAGAGGTAGTTAAATCAAAGACCATTTTATTGAGCTTCTTCCTTTTGAAGATTTCCCTTTTTAGCCAAACCAAATTTTAATCGCATATTTTCAGTGCTATAAAAGAAATCTCAGATTCCTATAACTGAGGGCAATAGAAAGCAAGAAACTCATAGGAGCACTTTAAAGAGTACAGAAAAATAAGGAATGATTTGCAGTCTTTAAAAACAAAACAAAAGGTTAAGTGAAATAAAAGCAGTAATGTAAAATTTGTAATTGTCAAAACTTAATGCAGGTTTTTATAGCCTGTTGACTAAGTTTGAGGATGTTGCAAAGTTCCCACCTGACACACGTTTTAGGTCAAGGGCTGCAAATGAACGAAGCTCAACCATCCTCCTCACCCTAACGCAGGGCTGCGAAGTCAGCAGTGCCTGCACAGACGCACGGATGTGTGGTGGCTGTTCTGTCACCATTGGTCTTTGAGCTGCCAGGCTCCAAGATCGTGACTCACATTTTCACATTTACAGGATCTCTTTGTTCAGACCTCGGCACGTTGCAAATAAGATTAAGGACCTGGCAGTCCATATGCTTCTGAGGCACACGCAGTATGTACATAGCACCGGTTCATCCTTTATTACTGGTTCCCATCAGCATACAGTTACTGCTTAGTGACTCTGCTACTTGCTGTTTGGCCTGAGCAGTTTGGATTTGTTGTGTACCACAGAGGAAGTCACTAAGATGTTTTTTTTTTTTTTTTTTTTAAGTGGGAATAGTAGCTAACACTTACAAGGATTAATGTTATTAATCTCCTCTTCATTTAAGGTGGTGCTGTGTTGTTGGATATATGTTGTCTTAAAATTTTGCAGGCAGCAATAGAAATATTTCTGCCTGCAAAAAAATACAATAGAAATATTGCTGCCTTTATTTCCAGCTCTCTGCTGGAAATAAAGCTGGGGCTTTATAAAGCTTTCATGTGGATGCTTCAAGGCTGGTCCTGCAGCCAGAGGGCTGGTGGGAGGTGTCAGAGCCACAGGGTGGTTCATTCAGCACAGGTACCCTCACGCCAGGTAATGCTCACTGCTCTGTCTGAGAGGGAAAATGGACAAGCCAAATATTTTTGCAAATACTTTGAGAGGCAGAGAAAAAAAATCTTGGTAATCAGGGGAAGGTCAGGTGAAGCAAAAGACAAAGCAGAAGATGCACCTCTTAAAGGAAAAGTTTGTAAGTAGGGGTTTCTGATCCAGAAACCAAAAAGAATACGAATACATCCTTCCTTGTAACTAAGAAGCTGCAGGAGAGTTGATGAATATCAAAAATCATTGTATTATCCCTGGCTGTTCTGCTTCTTGAAATGCTTGCTGATGAATTGGAGATTATTTTTTGGCCATCCTGGATTTCTTGCACTGTAGACATCCATACCAATGACAAACTCTCACATAAGTTCTTCCCAGTTGTTGGGTGCTTGAGGCAAAAGTCATAGATTCGTCCGGTACATCATCCTTGGTAGTCTGGGCCTCTGGAAGCTGCACAGACAGACAGCCATCACGTAGGAGGCTGAATGGTCACTTCCCACTTGTGCTCTGAGGATCAGGTTTTTCATTCCACCAGCTGTCAAATGCCCTCTGTGCACGTGCAGCTCTCTGCATTCTGCCTGCCTGGCAGTTTCATCAAGCTGCCTACATGGAATTTCTTGCTCTTAACCTCCTGCTTGATTAAAAGAAAATAATTGTTGTCTTGAAATTAACGAAGTAAAACCCAAATAGCTGTGTATTTTAGTATGCTGCAGGCTTATGCCTGTCTCTGTTAAGAACTAATATGATGCATGCTTTATGTAGTTTAAATCCAATAACGTTTTCATACTTCCATGGAAGACAGCTCTGAAGTGATGCAGCTTTTGTTATTTTTGTCATCTCTGCGAAGCCAAGCCGCCTCAGCTTTGGATGGAGCATTTAAATGCCAACAGTTGTAGTTTTAGTGACTTCACATTTCAATCAATAGCAAACCATTATAGCATGGAAGTATTTTAGACTCCAAAATTTTTGCTGTTATCTTTCATATGATCACAGTAGTCATTCAAGGCGCCTTGGCTGCTCTGAAGAACAGATGTATTTACTGGAGTATCTCCTGCTGAATCTCAGCTCCAAGGAGTTAGTACTCTTCTGCAGAACTTTCCCTCTGAGTCATGTATTTTCCTACATGCATGTGTAAGGTGGGTGTTGTAAGTTCTCATGGATTTCAGCATGGAGTACTACTTTTTTTAATTTGTGGGGAAATGATCTTTACATATGAATTTCCTTACATTTAACATTGCAGATACTTTATGATGGCAAAGCATTCTGAGGTCCCTCTGAGAAGACTATTAGATCTAAAGCGTGTTACTGCTCACTTTTACAAATTACGGAAATAAAGCGCTGCTTTGGCAGGAAGAACATTTTGAAACATTAGATTTATTGAAAAATGTTGCGAGTCCTACTAGTAAGTCAATTCTAGCAATGAAGTCAGTAGGGCAAATATCTGCGTGCATTATCATTACTGCAGGCTGAGTGTTAAATAGATCTGCATTGCCTGTAAAAGCAATCTCCTGGTGGCTAAGATTAATGGTAGCTCCTCTGCTGTCTAGAATTATGAACAGTTCTTGTGAAAGGTTTAGTTGCTGTTAATACTACGAATCAAACTGATCCGCGTGGGACATTCATAACGTGTCCATCTGCTCTCGGTAAGCTCTGTGTTTTCCCAAGGACTGTAAGTTCAGTGTGTTAGAGAAGCTGCAGAAGGACAAGAGAGCCTCAGCTGAGCAGGAAAGCTCTACTGAGAGAGACTCATCCTGCATTAGAAACTTCTTGGTTCCTCCTCCTTTTTTGTCTTCTGCCTACTTAATACATCTCAAATCAACTTCATTAAATAAACCTTATTCTTCAGAAAAACAATTGTTCTCAGCTCTGTTCACAGTGGAGACCACTGACTTGTGCTCAGGTGGTTTGGGGTGCTGGAACCTCTTCACCATGCAGAGCAATTTCAAAATCTGCTTTCAGCTGTAACGTCAGGCAGCCTTTGAAAAGGACTTCAGGCAAGTTGCTTTTATTTTAGTCAGGAAGTTTCTGATTATTTTCATAACACTGGTGTTGTATATCTGAGAGTTAAAACATCAAGCAAAATACTCCTTTTTATTGAGTTCATAGAATTTCAGATTAGATGGAATTTTGAACATCTCATTTTGGAAAAAGAGAATGTTGGAAAATAACCTTATTGATTTAGAATAATGTTATAAAAATATTTTTCTTCCAGAATGGCTTAGTTGCACTATTGGAGACAGTATCCTCTAATTGCCTGTACTGGACTATCTTTTATTTTTTACATGAGATCAAAGACTAGAAAATAAAGTGGGGCACAGAGCTGGCTGCTTTTCGTCTTCCCTAGAAGTTGATTAGAAGCTATTAAAATATTAGGGCATGTTACTAAGTTAGTTACCATTAATTATTAAAGAATTTAGGACGAATGGCTGATTTCCTAACTAACGGCAAGGGCTGATGCTGGGTTGATTCCTGCCCTTGCTGTCAGGCAATTGTGTCCACCGCAGCTGCGGTGCGTGGGAGCAGGAAGGTTGCAGGACGTGAGCCCTGATGCTCCAGGAAGGCTGACAGTAGCTGTTGTGTAATGTGTCCTGATCTCCGGCGTGTCACAAGTCCGTGTGTCACTTCCATTTATTTTCAGTGCTTGTTGTCTGTGCACAGAATTAATATGCACACAGCGCTCTAGATTTCACGGAGTGTTTCTCCCCACTCCTTTGAACTCTGTAATGAAAGCGTTTGCTGGGTCAGCTGTATGTTGTGTTTGGCTTTTGAGATCTGTTGTTTGCTTCTTTCGAACTGTCAGAGGAAGCCTGGCAGTACGTGAGAGGCCTGTGAGCAAGGCGTCCGGGGGTGAGGGTCAGCGGCTGGGTGCTGTGCAGGGGCGCTGACACCTGGGGTGTCTCTCAGCAGCTTCTGCCTTGGCTGCCGCGGTGCCCTGAGGCCTGCACATCCCTGCTCCTGTGCAGACCGCCTGAACTACGTTGTTAGCAGCTTTTATATCAGCTGCCCTCACCTTCCAGAGGGCTGGTGCCCTGTGTTTTTCATGGGCTCTGTCTCACAACTCCTCAGCTTCCTGGGCCGTGTACATTCCCAGCCCACAAGGACTTCACTTCTGCAGACATCCACACAGACGTCCACGCTCTGCCTTGGCTTAAGGAGCACGCCAGAAGATGGGGCCACACAAACCTTCTGCAGAGGGCTCATCCTGCAACGTGTCTGCGGTCGGGATGTACAAAAATCTTACTGTAGGGCTTGCTGTGTGAGCAGAAGAAACAGGAACAGACAGGGATGGAAGAGGACTTGTCTGGCCTGTCCTTAGCCTTTAGGACTTTAATATGCACCTAGAAGGCAGTGGGATTTTTGTTTATTAACTGCAATGGGAATAGACCAGGCTTTCACATATATTTCATTAGTAATGTCATTTCCCAAGACAGGCAGGAGCCTTCCACCTTGAAACACAGCTTTCTCTGGCTGTCAAGACTTGTGGTCTCTCTCTTTACTAAAATGATGCTGAAAGAATAAAATGAAATTTATTGCATATTTAATTGGAACTTCTCTGCTCTTGTCCATCTGACAATAAATTGATCTTTAGCATAAGAAAAAAATACAGATTCTCTTGCAGAACCCAGCTATTTCTGACCATGATTATAGGCTGTATGTTCAGCTACAAGAAGTATGAACTGTTTCTGCATGCATAGCTTTAAGTGTTTTGCACACCCAAGAAAAGACCACACAGATAATTTATGGACCTCAGGGGCTACCAGAGCTTTGCAGCACTGGAAGATCAGCACAGTCAGTGCCTACAGGTATTGGCAGTGTGTGTCACTGTTCCCCGTGGTCCCTGTGTGGGGACGGGAGATGTTCTGGCCTTTGGAAGTAATCACAGAATGGCCACCCCATTGAGGAGGTGGAGAAGAACAGCAGCTCTGTCAGGCTCATAAAACACTTGAAACCAATAATAAGCCTAAAGAAAATTAAAGTATCAGCAGTCCAGTGTACAGAAATGGCTCTTATTCCTGAATGCTTTGCGTTTCTTGGGGAAGCCATCAGTTGCCTCCCTTGGTAGCGCTGGTCACAGCTGTTGAAGCTGAGCACCGTGAGTAGGGGTCTTTGCTTGGACCTTGGGCTCTTGTGTTTTGTAGCAGATGCAGCAGCAGGAATATGGGCTGAAGACACCTGGAAAGTAATAATATGAGCCTTAAGTACAGTCAGCTGTTGTTTACAAAGAACTTAATGCCAGTGGTTTGAATATTCGAGCAAGATCTTGAATAAAAATTGTGGTGATGGTAGTGTAAATTATAAATCCCCTTGTATGCCAATATCAAGAAGTTGCTTTGTTTGTTTGAAATGACCTGAATTTTTCCAGAAAGCCCATTATTGCTTTCCACGCAGAGTTACAGAAATACACCCTGGTATGTTTGGAGAGGCTGGATTTCCCTAGCAGTGTCTGGGTGATGCCCCGTCTGTTGCCTGCCTCAGCAGTGGGCGTGTTGATGACAAAGGATACGAGGAGGTAAAACCATAGGGATAGCCTAGTATCTAATAAGTCATGTAATTCATTTCTTCTTTGAGAAGATGAACATGCAGCTTGTTCTTGCTGTTCTATGCACAAATGTGAAGGGGAAAGTAATTGGTCTTTGCTGCTTCTCTTGGTTCAAATTACTGTCCTCTCTTCTCCCCCAGAACGACCATCTTTCACTTGAGTTTGGTGTTGGTCCAGATTCAGTCTCCCTGAATTCGTTTGTTAAAATTGCATTGTTGAACGAGTCCTTGATGTCATGTTGTCCTTCTCAGATGGATGAGAAGCCTCTTTATTACTGATACTCCAACACAATAGCCCACACTCCGCAGGGAGAAGAAAAAATAGTAGTCCCCTAGGAACTTTTTACTTATTAAAAAACAATTGCAAGGAAAGAGAGCCACTGAAAACAGTAATCATTCATTACTTTGACAGAGCTCCCCTTGTTTGGGAGCTGCAGTACATCCTTACACTAACGGCATTGTCATCTACAAGAATAATGTCGCTTTTCTAACCCCCAGAAAAAGAAACAATTACTGCAGAATACACATTATACACATGCTTAAGCAGCCCAGAAGGCACTCCATGGCAAAATAAACAAAAGCTGAAATTCAGCAGTAACATTGTGCCTGCAGAAGTGAAGTCAGGGCCTTCTGCTTGCCACAGCCTCCAGCCTTCGTGTCACGTTTGGAGCAGCCCAGCCTGGTGGGACGTGCGTGTGTGCATGTCTGGAGGCGGAGGGGCTCTGTGGAGATGTGCAGATGGGGTCACCCCAAACCTGGTGTCTCCTTCTTCTGTACAGCCTCTCTGCTGGCTCTGTCTGGGCTTCAAATATTTTCTAGTCCCTTCTCATTTCTCTTTAATTTCAAGGAGGTGGGGCTTGTTTTCTAGGCTAGGTTGGTTTGGTGACAAGATTCATAGATCAGTCCTTAAAACACTCATGTCATACAAAGTGAAGGGGCTGTATGAAGCAGGCAATAGCTGGTGTGCACTGCTCCCAGAGACCTGGTGCCATTGCAGTCGTCCCCTAAACTTCTGTTCAGAGGGAGAAATGCTCTGGCTTGGGAAGGGACTTGGGGCCAAGGGACCCAGACATCTCTGTTACTGTGCAAGCAGTTGGACACTGCTCTCCCATCACAGAAGTAAAAACGTGGACAAAAATAGACAACTCTAACCCCCCATGTTTCCATTGGTCATCAGTGTTTTGTGTTCAAACACAGATTATTTAAACACAAGCACAGATGGGGTCAGTTTTTTTTCCTTCCTATATTAGAAGCTGTTTCTGCTGGGAACTTTTAGCCAAGAAGGAGACCAAAGCATGGGGGAAAGTGGAGACTAACACATACAGTCTGCCTGTGCAATTTATATTTTTTTTTAAAAAGAGAAAGCTATTCTTGTTCATTTTTCCCCCAAAGAAATTTTCCATCTATTATTGAGTGCAAGGTGAGCATATATTTAAAATAATAACAGGAATGGTTTCTAGCTCTGAATTAAATTTAATTAAATGTATGAAAGCTGCCTTATTTTGGAATATAATTCAGTGGTAATTGTATCATATGGGCAGAGCACAGATCATTTCCTCCCGATCTCTCTCAGCCGCAGCACTCCAGCAGAAAGCTAATGCACTTAAGGCATTACGCAGCAGAAGTTTGCTGCGTGTGACCGCAACACTTCCAGCGGAGCCAGACGACCTCTCCTGCACTGTGCCAACCAAGTTATTGTTACTCTAAAAGGATCCTCAAACTCCTTTTCTACATAATGGTTTACAATTAGCGGCTGCTGTTTTTCCAGAAGCAAGCTCCTGTTCTGTCTGTTAAAACTGCAGCGCACGATGGTGGCGCGGTGTCAGGCTGCTGGTGGAGCAGGAGGGACGGTCTGCCCTGTGTGTGCTGTGTGCCGTGCCACAGCCCAAAACCAGGGGTGGCAGCATCCTCTGGTCAGCTCACAGCTGGCAGAGCTTTTATTTATTTATTTATTATGGTTTTATTTAATGCTGCATGTCCAGGAGGGGCATTCGACCCGATGGCATTTAGGCATTTGCATGGATGCAATATCAGGCTGCCTTGGAGGCGTGAGCTTTACTCTGGATCCTTCATGTGCAGTGCTCAAAGGTAACAGTAAAACTTGTAGAAGATGTGTCCTGCATCCAGCAGCATCTAAACATGCTCTTAGTTTGGCTTGTGTGCTTGTGGTAAGCTGTATTTATCTTCTCTTGCTACCAGTCAGTGACCTCAGGGGTGAAAAGAACATTCTGCGTGGAAACCAGGTGCTCGTGTGGTGCCGCGTGTATATAAGCAAGGTGAGGTTTGAAACATGGCCACATGACATTTGAGACACTTTTAAAGTATTTTCTTAGATAAATGTAAATATGTTTTTATTTTTTTTTTTTTGCCTTTCATGATCACTTGAACACTAAGTCTGCTCTCATCAGCAGAGGGTAGTAACTTCGTGATGTATTGACAACAAAACTGTCAGCATTCTTCTTTCTGTTACTGCAAGAGAGACTTTTCCAGGCTTAGATGGTAGCTTCGTGTCACATTTTTTGAAATTTTGATCCTTTCTAGTCACAAAGCAAGGAAAAGTGATTATGATCAAGTCAGGGGTTTAGTTCAGTTTATCTTCCTGTGAATTCCTTCATGCAAATACCTCTTCTGAAGCAGCTGGCCAGCAATAACCTGAAGTGGGTAAACTATCTCGTGATTATTTTTGCAGAATAAACTATGCCAAGAACTGCGAAGTGCTTTTCTTTCCTACTGTGGCTAATGCTGAATCCTTTCAGATGGTTAATTCTGGCATGCGCCTGGCTCTGAGCTCCTTCGGTCTTCCTGCTGAAATTGTCCTGGATGATTGTGGCTGTTGCATTGCGTATGGCAGCTCACTGTGTGCCATGTCCTGGGGGGATGCAGTGGGGGCTCAGGGGTCCCTGAGCTGGCATCTGATAAAGGTGAATTTCTGACTCCTTATCCTGCCCTTATCCCCCATCTGAGGAACAGGGGAAGGAAAAATGTATCAGGCTGAGCTTCGTCTAATTAAAAACCGTTTGCTCTTACAGCCTCAGAAGTTGACTCCAGAGTTTTAGTCGCAATAAACATTTGAAACTGATGAGTTGTAGTAGGCAAAGGGGTGTATACTGTGATTGCATACTGTATCGAAGGCAATTGTCTTCAGCTTGAAAAATTCACCCCAATCTTGCCCTATGATTCATCGATTCAAATCAATTTTCAAAGGAACATCTGCAAGAATTAAAGGATTATAAAAATGAATGAGTAATTTTTCTCTAACTATTGTTGATACGACTAGAAAAGGGTGGATGATTTACTCCCTGACAATCTATAATTCTGCTTGTTAATAGGCTGGGTGAAATCCTTCATATTCATGACAAGGGATTACAGGATTCTCCAGTGCATTAGCACAAACCCCAAATGAGTCTACTGCAAGGGGCTGCACAGTTGAGGATTTGTAAGGATCTGATCGAGGAAATTTCTGGAAAGATTTGCAGTGACACAGTTATGTTTGTGCATATTTCCCTAAGCTGCTGTCTAAAAATAAAGATCATATAAATTTAATTGGCAACTACTGTATCATAGTCACTTGAAGGATGCAGTAATACTAATATTAGAGGATTCAAATGCAAGGATGGTGCAACACCTTTTAATTAATAATTAATAAGGCACACTATATTAATTAAGGTCAGCTGCAACAGTAGCTATCTTGTAGGCAAACTCAAAGGCAAATACACAAACTTGTCCATTTGGAAGTTGGCACCCGCGAGTTAATTATGTGTGATAGCAGAAGGAGCGCATCTCTCGCGAATAAGAGATTTGCAGAGGAGACTTTGATTGTGATTAAAAACATCAAAGAGTCAAGAAAATGAGTAGATACCAAAGAAAGAAAATAAACGATGAAAAAGTAGAGGCTGGGAGGTCTTTTCTGACCTTAATGATTCTGTGATGCTGCGATCTTGGTCCCAGCGACATCAGTATTCAGCGAGTGCTCACGCCACTCCCGGGGCTCTGACCACGGCAGTGAGCTGCAGCGATGCCGCCTCTTAATGAAAATGAGTAGCCAAGTCCGGAGCCCAGGACACAAATGACTGGCATCAGACCTGTGGTGAGGTTTGTGATTTCAGGCAGAGGGAACTGTTAGTTCTAGGAAAGTCCCAGGCTTAGTGTATCGACCATCCCAGTGGTGGTAAAAACAGCAAAGAGTGACGGAATAAAGATCTTGAGAGGAGAATGTCAGCTGGATGGGGACTGCAGTAACAGGCTTAGCAGGGAAAGAAGAGTGCAAAAGGTGCAGGGGAAATCCCAAAATCAAAATTTTATAGTGAGGGAGCACAGAAAATAGTGATACATGATTAATCTGAAACAGCAAAGACTTGGATGAACGTAGCTGTGTGTCAATGACTGGTATTTGCCAGTAAGGAATTGTAGGCATCAGGCATCAGAGTCCCAGTGGTTTCCCAGCAGTCTTGTTGATCTGATTTGCCTAGAGCAAAGTGAGAAACAAATGATCTGAAAATGTTTAAAATGGATTGAAGTGGATTCTGTTCTCGAAGTGATCTGCTCTCTGAGTTGGATCTGCGGAAGCATCTATAGACACTCATAGAATCATAGAATATCCTGAGTTGGAAGGGACCCTTAAGGATCATCAAGTCCAACTCTTGACACCGCACAGGTCTACCCAAAAGTTCAGACCATGTGACTAAGTGCACAGTCCAATCTCTTCTTAAATTCAGTCAGGCTCGGTGCAGTGACCACTTCCCTGGGGAGCCTGTTCCAGTGTGCAACCACCCTCTCTGTGAAGAACCCCCTCCTGATGTCAAGCCTAAACTTCCCCTGTCTCAGCTTAACCCTTGCTCAGAGAAATGCATGAAGTACGTCTTGCATTTATAACACTTTCTAGAAGCTTAACCATACCTGAAACACTGAAATCAGCCTGGTTGTGGCACTGGCGTTACAAACAAAGGTTCTGCTTATGTCCTGAGACCAGTGTGTTGGCTCTGGGGAGCTGGGTGCAGGTGGGCACCTCTGTCCTGCAGCAGTCTGCAAGGGGAACTGCAGGATAGTCCTTGCACTGCCTTCTGCCTTTACAATTTCTCTTCTTTTAACGGCTGTGGCTGGTTGTACTGGGCATGTCGCAGTGCTTCCTGTGTACCTCAGTGGTATGAAGGGGTAATTTAATTAGCCAGCTCTAGGCCATATAGGTTGGGGAGTCTGTTCATAAAAAAAATGGTTCTGTAAAGCAATTAGAGAATTTGCCAATATCCTAAGCTGCAGAAGCACGATTTAAGAGTTTTTACGAGTCGTAGAAGAAAAAATAAATAAACTGTACAGTGCTAATATTTAATTTGGGACCTTTTGGTTTTATTTACAAGGCACTCAGCATTGTTTTGTAGCTTCATTGTCGTCTTTGTCATTAGGGGGCAAAGAGGAGAATATATAAAGCTTTAAACGAAAGGAGGAGTAAAATGTTTTACAGATATTTGAATCAGTTTGTGCTTTCCTTGCTGTGGCGTGACTGCTGTCCTGAGATGTTCACAAGCTCTATTGTAGTCCCTTACAAGGGTTTTATCTCAACTGTAGTGTCAGAAACCTAAAAACCTTTAAGATTTGCTGAATCAATAGAACACCACTATATCCTAATGAATGTGCCTTTAGTATTTGTGATGTGACAAAATATATTTAAGTGCTTTTATGGGTTCGTGAGAGATGGGGGCTCTAGGGGGGGAGGGGGCACAGCATTAAAACAACAGACAGGGCCATTCTGGCAGAATATATAGTTTCTACTAAAAGATAGAAATAAGGATTTTACACATCTATTGTGTGAATTGCAATCTATTATAAGAATTGAAAGTAGTAAAATACCAATGGTAATCGCTATGTGTAAATTCACTCCCTTAATTTTATGCCTAATGGGCAATGTATAGCAGTACCAATTATCTCATATTCTCCATTTGCAGAGGTGGCACTAAAGATAATGCCGATGTTCCTCATTACAAATTCTATTATCTCTAAAAAGAAACAGTTAATTAACCCCATAAAACCATTAGTAGATCATTCTTAGTATTTAAGAGACATCTGCGTTCTGGGAGAGATACTTTTGCCAGCAGAAGCCAGCAAGATTAACTTCAGGTTGCTCAGAGGAAGAGGCTTCATGTGAGCAAATAGAGCATAGCCAAGTAAATAACGTGTTAATCATCGGTGTTGGGTATGAGGGATTTTTTTGAAAGGTCTAGTCATGGCTGGAAACCTTGAGAAGTGAAATAGAGCATAGGTGTGATCCCGTGGCATCCGTAACCATACTGCTGTAACTCAATAAATTGTCTTGCATGTTAGAGCCCCTTGGGAATCACGGAGTCTTCCTGCAGGAGAGCGACTTTGAGTCAACATAAATGAAACAAGTGCTGCATGTTTAATGTGTTTTTTTTTTTTTTTTTTTAACCATATGGGCTGGAGTGTGAAGGCTTCTTGTACTTAGTTGAAAACACTTTGTTTAACATAACTTTCATTTTTACATAAACAAATACTTTTATTGCAATGGTTAATTCACACCAAAAAACAAATGAGAATTACATAATTATTTCTTTTGTCAAGGAATAAAGTTTCCCAGAAAACAACCGTGCCAAAGCAAAGAGAGGCAAACTGTTAGAAAATACTGGGTAATTCTGATTTTGTGAGTAAAATAGAGATGCTGTACATTATTTCTTTAAGACTGCTTGCAGTTCCTCCAGATAGCAATTCAGAAATGTTGAACGAAGTGTGCTTTTTTTGTTGCCACACTCACAGCATCTCATGGGTTTCCTGTGGAGCTGCCCCAGCAAACTCTGTCATCCCAAAACTGCCCAGGTGCCACCATCCTGTCCCCTGTCTTGCTCCTGGCTCTGTTTCTCACCCTCTTTGCCTTGTTCTGATCCCATTATGTTGTTCAGCTGCACAGCAGGCAAGGCATTCGGGGTGTCAATTCGAATTCAGGATTTTCTTTCCTTTTTTTTTTTTTTGTGAAGCTGCCATCAACTATTTATAAATGATTATATAGATGCTGGAGGAAATTAATCTGCTAACCAGATAAAGGGGGTAATATGAGGCTCATTTATTCTTCTCTTTTCCTGGCTTTCTCCAAAATCAATTGGACTCTGCCTACTGATGCCTACTTAATTCCCAGACGTTTCTGAGTGGATCAGATATGTCATTCAGAAGTTATTACAGCCCATCCAAAAAAAAAAAAAAGAAAAAAAAAGGCAGTTTCTCAAGGTTAGGAAATCATTAAGGGCTGGCTTGACTTAAACTTCTGTAGCAGAAAATGATCTTTCTTAAGGATTTTAAAACTTACTGTATTTAATGCTAGGTAGGGAAATATGATCAGTTTCTGTTAAATGAAATAGATTGTAAATCCAGAAGTGCATTTTCCAATGCCTGTAGTATCTGCCATCACTAAAGAATTCTAAATCTTCAGGTTTTTGGAAAAATAACTTAGACTTATACATGGAATAAAGATTTTGACCAATCCCATCCCTCTAACCTCTTCAGGTTTGGCACTTAGCACTCTGTTTTTCACTTGGACTTCAAAAAACTTCAAAGAGCCTGGCCCTAGGGCCCTAACACACGGTCCCTGGATTGATCAGGAGGTGATGGTCCCACTCCCAGGGACAGCTCTCCTGGCATCTTCTTGCTTCCCTTCCAGTCTCCGTGTCTCTCACTACAGGTTTGTCCACTGGACCACTCCTATTTATTCTTCGTATCAGTTTGACTGCTAGTGTCAGTAGCCTTGAATCTGCACATTCTGCCTTGACGTCTCCACTGGTATTCTTCCACCTTCATCTGCACCACCAGCTTCTGCTCTTAAATAGTCTGCCAGATTCAGCAAGATGAGAACTAAACGTCATGAAACAGTTGCTTCAAAATCCCACCCGTGTTCTCTGCTTAAAGCTGTTCAATGACCTATCCTTATTTCCTCTATTGTCTTTAAATATATATAATTTTTTTGCCTCTGAGGTACAGTTTACCTGTGGCCTGTTCTTGGCTCCTTCCTGATTTCCTTCCTCTCTCCCCCAGTGCCTCGTGTAAGTGTCTCTCTGCCCCCTCTGACTTTCTCCTCCTCCCACCCTTGCTTTGAACGTGCCAGGCAATGTCAGCTCTGAGGATATGCAAGTCGAGATTGTCAAGTTCAGTAAACCTCCATCCAAAATGATTATTAATAATTAAAAGTCACAAAGAGTGTTTAAATCACAGATTTCCATGTATTTACAAGGAACTGCTCTGTCCTATGAGACAGGAGAATGATAAGGAGAGAAAAAAAATGCAGTAATAAGAGCATGGGACTAACATCTAGGTCAGCATAAAGCTCTGTTCCTTATAATACCCACTGGGTTTCTACCAGTCTGCACAGACAAATAAGAGGGAGTGGAGCTCAGAATAGGACACGCAGATCCTACCCATCTGCTCCAAGTCATTATAAAACTTCCTCCTACACAGGGAGAATTAAAAAAGAAAAAAAAAAAAAAAAAGAAAAAAGAAAAAGGAAAAAAGATAAAGGCTCACGAAGAGGGATTTAAAAAAGAGCAGGAGCCGTTCTGTAGGGCCCTGCAGGCAGGTCACTGGCTTCAGTGCTCATCTCACCTGCAGGCACAGCACTTGGCTGCAGTGTGGGGCGCCTTTATGAGGGGAGGACTAATTTCTAATTTCATCAGTTATGGCCTTCAAAATCTCTGCCACAAGGACACTGGTGGCAGCTGACCTGGCAGTGGGCTTGGGGTGCAGAGCCCCATAGCAGGCTGATGGTGAAGGCTGGCTGCTCAGGGGGCTTTGAGCCTTGTACACTGATGCTCCGTGCTTCCAAGCATTGTACCTTGGAAGTAGCTCATAAACAAATGCCTCCGAGTTATTTTTTCTTTTAATGTAAACATAATTAATACCAGTGATCTTCCCACTTCATCACTTTGGGAAATCTTAAGTTACCAAATCCCCTGATGTATGAATTGTAGCTTCTATTGATGTTTTCAGAATATCTAATGTGGTGGGGACTCACTGAGCTCTAGATACCATCATATTTGTGTCAGAAATTACGAATTCTGTGTTTATTGGAAAGTTGCCTTTTCTAGCCAAACTGGACATCACTTACATGACTTTTCTGGGAGAATATTTACACTATTTGGGGCTTTGATCTGATAACTTTATAATGCTATTCCATTTAGTCTATTTATTTTATGTTGAAAGAGCACTTCAACAATTAATATTTAAAAAGTGGGTATCAGAAACAGCAGGGAAAAAAAGAAAATGCTACTGACAACCAATATCCATCTGCATGTTTTTGCTGTGCCACCTGTGTACGGCTGTATCACCTTTTTGTTACAGAAGTAGCCTGCTTCTGTTGTCCCCACCTCAGTTTAAGATGACGGTAAGAAACTTTATTTAAATGCCATGTTTATTTTATGGCATGAAACTTAGAAATAATTTAGTGTTCATGTATAAAATGCTCTGTATTTTGTAATCTCGAAGGAAATAATTCACGTAGGGGAAGGAGTGAGTAGTGCTAAGAATCTGCTCAAGTGTCTGTGATGTGAAAAGCATATGGAGATCCACCGGATAGCTCATGTTTTCCATTAAAAATATATAAATAAAAAAGTTCTGACTGCGTATTTTTGTGCTCTGATTGAATGGTAAAGACACTAGAACTCATGCTGCCCTTGAGCAGAAACTAGCACCTCGGTCCTCTGGTGCGTCCCCGTGTGCTGTGAGCGATGTGCCCAGGTGTGTCAGGCAGGGAGGCACTCAGGGAGCAGGGTTGGGGCTGGTGTCAGTAGGTTTACCTCACACCTAGAAATGGTCAAACCAAAAATCAGCTTTGGAAGAAGGTTGTGGAGACTTTTTCCTCCTTTTTAATCAGGAAAAAGAAACCCGCTTGTCAACGTGTCACGTTTACGAAGAGAGTCGATGCAGGGGCAGAAGTCAGAGCTGTCTTTGGAAAACTGTCGAAGCGAGTTGGCTGCCAGCTGCAGTCAATCATGAGGTTCAAAAGAGATTTTCAACTTGTGAATATGCAGGAACAGGTGAACGCAGCTAGGTTATATCCTTGTCAAATACGAGAGCCCAGAATACTGATAAGCCATCAAGTCATTAACGACCATTTGAAATGGAGTCACTTCAAATGAATGGAAATTAATGGAAATGGGTAATGGAAATCATTGGCTTCAACAGAGATATAACGTGTTTAGTTTACATGTGTCTTAATGGAAATTGATGATCCTCATTTGGAATTTAATGGAATTCCTGCAGTCTTATTGCAATGTAATAGAAAATAATATTCTGTAATTGAAAATCAATTCGGATAATTCCTATTAATAATTAACACTCCTATCTCAGAATTGTCTAACATCTGTAATTTAGTGTAAAGGAAGAAGTGCATCTGACAGCGAGGTGAAGCTCAGCTCTGGATTTCAGGTGTGCAGGCTGTGGAGAAAACCTGGAGCTCACCTGGTGTTCCTGTTCTGGGAGGGAACAGCTTCCATGGGCTGAGAGAGATTTTTTTGGTTGTTGATGGAATCACATCTGATCTTCTGCCCTACAAAATTAAGTAAAATAGTGTGTGTCTGTATGTGATCTGTATTTAGGACCCAGATAAGGAAAAGCTTGCTCATAAATGCTCTTAGTGCTTAATGTTGGCAGAATTTGAGCACAACTTGTGTGAACTGACATAGAAGTGGATAGGAAATGAAGCATGGGTTAAGCTACCTCTTCCCTCCCTTACGTTGCCATAGTCCTGGCACTGCCAGCTTGTTGCATTTCTTGTCCAGCTGTCAC
Source organism: Anas platyrhynchos (assembly GCF_047663525.1). Lineage (NCBI taxonomy): Eukaryota > Metazoa > Chordata > Aves > Anseriformes > Anatidae > Anas > Anas platyrhynchos. Next base: position 1,412,405 of record NC_092599.1, on the reverse strand, counting down.
TTTTCCTTCAATATTTACTGGGAGGACTGAGGGCTGGGCTCCTGCTGAGGGTGGCTGGTTGTCCGAGGCCATGGCCCATCGGCTGCCCCATGCTCTAATGCCAAGGATCAGGAGCAAAGGAAGACTTTTCCTGTTGTTTCTCTTGTCTGAGATTCAAAAGATGATGTTGGCCATCTCTTTTGGGTGGATTTCTCCAGGCCCTTGTCGGGTGCAGGTGTTTCACACTCAACCAGCTGTCTAAAAGCAACGTGCCCACCTGCCTGCTTCTTTTCCCACTGAGTGCTGAGGGCACCTTGCTTACCCATGGGTGTCTGTGCCAGGCATGTCAAACACTGGCCAAGATAAAGCCCGTCACGTTTCCTGTCTGTATTTCTGCATCTCCTGGCAGCAGCTAGGAGACATGGAGTTGGCAGCGTGCACTGCAAGCCTCTCTCTGTCTGTAAAAGGGGAATAAAGCAACGCCGTCTCTGTCAGCCCTGCAGTCCGTGCACATGTGTTGGGTGACATTTGCTAGCAATACGGCTGGTTTGTGAACTTACAGGGGGAGCTTTTCTGTGCTGTGCAGCGTGCCCTGAGCTGAGGTCTGCTGCTGCACTTGATTTCAATTCTGAAAGAGGTTGTATTCCTATATTCCTGTTCTGAAAGCTGTATATTATAAAAACGACAAAATCCATCAGCTTGCCATGAAATGTTTATTCTTTTCAGGTTATATGGGTGGGTCAGGGAATGAATGTCATGGTCCAGATTAAAACTATATCTCTATTTTGAGCATTATGCAAAGGCCAGCAAAACCCTGGGAGTTTGCTTTGTACAAGGAGAAAGATCAGCACTTCACTGGATTTGGCTGTTAATTTCCCAATTCAGTGAACAATTGTGCTCCCGAAGAGAATGGCAGTACAAAATGCATTTCAGCTGATAAGTAATGGCACTATATTGCAAGTATTTTAATTGAGGAGCTTTTTCGTTCAGGAGACTTGTACATTAGCAGCATTTAACAGTACAAGCACCCATTTTCCATTTCATTTTCAGACTACCAATTCCAAATAATTCAAAAATAATTCCCCTGGATGCAACTTTTGTCAGTCTCTACAATGAGATTATTAAGCAGCGTGCCGCTTCGGCAGTAGCTCCCTTCCTAATTACATATTCAGTTCCACAGAAATCCTCCTTTCTTTTTAATTACTCTTCGACTTTTGATCTACAGAATTTTATGGCTACCAGTCACTGCTTTTACTTTTTTCTTTATTTCCTCCATTAAACTGATATACCGAATGGCTTTTCTCAGAAACTTTCTGTATTCTTGACCTGCAGAGTGCCTGTAGAGCAGCAGTCCCTTCTGCTTTTTCACTTGAGCTTGACAGGGAGACTTTTAAACACCATGTGTCGGTCTGCTTTATTAGCCAAGTGTAGATAACTCTTAGTTCCCCTGAAGATGAAATTGGTTTACGTCATGTAGGCTGTTCTGTTCAGAGGAAGAAGTGCCAGTCCTGTTTTTTGAGGAGAGGCAGGGATCTGTCACTGGATTGCCTGCGTATACCTCTGGCGGTAGCAGATATTAAAATTTATGAATGATGGAAACGGTGAACAGTGCTTATAGTTTTACTTAATGAATTCTAACCTCATTGGGTGACTAAAATAATTTTTGTTCAAAACTGTCTGAAGTGTGCAAAAACCATCATCAGTCTTTCCAGTGGGCTGTGGCTCACCAGGCAATTTGTTCTGGCTGCAATCCATCGAGGCACTCAGCGCCAGGGCTGCTTTGCCTCAAGAACCAGGTCTGAAGGACTGGGCTGGCACACGGCGAGTGCTTCACCTGGGGATGACACCCATGGGGAGCAGGGCATTGAGGTGTGGGAGGTGCTGCCCATAGCCTGCCAGCGGGTGCAGGGCTTGTGCCTCCAAACCTTGCACTCCAACCACCGCTGCATTGCTCAGGTCTGCCTGGCTCGAGCAATTTGGGGAACTTTGCAATCAAATCACTCAACTGTGTCTTCAGGATTAGGCAGTAGTAGCTGAAAGAGGATATTCAGACATGCGGTCTGAAACATTGGTACCTAAGTGCCACTGATTTTTATTTTTTTTTAGACTTGGCTTAGAATTTAACAAGAGCTTGCTTATTGAGCTTGGGGAATTTTTTATGAGTTCAAAGTTAAATGTTTCTTCTGGATCCCCAGACAGGCATTTTACACCTACCTTTCTTCCATTTCAAACAGCAAATGGCATTAATTTCATCACGAAACCTCAGATTCACCAAGTACTACTTAGGATATTTGGTTGTTTTTAAATAAATCAGGTGCATTATCTGTATGGTCAGCGTGAAGAAGGGTTTGATGTGAATCAATGAGATAATGCAAGGCTTCCTGCCCCATGTGTTGTGGGTAACTTTCAGTCTTGAAATGTGCCCTGTTTTCTACTGTTTTACTGCTTGTGTTAATCAAAGGTACCCAGACATTATAGAGAGCTTTTACATATGTGCGTGATTAATATTGTCTGTGCATAACGTGGCAGTGTGCAGGGGATCCTTAAAGTATGGCAACATCAGAAACTGGAGACAGTGCAACAAGCTCGCTGCAGACTAGCATCCATATAATATCTCTTTAAATGCTTATCTGAAAATGTAACGTATACTGTTCTGAGCAGAAAACTGACATTCCCTGAAAAACAGGGGAGGAAAAAAAAGAATAATTGAAATAAAAGCATAGCATCTGCTTTGAAATATTCACCACAGTTAGAGTAGCTGTAGGAACTTCAGAGGAAAATGATTCAGTAGAAAGTTTCAAAGACTCTATTAGATGGTGAAGTTATAAACTTTTTTCCCCCGAGGATGCTGCTGAAGTAGCTGTGTATTTCATCATCCCTTATTACTTCTCTGTGCTGCACTGTGCCTGCATGTAGTTGCTCTCAGGTCTTGGCACCCCCACTAGTACGCTCTATAGTAAGGAAGGGAGTACAACGTATCTTGGCTGTGGTCTTTGCATGTTACGTGTTCAGGTGTTTACAAGTTTACTGACACTGAGGATGACTTCTAAAACCACACATTTCCCCACTGCCTTTCATTTTGAGTCATCTCTTTCTCTAGCAGTGCAGGTGAGGAACTTGGGTTTATGGGTCTCTTAAACACATTCCTCAGTGGTAGAAGCGATGGCTGCAGAGACAGGGTCAAAACCGCTACAAGTAAATGAAGTCAGCTCCTCTTCATCCCCTGCCCCTCACCATTTCCACAGAATGAAGCTTTGAGGAGCTTCACAGGCTTGTATCAGATTTTTAGAGGTAGGTGTTACACACGGAGAAGGGAGCCGCTGTGTCTCACGGCACCCGTGGCGAGGATACCATCATCTCTGGCTTCTTTTTTTTTTTTAAACAAATCAATGGCTCAGGCAAGGAATGCAGTAGAGAGCAAATTGATTTAATGTTAAGTGACCTGTTTTTTTTATACATTTTTAAGGTATATATTTTCTGTCAAAACACTGCTTAGATGAAAAGTGCCATTTCTGATTTGATTCTTTCTGAAGTAGATGCAGGTAAAAGAAAAGCCTTCATTATCATGCGCGTTAGTAATAGCTTTTCCTCTTTAACTTGGATGGAGCTGAAGCTATAATAATAATGCTACACGGGAATGATTTTCTCTAGGTGGGGAAAATAAGGTGTTTTCCTATTAAAAATATCATTTTATGTGCAAGCTGCAGAAGTGCAATTAGGTGTCAGTAATTTCAAAAGAGCTGGTTTCTGAGCTGGTTTCTTTGCTCCATCCAGCAAAGCTCTGAGGTTCAAACAGTAAAAATAAATAAAATCTGCTGGAGATGTAGCAGCCACCCCACCTCCCTGCCCTTCACCCCATAGCATGCCCCTCAGTGTGAGCTGTCCCTGGTCGGGCTTCCCACCTGGTCCGGGGATGAACACCCAAGAGGGATACTTGAAATGGTTTTCATATGGATAATCTGTCCTTTTAGTGGCAATGTGAGACCTTTATGCTCAAGATGAGAAACCCAGCCGTGATGCACGGGGCAGGCCTTCACGTGCTCCAGGCAGAGGCTGCTGGAGGGAGGCGGCTGCCTGGGAGGCAGAGCTGGAAGCACTGTAACTGATGAGGCAGAGCAGGACAGAAAACCATCCTGGGAGATAAATGTGGGAGAAAAAAGATCTTTTGGAGATGCTTTCTCTGAAGTGCATCCATTTGCTGAAACAGAATCAGCCAGAAGAAACTTATGATCAAAGTGTGTGTGATAGAAGACAATGAAAGTAAAATGGGAGATTAAATGCATTAGGCACCGTGCAGAAAGGAGCGATGGAGGGCTCTGAAGCTGGATGAAACTAGAAAAGCAAAGGCACTGAAGTAAATGAAAAGATGAAACAAGCAGTTACCATGGAAAAAAAAAAAGGGCTCACTGGCATATGTGTGGGGGGGAAAGCAGGACAGACAACTTCACACTTTTTTAAATAACAGGAGGCACATAAAAGTAGTGCATAAAACCTGAAAATATTCATGTGGAATACATAGGCCATAATTAACTAGGAACAGTGTACAAGCAGGATCATTACATGGTGTAGGTGCAACTGAGCTGCTGGGTCAACTCGATAGGCAAACGTAATGCATGGAGGGAAAGGGAAAAACCATGGCAGTGAATTCATGTCCCAAAAGACAAATAATCATGAATAAGAAGGACTTGAGGATGGTGACCGACAGCTGCTGAGGCACACGGGAGTGTGGATGGGCTGCGAATCCACCCCCACTGCAGCTCTGATGCTGAGGGGATGGAAATGAATGGAAATGAGTGGGGTTAAATTGGTGGAGTCGCTCTGGTTTAGTAGAGGATCTGTCAGTACATCATATACTTCATAACTCATTGTACAGGTGCACTTGCCAGTTAGCTCACCGGGGGCAGGATCTCTTCAATATAATCTTAAAATATATATTTATACGTGGTTATTTCATGAATTAAGTTCCTCACTGCTGATGCCTTCCTGTGGTGTTAGACAATTCCAGCCAGTCTTACATTACTATAACAAAGACTGGAGGCAGCTGTCATTAAAAATAGTACAAAGCAGCTGGAAGATGATGATTTATTAGGGTGTGGGCAAGGGCACGTGGTGCTGCCGGGGGGAGGAAGGCGCCCACGAGGCTCCAGCAAAGCCGTCCTCCTCTGGTGCAGCTCCCCAGTGATGCCAGCCGAGTGTCTCAGGCTTTCCGATATAAAATAACACAAATGTTCTTTCTTCACAGCTATAAAAATGTTATTAAGAGAAGGTAGTTCAGAAGTACTGAAGTTTTATAATGTATAAGTTTTCTACCATGGAAGTATTTAAATTGCATTTTGTTGCTCATGATGAATCTGTCACCCCAGAAGGAGCCGATCTCCTGAGCTCAGCTCTGCAAAGATTAAAAAGGCTCTGCCACGGGTTCATATATTTCAATCTTCTGTGACTCGCTAGGCAGCATTGCTAGGTACGGGGGCTAAGTGGGTAAGGAATTAGCTATTTATTTATTCCCTTCACCCGGCGCATTCCCAGCAGGAGTAGCACTGCCTGAACACAAAGTGGCTGGAACTAAATCTAATGGCGCAGCCCCGGATTTTAATAACTAAGTTTTCCTTGATGATGGAGGAGAACGTGTGACTGTGCACTGACACAGTGGTGTGTGCAACCACCGTTACCGTGTCTCCTCTCCTCATCGGGCCCCTGGGCTCCCAGCTCTGCACAGGACCTGTGGGATGCTGGCGCTGCGCTCAGCCCTTGTTCCTGCACTGCCGCTGCTGTTCATCTGGAAACGATGGCAGTACTGGCTGGCTGCGGGGATTAATCTGCAAAAGCACCAATGGAAACTGCTCTAATATTCTCAGCCATCTGCTTATCAATTGCTGTGTGTTGTAACAGGATTAAGGAGCTGGGTGAGGATGCTGGAAGAGAGCACCCGAGTGGGAGGGAGGGCTGCACGGCGTGGCACAAAAACGTCCTCGTGCATGGCAAAGGCGGGGTGTTGTCTGACTCTGCTCTTATCTAGGAGATCTCATTAAAGAAGAGTGTGGCCTGCATCTCAGCGTGCAACCCTCTTTACTTGTACTTTGAAAATGTAGATGACTTGTTCTTGAACATCTTCGAGTAGCCTGGTGACTCATCAGCTGTTGAACTGGTGAAAGCTTCGCGAGAAGGAGCCTGCTTGTTGAAGGATGACTTTCAAAATACATTCTTTACGACATAATTGTCATGTTTGATATATTTCCCAGTTTTTGTAGAAAACGTCATGCCTTTCTAAACCCAATCCATATGGCTATTTGAAAGCCATATAAAATATCAAAATGGATAAAAAGCCAGTGACCAGAAATCTGTGTGTTTTTTCTGTTTTGTAAGGGAAGAAGGCTGGTAGTTATTTATTTTATATAGTCTAAAACATTATTGCGGGAAAGGAAAATAGGAGAGAATGCAGATTAAAGAAGCTTTTCTGAAACCGCAGTGTGCCCTTGCCACAGACATCGCTACAGGTGCTCGCTCAGCCCAGGACAGGAGGCCAGGGGCAGCCCCATATCCCTTTTATTTTTTTTCTTCTTTGCCAGGGCAGCTATTGATTTCAGATGGAATAATATTTTTAAAAGGATTCAATGGGGATAATGAAACAGGAAGGAGCTTTGCTGTGATATATCAACCTATAATCTGTAAATCAATGAAAAACTTTACTTAACGGTTTGAAAACTAAATGGATTCAATCTAATTAACTCTCTAAGCTGTAAAAGATATTTACGAGAATTAAATTTTAATACATATTCCCTGAAGGCAAGGTAAAGCATATTGTCTCCTTAACAAAGATTGCATCTCCTATTTGCTCCCCCCTGACTCAGAAATAAGTGTGGGTGGGAAGGAGGAAGGGAACCTGGGGAGCTGCAGGTGCCTTTGGGGGCCCTGGGTGAAGCCTGGCTGGGGCTGCAGCACGGAGAGCATCCTCCTGCAGGCGTGGCAGGGGTCTGCCACCTGCACAGTGCTTGGGCTGAGGCTAGAGGCAGGCAGAGACCCCCCAGTCTGTTAATTTTGCTCCTGTGTCACTTGCTCTTATGCATAAATACGTGCCTTGTCTTCTTTGACCCTCCCTGCTTTGGGTTTGCGGGAGTTCATTCAGGACACTTCTTTGCAGCTGAAAAATACACCAGTGGGTTCCTCCGGTGCTCTGAGATCTGTAAATGAGGAACATTGCTCAACCATATGATTGTTTTATTGCCCAGGTTACAGAGGACAAACTTCACTAGCCAAAGAAAAGAATGCAAGAATTGCTGTAGTTAGGTTTTACTGTAACGTACTGGCTTTGGTTAGCCAAGATCCTGATGTTCCAGATGAACTTTTATTTCTGGGAGTGAGGACCACACATCCCTAGGGTAAGGCACGGTTTCAGGGCTGGCTGTAGCTCACCTGGCACCTCTTTGCTTCATCCTCGCAAGCAGCTACGGTGGTGTGGGAGCGGTGCTGGGGAGAGCCCCAGGGAAATGTTGGAAAGCATCAGCAAACTGGGTCATTGCAGAAGAGCGCCGTGTTTTCCTGCCTCGTGGAGCACCAGGTTGCTTGATCCGTCCTCTGTGAGAGCTCTCAGAGATGTCCTCAGACGCACAAATGCTTTTAGGGAGATATCCTCAGACACACACGAATGCTTTTACCTGGCTAACCCAAGGTAAACTAGAGGAGGGAGCACAGAACAGTGAGGGATGCCGTGTGCATGACCCTGGTAAGCAGAATGTGGCCGAGGTGTTGGGAGAGCCCGGTGGAAGGGAGCCGTGATGCTCTCTGAGCTGGGCCCTGCTGCGTGCTTCCAGTCACTGCTCCGTGATTTTCAGGGCTGGATTGTGGCTCGGGGCAAGCTGTGTCTTGAGGTGGGTAATGCTTGTGGGTACGCATGTTTATGTAACACGCAGACATGCTATATTTATGGTTTGTCACTGTACAGCCAAGCATCTGTTCTCAGCCGTGACATAATTTATCCTTCGATGGAGATTTGGGTGGGTTTGTTCTGAATCAGTGAGCAGAAAGCCAAGATCTCAGCTTCACCGTGTGCCAATGGATTTCCAGCGTTACCTGTCAGGAGCACAGCAGCCCATCCAAAACCTGGCAGAGCCGTGCTGCTCCCACGGACGCTGGAGTCTGTTATTTATTTTATTTGCCTGACACCAGCTGCAGTCTTGTCTAGCTGCCTTTACAAATGAAATTACATTTCGTGTCTTGGAAACACAGTGCATGAGCCTCTTTCTGAAAGGTTTATTCATTTTTCTCCTGTTTCCCTTTTCCAAACGTGGGCTGTCCCACAGCAAGGGGAGATGTCCGTGTGGGTGCTGCAGGGGCTCCCCGTGCCCCTCTGTGCTCCGCAGGGGACGGCTCCACGCGTGGTGTCTGCTCCGAGAGCAGCTGGGTCGGGTCTCTGGAGGCAGAAACATCCTTGGTACCTCCAGCCTGCTGCCTTCCCCAGCGGGGTGAGCAGTGGGGCGGCCGCTCAGCCCTCTGCTGTGCAGGGGTTTCACCTTGTCTCGGAGCCCCACCGCTTTGGGGGTCTGCAGTGAGAAATGGAGTGGGGCAGGGGATGCTGCTCAAGTGTAGTTTTCTGTCTGAACGTGGATGTGGCTCATTGTGCCTCTGTTCAGCTTCCTCTCCAGCTGATAGAGCTGAGATCAATGCATGAAAGGACTGTGTGTGGTGACTCCGTGATGGTGAGAACCGTGCAAGTAGCGCTACCAGAGGTGCAGGCTGTGCAGAGGGAACCATTGCACATCCACTGTATCTCTCAGTTTATTTAAAAAAAAAAAATACAACACCAATACATACTTGAATATAATAGACAAAACACATGGTTGTCTCCATCTTTGAAAGCTGATATCCCATTTTGACAGCAGCCCCCCTCCTGCTGAGGGTGCCTCACGTCAGACATGCCGTGGGTCGGCTCTGGTGCAGGAACGGCCAGGACGCGGAGCCCTGCGATCTCCAAAGGGAGCTGTCGGGGCTCCCTGGGAATGCTGGCCCAGGGGTAAAGGCTGTCAAACAGCAGCAGTATATTTTGCCAAAACGTTCAGACCAATGGGCCAAATTTAGCATCTGTCACGTTTCTTCTCGTATGCGATAGAGGAATAAGCGTTATTTATGGAGAGCGGTAGCGGGGCTGGAGTGAGCTGCTCAGCAGGGCAATCTGAGCACGAGTGAGGATGGCAACGTCTGTCCCAGTAAACACCAGTGAAAAGCACACAGAATCCTCATTGACGAGCAAAGGGTCATCGTGGGGGTGCTGCTCCAAGGGAGAGAAGCAATTACTGGGTGTGAGGCAGCTCCGCGGTGCTCAGAAGCACTGGAGGCTGCGCTGCTGTGCTCAGGTGGCTGCTTCAGGGTGGCTACCCCCGATAGTATTTTTCTGGTAGGTTCAATACAGATGGATGTGACTTGTATCACGTTTTTCTGTTACAGAAAAAAAAAAAAACCACTCCCTTTTAAGTACAGAAAAATGAGTTATAGATTAAAAAACAAAACAAGACCAAAAAAAACCCCAAAACACAGAAGGATCAAAAATAACATTGCAGTAATTGGCAGAAAAGACAAAAGCTGATGAGAGCCTTCCAGGCTTGTGGGTCTGTCCAGTCCATTCACCAGTGCCCCAAACCTGTATCACTTCTGTTTCACCAAATTTTCTGCCCAATCCACTGGTGGCTGTGGCTGCTGGAGACTACCTGTAGTGAGGTAAAATAACGTTCAGCTTTCCCCAAATTAGGTGTGGGAAAAGCATCACCTTTTTGAGGCTTTGCTTCTCTTTTTTCATCTCGGTCTGATTGAAAACATACATGACAACGCCTACCAGCCTTTTCCCAGCTGTTGAGGCATTGAGTTTCTCCATCTGAACACCTTGCCCAGGACTGCCAGGCTGCTGAGCAGCTCCTTTCACTTCTGGGTGTTTGTGCCCTGTTTGAAGTGTTGTCTAAAGTATTCAGCTGGGGGAAAATGTGCAATTCTTTGCATTTCTCTGAGCTCTCCGTGCTGAACCTCTCATCTCGGTTATTCACCTCAGGTTGCTTTTGGGTTTTCTTTGAGTTTTGCAATTAAATATATATCAAAAGCCTCTTCTTATTCTGACATACCTTAGACTTAGTGTATTCAAGCTCTCCTGTTTTCCCTGGCGTAGCTAGCGGAGGTAAGCCACTGGTTTTGTAAACCGCCTCGGCAGTTGGCTTTGCATGCGTTGCATTATAAATGCTCTGCAGCGGGGAGATAGCTTCTGCATTTTTCAGCCTCAATAACCAGGGCCGGGTCCGCACACAAGCGTGAGGACTGGGAGGATCGTGCCTGAAACACAACTGCCACAACCCTGCCCCTGTGCGCGATGCCTCGGAGGCTTGCTCCAACACTGGGTGTGGAGAATGTGAAAATGGCTGAGGGATGGAGGAACAGCTCCAGGCCTGTTTCCCGATCTCCCTCCTGCATCCTGGCTGCTCCTGGAACTCCCATTTCTCCCAGAAATAACAGGAGCTTGGAGAAATGGTAGTTCTGGTACAAGAAGCCCTCTGTAGAGCAGGCATCTCGGAGCAGTTTGACATGCCAAGATACATGACACAAATCCCAGCTGTTCCACGGTGAATTGCTGGATTTCTGTCCTGCCTTTTCCAAAAGCTGTTAACGTGGGTGGGGAGAAAATAGTGGTTCTTAAGGGAGACAAAAATTAATGAAGTGTTTATTCTTTCAAGGCATTCCTAATCCAAGCAGTTGCTAAAGACTTGAGACCAATACAAGCAACTTTGGTGTCCCAGGGTGTGTGTGCTGTTAATTTTTCAGATTACAATGATATTTTTACTTTGTTTTCCCCTGCCCTTGAAAGAATCTCGAGCAGGGACAGCTGCTGGTTTTCTTTAAATCAGGTATTGGGTAACCAAGCATTGCCTGTAGCTGTAGCTATAGGGCTGGGTAGCTGGGCACACCTTAAACTTTGGGAGTCTCACCGGAGTGAGAGCTCAGTGACGACTGTGCTGTGTTTGTTGGAAGAATAATTCACCCACCATATGAACAGAACCCCCGTGAAAACTTTAATAATTTATTTGTATGGATTTGAATCATTTCAAAATTGCTATTTAATCTGAATCTGGGCTGGAGATGACCGAACCTGAAGCTGGCTCCTCGTGGTGGTTTATGGGGGCAGGGCTGAACCTCGCACCGAGCTGCGCTGTGAATGAGGTGGTAGCGAGAGATGGTAATAAGAGGTTTATGAGATTATTAAGTTTATAGAGCAAGGAGAATGGGTACTAAATCAAGATTTTTGGCAACTCGCCTTGCCAACTTTTTTCATTCCTTTGTTTGTATGAGGAACAAAGTGTGTGTTTGCAAATGCTGCTGATTTATTTTTTTTTATCCTGCAGTGAAAATTTAGGGACAGACTGTCCTCAGTCCCCAGGTCTGACTAGGAAGCCATGCATTCAGATCCTGGGGGGAAAAAAGTCCTTTAATTTCCGCACCGTGTTTACTTGTCCTACAACTGTACCTTACGTGAGGGTACAGCTCGGCAGGATGTGCCCTGGGAAGCGTGAGGCCTGGCCTAACACCTTCTTTCTGTCTGCTTCACTGTAATTAACCCAGCTTTTATGGTTTTTATATCAACTGCGTGTTTTGTTTTAAGTGGCTTTTTTGTTAAAAAAAAAAAAAAAAAGAAAAAAAAAAAGAAAAAAAAAGCAGTTTAGTGATAAGTAGATTGTTCTCATTTTCTCCTAATGATACGGTGCTGTAATATTGTTAAATTTGCTTTCTCATTTACTCAACATCATTTTGAAATCAGATCTGAAAACATCTTTTTTCTTGCCTTCAAACCTTTATTTTAGTTTCCCTTTGATACTTTATTTTTATTAACTGTATCATTTAATTATGTGTACAGCATTTTCCAGACAGAACTTCTGTGAAGGAGTTTTTTTCAACAGCTTTGTATTGTGCTGCAAATGAAATATGATTTTCTGTTCTCGAAGCCTAATACCGTATTTAAGCACACAATGCCTCATTCACACACCGTGCACAATTAGCTGCTGAGTTTGTAGGCATCCATTTACCTTGGGGCGCGTTGCTGCTGCTCGGGTGATGGAAGTGCCTTTCTATTCCTGGCTCGCCCCTCGCGGTGCGGGCAGGGGGTGGGTGCCTGGGTGCCGGCTTCCCCCAGCGAGCCAGATGAGCCGTGCCTCGCTGCTGCCACTCGCAATGACAGCACTTTGCTGTGCGTGCCATATTTTGCTAGGTGTTTGCTGAACACGTTACTGTTGGTGACTAGGAGAGGTGGCAAAGCAGCTCCTGAATGCTCGTTGGTCTGGTGCCCACTAGAGCCCACCTCCCATAAATCATAACTTATTTTATGGGAGCTACTCAGGGCTGAGAGGGGTTTGGGGTTGGATGTGAGGCTGGCTTTGCAGGTCCCATTGGTGCTGTAGGGCAGAGGCTCCAGCCTCAGAGCATCACCCAGTGGCTGCGGCTCCGGCTGAGCAAGGCACCTGGGGCTGAAGGCAGTGCATGAGGATGAAGGGAGCCTGTCCATGCTAGCTGACGCCTTTCATTTCCCTGCCTGTTTGTGGTGTGGGTTTCTTAGCAATCCTTAAAAAATAAAAAATAAAAGAGCAAGTGCTTTTTGATACTGTGGGCCATTTAAACCACTCTATTATCTAGAGACCAAGTGGTCACGGACTTCTCATATTCTCAGTTGGCGTGTCTGCTCGGGTTGTTCCCTGTGAGGGCTGGTTGCTATAGAAGTTGCTATAGAAGTCCTCTTGGAGTGGCATATTCATGGAGAAACTTGCCAGGTTCCTAACTGTCTGTGAAACTTCTCCCAGCTCCAGGCCTGTGTGCAGCCTCTGTGCCCTAATTGGCACCAAACCATGCCAGCCCCGAGTGGTCCTGCTCCTGGCCACGCTCTGATTGAGGGTGAACAGGCTCAGCATCTTCAGCACCCAAGGAGCAGTCTGGAAGCAGTTACGGATTAAGTTCAGTTTGTGTTTAAGTTAGGGGGGGCATAAAGAAATCAGTTCATATAACTACTTGAAAAATGTTAAAATCAGGTTGACTGCTCGGCAATAGGTTTGCGTTTGAAAATGAGCAGCGTTACTGGTTTGATTTATATTTATTGCAGCGCTAAAAGAAGCTGGATCAATGCTACACTACGTCCTCATTACAAACAGGAGCTCTGTTTTGAATTATAGATGTAACGTCCTACTGACTGATAGGCAATCATCTCAGAGATGAAAAGGAAGCCGCTTCATCTCAGATGGCAACTCGGGGACTCGCAGTCTGCGATGGTCCCTGTGGGTGCCCTCACCCACCTGCCTGGGTTCTGGGGCTGCAGGGCATGGGGATGGGGCATCCGTGGGGCTTCGGCCACTTGGCCATGGGGGTGAAGAAGAAGCAGCTGTGGGCAGCTGGCAGGCACAGAGGGAGAGGCAGCAGATAGCTGCTGAGGGAGGACGGGGTTGTGTTCACAGGGGTGTGAGGAATCCTGGCTGCACAGAGGCCACCCGGAGCTGCCCGTGCCCATCAAGCCAGCACCTCGCTGCCCCGCAGTGAGGGCAGAGGGCTCGAGGTGCTGCTGAGCAGAGCAAAGGGCAGCGGGGCTGACAGCTCCCATCTTTCCTCCCCACGCAAAAGGTGGAAGAGGCATTGTTTGAAGCATCTGCTTCGGCATTGCTGAAGCTGTTGCTGGATTCGTTCCAGATGAATCTAAATTGGAAGGTGTTGCAAATGCCAGATGGAGTAGGGATATGTAACAGAGTCATGAAAGGCTTGGAAATGTAGGCAATATCTTTAAAGATAAACCCAGAAAAATAAAAGCTTCACAGGCCTTGAGGGGAAGAATCCAATGCCCCAGCCCTCAGTGGGCAGGAGCTGCATAAAAGGAGCAGTGACAAAAGATGCAGTGGTAAAAGCTGGTTGCAGAGCAGGTCGGAACATTTTCAATACTGTTTTTTGTCTAAATACATCTGTTTCACTGTTGTTGAACACTTTTGTTCTGTATTGCCCTATTAATACCGCTGCAGCTTTGACGACTAAGAAAAGCAAGAAACAAACTCCTTCTCCCCCGGGCAGCTCCACTCTGTGCCCTGCCTGCTGCTGCGGGAGGTCGGGCGGGCAGGGGACTGCAACCCGTCCTGCTGATATCTCACCTCATGTGCTAGCTGCTGGGCTGGCAGCGTACATCTGAGGACTAGTCTTGAGCTTATGAACAGATGCAAATATTTTTTGTCCAGTTGGATGACAAGAAAATTGCAGTTTCGGTGAGAGATGGTCATTATTGTTTGTTAACTATGGTAAGTTGGACCTGTCACAGCTGGGGGGTGTATGTTCCCACCTGAGGGAAGTGCTCTCAACAATTGATAATAACAATTGACAATTTATAAACAGCAGCTTCTTAGGCATCTGCTCTGCTGGTTGGGCTCACCAAAACCAGAGAAACTCAGCTCCATCTCTTCCTTACCCTTGGCTACCACTAGCGCCTCCTCCCACGCTGCTTCTGTATAATGGCATTTCTCCTGGAGCTGGTGCCCTTTGTATGTAGGGTGACAAAAACAATGTTTGCGAAAGGCGCTTTATTTAAAAAATGAAAAACAAAACACAGGAAGCAAGTAAGAGATGGTCCTTGAAGAGCACAACGAGGCTTGTTCCGAAGTGTTCCTTTCACATTGCCATGTTCATTTTGCTTTGAAATAGCCATTTGCAGTGTTCTTTTTGCTCCTTTTTGACTGTTTATGTATGTGGCATGCCATAATTTCATTAAATTATTAATGTGGAGGATGATAAAGGCCTGTGTGGATAGCTAAAGTACATCGCTTACTTGTTTTTGATGCTTTCCAACCTTGTAGAGAAACACATTTGGCAAAGGGCCTGTATAAATAGTTCATAACTCTCACTGAAATCAGTCACTCGGTGTCAGGGCACTTGGAGTGGTTTTGTCCTTTGACAGTCATCTCAAGGCAGAGCTGAGCACCAGAAATGCTGCGGAGCCCTGGGGAGCTCGGCTGCGCTCGTTTCTCTGCGCCCCGGAGAGGGGCTTCTGGGCTGTGCGGGGCCGAGCACTTTCCTCCTTGTCTAATACTGAGCTTCAGGTGTACTTTAGGATAAACTTTGTTTACCCAAAGTCCACACGAATACAGCAAATGCAATTCAAAAGAGTAACACATGCTCTGTAAACAAGGTCTGCCTCACCTCCATGCATCTCCTCCAGCATCTCCTCCATGTGTGCGTTTGACAGCACCCGGGCGCGTTGTTATCCACGGCTGGGTGGGAGAACTGCACAGAGATGTTGGGGATGGTAGCTACTGGAACAGAGAAATCTCATTTTTACCAAGTACAGTAGGTTTTAATTAAAATCCTGAACTACGTATTTGAATGTACATCACAAAAAATGTGGCACTAATTCAATATTCATTCTAGATGAAAGTCATTAAGAGTAATTATCTCCGGGAATAATTTTCACGAGGCTATTCCAATTTTCAGTGAGTATCCCTTTTCCAAAAAAAAAATAAAAAAAAGTTCAGAAATATCCTGATGCTTGTTTTTCTCCCAGATGATGATTATTTGCTAAATTCTGTATCCTACATTCTAATTTCCTCCTTTCTGGTGTTGCCATAGAAATCATGGAGCTGTCACAGACTCGATGCTTTTGGTTTTACTTTATCCTCTGTAATACTGCATCCAGTACCTGTACATTAATTTCTCAGTAACATCAAGGGAATAAACACACTGTGATTGAGCCATAATTGCATCACTTTCCATCGTGCCCGCGGTTACGGGAGCTGAAGGGCAGCTCTGCCCGCAGGGTCGGAGGGCAGTGGCCGGGCTTTGGCGTGCTCCGGCTGCAGCCACCTCGCCAGGGTGAGCTCCAGCTGCAGGGCTCGTCCAACACCGCTGGTATCGTCTGACCAGCAGGTGGAAGCAGAGAAAAAAAACTCCTAAAGACTTGCATGTTTCCATGCAGTTCAAAGATGCTGTTTGCTTTTAAAATTGCAAGCCATTAGGGGATGGAAAACACTGTAATTTCTCTGAGTCTTGCATCTGGTCCACAGCATCCTGATCTGAGTGACTTTTAAAATAACCTGCTCTGTTTCTGATTCTTACTGGTGGGGTTCTTCTGTTGTTGTTGTTTTTTTTTTTCCTTTTTTTTTTTTTTTTCACTCCATGCTTTTATTCATCATAAGCAACAAGGAAGTAAATTTGTACTTAGACCCCTATGTTTTGTTTTTCTATTTATTAAAGTGAGTTGGTGCTTCACAGATATATAGCATAGTTACGAGTTACTTAAGGCAGGGAGGGCAGCTGTGGAGCTGTGGTCATCATCACCAACAGAAGACAGAATAGGATCAAATTCATAGATAGAATTCATAATTCCCCATCAGTTTAACTTAATAACACAATGCAAATTTGTATTGTTTCTTTTTCCACAAAATGATTGAAGTTCTCTTTATTTTCAGTAGATTTAAGCTTTATAATCTGCAAGTGTTGGCAGTGTTTGCAAAGAAGGGAAAGAAAACATTATGAAAGGAAATAAATACATAAATGTTACGCTGTATGCGTAACAAAAGTGCATTTAAGCTTCAACATGTCATATAATCAATTGGCCATTTCATATACTGATGTCTTCCTGAGATCACACGCTTTAAAGGGGAATATCAATGTGAAATCCAGAAAGAGAACAAAGATCCCAAACGAGGAGTCAGTTCATTGGTTTAATGGCTGTTTCTGCCTTTCTCTGCCATATCTCGGTGTTAAATGCTCTGTGCATGAACATTTAGGATCAGGACATGACAAACTTCCCTGTCTTCAGTGGGTGGTGAAGAAGCTGTGTATATTTTTATAGCAGAAAAGACAATCTACATAAATGTTTCAGGTAGAGGCAGTATAACAGACTGACAGAAGCAGAAAGGCAACAGCCCTTGCTGTTTAAGCTGGAAAAAGAGATCAGGTCGTAGATCCTGCCGTTCTGATTCATGGCTCTAAAAGCATCTCTGTAAACTGCGTGGGACGGGTTTTGCCTAGTGAATGATCAAGGCTTTTATTCTTAAATTATTTGCAGATGTTTGTTATTTCTTCTAGTCCTAAAAAAAAAAAAAAGTTTCTAACCTTGCTAGTGTCACCTGAGGTGCAGCAGAGCTCTGAACAGCAGTTCTGGCTCTGCTAACAGGAGTGATCCTCGTATCAATCCTCGCTCTATGAATTGTAATAGAGCTGCTGTAAGAGTCGTAATTGGTGAAATTAGTTTGGATGGTTGCATTAATATTCATGCATTCCTGCAACAGCGCTGAGCTAATTAGTGCCTTTTCCTTCTCTATTAGGGTGGCAAAGTGGGACAGCACAAATCCTAGAGGTTAACTTCTGTGCTGCATGCGGCCAGAAGCCTGGCTGCTGGCACGTGCGGGAGCCGCGCCGGGAAGGAGCTCTGCAAGGGCACCGGGGGCAACTCAGGCTGTCAGGGAGAGCCCCTCGAGTTCGCAGATGTAAGGGGGATGTGGAAGTTTGCTTCTGGGGAAACAAGGAGTCACGTTGTTCTCTGTAATTATTCCGCAGTAAGCAGGATGGAGCGGCCGGGAATCTGCAGGGAATACTCCTCCGCGTTGGCCTAGATATGGAATAGGTGCTCTGATTTTTCCATCGCTAATTTCCATAGTCCTAGAAGATAGCAGTGAAAGATTGGAAAACTTCCTGCCTGTTTCAGTGAGTTTTTGCTTTAATACGTTTTTCTTCTCATTGAAAGTTATTGAAAGAATATTTTTTCCCCACATTGCTAGGGAAGAGTGGCATATGGTACAGTAAACCTTATAGATAACTGGGGAACTTCTGGGGAACTTCTACCTTATAGATAACTGGGGTCCTTCTCCGGAGGAACCCATGGCAGTAGTGTCTCACCTTAATGCTGAGCAAACCACCCCAAAGCCCCAGCACTGTTGTCCCCATGGGCAGGGCCCTGTAGAGAAAGCCCCAGTCTGCTTCTCCAGCCTGGGGAAAATAGAGGGGCAGGGGAAGGAGGTGATGCAGGGACCATTTGTCTCTTCTGAGCAGCACTCTGATCTGCCAGGCACCTTCCTTCAGAGTATTAAATTGATTTGCCATTTCCCGGGGATAATTGGAGCAGCCGAAAGCCCCATGGTCTGTACGATGTGCCAGGCACTGTCCGGAGTCGGGAGGCGATTTGAAAAAATGCTGTACCAAGGCTGTGCTGACTGCTTTCCTTCAGTCGGCATCTCTGCCCTAGTTAATTAAAGTTCCCTGTAGGATTGCTCCTAATTAGGTGGTGCTGCTGCCACGTCCCCACTTCCCCATCCCATTGGGGCAAGTGCTGCAGTCAGGGCATTCACTGGGACCAGGGTAAGGCTGAGGAGACTGAGTCCCCAGGGACATCAGCACCCACAGGGACTGGGGGCTGGTACAGCCGCATAGACAATTCTTTTACATTCCTTCCTTTATTTTCTTCTTTGACATGAAGCGAAAGCTGTGTGCTTCGCTCAACCTGTTTCACAAACAAATGAATAAATAAAATAAAGCCATAAATGAATCAAGCATTTCTCTTGAAAGCTTGAAAGGCAGAAATAAGGAGAAAATTCTATTAGTTCTATTTTTAAAGACTTGAGGGCTGCTTGGATACCATGGTGATAGAAGTGGTGTAAGCACCTAGATAGATACAAATCTCCTGGATGTCTGGAATAATTTAAATGGACCAGGACAGTATGCAAGAGGAAAGTATTTCTGTTTATCTGCTTTCCCTTCAGCTTTCTGTTGTTAAACACGGTGATTTCCAAGCTGTCAGCATGGATGTTAAAATCTGGCATTTCAGTCGTGAAGAGCTGCAAAATAGTCCTCAGGAAAGCAGAGCCCGTTGAGGCAGCTCTGCGTGGCTGCAGGTGCAGGCAGTGAGCGGCACCCGGCGGGCTGGGGGCTCGGGGGGAGCAAATTGCATCCCCCAAACCTGGCAGCTGCAGCGTGGTCCTGGCCCTGCCCAAACGCTGGATGGCCAGAGCACCTACGTAGGAAATATGGTATTTGAGGAGAGTGGCTGACAGCCATTTAATGCAGCTCCAAAATATCCCAGGAAAGCCTGCCAGGAGCTGCTGAGTAGTGCAGGGGGAAGTTTTGGGTGGTGGTGGGAGCTCCCCAGCATGGGGAGGAGGCCGGCATCCTCCCAGGCACCGTGCTGTGCTTGGGGGCAGAGCTGCTGCCCCCCTGCTGCCAGCTGTCTGTCCCCAGTTATTAACAATAATGTTTCTGCCATTTAATGCCTGCCAGTGAGCTGTCAACTAGCAGCAATGCATAACTAACTAAGGATACTCCCAGAGCACTGTTATTGGGAGGGGAGGGGGAGAAGAAAAGAAAAGGAAAAAAAAAAAAAAAAGGCTTGAGTCACTCAGTTGTGACCATATAATGACTCTGTATACAAATTAGATGGATTCACATAGTGCTTATCTAAATTAGGTTGCCATTTTACAATGCTAATTTTCCTGTTGGTTGCTTGTGATACCAGAACACAGCATTTCCAAAATTCCCGTGCTTCTCGGCTCTGAAAACGTGGCGTGATGCAGTGCCTCCCCAAACTGCAGGGTTAGCAGAACCTGCTGAGCCTCAGCCTCGAAACGCTGCCTTGATCCTTTTGAACTGCTTGTAAGGTTGATAACTGTGACTGCAGTAATTAGTAGCAAGTCTACAGATCTTGATGAAGTATGCACAAGGGGCTTGTTCCTCTGCGCTGTTCTTTTACCCTCCAGAGGAATAAATAACTGGAGGGAAGGGAATTGAAAAAAGTAATGAAGAAGGAAATAAAAACCCAATGCTTATTTCAAGAGCTGACACCTAGGAATCTGATAGACATTTGCAAGATTTAAGTGTAAAGAGGCTGCATTAAAAAAGCTACTAACAGCCTGATAAGAACACTGCTGTGCCGCGGAGCTGGAGCAGGAGGTGCAACAAAAGAACAGAAGTCATCGGCTGAGGGCTGGGAAAAAAAGTCTAGATTTCCACCTGTCGTTCATGTTTTATTATGGCTTGTCACACACAAATAAGATGGTCACAGGCACAGCTTGCTTGTCTGGGGAGGCTCATGTTGTGAACACTGACAGCAGTCATGTGGGTGCTTTTTTCATTCCAAATTCTCAACATATTGTCCAATGGAGAGCAAGGGTTCCTTCTCCTTCCCCCTCTCCCTTCTCTCTCGCCTCTCCCCCTTTGCAGAATTGGGGCTGGAAACACCAATCCTTTCTGCACGGAGCTCAACTGTGATGGCTTTAGGCTTCTGTAAACATGGGTCATGGAGCTTGTCTAATTTCTGTCAGTGAGGATGATGTGCTGAGCATTGCCCTGCTGGTCAGGGACTAATAGGGAACATCACATCCCATCACTGCCATCAAAACGAGCTCTTCTTCCTCCAGACCTTCCGGCACTGCTTAATTTGCTCTAGTGAGAGCTGATGAAGACCTGTTATATTCAGTTGTTCAAAATAATCTGACACCCGCCATTTTGCATAAACTTTCTTTTCAGAAACATCTATTCACAGAGAAGTAAAAAAAAAAAAAAAAAAAGTGATTTAGAGTATAAACTGCACATGCATAAACATGAGGTGATCTCCAAAGTCATGATGCTCATTTTAATACGATAAATACAGATGCACGATTATTTGCAGAGCGCCATTCATTGCCGTGTTAATTTTGTGGATCAGATCTTCAAGCTGCGCAAAGTGGTAGAGCTCCATTGAGGCCAATGGCAATTTTCACCAGCCGAGGATGCAGTGCTCTATGTGAGATTTTTATTTCGTAAAAAAAAAGAAGTAGATATGTGGTAACACATCATTCCTTCTTGCCTGAAGCTTTTCCTCCGCCCTGCTTCCATAGGGGCAATGCAGTCTCCTGGTTCTGCGACGCAGTTGCGGTTCCCTCCGTGAAGTGGGGGCACAGCACCGCTGCCTGCTGTGTGGTTTCATCTGGTTCCTGAAAGTGAGCAGGTTTCTGTGGGCTGTTGGATCATGCACAGCACCTGGCAGGATCAATCCCTAAATCATGATGAGTGTGAGGACTTCTAGTGTTAGCACACTGATGTGTGGAGCAAGGATCTTGAAATATTTAGTGTTTTCCAGATAGAGGCTCAGTACCTTTTATCTTCTGACGTTTCAGGGTCAGAACGAGCCCTTTTATCTTAATGAAGGTCGCTTGTCCTGTGCATGGATCAGCTAAAAATTGTTATGCAAAACTTCAAGACGTAGCTGCCAGCAAAATCCCCACAACTGAAAATGAGCCAAACTTGGAAAGAAAGGTTACAAAGATGCAAGACTGCCCAGGAAGCCCATTAGCAGTTTGATCTCCGAGAGCTTAGAGCCAACTTGCAGGCACAGCGACGAACCAGCCAAAAGGCCCGTCCAGCAGCCAGGGCAGTGCCAAGGAGAGCCCAAGTGATCATTTTATTGAAGGAAAACACGCTCCAAGTTTTGACATGTGGGTCCTGCAGTTGCCAGTCTGCTTTCCAGAGTACATCTTTCCTGCCAAAGGAAGAGAATTGGGAGAGAAAAAAATATCAAACTTGTTTAAAAAAAAACCTCTCTTAATATCTGGGTGAAAGTGGCTTTATTTGCTCTTGTTTTTCTTCAAATTTCACAGTATAAACAAACCTAACTATACGCAAGTGTGGCAGAATATCACAGGGCAAGTCTAGTGTAACGATTCTGCTGTCAGGGGAGAAAACAAAACAGGCCCGACTTAGGTTAGCATGCCTTTTCCATGGACATTTTCTTTGATTAATAATCACATGTAATACCTTAGTATATAGAAGAGTGACAGCAATTTACACGTAATACTTCAAAAGGACACTTGGGTGGCAATTGTGATTCTTTTTTAATGACTGGAAGTTATGTTAATGAGGGACTAACATTGATTGACGTGTTCAGTAGAGGTGTAAGATAGGTGAGGACTAGGAAAGGTTCTTTTTATTCATTTAAAATGACTACTGATGCATTTTACTTAGCATTAGTTTGATCATAGGCATGGATAAGCATTTCCTTGAGGGGCCAGACATTTTCTGTACTGTTTTCCTCGTCCATGTACCTACAAACATTTGCTGTCTATCTGATTTTGTTGGAATACCTAAATTTGCTGAGGGAGAAATATTTGCTTGGACAAATTACTGCTCCAAGTTGTATATACGACCTTCATTTAAGCAGATGCTTTAAGTAATTGTAAGTTGGTATGTGGCACAAGGAAAATGATATTTAACAAGGCTATTAAAGAGGATGAATGATAATAAAAATAATCTCATGAAGAACATAGGAGACTTCTGCAGTTCTCCATAATCCTCTAAGCGACTCAGTTTACCAGCGTTCCTTTGACTCAAGGGATTAGTTTCTGTCTGTGACGTGTTGCCATGAGAGATGAGGAAGAGAATTGCATCCAGTCCATCACCCAGCACATCATCACCCACAGGGGTTCAGGGCCACAGGAGCCACAGCAGCCTGGTGAGATGCAGGTCAAAGCATGGGCAAAAGTTTTGTAAGAAGCCCGATGGGGAATCGCCTTGCAGATGGGAATATTTCAAAGCGATTTTACCTTGGAGATGTGGGAAGAGGTAGAAAGGTACAATTCTCCTTGGGAAAGAGAGCAAAATACAGAAACAGAGAAGTAAATAGATTAACAAGAAGACATTGAGTAGGAAAGGGATTCTGTTAAACATCTGAAACTGCAGTGCTGCCCAGGCCACCCTGATTTTGGGAGGCTTTTCCTGCTGCGGCACTGCCAGGCTGCTCCCCAGTGACCTCCAGGAGGCTTCAGCCTCACTGCCTCAGAGGCTGCAGCATCTGTCAAAGCAGCACCGTGAGCCAGTGCTGCCGGGCACACAGCCACTAGGCCCTGCTGCTGGCAGCTTTGCCAAGGCGTGAGTTCAGCGAGCAGGATAGATAGCACTGATCCTTCCCGTTCTGCTGCTCAGGCAGTGTTATGCATCACTTTTTGAAAGGGCCGTATGACCCAACCTGTGCAGCGTTCCTTGTGGCACCGAGTTGGTTGCAGGCTGCTTTCCTTTCCTTTACTCTGGGCTTGCTGTCATGCAAGGCAAAGAGCTGGTGGCCTTGGTGGGGTGGATTTCATCAGGGTGCCGAAAGACAGAGTTCTCTGAGACCTTTACAAAAAAAATAGTCAGTGTCTGGTTGCTTCTGCATGTGTCTAATAACACGGCCCTTAGAAAGCAATTTGGATTAATTAGAATGTCCGAGCACTTTTGCGATAAAGACATGCCTAGTAATTATCCAGTGTCCAGAATAATCTATCGAGCCTGTGAAGTTTAAGTCTGAAAATTATTCTCCCCTAAGTATTTTCCTTTCTAGCTGTATTTCTGTTATTAAATTTGTTTTCCCACAAGTTAGATAAGAAGAAATGTAATTATTTAGCTGGCAAGCTTAATGTTGAGGTGAAGAAAACCAGTGAAGGTAAAAGTGTGATTGCCTTGTGTTTTTCCTGTGATAGTGCATAAATATTTATATACATGTAGAATTGCATGGTGATGATGCACTTTCTAAAAGGCCAGAGATGAAATATAAGGAAATAAAAGGTATAGATATTCACTGAAACTTCATTATGTCTTATAATTCTTACATAGAGAGTGGAAGAAATGTCAAATGCAGATTTCTCACATAATTATAATCCGCTCTCACATCTCTTCTTGCTGCATTTCCTCACTCTCCTTTATGCCTTGCGTCTTTGTCCTGAAGGACCTTGTTGGGATTCTTATGCTCAGAGAATACAACAGACCTTTTTACTCGTGATAATGTTTATTTTGGAGAAAAATAAACATGAAATCAGAGGCAGACTAAGTACAATCACACGATTTCACTGGTGAAATTTATCCTCATGCCCAGGGTCTCCCTACAGAAGTCCCTCTTAAACTTCCCAGGGGAATGCTAAGTATTGCCTATAACTGCTGTATCCCTGGCCTTGTTGGCAGGTTGGGGGGAAGCAGAATATTTCCTCCTGCTGGTGCAGGTGTCTCTGTGGAAACAGGCACTGCCAGAGGGGCAGGAGCATGAGGGTCTCGCCCCATGGAGGCCTTTATTCACCCACTCTTTTTCTGATCAGAGTATGTGCTGGCACAAACATGAAACGCAGCAAGGATGTAAGCAGGAGAAGGTTGCCTATAGAGCTTTTCCTACCCCAGCAGAGCCCAGGTAGCCTGAACCTCTTGGTAACCTCCTTCCCTTCCCTGCAGGGATGCTGGGCTGCTTCCACCTGCAGGCTGGGCCGTGCACGTGGCTGTACATCTGCCTAAGCAAATTTTGCTTTTGTGTATTATTTAAGTGGTAAATGTGTTAGAGATGTCTTGTCTCAGACATACTTTAATCACTTTAAATAATAGTAAAAGTATCTTTAATTTTAAATACGTGCCCAGTTGCCCTGAGGTAGATTTCTCATTAACGTGATAATTTAAGTTTTTATTTGCAAGTTCTCTCTCCTTTGTAAATAAAGATTATATTCCTCAGGCTGTCTTCTCTATATGCACCATGAAGAAAATGCACCATACCTGTATCGTTCTCATACAGTATGTAGTTCATAGTTCAAGGTTAGCCCTGTGACAGTTTATGTAGCTCATTTGTCTACAATGAAGGTTATTACATTAAATTTCTCTTATGATGGGTTAATGGCAAGATTATTCCTCCAGTAGAATTGTCATTGCTGCAGTAGGTGATAACTTTTAATAGAGAGGTACAAATAATTTATCAAGGATTTTGTTACACAGGCAAACTGGAACATCCTAGACTAGTGCTGTAGCACTAATGAGCACAAGTGAATAAAAGGCTTGTAAGTGCTCCTCTTAATGGAGACTTTGCTCCAGATACTTGAAATTGAGAATGCACTTTGATACAAATGCATTTGCTAAAATTGTACGTAGGAATTTCCTGTTAACCACGCTATTTAGAAAGGATGTGCAATAAGAATATGTCATTGTGGTGTTCCTCATAGTACAGAAATACAGAAGTATTTTTCTTTGCTGTAGAAAACAGTTCTTTGCCATATGGACTGGATGCCACTGGAATTCAATGCACCTTAGATGTCCTGGAATGCTCTTCTGTGTTTTGTAATGGAAAGTATGGCAATTTGTGTCAGTATGGAAGGGGGAAAAAAAAAAAAAAAGAGAACCACCAGGTTAGATTTTATCTTTGAGTTCATTCAGGTCATAACTTGTCTCTAGCAGTTGTGAGCCTCAGGAAAGAAAATGAGTACTGTACATGCAGATAAGGGATAATCTGATCTGTGTATTCAGTCTGACCCTGAATTCTAACACTGCAAATGAGACATTTGCATTAATCTAATAGAACATTAATCGGTAGTTGTGGCATATCTCCTTACTCCTCTCATCCTCACACACACACCGTGCATGGGTACTAACACTCCTGTGCTCGCCAGCCATGTGTCTGGGCATCATGGGCACATTTGGAGATGTTTGGGTTTAAAGGGAATCTGTGCAGCTGGATATCACTGTGAATGCTGTAAGAGCAATGCTATTCCTATAAGCACAGGTAGATTTTGTGGTGTGATGGGGAATATAGAGTTGGTTGCATACGAGGATTGGTTATATAGCTCTGGCTTCGTCATTTCAAATTGTAGTTATTTAACCATGGTGTCACCTGGGTGGCGTGGTGTCATCTGTAGGCAGTGCAGAGAGCCTTGTCCAGCCCAGAAGGACAACGGTGAATAAAGCTATTAAGGCATGTTGGTTTGAGTGACCAAAACTAAAGCAAGGGATTAAAACAGGACCTTACGCTAATTCTTTTCAAGTGGTAATTTTGATTTTGCTTCAACCTTTTAGTAACGTGCCAATCCAATACTGAATAGTTCAGCCTAGCCCAGAGCATTCAGAAACAGAGCAGCAGTTGGGAACAACGTTTTCAGGGGCTGCATCGTTTGCATATGTGACCTGCCATGGGCTCCTGAAGGACAAATAGGACAAATACGTTCTCTACTGAATGCCAAGGTTGGGGCTGATGTGTTCCTCTGCCTGCAGCAATGTGTCTCCTGTGCTACAGGTATTAGGCATAGGTTGCTGATATGTCCTTTATCAGTAGTGTCCGGAGCGCTAGCAGAACTTTTACTGCCGTGCTGGTTAGAGATGCTCAGAACATTATTATATGTTCAAAATGTGAAGAGGAACCTGTCTGTGGTGGTTCCTCTTGCTTGTGTGAAGTGGTGCACATCAAGACTGGGGATAGGTTGGGAATTGCATCTGGGCCATGGTCCTGCACATCAGGATACGCGTGACTCTGGCAGCAGTGAATCACCTGAATGCAGGGAGTCTGGAAGAGATGTTGGAAACCTTTTTATGAGTTTAGACTCTCGGTTTTGTAATATCTAATCAGCAAAAGTCACTCACTGGAATTCAGTTTTGCTCCTTAGGATATTCAGCTGCTTGCTGAAAGTTTCTTTACTATGGAATTGCAAATAAGCACTTCCAGATAAATTTGTAATGACAGATTTTAGATATGTTATTTGCTGAAGATAAGGAGGCCATAGGCTTTATTCGTTTTGACCTCATAGCACCTCTCCTGTGAAGACAGGCTGAGGGAGCTGGGGGTGCTCAGCCTGCAGAAGAGAAGGCTCCGGGGAGACCTTAGAGTGGCCTGCCAGTGCCTGAAGGGGCTGCAGGAAAGCTGGGGAGGGACTTTTGGTCAGGGGGTGTGATGGTAGTGGTGAGGCCTTGGGACAGGCTGCCCAGAGGAGCTGTGGCTGCCCCGTCCCTGGCAGTGCCCAAGGCCAGGCTGGATGGGGCTGGGGGCAGCCTGGTGGGAGGTGTCCCTGCCCATGGCAGGAGTCGGAACAAATTGTCTTTAAAGTCCCTTCCAACCCAACCCATTCCATAACTGTAAGGCATTTTCCCATTTTGAAAAGTTAGGGATAAATATTCAAATCACAGCCTTATTTCCCACAACAAGCACGGTTGCTTGACTAGAAATGCAATTATGAGATATGCTCAAATACTAACGCGACAGCTTTCATTTAGCCTAATAACTAAGCTTTGAAGGACGATTGCGTTTCACATTGTATCACATTGCCGTTTGTTTCCTCTGTAGTGGGTTTGCTTCTGAGTATTACTTTCAGAAAACTGTGTCATGTTATCGAGCATTTCTGTATCTCAGCCTATCTGCTAAGTAAGTCTTTACTGTTGTTGTGTTTATGGGGATACTTTCAAAATCAATGAGATTTATACTTGCAGATTTAAAAAAAAAAAAAAAAAAAAGAACTTCTAAAATATGCATAGACAATATAAGGTTCAATTATATGTTTGCAATGAGTGGAGCAGTGTTTACACATAAATAAAACATAAAAGCTGGTTTGCTGTGTTTGTCTTCTGGTTCTGGTTTATTTTCAAAATAATTAAATTTCTGAGTCTGTATCTGGATGTGTGAGTTCCAATCACTGCAAGCATATTTGTACTTTTTTATATACTTATGTGTACAAATATACTCGGCGTATATCTGTGGCTTCGCTTCCCTATCTGTTCACAGTGGCTGATTTCTCATTTTTTTGGAAATACAGATGTTAGTGTATGGGAATAGTGTGTATATATATATATATATATATATATATATACACATATATATATGTATAAAAGGAGAAGAAAATATACCCACTGCTGTTGTGTCCCATAACTGAGGGCAGATCACATTCAGACTGGTTCTCTGCTCAGCACCTCTCTGGATGGTTTAAATAATTCTCCTGAGAATGTCTTGTTGGATATAAACCTTCATGCTGTGGGAAGTAGGCTTCAAATCCCAAGGAATTACCTTTCAATGTGTTCTAGACTGCAATGCGTGTTCAGAACGGGTACTAGGCAGCCATGCTAGTACCTCTCCTGGTGCTCCTCTTCTGGATTACATGAGACAGGGAAAACCTTGATGGAAGCCTCTTCAAAATCTGAACCTACCTCAAACCGTCTCCTCTCCCTGAGACACCTCAGTTTCCTCCCTTTGATATATCATTGCCTGTTTTATCTGCTGGAGATATCGCTTAAGCAGTTCTTATGCTGTGAGAGAAGTAAACAACTCAAAAAGTACATTCAATCTTGGCACAAACTCAAAGGATACAGAACACACCTCTTTTAAGCTTTTTTTTTTGCTCTATTCTCTTTTATGCGGTATCTTTGTAATTATGTTTTAGACGTTGTGATGTGCCATGGGAGGAAAGTGTGACAGAATATCCATATATGTTATTTTGTATTCTGGTTTTGAATCACAACATGAGGTTGAAAAATCTGTCCCTGCAAAAGCAGCTTTGTGCTACCTTATGATTACACAAATGTGGCTATTAGAAAGGTTAGAGGGTCCCTGTACTCCCATCACCTTATGTGAGTTCAGCTAAAAATTGGCTTGAAGTATTAGCTCATAATAGACAAGATCCTTTGATGCTTTGTTAAGATTTCAAATTACCTCTAGCAGAGTGCCATCTATTATTTTAATGCTGCTCTCAAGCTTTCATTCTATCAGGGCTGGAGTTAAAATATGAAGAGCTGTGCATTCTTGCATTGCAATGGGTGGGCAATCACTACTGATATTCTAACTGATGTATCCTAGGAGGAATATTGTAGTTAATATTGTAAAATCAATGAATATGCACTAGTATGTATAAATGTGCTGTGCTGGTCATAGCTCATCCACAAGATCTGCAAATCTGTAAAGTTTTATTGCCTTACTAGCTTATGAGCAAGCCAGCCAAAATTCTTAACAACTTAAATATTTCACTTAAAAACATGAAGTGCAGAAGTTTTGTAATAGTACGTGTTCTTTTGTCTTTACTATCAATTGTATATCTGATACAGGAGATAAATAATTTTGTTTGCCTGTGGGAACTGTAAGAGGTTCCCTATGCCAGAATGTGTGTGTTGCGTAAGCTGGAGGGAATTTTGGCTTCTGTAGCAAATGTAGAGCCTGGTGTCCATCCTGCATCCTTGGAGCAGGGCAGCGGGAGACCCTTGGTGGCTGAGGTCCTGGGGGACCTGCTGCAATTTGCTGCCTTGTGTCTGTGCTTGTCCAGCCTGACCCTGCTCTGAAAGAAAAATCTTCATGTATTTAGGGCTAGAAATAGTAATTCTAAAAAATAGAAATTATTTTTGAGGTTAATATTATTAAGTGAAAGTACAGATAAAACAAGATAAATTAAAATGTAAGAAAAATAAATAAAAATTGAGTTTGCTTCTAAGAAGTGATCATTGAGAAGCCATCTTCTTCATGATTGCATAAACACAACTTTATGCCCAGAGAGAAATTTCCACATGCAAATCAGGCAACTGTGCATTGAAATATCTTTTTCCATTTCACTGTAAATTCAATTACTGACTTTTTTTTTCTTGACAATTTTGAAAATGGATATTCAAGGAGTGCTTTGGAAAAAAAAAAGAAAAGTCCCAAAATAGTCTTGCAAACACAAATAATATCTGCAAACAAAAGGAATGCTTTTTTTCATGTTGTTGCTGGTGTGCTGTCACAGGACAGCTGATCCCACTGAAATGTTAAGGAATATGACATGTCTTTTGAAGAACACAGGAGCATATTTTTGTCTCCTAAAGGAAGTCTTAAATATGTATGAAGCTTTTGTGTCCAAGCTACACGATAGACTGAGATTTTTATTTAAGTAATTCCCTAAAGGGAAGACAGTGAAACAGTTTAATTCCATTTGGGCCTCACCTATTTCTAAACCAATGTGCAATACTGACAGTGCTGCTGAAGGCCTGTTCTGCCTTCCTCAGAGGTATTCTGCTCTTGCAGGAGCAGTGCAGTGGGAACTGTGCTTTTTGGCACTGCCTGGTTCAAAGGTTTCCCAAAGTTCAATTATTATTTTTGGCCCATAATTTTTTATTTTATTTATTTATTTATTTTATTAAATAAAGTTATTAGACTGCTAAATGTTAAGAAAAATAAAAGCACTTTGTGGAACTGTAAATCTCAAAGCATTCAACAGAGTAGGTTATATCAATATTGGTGCTTCATTCCCCTGTTAGTTCTCTATTTGCAATAGGTTCTCAACCAGGTCTTTGATTCCTACATGTTACAGATGAAGGTAACGTTGGTGGGCTTGACTTAGGAGCAAAAGCCTGGAATTGCAACCTGTAGATATTGCTGTCCACTTAACTCTTGTACCTCTTCCTGTTGGAAACACATTTGATCTGACTTTTCTTCTTTCTTTCCCCCTTTTTATTTTCTTCTCTGAAAAGAATAGCAGCTTATTCAGGTGTATTTCCTGTTTTATGGCAGTGCTGAAGCACGGAGACTGGCTAGCAGGTTGGATGGGAACAGGTTAAAGTGACTGCAGTCACACTAAATGGGACAGTCTTGCTTTGCAATGAATGCAGTGTTGTTGAAGAGATTTCTTCAAAATTTTATTTATACCTCTGTAGGAAGAGAAGAGAGCCTGTAAGTTCATTATAAATTGATTCATAGTACAAGAATTTGTAGATCTTAGCCACTTGGAATACATTTAGTAAGACAGTTATCTGTCTTTGTGTGCCTGTGCACCCTAATGCACAGATTTGACAACTGAAAGTATTAACAAAGAACATATAAATGGAAAATTCTCAGAGCAGAATATGTAAGCTTGTTGAGACAAGTGTCCTTACTTGTGAGAAGGACGGCAGTTATGTACAGCCTCATAAAGGGATGAGATACCTTTTTTTGTTCAAGACCTAATTTTCATTAAAATTGTGGATCCTGCTTGCAAGTCATCTATCCAGTGTTCTTTTAGCATTTAAAAGCTGCGAGCTCACCTCACATTCTGCAGATACAAAAGCCCAGGCTGTGCCATAAGCTCACAGTTGTCACAAATAGACCTAGCCCTAGGCACAGGTCATCGATGAAATACATGTATAGGGATATTTCCTATTTGGTGACATCTCTCATAGTAGTAGGTGGTGGTTTTTTTCTTCCTTCTTGTTTTCTAGGTTGATAGAATGCTCCCGTGAGCTTTGCGGACAGTACTAATTGCTATAATTATTGTTCCCTTAATTGCTACAATTATTTTTGCTGGAATAATTCGTATGAGTACTTTCCTATTCTAGAAAAGGAAACAGAATAAACCTTGTAGATATGGAAAATACTCCCAGCTTCCCACTATAATTCAGGTTGTCTTCCTACTTGATTGTCATGATGGTTATGTTAGGGATGAAGGATGATTTATGTGCCTGGAAATAGTCTCTTTCATATGCTCTTCTCAGGTTTGAATTAAATTCAAAACAAACAAACAAAACACCTTGAATTGAACACTAATTAAACTGAGAAGGCCAGCAGCATTCATTTTGTTATTTGAGAAAACCAAAGTGGCCTTGGAGGTATTTGTTTTAGTAATGGATTGCCTCCATGGTAGCGTTGGCAGTCAGGGAGGGACAGACGTTGGAGGTCCCTTTAGGCGAGGCGTTGATCTGGAAGCACCCAGGTGCTGAATTAGGAGGTCTCATTAGGCAAGGTGTTGCTCTGGAAGCACCAAGGTGCTACCTCCTGCTCCAGGCCACCCACTGGGTGCAGGCCCGTGGTGCAGCACTGCCTCGTAACAGCCCTGTTAGGGTCTGTTACTGCCCTGTTTGGTTACAATAAGTCCTTTAACAGGACTGGTCTTCCCTCTTAATTTCCACCCAACCATCTGCATGGAGCTTCAGATGTTTATTTGTTACGTAGTGAAACTGAAATATGTGCTGCAGAGCAAGACAGTTTGGTGAGATGCAATTCCGTACCCTCCCTGATGCTACCTGTCACTGTGGCACTCCCCAGATGTCTGATACGGAGAGAGAGGTCCACACAGTGGTGACCTTGTCTGGCTTTTCATTGGTATGTTCAGAACACTTCTCCATAAATTGGGAATTTTGCTACCCCACGTGGAAGCCCCCAAAAGAAAAACGAGCTTGCATGAGGTTTGGGAGCTCTGGAACTGAGCACTCTTGAAAGCCCCTCTCTTAAAAATGGAAGTTGAGTGATATGTTGTCCTTTTGGTCTATGAGATCAAGTTCAGAGAAGACCCACTCGGCTATCAGCTGAAGTCACGATACTGAACAAGCGGGGTGAGATGGAGCTCAAATGGCATAGGGAGGCTTGGCAGAAGGGGCCTACACAGGCTGAATTTATGTACATGAATCATTTATTGAGTTTATTTTCTTGGTGTTTCTTTTTTCCTCTTGAAGATATTTCTGTTTTATTAAACGCACTTCTCCTTCAGGCTCAGCATCTCATTTGTATTTGATGTTGTTTATATTTGTATGTCTGTACCTTATGAAATATCTATCCAATTCCCTTGTAGGTGATTGTGTTGATCTCTAATACATCATTAGGAATTCATTGTGGGATGAAGTAAAAGAGGCAGTGATGTGAGCAAACAGGGCCCTGTCTGAACACCAGGAGCTTTAGTAATTGGTAAACAGAGTGAGAGAAACTGAGGTGAGCCATAAATAGATTCATGTTTTCTGAAAAAAAAAATTGTTATACAAATGCCCTTCTTTAGATGTGCTACTTCTGCTGAGAAGTTGCTCTGGCGGTGTAACTTCTGTGTGCAGCAACAGGTTTGCCATGTGTTAACACCTTACACGCTATGGCAGAGCTGTGGAGAAATAATTCTTATTGTTCTGACAATTGATTTACGTGAAAGCTTTTTTTTTGTAAATTGTTTTGCCTCATTTTCTAATTGACAACATTTGATTCTTGAGTGTAAAAATCAGCTTGAAATGCACTACTTCTGAAATTTCATAATAAAGCATAATAGGGACGGATTATCAAAGCACTTTAGTAGGATTTGTTCTCATCATTATCCAAGGCTGTTGGAAATATTATTACCCAGTCTTTTAAGAGCCCTAGAGGAAGAATTGCAGCAATATTTGTTGTCATATGCACCTTTCAGGAAAGACCCCCTGAAATCAGGCACATGCTGTTAGGAAGGCAGCACGAGACAGCCCACCCCAAGCTGCTGGTGTGCCAGCACTGAGCTTTTGGAAGGGCAGGGCATGAAGAGAACAAGGCAATGGTAATACTAGTTGTACATCCCCTTGGGTCCATGCCACAGGGCTGCAGGGTGCCCCGGCACACAGCCAAGAGCCCCGGCCACGCAGTGCCCATGGGTGTCAGCTGCTGGCAAAATGCAGAGGGCTCAGATTCCCACTGCAGCCTGGTGGGGATCAGCAGAAAGATTCTCTTCTGTTGTCTTTGCAAGCGCTGGGTCACTGGTCTTGTTTTGCATCTCTGGTGAAATGTTCTTCCTATTGGGAACAATGTGAAAATGTAAAAAGCGTAGGTGAGTTTAGCCCACAGAAAGCAGCTAGCTAGAAGCTTCAAGTACTTTTTTAATTCAAGGCAATAAAAACAATTATGTGCAGTTCACAGGATGCTGAAGCTGTTTGTTATGCAATTTGAGATGTAAATGGCGAACAAAGAGTAGTTGTACTAACCGATGATTAAATCCTGACATGAGAAGTTTCTACATGAATAAAATCTGGGACCTAAACAGATTTAAGGTTGTTAGTCATCCATCAATTCACACCAAAGAGTTTAGCAGCCAAGTGAAAAGTCTTCAGGCATCTTATTTGCGCAGAGTGAAATTACTGGCAGGTTTTTGCAGTTTGTGTAGACTGACACTGCCCTGTCAAATCAGGAAGGTTCAAGAGGCTTTATCAAAGTGGGGTATGCATTTTTTTTTTCCATTGTCTGGAAATCATATTAATGAAACTTAATAAGAAGTTGAAAGTAAAATTGCAGCAAACTGTGAACTTAATATTACCCTGGTGGGAGCTCATTAATATCTCAACAGGTATACTCATGCATTATCTTAATTGCACATGATCCTTCAGAAAATTGCCTTTTCTCAAGTTTTCTGATGACTGTCCTTTGGTGAGGGGGTTCAGGTGCATCACTTCATTATTCTTTTAATAAGTTACTGAAAAGGCAGCCTACTGCCCTGACAGGCCAGTTCTTGGCATGCCCAGTGGCGATGTGTATGGGGAGGAAAATGTGCAGTTTTTTCCCCTTGAACCAACCTCCTTCGACACTCAACAAGTTTGCATTCTGAACTGCTAAGTTCTGGACCCGATGTTGGAAGGTGTTTAATGTTGCAAGCAGTGACTTGGAGCCCATCAGAGACGTGTTTTATTTTGGGATTTTCTGGTGTGGCTTTTGGTGCAACTGCTCACGACACAGACCAGCTTTTCGAGCAAGGCAACCAGGAGTGGTGCAGGGATGCAGAGAGAGCTTTCCATTAGCAGAGGTAAATGAGATTAATGAAGAATAATGCTGAATGTTAAAAATAAATTAACATTAATTAATCACTGACTAATGGAATGCTCCCAGCATTAATCATTCAGTCCTATTGAAATCAGAACATCAGCCAGGGAAATGGCACAAAAAAGTCCTGCGTGTGAAGGTGTTTGCCATAGTCTGTAAACACAGCCCTTTCTTATGGCCGAGAGTAAGGGCTGGGGGATTTTTATCCCCTGAGCTTTACAGATCACAACTCTACTGCCAAGATTTTAGAGCCACTTGGAAAGTGGAATGAGGTTCCCTAGAGCTTTCTGATGTTTCCAACATGTTTCAGAACAGAAAATAGAAAAATGTGATGGAAGAGAAAGCTTGCTGCTTTAAAATGGTTTTGAAAGAGGGATGATCAAAGACAAGTAGCAAATTTTACCAGAATGAAAGAAACATAAATCATTTAGATGTGACAGACAAGTATTTGACGGGTTAATTAAAAATAAATAGAAATACTCCATGCTAGGATTCTGACATGAAGCCATTGTAACAGTTGTTGGGTTTGTTGCCATCGCAGTGCTCCCCATGGCAGCAGGATGTGAGGGCTCCAGCTGGACCACTGCAGAACCAAGAGGAGAATGAGTGTGGCTGAAGGGAAGAGGAGTGGTGTGTGCAAACACCTGTAGAAATGGGGAGAGACACAGGGAAAGGAGGAGCACAAACCTTTTATTTAGGTGCTGTCTGTTCACTCTGGAAGTCTATTGAAATGGGTCAACTCGCCAATCTTTTTGTGCGTGCAGGTTAGCCAGTATGGTCTGATATCAACAAAAGCAAACCAGAGACAAACGGCAGTGGTTGGTGAGTGCCAGGATGTTCAGTGGGCACACTGTGTGGCAATAGGACTAGGACTGGGATCGTTCTCACTGCTCCAGTTTCGCTGGCATTGCCTTGCAGCTCGTTGTGCCTTTCACTCACTCATCCTGTGTCTGTGCATGCAGAGGCGGCTTCCCTCCATGGGACTGGCCACTCAGCACCCTTCCACAGTGCTAAGTGTAGGTTTTACAGACTGTCCAGGCAGTTTTTCCTCCGTCCAAAGGGATGGAGAGAGCAGATATGGCTAGTGAAAGTCCAGCTGGTCAACTGTGTTCCTATGCAGACAGCTTTACTTCTATTTGCGTGATGTGTGGCCATGGGGTGAGCCAGGAGCTGCAGCCTCCTGCATTGATGTGGGGCTGTGCCAGTCTGAAAAAGCTCCTGTGCATGCTCCTCGGAGTGGGGGGTGGACCAGGGGGATGAATTCAATAACCAAAGAGTAATCAAACTACAGCCTATCTTCCTTTCATTCCCCCATGCATGTCCCTTCTTGTATCTTCAACATCTTTGGGAACAGAGAGCTGCAAAGTTTGGCTAGCTCAGGGGCTGGGTCTTCGTGAACTGACTATTAAAAAGGAGAAGAAATGCCAAACTGTTGGGTTTTAGCTGATGTAACCAGATGTTCTGTTTGCACAACGGGGATGCTGCCTGGGTGCACAGGAAGGAGTGTGGGAAGGGAAAACAGGTGTCAGACATGCTCTGACATACCCAACAAAGTTGGTCTCTAGTGGCTTTGGTCTATGTTGTAACCATTTAATTACTTTTCTTGCCTTACAAAAATTCTGTTCTTCAACTCTATATGTTGCTTTTAGATGTCCTCTAAGAGAAGTTGGTAGAAAAAAAACAATATATGTTTTTAATACTGAAGTGATTTAAACAGCCAGAAGTGTTTAATATTTTATAGACAGAGGAAAAAAACTTAAAAGACAAAAGGTCTCCTAAGTAATATAAGCACCGGAACAAATTCTGTAGAAGCTTTGTTTTTTTCTGTAAAAGTGCAGAATATGGTCCTTTTGATTTTCAGTTGACAAAGCAGTTGTTTACAAGTTGGAATACAAACACTTGCCACAGGTAAAATAAAATCGTATTTCATCCCTCCTTTTATTTATAATTAAAAAAGCAGCACTTGACTCTCAGTGTGACTCTGTGTGGGACTGTATGGTGTGCGCTGGATGCTTGTCTAATTAGCAGTGGGTAAGCAGCACCCCCAAAGGCAGCCTGGTTAACTGTCCCCTTAATGATGGCAATCCAATGGGCAGATGAGTGAAGCTGGGAAGCAGCTGAGCTAGCTCCGGTAGCTGCATTGTGCAAACGAGAAGAGAGCTATCCTAAAATGTCACCAATCGTTTATTACAACAGTGATCACGAGCACAGACAAATTAAGAATTCCAATTAGTTTTGAAGCCAGGGTGCCCAGTATTTTCTGTGCAACCCTAAGGTGCAGATTAAAAATCAAGAACCCTGATAAATTGTTGTAATCGATCTATTTGTCTTTGCGAGTGGTCCCCAAGCTTTGCTGGCCCCTAGGCAAACCACTGAGCAAATAAATCATGTAACAGTGGTCAACACCATGCTGGCTTCTTCCCGTCAGCCTCGATTTTAACTTTTTTTTAATTTTCTGTGACTGGAGCACTGGCAGGGTGCTGTCCGCAAGCCATGGATCTAAAATAGATCTGGCAAGGCTTCGTAGACGTCTGCTGTCTTGCATTAAAAACCTAACGCCCCCAGCTCCCGGCTGCCTGGCTGTGAAACCAGGGGACGTGCAGGGGGTGCTGTGGCACAGGAGAAGGACAGACCCCTCTGAGCAGCCGGGCTTCAGGTCTTGGGCATCCACAGTGACAGTCACCATCCATGTTTCACTCTGGGCTCCTGTTGACTGGTGCTAAACAGACCCTAAATCAGCCATGTGCTATGGTTTATTGTGGTTTATAATAAACCAGTAGATACTAACTTTAAAAATAGGAACATATCTCTACAAATGTCTGTGTATTTAATAATTCGGGATAGTTTGGATACATTCTCCTATCTGCGTGGTCTTCAGCGGCAATTCTGCTTTTATGCTGCTGTGGTCATGGTTAATGTACATCTGGGCATAGCACGTATCCCTGGGAAAAGCCACATTTGCTCTCATCTGCTGCTGACCTCTGTGGGCAGGGAAGGCGCCAGTCCCTTGCAGTACCGAGCCTGGGGAGATATAATGTTGGCTCTTCTGAGAAGGCAAGAGAGCTAATAAATACTTGTGGAAATGCTGTGAGGAGAGAGAATATGAAAATGCAGAAGATGCTTGTACTGAGGCATGAAATACTGACCTTCCCACAGTCTAAAATCATTATATATGATCATGTTTGTGTATATTTCAAATCTTTTTTTTCCCTCCTTGGCATCTCAAGTGAGAGTTATGGAAGGCTCCTTAAATTAAGGAGCAGTCCCAGACTGTTACTCAAACAGTTGCATAATGTGTTTGGGGATTAACATGCTGTCAGCTTGATAACTGCTTTGGGGCCTTTGTTATCGAGGAGAAAATAGCCCTAGACAATATTCTAGTCTCTTTGCTATAAAAAGTAACTTTCAGTCTCCGTCGCACGCTGCCATGAGAAGGAAATATTCCAGGGACTGATGAAGGCTCCTCCTGGCTTTCAGTCAGTGAGGACAGGTCTAGATTTCACTTCTGTTGAATTCAGCATCCCAAATAACCTGACGCTAGGAAAGCCAGACCACCAATAAAAAGGACAGAGAAAAGAAATGGTTTGTGTGCACTGCATTTGATGAAGGTTGCCTTAGAGGAAGACGTTATAAATGTAACCATGTGCCGTTGTTTTATATTGACTGACTTTTTTTTATATAACTTTCCGTTTGAAGTCGATTAAAAGATCGTTTCTTTATTTGTATGTTCTAAAGGAACATGGCAGAGAACTACAGATTGCTGTAAGGAAGGTGAACTGAGGCTCAATGGAAGCTAACTACTGAGACAAGTGCAATGTGTATGTGAATGTGTATATTTATCAGAAATTATTTTTTTCTACAGATCCCACAAATCAGTTATGCCTCAACTGCACCAGAGTTGAGCGATGACAGGCGCTATGATTTCTTCTCACGTGTGGTTCCTCCAGATTCCTTCCAAGCACAAGCAATGGTGGACATTGTGAAAGCTTTGGGATGGAATTATGTGTCCACTTTGGCATCTGAAGGGAATTATGGAGAAAAAGGAGTCGAGTCCTTCATGCAAATTTCCAGAGAGGCAGGTAGGCAACGCCCACCCTCCCCCCAGAAAACGCTGCAGAAATAATTGATGTTATTTTGTACCAAATGTTACGTTATTTTTCCAGAACATATATTTGATTTTAAAGTTGTTCCAGTTCTTTGCAATGCCTTTGTAATAGCTCCTAGGTGCTCTCATTCCTAAATTGCTTATGGAGTTTCAGAAAGTTTGAAATGTTAGTGGTTTTCAATCATTTCTGGAGAAAATAGAAAACCCTGAGTCTTATCAAGCTTTCAGTATCCCACCGGACAGCATTATATTATGTTGACATGGGTAGAAGACAGATTTTAAAGTGTTCAGCTTTTATCTCTCCACAGCTAGAAATTCTTTGAAGACTGCTTGTTACTAGACATCGACTTGTGTCATACTACCGCTGTTCATGTTTCAGATCGCTGCCTGATTGTGTTTTGCTTTTCTTAAGCATTTCTCTTGACCAATTCAGCTGAGAAAATTCATACATTTTACCCGAAGGCTCACAGATTGCTGGCCTGGGTTAAGGAGGCAAGAAACTCCTCAGCATGGCATGAGGCACGTCAGGCCTTTGGTGTGATGCATCGTGTGCACCATATTTGTCTCGTTGCCTGAATGTTTCATTTAGTGGTGTCCCAAGAAGGACAAAAAAAAATGAAAATAAGCATTTTCAGTGTGCTGGAGAACATCACCACGTGTCAGTGAGAGATGTTCCAAGAGGACATAAAAATGCTGCGTCTTGTGCTTCATGAGGCTTATGGTATAGAGTTGAACCATCATAATTTTGTTGACAGAAAACCTACTTTTACAGTTTGTTTTCCTGTTCTGACTCAAAACGTAGAGCAGGCCTGCCTTGAAGGTGTGACTGCTGTGTCAGCGTGCTCATATCCTTGCCTCGGTAACTTTCTCTTCAAGGGAAAGTAGTTTTAAATTTCCCCAGAGATGACAAAACATAGGAGGACTTTGGATGGCACTTCAGGGAATACAGCTATAAATCCACGGTGAGCTAATTTGCAATGCAGAATCATTAACGTTTATAAATTGAAATATTTGAAGTAGGTTCCTGTGCTACTAAGAGAAAATAAGCGAAGGATGTAATTTGGTAGTGGTGATATATGTAAGGCCCATCTCCAGTAAAGTACACCAACATGGTGTGGAGCACTGGAAACCCATCCTCATTTTAAAAGAATAGGATCTATTGTATTCCCTGAAGGAATTTGCAGATGTACCACCCTGTTACCTCCCTGGCATTGCACTGCATAAAAACAGCATAGCCCGAGCCACAATTCACTCAGGATTTCAGAATTCACTAGGCAGGTTGCTGAGTGCCTGCCAGACAGCCACGAAAAGACCAGGGCAGGACAGGCTCTCCTCTGGGGCAGCCCTGGGAGGTTTGCACTCTCCCTGTGGTTGCAAAGCTGGCACCACGATGAGCTGGACTTTGGCGAATTGTCTGCGTGCCCAACAGGGTGATGCGCCAGCGCTGCATCTTGCTCGCAGCATCAGCCGAGGGGCAAACAGAGGGGAGGGCTGCACTTGAGAGACAGAGGGGTTTTGGAGAGGAGAACTGAAATTGTTGCATTATGTTGATACCGCAGGAGGAACCGGTATTTGCATAAACTCGTCTGTTCGTTTGAATGCATATTTATGTGGTGTTAAAGAAAATGGTTTTTGGATTTAATACCATAGGAAGTGACAAATACCAGTGTTCATTATAATTTAAAATTTACTTTATTTGCAAATATCCACTGTTACAAAATCATATGTGGAATGTGTTCTCTACGTCAAGGACAAAGCTCTAGCTGAATAATACCGTATCACTTTACAGACTTTCTGTAGAATTAAATAATGATAGGAGCTGTTCGTGTAGTCAATACGTAATTCAACGTCCTTCATATAAAGAAAAAAGCACAAAACCGAAAGAATAACCTGCTTAAAACAGCTTTGCATGCAGGGTGATATGGGCCATGCCTACAAGATTAAGACATGAAGGTGGATAGTGCATAAAGTTTCCTAGTGACACGCAGCCTGTCTCGTCTGGAAATGCGAATAATCCCATCCCCATGCTGCCTTCGAGTCGAGACAGCAGCCTTGCCTTCTGAAGGTCGCACTGAATTTGTTGTGTGCTACACAGATAAAGCTAGGTGAAGTTCTACGTGGATTTAATGCCTGCCAACTTGTTCCCTGTTATTTCAAAGCCCTGAGAAATCCAAGAAGGTCCTGCTGGGTATAAATTCAGAGAGCCCAAACAGGTGCTGGGCAGGCCATCAGGTGAGCGCTGTAACACCAGAGGCTGGAAGGAACCTCCTGAGGAAGCAGTGAGCAGCACTGTCCTCACCAGCTGGTGGCTGTGGGGTAGTTGCCAGCTCTTCCCTCGATCTGGCTATCCAAAAACATCAGAGTGGCCAAGGGCTGGGTCTGTGGGATCATGCGACGAGCAGCTTTCCCTTCCCCTAGTGACAGCAAGGAAACGGGGCAGAGAGCTGGTGGTGGCCGCACTGCTGCCATGCCCGGGGGGTTAACGCTGTGCTTGGGGTGCTGACCAACGCTC
Organism: Anas platyrhynchos; assembly: GCF_047663525.1. Lineage (NCBI taxonomy): Eukaryota > Metazoa > Chordata > Aves > Anseriformes > Anatidae > Anas > Anas platyrhynchos. Next base: position 1,371,578 of record NC_092599.1, on the reverse strand, counting down.
CTGCTGGTTACAGAACTCGTGCTAGAAGTGATAAAAATGCAGCAACAGCAGCAGGAAGTTTTTGCATAGCCAGAAGATGCATCCCTGTGGGAAGGTGGGGGGAGAAAGGAGAGGTGTTCCAGTTCAAAGTTATTTGCTTTCACCTCATTTTCCAGTTAGCTAAGAGATGCAATATTCATCAGGAAGAGTTGTGTGATGTTTAGAGCATTGTCCGTCTGGTTTTCTGCTTAGCTTTCGGTCCCATTTGGGATTTGGATGCTGTGTGTATTACAGCTTCCTGCTCGAATCAGCCGCCAAAGCCTGTGAAAGGCTTTGCAGAAACACCGTGGCTGTGTGCAGACAGACTTGCTGCTGCTCCACAACCCAGGAGCCCGGTATGCAAGCAGATAGCCCAGTGAAGCAGTGGCAGGACAAACCCTACAGCCTGGTGAAAGCAGGCAACGCATGATGTGCTTGTTCAGCCCCGGCTGCATTACGCTTCCTGGGCCAGGACATGGAGTTACGGTGCTGGCTGCCTGCAGCTGGCTGTCTGGGGGCTTTGCTGGTGTGAATGCTGCCAGTGGTGACCCTGTCTTTGGGAGCAGAGCGGGAGCAGTGGCACCACAGAGGTCGGGGGGGCACTTCCCAGTGCCACAGCCACTTTGCACCATCCTCGTCTGCCAGGGCCAGCAGCAGCCCTGGAGCCGAGGTAATTAGTCAAAGCCTGAGACGTGCTGGCAGTAAGCAGTCATCGTTAGTTCTCAGACGGTTGCCTTGGATCTCATAATCAGTGTATTTTGGCAGAAAAAAGATTTAGTCCATAGGTACCAACGCGCTTACTATCTTTGGCCTCAAATCTGTAGCAGGCTAATTATCCTAAATTCAGTGTTTCATCCAGACTTGTTTCTGATTCAGCCAAGATCTTAGGAATTGCAAGGATGAGTAGAAAGCATTATCCATGCTCAGTTTTTAAATATGCTCTAGTATATAATGGCTTTGCTTGATCCTAGGAGTTAATAATTCTTCACAAAGTGACTTTTATTATGAGTACTTCAAGCGAGTTTGAATATGTCATTGTGGCAGGAGATGAAGATTTGAAACATGCTCTGCAGTCTGTGGGATTAATAAATTAGGGAATGCTCTAATTACAGAAAATCTAAAGGACAATTTCAGATTATTAATGAAACTACTGAACACTCGAATTTCAAAGATTAATTTATCTTTGATTTTTTTTTAAGATTAATCTGTACCAGAAGGTTAATTGCTATCTGTAAAAAATATATATATTGAAGTCGTTAGCAAAGATCACTTGAATGCCTCCTCACAGATAAATGAAAGGTCTAGTATACATTTATTCATCTCTTCCTCTCCCAAAATTGCCCGCTTTGACAGATGAGTACCCTGGCTGCTGCTTTTGTGGAGCCGTTGGTGCTCAGCCTGCAGTCCAAGCAGAAGCGAGGATCTGCACAGCCAGGCTTCCCCTGCAGTTACCTCGCTCTTCTGCCTTTCCATAGCTCAGCTGTCCAAAGTGCCACCAGAAATAGGTATTTCCCTCAGCGAGGCTGCTTCTGAGCAGAGTTCAGGTTGTTTGCAGCCTGGACTTGCATCATACAGAGCAGCCTGTCCATAAGGGTGTGCCGTGCCTTAATCTGCAAGCTGAGATCAGTCTCGATGTTCTTGTTCTCAGCCATTTCGAAGGACTGGCGAAGGAAAATTCTGGAAAAGCATGTCTTCTTTCTACATGTACTAAAGACACAGGGAAAAAAGATCCAAGCTCCTGTGCCAGAGGGCTGATACGATTATTTTATGTACTGAAGGTTCTACCACCAACATTTAGTTGTGGTGTCACATTTGTTAAAAGGCTATCATCACCTTGACAGAACAAAAAGGCAGAATGAACTTTAAGCCACTCTCACGTAGGAAGCACAACACTTGCAACAGTCTATTTATCTTCTTTTCCATTTTCTCTCTTTTCTGAGGACTATTTTGAAATATTCATGTCTGTAATTCCTCTGTTTCTATGATCCTCGAGTGCTTCTGTTACATAAGGTTGGGAACATCTGCATGCGGCAGGGATGGCTGAGATGCACAAGCTGCAGGGGCTGAATTAGGAACAGAATAAACATCAAAAACACTCATTACCAGGGCAAAGAAGGGACCCCTGAAATTTTGAATCCTTAACCTTAATAATTAGCTGGATTTTTTTTTTTTTTTTTTTTGTTTGTTTGTTTATTTATTTATTTATTTTTTCCAGCAGTGGTACCGAACAGTACTTATTTTCCATCATTCAATTTAAACGTGAATTTCATTTTTTTTTTTTCCAGCTTTATATTTGGTAGTAGAAACCATGCTTGCACACATGTGTACCTATATGAGACATTGTACTGTCACCTAACAGATTTGAAGTGTCAGTCCACCTAAATAGATGAACCATTCTGTGTCTGTGTGCCATTATTATCTGTGCATTAAATGGCATGGGAGTGAACACAGTTAAAAGCCAAAAATTGCGATATCATCCTCAGTGATTCACACAGCATTTCTTTAGGCTCCTGTAGATCTGTTCCACTGCCTACTATGATCCTGGATCTGTATTTTTGTAATGGAACTTAATTTTTATGCTTTCTTTGAGAATCCCATTAGCACAAATTATTGCTGGATAGCATGAGAGAGTTAAATCGGTGCTGTGAAGGAGTAGTACAAACAGACGGTTTCTGAGAAGGGAAAGGAGACTGTTTTGTCTGTCTCAAATAGAGTACTGATTACTATCACCAAGTAGAAACTCACGATTTTTATCATTTTACATTTTGATGTTAGTGAAACCTCTCCTTTTTTTTCTTGATCCATTGAAGCACTACCGAATGCCTTTAGAATACATATTGCAAGGAGCAGTCGCTTCACCACCCAAAAAAACACAAGGATTCAAGGAGCCCAAAAATGAGAAAGGAAGGTCAAAGGAGTTAGTGATGTCACGTGCCTGTCCTGTTGGGATTGTGGGACTGAAATCCCTGGCCTGCTAACTCCAGGACAGCACCATCCCAGCAGCAGCTCTGTGACGGGGGTGCTGCGGCTGCTGCAGCAGGTACACAGCTGGGGGTTAATGGTGACACTGCACGCTGTCCTGTGGGTGCCCCCACACAGCATCCACAATGTCTGAAATGTATGGTTTGTGATTTCTTTGTGATAGCTATCAGGGTCCAGCTTCTCACAGTCACTGTGCCAATGTTCCTTTGCCTGACTCACTGCTTCGAAAGCAGCGGGCTGAGGTGTTCTGTCCACCGCAGTGGCTACGTATTTAGCTGAAGGAACAGCACTTTGCAAACTGCACTCATTGAATCTCTCTCAGCTAGAAGCAAAGGGGCAGAAACCTTTTGTTGTAGTGTTTCAGCCAGAGCAAAGGGTTGAGGTGAGGTGTTGGCAAACTGCTCTATAAATCCGGTTTTGAAGTGCAGTCCACAAGCCATCCAAGAAGGCAGACGTTCTCTGGGCAGTGTTTGGTGTGTAGATGTGGTGCTGTCATCCAGGGACGAGCACCTTCCAGCAGGGCCACAGCCCCCAGTGCTGAGGGGGGAGTTTATTTGGTGCATTTGCCTTCAGTTATGTTAAATGATTATTCTTTGCAATGGGAGTGGCGTTTATTCATTTTCTAGTGAGCCTGGATCAAATGCGGTGAAGATAAATATATAAACTGCTAACAAATGCTTTCCATTTTTCTTTCTATTTTCTCAAGCATTCATGCATCTGTCTTGTTTGGTGTTCAGTGACGTTACGTTAAATATGAAAACTGTTACTTTCCTTCCTATGTTTTGTCAAGTCACAAATGTTTTGGCATTTCAGAAAAAAAGTTGAGAAATTTCTAATGTTGCACCAACTCATGTTGTGTGCTGCAGTCTGTCGGGTTTAATAGGTTGCATACTACAAGTGTTATCTTTAAGGTCCCTTCCAATCCAAGCTATTCTGTGATTTTTTGTATTCTGTCCTGTACTGGTGGTAAGACTGGTGGCAACATCATTACCAAGATCTTGTGGTTTTTAGAGGTGTGAAAGCAACAGTAGCACTATTTCTAGAGTATACAGCATTTTCATATGGAATCTTGTCAGACTAATGAAAGCACTAAAACTCCCATTTGTTTCAGAAGCTAGTGAAAATGCCTTGCATCTCCTTGGCTGCCGGTTTAACTTCCATGAACAGAGGTTTGCTTCATTTCTTGCCAACAGAAATATTACAAATAATTTACAAAAGGATTTTCTTTTAACTGTAACTGATCTAGTAGAAGATGCACTGGACTTTATCCTCTCGGGGGTTTTGGATTACAGTTCGAGTTTAATAGTATCCTGATAGTGGGAAAGAATAAGCAGCATGCAAAGCAAAGCGTACTTCTGCAAAGTGAATCTGCTGCTGTTGCATGCTTTGGGCTCTGCTGTTGTCTTTTCTGAGTAGCTGCTGTGAGAAGTGATGTCATTTAGAGGAGGTGATGTCTTTAAGGTGGTGATTGGACTTCTGGCTTCACTCTGATATTGGCTGAAACACCTCAGTTGTCTGACTTAGATGCCGAGAAACCCTCTGGACCCCTGGTTATCAAAACATTGTGAACGCAATCTTCATCTCTTTAGCAGAGCATCTTCCTACCTGAGATGCAGCAGATTTCCTGAGATAGTTGGCTCCGTTCCCTGTGTGGAAGTGAAGAGTGGTGAGATCTGAATTGCCTTTTGGAAGCATCTATTTCTCTCTACTGGCTACACAGGGAATACTGGCACCAAGTAGAAGCATGAGATTAAATAATTTGTATTAAAAAGTAATCCAAGCATTGGTGTATATATATATATGATATGTGTTTTCTCCTATCTTTTGTCATCACTCGAAAATAAATACATGGTATAGATTTATAAGGTTCTTACGATCTTGTTCAGGAAGGTCCTGAAGCTGATGGGAATTTGGAGCACATGGTTTCAATACCTAAAAATACTGCAGCATCAGGTACCTGTCTGCCCAAATAGTGTTATAATTCTGAGATGAAACTAGCAGGGGTCTGAGTAATTCTTCTTTCTCAAATAGACTCATGTAAAATCAATAAAATAGAGTTTGGGGAGAAGGAAGGAGATAGATATGACACTATGATTACCTTAGTGTCTGCTTATGTGAAATTTGAGACCAGTTCCATGCTGATACATGCAGAAACTTGCATTCTGTCCTCTTAAATGATCTCACACAGCTGGTTTCTTGGCTAAGAAGAATTTAACTATTATTGGATAGCTGTAACAGGCTGTTGTCACAGTTACAGCATAAGTCACTTTAATGATAAATATCTGCCTTTTCATGGCATTTATTGAACATTTGGAGATTGCTTTTCAAGGAACGGAATAAAATTGAAATGGGCAAGTCTTGTTACTAAAGAAATAACTGTCAGCATCCTTTAAAAATGTTACCCCAAATTTAATAAAACATTGCTTTCGCGGTTCTGAAATGTATCTTGTGGATCAGATAAAAGTAAGTGATCGGTTAAGTCTTTGTTATTGTAAAGCAGAGAAATACATCATTGAGAGATGCATTGATTTCATAGAACCATAGAATTCTAGATCACAGAATTCATAGGATCATAGATCATAGATTCTGTTCCCGAGGTGGAAGGGATCCTCAAGGATTAGAGTCCAGCTCCTGGGTCCCTAAAGGACCACCCCAAAATCAGACCATGCATCTGAAAGCATTGTCCAAATGCTTCTTGAACTCCGTCAGGCTCAGTGTTGTGCCTATTGCCCCAGGGAGCCTGTCCCAGTGCCCGACCACCTCTGGGTGCAGACCCTGTCCCTAACCCCCAGCCTGACCCTCCCCTGTCCCAGCTCCATGCCGTCCCCTCGGGTCCTGTCGCTGTCCCCAGAGAGCAGAGCTCAGCGCCTGCCCCTCCACTCCCTGTGAGGAGCTGCAGGCCGCCATGAGGCCTCCCCTCGGCCTGCGCTGCTCTGGGCTGAACAAACCCAGGGACCTCAGCCTCTCCTCACATGTCCTCCCCTCAGTGTTGTTCACCATCTTAGTAGCCCTCGTTTGGACACTCCCTAGTACTTTTATATCTTTCTTATACTGTGGTGCCCAAACCCACACACAGCACTCGAGGTGAAGCCACGCCAGCACAGAGCAGGCTGATCCCTTCCCTCGACTGGCTGTGGTGCTGTGCCTGAGGCACCCCAGGATATGGTTGACCCTTTTGGCTGCCAGGGCACCCTGCTGGTTCATGATCAGCTTGCTGTCGATCAAAACCCCCAGATCCCTTTCTTCAGGTCTCTATTTCTATCCGTCTCTACCAGTAAAGTTAGACAGCCTCAGGGAATGCCCCTGTGTTTTGCAATGTGTGTGTCCCATGATACAGAGGTGACAAAGATGCTTTGGTGCGGATTCATTAAGTTATTCACCCCAATCCAGTTTTCTTTTATTTGTTCTTTGGAAGGTGGCCTGCATCTCAAGGGAAGTACGTTCCCCTTGGTAAAGACAGCAGTGTGAAGCAGAAACAGAGAAGCAACAGCCTTTATGTTCTGCATCCGTCTTCTGCTGGGAAGAGTAGAAATTTGCAACAACAGCAACAAAGGTGGTAGAGCCATTAGGAGAAGGGAGAAAAAGTATGTTAAAGAGCATTAAGAAGCTTGAGGAAAAAGTCATACTGAAGTTCAAAAGCTGATGTTTTGGGGATGAGCGGTAGTGGGGCAAAAGAAGATTTTGGATATACTGAGCAATAAGAGGAAGGAAGGAGTCTGTGGAAACAGCAGGACAGGTGTAACTATTAGGAGAAGGAGAGATGAAAAGCCATAAAATGAAAGTTGATAGAAGTGGCTGGGGCTGGAAAGATTGAGTCACAGCAGGAAAAAAGTTCTATGAATAAGGAAGACTTGCCACAGAGAGTGGGCTAGAAAATTATATTTATTTCACAAAAGAAAAAATTAACAATTTCAGAAACTGTACTGACTTTGATTCAGAAAACTTAAAACTTCTTGAGGATGAGATTTAAAAAAAAAAAAAAAGGACTTTGGGACTTTAGAAAGAATTTTATTGCTGGAGGACAGTGAAACCAGGCTTCCTAGATGATCACATCCGAGTGCCTTTGCTCTTCACTGCGCCTTTTTTCAGCCTCCCAGCCTACCCAGGGGGAGAACCAGGAACTGCAAAGCCTGGCTCTGTTTCACCTCCGCCTCCGGTGCCTATTCCAATGTGTGGTGTGAAGTGTCTTGTCAGTTTTCCTGAAGGAATAAAATGAATTTCACAAACACCTTCTGCAGAGGCAGCCCCCGCTGTCATTTTGACTTTCCCCATGGAAAATAGAAATATTATGATTACACTGAGATTTTCTCATGGGACATGTCTGTTTTGCAAAGTAGGATAAATTTGTTGGAACATCTTTTTGGACCAGTTCTAAATGCAGCTCTGCATCTGAAAGGTAATATATAATCTAATGCAGCAAGTTACTCCAGTTTCTGTCATTGAAATCCCGCATCCCAGGAGGAAATACAAAATATTGCCTCGTCTTGTACCTTCCATACTTCACAGTCCCTTTTCACTTCGTGCTAATGCAAAGAACAGCTTTCATAGCCATGGGGGAGTAGCAGCACATAAATAATTCTAAGATGCATCTTCCATCATGCAGCCTCCCCTGCATTCTTCATTCCTTACCCTTCCTCAGACAACAGAGGATGACAAACGGCCTGAACCCTTTGCACTCTGGGAAGATGGCACTCATGCAATGCTAGGGATATCATGGGCAAGCGAGAAATACTCTCTGGCTTGGCTCGGAAGCCATCTAAACCTTCCTTAGACCAGCCTCCTGGTGCTGAAAAAAGATCAAGAGAAAAAAGCTGGTATATGTACTCCATTTGGCAAAAGCAGAGCAGGCGCGTCATAAATTGTGATCAATGGAGAACTCTTTTCTTACATGTTCTTAGGGAATTTATTTAGCAAGACGGTGATTGAAATACCTGGACTAGTTGTTGTAGTACAGGGTTCCATCTTCAACAAGATATTTTAGCTGAGAACATGCAGTGCTGCATTTTGAGTGGTTTACACATGTAGTCAGGACTGTGAAGATAGAGATATGTGTAGCAGCCTGTTGTTTCCTTTCCCTTTGGAGTTCCAATAGCCATGTTTTCAGTCCATAAGGGATCAGAAGGCTGTCTAACTTTTCTTTCATAGTAGAGACTGTTGGCATTATTGTAACATTTTACCAACCTTTTTTTTAAATTTAAACCAAAACCTCATGCTGACAATACTGCTCCCTCTTCCAGAGCTGGCCCTGTGTGGTGTGATGCTGCGGGTGTTTCAGGCAGCAGCATCCTGTCTGACACAACAGCAGCAAACTGCTCTCTGCAAATCGTGGTGCTTTGTGCTCCCTGCTCACAGCATTAACAACAATGAAGACTTAGGGTGTGTTTCATTGTGTAAGCTTGGAGATAAAACAGGCTAAACTTTGGGTAAGAAATAGGCAACTCAAACATGCAGAGTTTCATTGCATGAAATTTGAATCAGCTCTCATGCTAACATTGAATGCTGCAGTGCATATTTGAGCTGTCTCCTTACTAACGATAAATGGCAACAGTTTGCTAGGTTGCTGTTTGTCTGGAAGAGCACAGATATGACAGAGACCAGACATTTGTATTTGGGATTTGTTTATAAAATAAAATGTTCTGCTTAAGGTTAGACATGTATGTCGTCTCTGCAGTCTGCTCAGTGTGCATCACTTGCTGGAAAAGCTGGTGCAGTCCAGGTCCCTTAGGGGCCGCAGCTCCTCTTCTGAGCGAGCAAAAGGAAGCTGATGGGGGACTTAAATACACTGATGGAGCCGCTCAGAGCGGGTCATGCCGCTGCGCTGCCGTGCTTAGGGCTGGGAGCAATCCTGATCTGATTTCCAAGGGGAAAATATTCTTGGGCTTTGGTGCTGGTGTGTCCTGGTGCTGCTTTGTGAGGGCAAGAGCCGTGTTCTGGTGATGGTGCAACGTGAGGAACAGACACCGCAATGAGAGAGCCAGGAGGTGCCAGCCCTGCTGCCAGGATGCTCAGTGGTGCTCCTGCAGAGCTGGGGCGGGTGGCACCACACAGACTCTGGGGACATGGGGAGACACGGGACCTTTAGCAGTGTCTGTGCAGAACAAAACACGCTGCTGGTGCGGGCTCAGCTCGTGGGATGGGAGCTCGCTTCAGCCCTGCTCGTTGTCCTGGTGCCAGCATGTCCCTGCTAATGGCCTGGCTCTGATGCTGTAAGGGAAGTGGCTGTCTGGAAGAATAATTGGCGTTTTCAGGTTGCTGCCCTGCAATAGACTTTATCCAGACACAAGAAGTCTGGAAGTTGCTATCTCAGGCTGCAATCAAGAAAATGTTCTCTTTAAGCATTGGTTAAAGAGAAATTATGATTTAATTCCCTGAATGTATTTTGTTTCTCCCATGATTTCACTAATCCATATGTCTAATTGCCCTTTAATTAACTCTCATCTTATATCTGTGTTTTGTCCTTTTCTAGCCTAATATTTTTTTTTTGCCTTAGGTCTCTGTTCTCTCTTTGTAAGTACCCCCAGGGCTGTCCTTTGGCCCCGAGGTGCTCTGCTGCCGCAGGAGCTGCCCAAGGACACAGCTGAAACTTGAGCAGAGAGGTGGCTGTGCCCTGCCCAGCTCAGTGTCTCGGCAGCCCTCTGCCCTCTCTGCTGCTCCTGCGTCAGCCCATGGGGCCAGTAGATCTCACCGTCCTAGCTTTGCTCTCAGTCTCCCCTACCTAAGCCCCTGCACTGTGGCATCAGTGGTACAACTACGTTGGCTAAAAGGCCTTTACAAACCAAGCATGACTGAGCCAACATACTCTGAAAACTTGGCAGTAGTTAGTTATCGTTATTTATAATGATCAGCATCAACAGGCCCACATTGAGCTGTGTCGATCAGATGTTTGTAGAAGAGATGCTTTCAGGTAGAGATCTGCACTGGCAATCAGGAAATCAACTGAGCTTGTAGTGCAGAAATCCAAAATAGAGTAGCTTTCCTGCTTAAAAAATGAAGGATTTCACTTACATGACCATGTTTTTGGAAGACTGCAGGATGAAGATGTTAAACAGCAGGAAGTTTTTTTTTTAGCAGATTCTCACTGACTTCATTACTGTTTATATATTTCTTTTAAAACCAATTTTATACCCAGGCAAAAGAAAGTCTAGACAGATTGTCTAAAAACTTCTACTAGCTATAATTAAGATTATACGGCTGGTATATCACTGGTGGATAACGTGTAGACTGGTTAAGAAATGACCTTCATTTCTGCAGCATATGCCTTTTGCCTAGTTTGCTTTTATTATTCTTTGTGATTGCTTTTTTCATATCTGACTATTGCAATGTCAGAAACAAATCCCACTTGAAATCTTGTATTTGGACATCTGAATCTATATAAAGGAACTGGAGCGCCTTGATTTTTTCCAAAGTACTGAGCTTTCGTGGTTTCCATTAAAATTGATTGGAGATGCAATTGCTCTGTATGCACAGAAATCAATCCAGCCTGGAACAGTTGTCTCCACGCTTTGGCCTCGGCATTCATGTAAGGTAGGAGATTGACAGCCCTGAGAGCTGAAGCTCTGGAGCTGTAGTGCAGCAACCTGGTGATGTGTCTTATCAGAGACAAAATCCCAGAAGGAGTCATGCTCCCGGAGAGTAACACTATTCACTTTGATAAATAACTCATCTCTGTTCTGAGCCTGCTGCTTTATAAAAGAAGAACATTTATTTGGAGTTTGGGATGAGATGTGCTTTGTTTGGACATTGGTTTATTAAAATTGGTCTTATTCCGCCAGCTCAAACTGAGTGATAAGAACAGAGTCCTGTTTACCTCAAGCAGGATGAATTTGAACTCGGATATTCCCAGTTTCTATTACCTCTTAGCGATTCCCTGAATGAGTTCATTTCTCCATTGTTATGCATATTCATAACAGCCAGAACTCATCTCAAACCTCCAATTGCTGTAATCAAATAACTCTTATTTATTAACATCAGGAGGGAAGACAGAGAAGCAGCATCACAAAGTCGCAGCCACTGTATGGAGTACACAAGCTGTTCCTTGGAATAAACATCTTTTGAAAAAATCTCTACAGAAGCTCTCAGCCAGTATAGCCCCTCTCTAGATTCTTCACACTTAGATGCCCTATAATGCCACCACTCTGCAAGATGCACTAAAAAAGCAATTAGCACTTTTGAGTGCTTTGCAAAATTTTATTAGTCTTCTGCCTCTTGAGGCTCTGGCAAATAATGCTGTTTCACTCGAGATTTCTTTGATGCTTTTTTTTTTTTTTTTCTCAGTCTTCTCCAAGAACAAATACGTGAGATGAAGTTCCAGTGCAAGTCAGCCCAGCAATTTACAATCCTATTTCTTGAGAACTTCAAAACTCATTAAAAACAACACCTCTTTTTAAAGCCATGCCGTATTCCTTCTCTGGTTCTCTCTTCTTCCATTCATTGCGTTTGTCTATGTGATTCTGGAGTAAGGGCAGCAGGAGCTTCAGTGTCCAAGCAGCCATTCTTTTAGCTTGACAACAAAGGAATCCTCCAGGTCATCTTAGCCATTTCCTCAGATTTCGCTGGGAAATATGGAAAACAAATGTTGTCATTCTAGAATTAACAATAAAACTTAAAAAGGCAAATAAAGCAGTCACTTGCACTGGGAGGGTCTGCACAATTGCAGTAGCTTGGCGCTGTGCCACAACCTAGTTTTGCCAAAACCAGCCTGCCTCCATAGGTTCAGACTGGCATTGCATGTTAAAAAAAAAATAAAAAATCATATTTTTTAGTTGCTGTTTCCTAAGAAATTTCAATGACCTCCCTAGCACAAAAAAGAAAACACATCCTTTTTATCGTTGCTCAAATTCTAGCAGGATTCAAAGCAAAACCTATGCAGTTCTTTCAGCTTCAGAAAGCCTTTCTTAACGCAGAGTACTATTGATTAAGCTTTAGTGCCACATTTTTATTAAAAAGGAGGTAGGTATCATAAATGTAGGAGATAGAAGAGATGTAATTTTGATGCCATTAGTACTTATGCTGCTTTTCTCTTTCACACACGGATGTGCACAGGTGTATTAGCAGCTGGGTTTGAACACAGGATTTTTCTTGCCCAGTCCGATCGCAAAAAATGGTTTTAAACGTCTGGTATTGAGAGTTTATTTGAAGATGTGGCCTTTGCTCTGTTAAACGGTTGTGCTGTGATTGATCTCCATGCAAGAGGGGCTCTCCAGTTCTCTCATTTTTAACCAGCCGGTCTATACTGTGATTTTGCTTGCAATGGCAAATCACAGAATCACAGAATTTCTAGGTTGGAAGAGACCTCAAGATCATCGAGTCCAACCTCTGACCTAACACTAACAGTCCCCACTAAACCATATCCCTAAGCTCTACATCTAAACATCTTTTGAAGACTTCCAGGGATGGTGACTCCACCACCTCCCTGGGCAGCCTGTTCCAATGCCTCACAACCCTTTCAGTAAAGAAGTTCTTCCTAACATCTAACCTAAAACTCCCCTGGCGCAACTTTAGCCCATTCCCCCTCGTGCTGTCACCAGGCACGTGGGAGAACAGGCCAACCCCCACCTCGCTACAGCCTCCTTTAAGGTATCTGTAGAGAGCGATAAGGTCGCCCCTGAGCCTCCTCTTCTCCAGGCTGAACAAGCCCAGCTCCCTCAGTCGCTCCTCGTAGGACTTGTTCTCCAGAAATCCATAGCAGAAATCCGTCCCCAGGCAGGGCTTGGCCATGCTGCCAGCTGAGGCGGTGCTGGGGGAGCTGCAGGCAGCTGGGGAGCAGCGGCGCGGGGCTGGCTCAGGGCTGATGGCCAAAGTCTTGGAGGCTCCTGAAGCGATCTGCCTTCAGTTCAGCTTTCAGTTTTAAGTACCCAGCATACGATGATGTAGATTTACAGCTTCCTTTCCTCTCTGTTCCAGAAGTAAAGACTTGAACGTAAATTGATTACAGCATCCTGTATCTCTGAGAGCTTCTCCGCTGTGTAACAGGTAGGGAGTGGAGCTCTTGCAGGAGCGCCTCCCCAGACGTGCTTGTTGTGTAGGACAAAGGGCGGCCGTGCTTCACAAGTGGTGTGTGCCTCAGCCTTGTCTGTGAAATCAGAGTGATATGGGCTAGAGGGAAAATGGGGAAAATTCAAACTCTTGCCTAGGTGTGTTTATTTCTGAAGCAAAGATGGTGACCGAGTTCTTTTTCAAGGTTAACAAGTACACGTTATCTCCAGGCTTGTTTACTGTGGTACAGAGTCTCATCGTGTGCTGAATTACAGAGAAGAGCATTACTAGGGAATTAATCTAGTGAAAGGCTGGCCGACAGCTCAATATATGCAAATAATAGTCCTAAAGGAAACCAAAGATTTTGCAACAAGATCAGAAAAGTGCAAAATCTTAAATATTCAAAGGCAAAGTATATGATAATGACATGATCAGACAGAGAGTCACATTATTTTAAGTAAGAGCCATACTTAGAACAGCCTGGGAGAACATCTGAGTAAATAAGTCTGCCTAAGTGAGAGAAATGAATTATCCTCTCATGTTTTGCTTTTCGTGATCCAATGTATGGACTGGGGGAAGTGGTTTTAGAACAAAGATCAGTGCTGTCATTGCATCAATACCACTTACTGTAAAGCGTTGGACACTGTGGCTGGAGATGGAAAGGTTGCTAGGCTAAATTAATTAGAGGAAAATCATGAAGACTAATTGGCAATAAGGGCTCACAGATTTGGTCATTGGCATTCTAGCACGTAGGGAAGTCTGCAGTTGTCAAAGCATATATCATACTTGGGAAAAACATCTTTCAGTTCCATGAATAGCCTTCAAACTTCAATAAAAGTAGCTTTATGTATAAGGGATGCTGTGGGTCTTGGAAATAATATGTTTCCATTTGCAAATTGCAGCAGCCAACACCAAGTCAATAAAGGTAACATGTCAGAGTGTCTCCCAGATTAACATAAAACAGAAAAGTGATTTTTTGTATCTCTTACAAATGTGTAGTTTTTAGCCTTTCTTCTTCTGTAAGAGGAGAACTAATTAGGTTGTCGAATTTAGCATCTTCTGTGGAAAGAGGGTGGGTGCCAGGCTGCCCAGCTACCCCAGCACTTCAGCAGGAAGCACAGGAGATGTAAAAGGAAGAGCAAACTGCAGGTTTTCTGTGCTGCAGGTGCTTTCATGATATGCTTTCCTGCGTGTAGGGAGGGATGCAGGACCTCGTGTGCAGTGGCGTAAGGCCAGCTCCTGCTCTGGAGATCAGCAGGAATAAATCCACCGTGCCTCGTTAATAAGGCTGTGCCCCACGGACATGTAATTTGGCACACCATCAGCACTCCAGGACATCAATTGATTGTGGCAAACTAGAGAAAGAGGAGATGCATTTGTTAGGGGGATGAAGAAGGAGATGATAGACGACAGCGTGCAAAGCTCTGAGTCTGATTGGATTTTACACAGAGCAGTGCATGGTATTACCGCCCCTCGCTCCTTCCAGACACAGGTTCTTAAAATAGTTTAAAGAGAATTTTAGGAGAAGAGGAAGCATCATCAGAAAGGATCCTACTTGCCAAAAGCAGGGATAACATGGAGCTGCTTGAGGAAGAAAGGTGGGTGTGAGCTGGGTCTTCCCTTCTGCACCAGAGAAGTGGTGGGGCCAGGTCTGCCCAGGAGAAAGCAAGCTTGAAACAAAAGCAAATTGGACACGAAGCAGCTGAAAAAGACCACTTTAGTCGGTGAGGGAGGTTATTTAGTGATGGCCTTCCAGTGTAACTGGAGGGCTGAGCTAGCAGTCCTGCTGACTGCAGTAGTAGTGGCCCCTCTTCTGGCACCATTTCCAGGTCATCGTTAACGGGAATTTGCTACTTCGTGGTTTTTGTTGGCTTCTTGTTCCTGCTCGAACTACAACCTACAGCACAGCCGTTGATCTCATGGTCATTTTAATTTGTATTGTTTGCTATGAATATAATTCTTTAGATTTTAGCATTTGCTCTTCTCCAGTCCATGGAAACGTGTTCTTATGTTTGCCTGCTGTATGAAGACGAAACGCTTCTCAGAGCTGATTCAAGTAAATCCTCTGAGATCACAGGTAACAATCCACAGGGCTTCATCAGGGCCATTCAGGAAGAACGGTTTTATTTGCATGCCTGTGAGGGATTACAGAAGATAAACAACAACATCCAAACTCAGTTCTTCATTTTAGAAAACTCCTACCATTTTTGGTAGAACCATACTAACATGAAAGAAGGAGCACTTTGTTCCCTTCCAGTCCCACAAATATTCTTTGAATATCCTTTCAAATGTAAAGAGGGAATAATTTATACCATATGTTAGTGATTCTCCTCCCCACCATTTAAGTTGTCGGCACACCATTTGTATGTTTTTCACTTTGGGAAGCCAAAATTCTGTTTTAATTTCTTGACTCTCAGGCTGTGGCCTAAAGCTCCATGTATGTATACATGAATATCCACACGTGTAAATGACCTCGTTCATGGCCCGATGTGTCAATTCCTCTCGGATGTCAATGGGTATCCCTGTACTAGAGATGGAAAAATAAGAGAGGCACTAAATGGGTTTCTCGGGACATCACAGAGACTTTGGCAGATAACGAGCTTGATGCTGCTATTCCCCCCGTGGTTTCCAAACCACAGTGGCATGAATTGGAAAAACTTAGAGCTTGTATGGTTGAGGCACCTCTTACAGATGGAATTCAACTGTCAAAACTGGCAGAACCGTACGTGCAGAAAGGGACCTGGCAGGAGGGTTTGCACGGCACAGGAGGCGGGCTGGGGGCAGCGGGGCTGGGGGCTTCGTGCTTCTGAGCACACGAGGAGCACGGAGGGGCCCCACAGGCTGCAGGAGCCCGGCCCCGTGCCCTCCAGTGGGTTGGTTTGCAAGCGGCTCTTACGTGGTCCGGGGGCGCTTCCTCCTTGTTCAGGGCACAGCTCCAGCTCGTGGGGCCGTTTGAGAGGTTTCTAATCCTATTAGAGCTGAATGGTGAAAGTTTTCTTTGTGAGCCTTTAAACATCCTTATCAAGTTTAAATGTCTCATTGCTTTGGCAGCTGATGTTTTTCTTGAAAAATTAACTCTTCTATAAAAATGACATACTTCCAGTGAGATAAGCCATTTGATTCTGTCAGTTCATCTTCTAAGCTTCCAACCCTAAATCAAATATGTTTAAGGGGAAGCTGTTCAGTCATCATTTATGATACTATATATTACTCATTTCCGTATTATTTAAAGAAGATATTATTATACTGTTCTCCTTTGCATAGATGCATTCTTTTATCAGTTAAATCATTTTTATGTAAACATTCAAGGAGACATATTCTACAAGGATAAAACAAGAAAATAGATTGGCAGAAAAATGGAACTTAGTCAAATGTGGAAAAGTATTCATAGGAAAGGGAGCAAGAATGAAATCTGATGAATGATTTTACTCATGAACTTGGAATTTCTACAAAGTTCCTATATAGGTAACCTCTTTTCCTATAAGTAAATCTCCCGTCTCCATTGATCCAAGTCTTCCATGTTCATCAAAAAGCCCCCAGTCACTGGGAGGATACCAACACCAGGAGTAACATGCTATTGGTAAAAAGATAGATATGTGATTGCTCTTGATGAATAATGTTTCATGCTACAAACCCAAACTGCCTAGGTAGGATGGTTGTACTAGTTTGTGCAATGGCATTGCCCTGTGAGCAGGGCTGGATGTGCTCATGAATGTCAGCCCCAAGGGGGATGAGGCAGGAGAGGATCTCTTTAATTTGAGCACCGCTCATAACAGAAAGGAGCAGGAGGATTCGAGCTACAGGAGCCTGTTCCTCCCCGAGGCTGCAGTCACCCTGCGCAGCGAGAGGCGAAGCTCCTGCTGCCCTCGCTGGTGATCGTGGCAGCATCTGAATGTCATGTCGCATCATTCATAAAATATTTCTTAAGAAGCTTAGGAATTGGAAATCTCTGCAAATTACGGTATTTCTGTCCTGATGTCCTGCATGTGGACAGGATGTGCTGCAGGATGGGAACAAGCCTGGTCGGGGAGGGGATGGAGGCAATTATTCAGCCACCAGCCAGCCCCCAGTGCTGTTTACAGAGACGAAATCTTCCCTGGAGGAATATGAGTTTGTGGAGATGGAGCACTGCAGTGAAATTTGATTATAGAGAGCAGCTCAGTGTTTCTGATAAAATAATTAATCTAACTTTTGTCTACTTTGTGTATTCTTTGTTTCCCCAATACAACCATCCCACGTTGCTTTCAAGCTAGTGGTGTGGCTGAGAGGCTGATTAAATTGCAAAGCAGACTTTTAAATGAAAGGATCCATATCTAGCTGCACTCATTATCTGTTCCAAGAAATTAAATCTACCATAAATGATTTACTCTGAAACAAATCAAATAGACATTGGAAAGACGAAGGGCAGAGTGGCCATAAGATTGCATCTTGGTGGAAGGAAGCAGCAATTGGAGAAGCACCAGATAAAATCCAGACCTGCCGTAAGGACTCTAGCTTCCTCTCCCACAGATTGCAGCTTTGCACAGCGAGTCTCGGGGAGTGTATCCTTGTGCTTGCCTTGAATATCCTACAAGTTGTGCAGTGCTAAAGGATGCAATGTTTATCTCAAGGAATTGAAAACCTTTTATGGCCGTCTGTTGCATAAGGCACTCTAACGCTTACGTTTTAGCTGTACATAATGTTGTTCCCCTCCTCAGATTTATGTATTCATTATTCCTTCAAGGATGTGAATAAAAAAACACTCTAGAAATTCACCTTTGCTCCCGTTGAAGATAGATGTGTATAAGAGGATCAGAGTGGCAGTATTCCTCAACGAGCTGCAGTTGGAAATTACGCAGAGACAGTCTGTGTCGTGACGCGTGGTGACTTGCTGTCTTCTGTTTCCCATTTTCCCTCAAAATCTGTTTGTGTGCACACAGGCATGTTCTCTCTCTCTCTATATATATACACATATATGTGTACTTACGTATTGCATCTGAAGATTTTTCATCTCTGCTCATCTATGTTTGTTAACCCTCAGCAGTTAATGGCATCATTGCACGAGCTTTGTGCCTTGGGCTCAGAGGTGAGCGTGAGGAGTGGGGCTTTTGTTCCTGCCTGTCAGGGCTGCAGTGTGGGCGACGAGGGAGAGACCCAAGACATCCAAATCAGTTGCACCATGCTGTGAGATAAACTGCTGTGGTTTGGCTCTCATTAGGTTTGCCTCTCTTTTGGGAGGGGGCTGCAGAGGCGAGCAGTGGCCAGACTCGTGGCCCTGCAGCCGCACAAACAAACACCCCAAAGCCTGGATTTTTTTCTACATGAAAAACACATGAATGGTGCCTCTGGTCAAGTCCACTCTGTTCATCCCCACCCATGCTGGTGGGTGCAGCGCCTGTGCCACTGGTGTGAGTGGAAGCATTGGCTGCTTGGGTTGGAACAGAGCAAATGCCATGGGAAGGGAGAAACTGAAAAGTGAGCACCCATGGGCAGGAAGGGGAGCACACTGCCTAGGAGCTTGTCCATGTGCTGCCGTGGCTGATCTGCTGGGTACGGGAAACCTTTAGAAACGAGTTGCTCTATGTGAGCAGTCAGACTGCGTCAGTACTTGGTCAGGATTATATACCTGCTGCCCAAATGTGGGTGCTGACCACCCAGTTGGTTCAGCCTGCTGCCTGGCAGGTTTCCTAGTGCAAGCGTTGCCCTTATGTTCAAAATAATAATTAAAACTGGAAGAAAAAAAAAAGGCAACTTCCCCAACCTCTACTTCATGAGTTTTAAAATACCGTGATGCGTGTCTTCCTGAGATCCTTGGGCTTGTTCCAATCCAACAACGATAGCATTTGGTTCAATACCCAGCACTGGGGAAAGCTGGATGTTGAATCTGAAGCTCTGACGCAGATTAAATTCAGGGCTTTGGCCAAGTTTTTTTATGGGAGTATTCCAAAGCTGGTTGAGGTCAAAAGAAGTCAATGAAATTTTTCACTGCGCTGTTTCAGCTTCCCTGAGGGGAAAGTCAGAGCGATGTAGGTTTACTTCACATTTAGGCTTCCACGTGTTCTCAGTTAATGGCCTTAAGGTCCTCCTGGAAGATGCTGTAGAGCAGTAAAGCTGTGGGTGCTAGATGGGGCTGCAAGGCACCAGGCAGAGTCAAACACAGTGGCCTGTGCAAAATCACTGCATTGTAATATGCACTGATCCTTGTCTTGTCTTGTATTTCAGGAACTACCCATATGGCTGTTTAACTTGCATTTTATTTTGAGTTTTAAGCTTTAGTTAGCCTTAATTCACACATTTATATTAAAAAAAAAAAAAAAAAAAGTATATTATTTTTACTGTAAGTTCATTTTTCAGGCAAAGATTGCCTGAATATGGAGCTTCATCTTATCTCAATGCATGTTGATGAAGAAGTTTTGATTTGCTTTGGCTGATCTTGAATGTTAAATTAGCCTGAAGGAAGACTCAAGGCAGGAAAATTCACTGCTTTTTACTGGAAAGAAGAAAAAAAAAAAGAGAGAAAGATTTGTTCCGAAAACTTTCCATATTCTTAGACCTATCTAGCTGTGTAAAGTCACGCTGTCTCCAGTACAGAGGTTGCCGTGTTTGGGATCTGAAATAAAAACAGACAGATTGCCTGGACTGGCTAACCCAGGAATTCACGTTCATTTCATTTCAGTTCCCATTTTCAGGTATTAATTCGTATCCAAGTGGCCAAGGGGTTTCTGTAGGTGGGTGGATTTTTAAACCTCCACTTTTTCAAGCCCAGGAAAAAGGCAAGGAGGTGTTTTCTCATACAATAACTGTCTAACTCCTTAGATAGGCTTCATTGTGCTCTGGGTTTGTGAAGTCTTTGGAAAAGTCTGTCAAGGGCAGTCCTCAATTCTCTCCTTGCATGGGTGAGCCACAAGACAAGCTCCTTTCCACTCCCTTGATTTTCTAGTGGCTTTTCTTCCCTGTACTTTATGAAGAGTTTGAATTACTACCGAGGAGAAAGAAAGGTGAAGGATGGAGGCTTCACTGTGGATTAAAAGCAGGGCTGATTTGTTGTCATTTCCTGCTGTATTTTGTGCATGTGTGTAGTTACTAATTAACAGATAAAGAGACCTGCTCAGACAACATATAAAAATGATTTAAATTTGAAAAAAAAAATATCAGAGGATTATAAAACTTTGCTATAGTGTGTCTAAAAGTTTGTAAACAACTGCTGGAATTAAACTTGCAATAAAAATGACAGTGCAAGGAAACCTAAGGGTTTGTCCTACGAGGCAGCCAACTCATTAACCTGCACTCAAAGCATTTAAGCACCGAGCGGTGCTATTAGCTTTGGTGGACCTGCTTATCTTTTTAATGTTTTATTTTGCCCTCTCGGGCCTTATTTTGGGGTTTTGGACCTGATTTGGGGGTTTGGGGCCCATGGGTGGGTGCTGGGTTGAGCCTTCTTGGGTGGTGCCAGGCTGTGCTCAGTGCTTTGGTGGGCTGTGGGGATGGCTGTGGTCCAGTCAGCTGCTGAGTCTGGGTAAACACATTTTTTGTAGGCAAAGCTGTGCCTGAGGAGTGTTCTTGTTGGGAGCTGATGAGTATTTGTTGTCTTCAGAAAAGTTCTCGGGGCACAGTTGGATTTTTGTAGCAGTAATTAAAGTACAAAGTAGAAAACATACAACTCTTACCTGGAACAAAGAGTGTTCCTTATCCTGTAACCTTTTTATTACATACATATAAATATATACGTATAGCTTTGCGGCTTTGCATAATCTTCCTCTGGCTGGTGTTAATTGAATTAGTCATGCTGACAGAGAACTGAAAAGATTTGCCCATGGGAATTTCTCTTCAGTTTTGAGTCAACATTTGATTCATGGGATTTTGTTCTCATTACTGACTTCTTTATTAAAATAAACAAGATTACTGACAGAGAATGCTCTGTAAGTATTACAAGAAAGGACAGAAAATGCCAAGGTAAGGAAACTGAGATGAGCAGAGACGGATTAACGTTTCTGCATTGTAATAGGTGTATACGTTGTTTTGGCAAATGTATTCTTTTTCTATTGTTTGTTTGTAAATTGGTTTCTCCCCCTTGGCTTCTCTCTTCCCCAGCAGCAGAGCATTGGGTGATGATTGGGAGGCAGCTGATGATTCCCTCCTGTTCTCCTACTGCTTTGGCTCTGCTCAGCCCCAGTTTGGTGCCACCGTTCCGGTGCTCCCCCAGTGAGGAAATGCATTTACTGGCTGCAGCCAACACGTTTGTAACAAGTCAGGATTCATGCATAAAACACCAGTTGGCAATTTGTTTTCCAGTATTTGTTGTGCTTCACCTCTCCAGTGTTTAGTCGCATGGCCAGTGTTGAGGGTTGTTTTGAGGAAAGCCTTTTTCTCAGTGCCTGTAAGTGCGCACGGCTCTGAACTCACAAAATGTCCATTGAATCATGAGCTGAATATCAATAACTCGGGTAAAGTGCTGGAAACCAGCAGCGGGCTTCAGGCTCGTCACTCAGATCCAGTGCTTGTGAGCCCATGGCTTTATTTACTGTGACATTTTAATCTTTCTCCTGCTCTTGGAGCATGGAGAGGGAAGGGATACGCACGGCCGGAGCAGGCTTCGGGGGATACCCCGGGGCCCATCCGCGGGAGCTGACCTTTACGATGTGCTTCGTGGTTATTTCCATCAGAGCTGCGGTAGTGAGGCTGCTGCTCTGCCAGGAGCCCTGCAGAGTGCCCCTCTGCCACCGTCTTGCTGCAGCACCCCAAATTTTTCCCCTCTAAAACTGGAGAGGCCGTCCCCAGGCTTGTGTGGGAGCAGGGCTGGGCCTCGCATCTACTTGGAGGAGGCTTTGAGTGAGGACATGCAGTGAGCCTGGGCACTGCTGCACAGGACAGGCTCATTGCCAGTCTTATGCCTGCAATTTGCAGTAATTTGTTGCACTATACTGCTGTCCTACTGGGGCTGCAGCATCCCATTTGCCCCATGCTTTGCTCAGCACGATCCCTGTGTGCACCCAGCACCTGGCACATGGGCTCCATTTACCTGCCGTCTCCTGCCTTGCTGGTCCTCAATAGGATGGAAATGGAGGCCTGGGGGAAAAATACAGCTGCAAAAATGATTGCTTTTGCACATTGTGTGCTCTAGGGTAACAGCTGGATTATTGGTATGTGTTTTGCTTTTTTTTTTTTAAGTGGATATAACTCAACTAGGTTAACCAAAGTTTTTTTTACACTTAAAGTCTGATTTAAATCATGGACATGAACTTTTGGGGAAGCAGCAGGCAGATGAGGCTGCTATTAAATTTTAGGGAAAGAAGGAATAAGACAGCAAGAAGAGAGAACAAGAGGTCTGTCATTTTCCAAGATTAATTTATGACAATTAGAAGGTAACAGAATAATAAGAAGAAAGCTTGAAATTATTTTGATGCATCTCTCGTCCTATCTTACCATGTTTACTTCTTGCTATAAACTGATAAACATTGACAGGGGCTGAAGGAGAGCTTCTGTCTCCTCCTTCCCTTAGGTCAGGGATGGCTGTCTCCGTAGACTGAGGCCCCTCGGTGTCATATTAGGGTAAAATCGTAGGATTTATGCCTCAAATGAAATAATAAACCTATAATTGTTGTATACCTCTAGAAAGAAAAGGTAGCTCTGTGAATTTGGCTTACAAATTGGACAAGCTTGGAACATTTGTTCAAAGTTGATTTTTATAGCTTCTGAGAGGCATGATAACCAAGCAAACTATATACATTTACATTTTATAGTTTCATAAAATAGTGGAAAGCAGCGTGTGTGTTCTGTACTAGGAATATTATTATGTAGGTCAACTAGGATCTGGATCTGTTATCACAAGTGACATTGCTGAAGAAAAATCAATGGAAAATAGAAGGAGCCTTGAATACGAATATTATAGGTACCGACTGTTTAATCCAGAAACAATTCTCTCGGCACTGCTCAGCACTATATTTTCCCTACCTCACCCACCAAATAATAGTAGTAAAAATACCGACTGTTGTTCACCTGAAACAAATAGACATGTTAAAATAGGAAAAAAAAAAAAAACAAAAAAAAACAAAAAAAACCTGCTATAATGCTGATAATTTACAGGAAATTCAGTGTGATTATATTATTATATATATATATATATATTTAGATTATGTCTCATTTTGCCTGGGTGGTTGGGCTTGGAGGTTCTCTGAAGCCTTTGCAAAATAATCTGCCTTTTCTGAAACCAGTCAAGAAATGGGGGAAATGATTGAGCCCTGAAAGGTCCTGATACCTGCTCTCCCTTGAGTCAGGGGCCAAAGCTGGGGACAGGCAATCTGGGGAGGTGCTCTCAGGACAATAGGAGGGTTCCTTGGATTTCACATGGAAAAGATGGAGTAGCTGTTTTTGCCATATAAGATATGCTAACATCTGACAAAAACAGGTTATTTAAAGATAAAATAATGAAGAAAATGACTGAAACATTAAAGAAGTTACCTAGATCTGTTCAATCTTTCTGCATGTCTTGTTGTGGATCCAGTGAGTGCTGGCATGCTCTGCTGCCCCTGTGCTGGGTCTCCATCAGCTGTTCCTCAGGCAGGAGAAGGTGGGCTCCCGTCCCTTGCACACAGGGATTTGGGCATTGGGTGATTGCCTCAGGTGTGGATTGGTAGGTGGATCAGATATTTTGGATGGATTTCGAGACAGGATAATGACATGTTTCTAAAACTAGATTTCAGGTGCAAATACCGAGAGTATTTAACACAGTAAGTTTGAACCATATTGGAAAACTGAAATCTTTTGAGTTCTATTGACCGCTGTCTTTTGTTTTTAAAGAGAGATTCCGCGGCCCTTCAGGTGCTCTCAGCTCGAGCCCGGTGGTGACTCACGAATCTGAAAGCTCAACTAACTCATTTTTAGGATGACTGTGACTGACAATTATAAAGTTTATAACAAATTCAATGACAGCTTAAATGTTTGCAGTATCTTGGTTGAAATGTCACCTCCTGCATGTTAATAGGCTACCAGGCGTTACAGAGCCTCCTTTGTGCGAAAGGTGCTCTGCATTGTCCCCCCGTGAGCATCCAGAAACCTTCACTCGTGTGCACATCTCAGAAATCGGTTTGGCTCCGCTGATCACGTCTCTAAACGTGTACAGACCAGGGGAGGATTACCGTAATCTCATAAATCTTCACAAAGTGATCTCTAAGCGAAGACAGCTTCTGTCAGGGCAGCTGAATAGCCATGTCTAAAAAAGACAGAGTAAAGTTGTGTGGAATAATTAATCACGGCCTTGATTACAGAAGCTTTCTTCTCTTACTCTCCATGTCTGACAGACGTCTTCATGAACTGGCTGAGATGAGGTGACTTCTGCTTGAAAAGTGAGCTTGGAATTGAGCTAAGGAGCTGGGTATTTTGCTTGTCCGGGTCCTCTCACACCACTGTTAGAAAAAACATTATTTGCTCTGCTTTTCTTGTGCACTTTTCAGGTTGATGCATCTCTGTACAGCACTGAGTCTTTGTTGTATATTTAATTTCAATCCCTGGCTGACTCTTCTTGCCAGAATTTTGAGAGAGGGTTGGAGAGATCAGGAAGTTTAGCATGGCAATGCTCAACAATTGATAGAAAAGTAATGAGGGAGTGTTATTCACATGCAGCCATCTGCTTAGAGTTCTCCTGGGGAGCGTGTGTCTGCTCAGACAGCAGCCCCTCCAGGTGCGCTGAGGGGATGAAGCCAGTGAGCCCACCCTTCAGTGCCTCGCTGGGCACTCTGTCACAGCCCAAGAGATTTGATTATTTTTATATTCATAGATTAATGACCCTAACTCCGTTCAGTTCCTGTCTCTTTCTCCTTAATGCTTTTTCCATAGATTTAACTCTCTTGATTTCAGCGTTGTTTGCTCTGATTTGCCATGGAAACAAAAGATCTCTGAATAATCTCTCTAATACACCTTCGGACCAAACTGGCTGGCAGAGTTTTAACTACTTGAATCAATCACCACTTTTAAGATGAATGCAGAAATCTGATGCAAACCATAGGTGTTTTGCTATTTACTTTTGAATTCTAATTCTGCAAAATGAAAGAAGACAGGGTCAGACAGAAAATTGGTGTGTTGAAAATACAGCGCGGCAAAGATGAAACCCTCCCATGAAATAAACAGGCATAAGTGGCCATCCACAGTAAAAAATAAGTTAATTTAACCAATCAAACCACTCCAGTCACACTGTGCCTACTCCTGGGAGTCATTTCTGTCTGTTAGCAGGAGGGCTATCAGTTCGTGTTAGCTCATATTCCAGCTGGTAGGCAAAAACCCGAAGACATTCACTTAGATTTGGAAGCTCTGGTCATTGCCACTGATTTCTTTAACCCTTTCACCTTCGAAGGACTCTAGGAAAATTAAATACAACTCAACACTAATCAGTCATTGAGCTAGCCTGGAGCCGGGCAGCAACAGTAGGTGGGACTTTTTTTTTTTTTTCCTTTTATTTAATTGATTAGTTTAACTTTTTTTTTTTTTTTTTTTAAAAAAAAAAAAAAGCCTTTACAAGTTTATCCAATGAAGTTATTTTTGTCAGGAGTAGGAAAGGGGAAAACGTTTTGAAATGAAGGCAAAATCAGACCACTGTCAGCATTGTCTTTCCTTCCTTGTATTTCCCCTTGGTATAGTAGCTGTAGAATGCAATTGCTGGATTTCAGAAGCAAAGCTCCCATTTTGTGTTGCTGGCTTTACTTTTACCATAGCAGCTTACTGCGGTTGTTTCTTCTAAGTGCTTATAGGTAGTACATCCAGTTGAGTTACGGCAAAGAGAACAAAGATTGATGGCAGGCTGGTTTAATGTAGCTCTTACCAACAATTTGCAGAGATTAGGAGGTTGTTTTGTTGGACATCTATCACTGGAAGCTTGGGGACTGCTTTCTGAAGTCATTTTGAATTGGCAAGTAACAGATAGCTTTCTTTGATAGCTCTTTTATGTGCAGGTACAGCTAAATAGAAATCAACCACAAAGAGGAATGGCTCTGTTTATCATTATTTTTGAATTTCTTTAGCATTGGATTTCACGCATCGCTGCTTTGCAGCCGACACACGGCAGCGTTAAACAATGGCACGGGTGGAAGCAGCAATCCACAGGGGCCTCCTCACCGCTCCTTAAACTGTCCATAAAGGCTGTGAAGAAAACAGCACGCTGATGCACTTTGCAGCCGCGTTTCGTTGCATCTGGCTTCTACCTAAGTAGCAGAAGAATTATGGCTCCTGGCTTCTGCCTAAGTACCAGGGCATTATTCTTATGAAAGGGAGCTTCCATGTGCCAAGGATTGCGAGTCGTTGGGAGGCTGAGAGGGACAGTGTAAAGGCAGCAAATGAACCAGAAGTTGCTAATGAGATATAACCTGCCTCAGAAGGTATTGATTTCTGCATGTGTTTGTCTGGCCAACTTCAGGGCAAAGCTATGGCCTCAAACAAGCCTTGTTTGCAATTTGTGTATTTTTTTTTTCTCCTGAACATGGATAATCTCTCTTATTTAGTGTTCCTATCTAGTTTTGCTGGGAATTTTGAACAATTCTCAGTGCCTGGTGGAAAAAATACATCAAACAATCTGTTGTTTTTAAGCAGATATTACATCATCTGCTTCTGAAATCTGAGGATATTAGCAAATATCAAACCCACTCAGAAGGTAGAATTGATAAAGAAAAAATATTAAGCATGCATAAAAGCTGTGATCCATTTGTTATAGAAGTTGCAAATAGCATAGATTTCAACAGTGATGAGTTGTTTACTGGTTACCAGCAGTTGCCAGAAATTGCAGCTAATTTTCACTGAAATGAATGTTTTCTTATTTTGTTCTTTCTACTCCTGGATTTCTCCATGTTTGTTTTCATTCCTATGTCTTTTTTTGTGGATTGTGCCAACATAGCCATTGAAGTACATTAAAAAAAATAAAATAAAATAGACCCACCTGTGCCCTGTGCATGGCACTCACTATGAGGCCAGTGGGCTTCCCTGCCCGCAGCCCCTGTGGTCCCATGGCCCTTCTGTGCCAATGGCAGAGGTATCTGCAGGCCAACGAGGTGCTCACGGAGCTGCTGTAGTGCAGCTTTCTCTGCTGTACGGGCAGAGGAATTCAAACCCCACAGCTCAGCTGCGAGGTCTAGTTCTAATTTGCTAACACGAAGGACAGCTATCGGTTCGAAATTACACAGCTGGGAATTAGAATCAAATGCGTTAGGTTATTCTGGTGCAGACAGGAAAAAAACCTGCCCAGGTGCCGAGTGTCTGGAGGGAAGGAGAAGGAGCTGTTATCCCGCAGTAACACCTTGGCTGCCCTGCCGTGAGACCTCTGCCTCGAGCCAAGGCTGCCGTGCAGCACACAGCACTAGGATCTGCAGTCCTGGTGCATTTTTTCCTGGTTAGCATAAAGATGTGATTCTGAAGGAGAAGAGCTGTTGTGTGTCAGAGGTAAAGTGGTGTATTAATAAAGATAAGGAAAGAAGAAAATGCGGTATTACTCCAAAAGCCATCTTCTAAAAGGTAGTTAGCTCAGAGAGGTCTTGATGAAGGGTTTATTTGGCTCTCCCGTTCTCTTCTACACAAATGTCTTCTGTGAAAGAGGGCTGGTTTTATTCAAAGAGAGTAGCTGTATTACCAGAAAGTTGTTATTGCATATTTAAAATCATTATTTTTTAAAGTGTGCAGAGGGCATTATGTTGTCTTCAGAGAAAACCAAACCAAAACCCACAAAGCCACCGACACGACAGCAAGTGCGCTGACTGGAGGTGACGGTCAGGAGGCAGGCCCCTGCTGCCAGTGCTGCCTCTCAGAACAGGTTTTAATTCCCAAAGCCATCAGGATGCCGAGGCCTTTCCATCCCGTGGAGCTGTGAGCCCTGTGACACTCCAGCTGAGTGAGCCTGATTGAATTGCACCCTTCCTGGCATGGCATTAAAGTGCTTTTTTTTAATTACATCTGCCTTTCATGGTTACATTCCCATACCCATCTCACCCTCCCTTCTAGTTGCCAATTATTCTTTCTAATTTATTTCTTTTCAAGCTATTTGAGCTCCCTTTCTAGTAAACAAGCAAAGGAGGAAAACGTAGAATAAAAACAGGTGTGCAGAAAAGGCAAATATGTTCAAACAATTTTGTTCCGTCGTTGAAAATGTTTTTCTGCAGCTCTTCCTTTAATTCATCCCTCAGTTATGTGCTGACCTTTTAGCAGATCATCTTGATAAAAGCATTGCCTGGTGTTTTTACCATATTATACAATCCTGGTGTTTTATTGTGCTAGATGCCTTCAAGGGATAGCTGCCTGTAGGATACTAGATAGACGATGCCAGGCTAATTGTGGGGAGGCGACAGTAGGGGAACTGAGGGGAGGAATCCAGGAAGCCCAGTTGGAGCATCTCCCTAATGAGACAGGGCGAGATAAAAATGTTCAACTGCCTGTGATAATTTCCCTGATAAAGATAATCCTAGCAAATAACATTCCTGGAGGACAGAGAGGAAATTAGCTCTTTAAATGGCTTACAGTCGAATAAGTTTCTTAGGAAAATTAATTTTACAAATCATCTTTTCACCCTGATGAAACCATGTGTTAAGTAAAACCTGGATTAGAGATTTTGAGGAGAGATCAGATGGTATATCATGCTTATCCTGCTTTGTGTAGTGCTTGCAGCCTGCCAGACAGAGAGGGAAGTCGTGGCTAATGTGGGGCTCTGAGCGCTGGGGCTGTGCTGTGCGGTGTAACCACCACGTGTGCGCTCCTCTTCTCCAACATGGTTGCTGCTTCTGGAGAGAGACAGAAGGAAAGTACCATGAAAACCTGTTCTTGGCTAGTTGTGCCATATCTCACGTTAAACCCTTTCTGTTTTTCTTGAGTTCTGTGTAGGCACTTTGTCATGTTGCCCTCCAGCATGCTGCTCTTTGTGTCTCTCCCGTTGGTAGCACAGGATTTTATAGGCAGTTCTGTGAAGTTTATAACAACAGGAAGGCTCTAATTTTTATGGGAATTTAAAGCCAAAGGTCTACTAAATATGCCTTCACTAAATAGATGTTCTGGTTTGATACATTGCTAGGCACACAGGCATACAACTTGTGTGAAAAATCCCTTTATTTATTGGTGTAAAAGAAGTGCGCGTTGAATTGATTCAGTGTGAATCCCTTCCATTTAGGCTGTATGCAACATTTGCGTGTTCCCACACTGACATGCCTTCCATTAAAAGCAGAAAGTCCTCCCACTACTCTGCTTTTTTGTCCTTTGATTACAAGAAGAAAAAAAATGAGAAAAAAAAAAAAAAAAGAATAAGAAACCTCATGCAACCTGGAACATTTTATCTGAACTAGAACATCAGCAGCTGAGATGTGAAGTTTTTTGTTTTAACTGCTGACACGCAGTAGCCTCAGCAGTGCAAGTAGCAAGAGCTTTATAAATAGTGCATGAACAAGAATCTTGTTTATCTTCTCAAAGTGCATTTTCACTACTGACAGTGTACAACTGTGTGTTTGTGCAGTTTGTGTTTTGAATTCAAACACCACCATGAACTGCGTTATTTTTTTTAATGAACTTATATGAAATTATTGAGGACATCTGACAAGTGAGATTTGATGAGGCTTTAAAATAGGCTTTTATCAGAAGATGTTAAGAAATACGAGACTGAGTGCTGGAACATAATATTTTCATGATACTCCATTTTACTGACTTAGGGTGAATCATTTGAACTGTCATTTTAAGAATTCCATTTATTTACCTAAAAGTAAACATTTGAAGCACATTCCTTCTGCAAGGTGGATGGGAAGTCATGCTTTAGTTGAACTTCTCTCTGATAACAAAGCAAAAGTGGCCACAAACGAGTGCAGAGGATTGGACTCCCGTGTCCTTTCCTGGTCCTGACGCTGCACTGCATCAATTCATGAGAGCATCTTATACTTTAGTGTGATGGGGAGATGATGATGTGCTGGTGCAGAAATGCAGTCCTAAATGTTTATTTTTCTTCTCCTGCTCTCAGAGGTATCTATGTGCTTTTTCAAGAATGAAAGCATATTTTAAAAATATTTTGTACTGCGTCTCCGACTACTTCACTGGAGTTTTCTTAAAAGAAAGCCCTTATGCTTATTTAAAACCTGTGGGAACATTCATTATATAGTTGAAATGTAGGAAAAAATGAAATTATTTTTCTACACTATCCTCTGCTACAGAAGCTCAGTGCCTTGAAGTAGAGATTGCATTAGTATTCTCTAAACACAGTCAGAGGACTTGAAAATCTTTGAACTCTGCATTTGCTGTATAAAGCAAGCAGTACATCATGTTTCTAAACTACTGAATAAAGTTAAAATAATGATAATAGAATGAAACAGCCTTTTTTCTAAGAGTCTGTCGGGAGGGAAAGGCTAGAATGTCAATGATCTTGAGACTTCATAAGGCATTTAAAAAAACCTTGTGTTTGGGATTATTTCCTTTGCTTTGCCAAGGAGAGGATCTGATGTCGGGCAGGGGTGCTGCAGAGCACGTGCCAGCCCCTGTGGGTTACCCTCATGCACCTGGGATGAGAGGACATGGTCCTGTTGTAGCCCAGTGCTCCCTCTCCCATGCAGGCTGTGGACATCTCTCCTCCCTTCATTTCCCTGGTGGTTCATTGCTTTGGCTCTGCCCTAGCCCAGGAGGGACTCCACCAGGCACCCTCATTTGCTCCAGGCAGTCCCAGCTCTCCTGACTTCTTGCACTCAGTGAAGGGTCCTCGACAGACAACTTTCTGTCCTACACCATGCTGCATAAAGGGGATGATTGTTAATATATTATTTTGGTATGGACTCGCAAAATAATTCAACGATGTTTCATTTGTCCATTGTCTTATCACCCAACTTTCCTGCTATCTCAGAATCCTTAAGGAGAAAGTCTTAAGGGACACATCCTTGAAGGGTGGCAAGCAGAAGGAACGGTTACCAAAGCTTGTGGCTTTGGGGTTGGCCTGGTCAGCCTACTGGGAAGACAAACACAGCAGTTACTGTTTGCAGTATATACAGTAACTAACGAGTCACATTAGACTCAAGATCTGAGCTTTGGATCCTGGACCCCATTGGTGACTGTGCAACAATGCCAAACTCCTTTGTGAACCTTCTGCAGGTCGCTGCTGTGTTATTGTGAGCAGAGGGATGTGAATGCATCCCCTTCTTCTAGAGATGGCTCGAGGATGAGCGAGTGACAGAGAAATACTGATGTGCTAGCAGGCTTGTAGATAACCAAATGAAAAACTGGAACGCTTTTTTATTTTTCTTGTAGAAAGAGAGTATTTAATTTTCAGTAAAGGAGCTCAGAATCATACATTGCTGCTTTGATATCTGAAAGACAAAGGTGTGCACTGATAGTGACCCTAACCCTAATAAAAGGCATGTACAAATCAGCCTGCACTAGTAATTAAAAAGGAGGTAGGTCTCCTAGGCACTGTAACTTTTGTAAGAAAAATAAAGAATCTTGAATGAGAGGTGGAAAGAATTCTGAACTGGCTTCCAAGATTTATCAGTCAGGTACAGGATTTACCAGTGCTACCATTTCAGCTAGAGTTCTCCTTATCCATGAGATTATTTTACCTTTTTTTTTTTTGAATAGTACTGAGAAATTAAAATTTATCCTCAGAATCACTTTAGTAGAAATGTTTTTCTGATGTGGCAAAAATCAAGTTTGCATTTAAAAGCTTTACTGAGACCCTCAGTTGGAACAGCACTCCTCTGCTGCTATCGCTCGGAGCAGCCCTAAGGAAATCACTCGTTCCTACAGCACGTGACACTCTGAAAAATGCAGGAGTGGAGCCCATTTATGCCTCTTATATGCATGTTTTCAGGTGAATACAGAGCTCTTCAAAGGTCCCTTTCTGACAGCTCACAGAAGGAGGGTTTTAAGCCGATCAGAGGAGTGAGGAGGGAAGGTTTCCAGGAACGCCCCGTGCATCGCTTCCAGCCACCATGTGCGACTCCGCCTTTGGTGGAGTTCTTGTGCCCATCCACCTCTGGCCCCTTTGAAAGGACATGAAATAAAGACCAGCCTTCTTCCTTATATGAAGGACTGTATTGCCGTGCTCTGGAATTTAGGAGGCTCTTAAAACAGGAGGGGGAGGCTCCACAGCCATCCCTGGTCACCCTGCATTCCTGGTGGCAAGGGGGGAGCCCAGTCCAGCACCAACCCAGAGCTGCAGCCTTCAAGATCTCTTTGAGGTGGTCAGAAATTCCCATACAAATGATATTCCACTGAAAACAAAAGCAGGCAAACAGCTCTGTGGTAAATATTTTTCAAGGGATTTTATTAAGTGCCTGGATTTCAATGAGGCAGCTTACGGATGAAAGGTTTTGTCTCGTATTGTAAATTGCACGTGTCCCAGGGATGCTCCAAGCAGGAGAAATCGACAGCTTCATGTTTGTTGTTTTTTTATTATTATTATTATTTTTTGTGTCCCCAAGATGGAGGAACTTTGGAGTCCTCACCCTGGGTGCTCTGGGCTCCCAGCCCATGCAAGGATTGCTCAGACGTGCTGAGCTGGACTGAAGGGACGTTTCTCTAGATCCTTATCTGAGACTTGCAAACTGTCGTGTTGCCTTTACTACTCTTTTTCCTTAGCCTTGTTTCTCCTCAGGTTGGTTTTTAAATCACATCTCCACATGATAATCACCTGGCCTCAAAGTTCTCAGTTTCCAGTAGCAGCTTCTTCATTAATATTTGAAGCATATGATTTTGCTTGTTATCGGCAATATCCCGGGAGACAGCAAGAAAGACTGTGTAGGAGGGCGTTTTAAAAGCTTATCTTTAAAACCAGGGTGTTTTGTGATTTAAAAATTAAATATGGATTAACAAATGGAGAACTGACACTGTCTAGGGAATCAAAATGGGATGTAGAGGGAAAAAGAGCATGACTCAACAAATTGCTTTACCACAGTAAACTAGAGCTACTGGTGCAGATGTGCTGCTTGGGTAAAGTGGAACTGTTGAAAATATGTGATAGACACATATTACCTGAGTAACTATGCAGGCAACTTAATTAAAAAACATTAATTTCCCCCAAACAACAAGTCTGTAGAACAAACAAAACCAAACAGATTAAAGAAGATGATTTGATATTATGCATATATCCTTTTTATCCTTTTTTTTTTTTATGCAGAGAACATTGCATTACTCTGACATAGGCATACCAAAGCATGCTTATTGGCTTTTAAAAGACACCAACTTGTGCAGAAGCTGCGGTTGCAGGGTTGGCTCCTGGCCGGGAGGCTGGGGCTGCCCTGCACCCCCAAGCAGCATTAGGGCTGGTGTTTGTGCCCCGATGCTTGCTGCAGGCAGGCAGCAGAGCTGCTTTGAGAACTCTTGCCTAGTGCTCCAGTAGCTGTAACTGCTGCACTATCAATGTCAAAACCTGTTTTTTTTGTACAAATATGTTTAAACCCTGTTACCAGTTGGATGTTGCTCGATGAGACGTGCACAAGGAAGGAATGCTCCGGCATGGTCAAACACTGTGCATGGTCTGGTGCAGGCAGAGAGGTTACGGCTGCCCCGCTGCAGGGGCATGCATCACCGCCTGGCGAGGGTCACAGACATCCTGGAGGCATTTTAAAGACACAAAAGATGTGAGTGGACAGCAGCAGAGTGCTGCTCAGGAGCAGTCAAGTGAGTTTCTAGCCCCATGGCTACAGAATCACTAATTGTAAGTCCTAGTGCCTGTTGCATTTTGTATAACTGTACCCATTGCTTGGATAAAGCAAGCTGATGGACCATGCTCAGCAGTGAGCTGCACTTTGCTGAGGCAGCATCTGCTTCTCCCTGTGCTGGGGGCCACACTACCATGGGGGCAATCCAGGGCAGGGTGCCCACGCTCGGCTGCCTTGAGGGGCAAACACGTTGGGTGCCTGGGGGTCTGCAGAGAGCTGCACCGAGCTGCAGTGCTCGGGCTGCCTCTGCTGAGCTGTTGCTATAGCACGGTGCTCTGCAGTCCTGCACGAGTGATGGGGGGCTTCGACGTGGTTGGTTGGCAAATGGCTCTAATGGCTTACCTTGATTTTAATGTATAAAGTTTGAAAAATGTATCTAAACGTTATAACACAATGATATGAGCCATGAAATGAACTGATGTGTGTGTCAGCTGCAAGAAATAGAATTTTAAATAGAAAATTCAGTGCTCTCAATTCAAACAGATTTGATAGTAAAGCAGCTTTTCAGTGGTGTTAGTGCAAGCCTTATATGAGTAGGTAGGCAAGGAATGCCAGAGAGAAATCTAATGAAATCAGTGAGCTGTCTCTTCAGTCATTGTTTTTGAATCAAGTTCTTCCTATATGTCAAAATATTGGGAAGAATGATTAATTTAAAACCTTTGAAACCAAGAGGAGTATTTGAAATTAATTTTCAGTGTTAATTTCCCCTACACGTGGCAGTAGTTTATGCCAAATAAAGGGTACTTTTGTCATCTTCCTGACCACAAATGAATTAAAAATAAAGGAAATAGTTGTTTTATGTGAAGTAAAAATTATCATGTGTTCTCTTAAGTTACATTGATCTATTGACATCAGAATCTGGTGGTAAGACCTGGTCTGTGGCTTTGCCAACAGCACGAGTGTACCTGGAAACTCCTCTGGGGAGGTTCCTGCAGCCTCAGCCAGGTTCTCACTTCTGTGGGTGCATCAGAAGCCCGGAACAAGGACAGCCCATGCTCAGAGCAAGTAGGTGTGCTGGTGATGATAATTTAGTGGTGTAGTCACATCCTGCAGTACAGGGATTTATAAAATGAACAAAATTCCTCTTCTTACTAATTAGTTGCACGTGCACATTTTCATCTATTGAGTTGAGCTTTTTATCTCTTAAATTCCTGTGAGATATAATAAATGGTGACTGAAATAATGGGCCGCTCAGCACTGCAGCTGTAGGTGCGTATCGTGAGGTGTAGGTAGAAGAGTGTGAAATTTGATCTGCAAATAATATAAGGAAATTTAATTAATTTTAAACTAATGTGATGAGTGCCCCAACAGTAAGGGAAAGGGACATATTCTGCATATTAATTTTTACTTATCCTTTTTTTGTTTGGTCTCTTTGCTCTTTTGAATTTCAGATTTGCTAGCGTTTCCTTCCCATATAAAGTTTCCAGCAAAGGTCTAGAGATCAAGCTTTCCTGCTCTGTAAGGGTTGTTTAAATATTTACCTATTGATTTGAGAGTGTGACCTCATTTCTTGCTTCCTTAAGTACCAAAGAACAGAAGATAAAAATGTTTTCACTCTCCAGAGTTCTTGCTGCAAAGTAAATTTACTTGCTTTTATTCTTTTATGGTGAGTCCAACAAAGTAGTCCAGCGTGTCCCACACCGTAACAGCACTGCGTGCTCAGCTCATTGAATCAGGACTGCGGGAGACAGACCTCAGGCAGACTTGACACTCCATCCTCCTGCTCGCACAGTGAAAA
Organism: Anas platyrhynchos; assembly: GCF_047663525.1. NCBI lineage: Eukaryota > Metazoa > Chordata > Aves > Anseriformes > Anatidae > Anas > Anas platyrhynchos. Next base: position 1,336,241 of record NC_092599.1, on the reverse strand, counting down.
ATCTGTTGGTGCCTATAGGTTCACATCAGTGCAAAGGCTGTCTTTGTAAAAGGATAGGAGTTCCTAATGTTAATAGATGCTACTGCAATGCATCTGCCTTTTTTATTTGGGATATTGGAAATATTAGCATAGGCTTCTTGGGGGCTTTAAACTTACAGAATGATGAGTGAGTGATGACAAACTGTGTTGGTGGTGGGTATTCTGCCTTACACATTCAATTTAGGAAAATATGAACTTCATTTCCATTGCTTGACACTGGTGCTTAAGAAGTGCTCTCTGGAAATGAAGTGTTATCTCACAATCCTGAAAACCGTGGTTTATATGTTTGGTGCTACTTTGTATACATTCTTCTGTGATTTCACTCATTTTAATAAGTCATATTTTTAAGTAGGCAAGTAACAAGTTCAGTGGTAAGAACATGCACTGTAAAGGCCTCCCTACCTTTCTGTCCTGTGAGCCTCTCAGCTGGGTAGTTCCAGCATCCTTCAGGATCCCTTCACCTCAGGAAATCAGTGTTTGATTCCCATAAGTCCCAGCACTTAGGTTTGGGCTTTTTATTGTATGCAGCAAAAGGTGTGGGAGAGGGAGGAGGGGAATAAAATGATCTATTTTTCCTTTGTTCTTCCTTCTGTGAAGGAAAAGGATGATTTTTTAAAAACTGGCCTGTCAAAAATGCAGGTGTACTATAGCCATAACTCCATTTCTTGAAAGGAAAATGAAGACTTTAAAGATTCATAATGTTTCTGGATGCACAGTAGGGCAGTATGGGCTTTACAGGAGAAATGATTTCAGCAGTAATCACTTTTCTTTCAGTTAAACACATTAGGTAGTCCAAATATTGACAAGTATTTCATACACCTCTTGAATTCAGCATCAAACGAAGAGAATTACATTGTCTTTAATGGGCTGTGCATCGAAAAAACTCTTTAGAAAACAGTCAATGAAGAGCTTTGTGCTAAAAGAACTCATATATAACTGTATTCGATCCATCTTCTGAGATTCCCAGGGGGGGCGAATGTAAATGGCGGCACAGTGGAGGCTGTTCCCAGTGGCTAGGTTGAGCACATCTTTTGCCAAATAGTTTTTATGCTCCTAGACCTTCACGTCTGTATTTGTGGCTTGCCCAGGTGGGATTACAGGTGAATTGCAAAGATGAAATGCACCTGCCAAGTAGAGGCTAGGACTCAGGTCTGCTAAAAACTGTATTAAGGTCACTCCTTGAGCTGTGGCAAACTTTCATCTGAGAGCTAATGCACGCAGACATCTCAGGAACTAGACCATGACTGCAGTTCAAAGCCTGCGAAGCAAAGCCTTGCTGTCCCAGATAGAGGGTGATCGTTGTGCCGTGTCCCCTCTACTTACAGTTAGTAAAGAAAGCCCAGGATGCCCAGGATGCTTGGGCAGTGTCCTGACCCCTACCCGACAGTACTGGGAACTGCCTGCAGGCTCCTTCCCCAGGTCTCCCTGCCCCTCCAGCCAGCCCCTGCCTCTGCTGAGCCTGCTTGGAGGCCGTGTCCTTTGGCAGAGCCCCCCCAGCACCTGGCGTGCTTCTGCTCTGTAACCCGGGTCCAACAGCGGTGGTTTGACGTGAGGCAGGACTGCTAGGCTGAGATCTAGACTGCCTTCCAAGAGCTCGCTCCCAACTTTGTGCCTTTTACATTTTGTTGCAGAACTCCATTAAACTGAACTGATTATCCTCAGGCAGAATATAGGGAGGTGTTTTTGCAATGCTGAGATAGTGGTTTTATTGAACTATATTGCATTTTTAGTAGTCATTTGAGAGAGGGTTATTAAAGCACTGCATTGTACATTAAGAACATTACTCCAGTGTGGAGGAGATGAGGATTATGAGAAAGAGAAGAGACCGTGGACTCTTTAGAGCTTTGTTTCTATTTTTTATTTCCCTCATCCAAAGACTGGAAATCTATTCTATTTAAATAATTCTTAGCTCTTTCAGAATGCACTCATTTTGAGTCCCAGAAAGCAGCGGTCCATCCACAAGTCTGCAGCAATGCCTTTGTGTAACCCAGTCTGTAAATGTTTGACAGAAAATATGCTGCAGCAAGACTGAGTTCTCGGAAACCCGGGTAGAGCCTAGCAGAAAAGCTATCTTATGATGTTTCAGTCCTCCCAGCTGCCATCTGCCCATCCAGTCTCTGGAGATGGTGTGCTTACATGTGCTTTTAACACACGTGTGCGAGCCAGGGCTTCATTCAGCTTTCACCAAAATGCTGTGAGCTACAAACATGCATAATACAATGCCAATTTGCTAATGATGCATCATGAAACTTTCTGTCTATAAAATTAGACCACGCATAGTCTGATTCTCTTGTGATCTCTGTATGAAAGGGACCTGCAGTCTGCAGAGCTGAGGGTTAGGACCGTTTAAGAAGTGTCACTTAGAGCTTCAATTAAACTTGGGAAGCAGCAAGCAAACTAGGACATGCTAATTAGAGAGCATTTCCTCAGAAGAGGATTTGGGATGATTGCTGAAGCATCCAGAGAAGAGACCATCATCCTGCTTGAAGTATATAGGAGTGCTAAGTAGCTCTCTTCTGCCTTGGTTTGGACGAAACACAAGAAACTGGAGGTTAAACAAAATGTTGTGGAAGCTGCTGTGTTTTCCTCTAATCCTTCCTGTCCCTCAGCCTGGTGTCCGGTTTTCTTTTGTTTCCCTACTAACACCGTAGTTGATCTTCCCAGCTAAGATGGGTGAACGGCGAGTCCTGCTTGCTTTTGGGTGCTTTTGTTTGTAGTTCTGTGCGCTGCTCCCATGTCTCGCGTTTTGTCCTCACTAACTCAAAGCCCAGAAGTTCCTGTCAGTCTGTTTTCATGTGCCTTATCTCCTGCGGAGTCTTTGCAAGCCTGACATTTGGTTCGTGAAAGATTTTTTCATGTTGTAAACACTGGCCTCTTCTTTGGTGAAAAATTAGAAAACAGGCTTTCTTCCAAAAGAATACTTGAAAGATTTCTAAACCTCCCTACCTTCCCTCCCGGATTTGTCATTGTGTCATTGCTATTCTCCGGATTTCTCATTCTCTGAAGATCTGACAAGTCTTTACTTGCCCTTACAGATATATAACAACCAAGAAAATACCATTAACTGAGAGAAGGCTAAAATACTATGCTACCTCTCCAAGAAAAAAAATAAAAATGAATTAGGAACATGGGAACACTCGAAATTGTAGTTAGAAAAGCTTCATCATTAGAGATCATTTTGTGCTTGCAATTTATAATGATTCACTATCCAGAGGTGGCATCATTATTACTAGGGGGGAAATATCCCTGCAAGAGCAGCACAGCACTAAGCAGTCTCCTAAATTACAGAGTGGAGCTCCAAGAGGCAGTTCAGACAAATAAAACCGTGTCATAGAGCACAGGATTCTTTAGTGTATGTGAAGGTTGCAGGAAATTGCTTTTTGCAAGGGAGCCAAACCAGCCTTGGAAGGTATTGTTTGTGAGCAGTGTTGCATTCAGGCATTTTAGGAAGCAAACAAATAATTGGAGATTAGGAGCGGGTGAGAGTAGCTGCCCACTGCCCACGCTCCCCGCGTGCTGGGCGGTGAGACGCGTCCAGCCTGCGTGTTTTCGTGGCAGGTACCAGCTCTGCTTTTCAACTGCCTCGATGGCTCAGGGTCTCATCTACGTGACCTCAGATTTTACTGCATATATCTTAATCTTAACACTTATTTACAGGAAGACAGAAATTGTTTATTTCTTACTTGATTCGCTGAAACAATCTCCTTTCAAAGTGGAGCCCGATGGCTGCTTTCCATGTTGTCGGGTAACCTTCCAGTTACCTCCCTCTGGGGTGCTGGCGCTGCGGGCGGCCGAACACGTCCAAGACAATCTTCCTACCCAGGTGGAGCTCCTTGGAGCCAGGAGCCTCCTCCACGGCATTGGAAATCCTACCGTAAATGACTGCTTTGCTTTGTTCCTGCTGCAAATTTCAGTTTAGGACTTCAAATATGCCAGTTTTCAGGATTTATGAACCAGCTGCAAGACTAAGATACTTAGCGGGTGTTTTGTGTTGAGCACGGTTCTAATTTGTATCATTGCTTGGCTGTACATTATGCTTTTAAACATGGTATTTTTGGTGCTTTGTTTCTGTCTCTATCTGCAGCCAGAGATTTCACCGCCTACAGTTGTTCCTAAAGAAACTGTGTTTTATAAAGTGTTCTGACACTATTTCTGAGAACTTTGCCTTTGCTATTTTTATGCACAACACAGTGGAGTCGGTCTGAGTCTGACTAGAGCAGACTCTTAAAAGACAGAGGGAGGACTGCATTATTTTTGGATTCACGCTGTACGAGATTATACGAAGGGCTTTGCACTTCTGTGATGTTCATCCCATTGATCAGCAGATGCACCCGGGGTTTCCTACAGACCTTTAATTATATTCATTTCAATGTAATTCTGGTGTCTGAATTTGGAGGCTCACTTTTCTGTTTGATGATAGGAATTTCTTGTTAGAGATTGGTTTATGGCAAATATCTACACGCAAATAATGATATTTAGCTGGGAAGCTGGTCCTTCAGGCTCCGGCCCTGGGCTGCCATCTAGAAGCCCTTCAAAACAGAACTTATCTCCTCTTCGAGGCTTTCCAGGGCAGGCTGGAGCCTGGCTGGGGCATTTCTGCTCTGCTGTAGTAAAGCTGTAATGACAAGAATGTTTTAAATGTTTGAAGCAGAAGTACAACTTTTATTTTATGTTGTTTTTTTCTATACGGTTACACTGTACGGCTCAAATGTACTTTGTCTCGCACTGCTTTTAGGACGCCAATAAATCTCAAGTGCTTCCTGCTGCAAATACCAGGCTGAGGCTGGTTTAGAGACTTTGGAGCACTGTAATCTGAGCAATCGTGAGTCTGTGAGCATGCATGGCTGTTGGTTCAACAAGGCATCCTTCTTTATTTTCTGTCTAGGAAACAGAGCTTTTCTAAACCTTTGAAAATGTTGATCTCATACTATTCTTATAATTTAATTTAGTGTTCCAGGGAGTCCCAATTTTTGTATGCTGCTGGAGTTTAACTGCCATAATAAAGGACAATTTTTGAGGTGATAAAATGCACTAGGAATGTCATTAAATATGGAGCTAAGCTGTGACAAAATAGAATTAAGCATTAATGAATAACATACTAGAAACTGTAGTCTTCTGTATCAGTTTGTCTTCTGTTTTTTGATTATGATGAGGTCTAACTTGAAAAAATGAGGCAATAAACAAGTTTAGCAAAAATCAAATTTTAAAATGATTCAGTAGAATCTTTCTGTATAGAAAGTTTCTAAGTTAGGGCTGCTGTGTGTCCACAAGGATTGTTCCCTTGGATAAATTGTTGCAGTTCTGTGTTTTAATGTAATTTTATTATTGAGGCAGTTTTTATTTTTACAATTGAATTATGATACTATGGAGACTTAATCTGAATTCTAGCCTATCTGCCCACCAGTACAGTTGTAAACTTATTTTACTGGCATATGCAAGAACGTCGTAACTCTTGGTACCTAGCGTGGTAACTATTTCTAGTAAAGAAACAAACGCCTGGCACAGAGCCTCATCAGAACTTTGATTGTGGACTTAAGGGCCCAGCTGCCATTTCTGGATTTATTATTTTATTTCCTTGAAATGTGATAATTCAACGCAATGTTCTGGATGGAGCTGTGGATAAGTTAGACCAGCAAATGCTGGTCTAACCCAAGTGCGTTTCTCTGAAATTCTGCATATATTTTAATTGTTAGGGTCAGAATACATTTTTTTCTTTCCGTTTGTGGCTGGACAGACTGGGTCAGAGAATGCTGTGTGGTCAGGATTTATTTTCCGAGCTTGGTTTGTTGTGAATTTACACGTTGGGGAATGGCACCGGCAATTTTCCTAGATTAGACTACTGCAATTCTTTATTCCTGCACAAGGCTGATAGCAAATGAACCCAGTAAAGCGGACATTGTGGGGGGGGGGGGGGGTTACACTGTTTGTGATATAACACAATAAATGAGGATTCCTACCCATGACAGGAGATCTCTGTGAAATCCTTACCCACATGCCAGCGCACACCTCACAACTGGAGCGAGCCCATGAGTCACGTATTGACTTCTCACTGATTGCTCTTTGAAGATTTTGTGGCTTTCATGTCAGCTGTGTGAATAACTCTTTCACTGGTGAGGAGTTTGACGGCAAGCAAGCTGGCGGGCCTGGTTGTGTTTCAAGAATATGTAATAATCTTTATCACTCCCGTTCCCATAGGATGTCATTCTGCTTTTTCAGGAAATATCCTCAATTGTGGTACGAAAGTCTGCTCGCAGGGACAATACTGATTGGGTCATTTGAGCACTACTCAGGGACAAAACTCAGTCTTCAGTATTATTGCCTCTGGTTTCCTTTTCTTCTATAGAATATATGAGGTTTAGAAGTAAAATTCATTGGAGCTAATAAATTGTATATGCAGGGTATATAAGTATATGCCAAAGCCCACCAGTGACAGACATAATAGTACAAAAAAAAAAAAAAAAAGAATAAAAAAGGAAAAAATACTGCATGCCTTCAATATTTATCTTCCTCCTTTTCTACTTAATTCCTCTCCTTGGGTCATGGGCTCTTCTGCCTGTGGCCCTGGTTTCACAGCACTCTCAGCACGGGGCTTCACAGGGCCACCACAGGGACCATGTGGGTGCTCTGGCAGGTGGCTTTTTGGGGGGTTCAGGACCTCTTTTGGTTGTTTCGATTTAAAAATCTGGGTGTAAGCTGTGACTAAACTGACAGCTCCCTGCATGTCCAATTCACTGCCCGTACATCCAGGTGCTCAGGAGCAGCGTGTGAGCTGCGGTGCAGGAGCGGTGGCTGCAGGCTCTGTGTCGCTTTGGTGAAACTGAACAAGCGTCAGACGTTGTGACTGGCCTGGGAGCATGACGAATCCACAGGGGACAGGCCTGTGAAAGCAATCAGCCGCTTGCTTCCCGCAGGAGCCCGTGCGAGCCCGCTGCTGCGTGTGCCTCTCCCCTCCACGAAGCGTCCAGCAGGCAGCTCGCAGCAGCTGCTGGTTTTAAAGGAACGCACTAATCAGTGGAGTTGAGTTCCTTTTAGTAATTAGAAACAGCAAACATAACTTTCTGAAGCAATGTTTTCGGTACTGTGGAGAGCAAGTCCCCCAAAAAGAGAGCCTCTGTAGAGAAATCATCTGAAAAAGTGTTAAATTGTCTCTTTTGCTACCTGATAATCCAATTAAGGGGTGATAAGAAAAATAGCTCTTGGAGAATTTCAGGGAAGCAGAATAATGTACTTAGTGTTGTACCAGAATCAAAATACCACATAATCATGGGTATCCATGGATACTGAAGCAACACTTTGATTACTAGATACATCCATTACCCTTAAATACCAGAGTTAGGTGTTTAATGCCCCGAACAATTTAATGCATGACTGCTTGAACTTGCACAGAGAATTCTCCTGAGGTTTTGCCTTTCAGAGGCACAGCATATAACCTGTCAGCGGGCGAATGAAGGCAGCTATGATATTTTTAAGACTCTGCCTTCTTCCAAGTCCCTGTATGCTTTGCAACTGCTGCCACGCAGATGGCTCAGCTCGCCCGCCTGTCCCCGAGCTGCCTGGGAACTGGAGCATTAAGTGATACGGCCCAACCTCTGCCCCACGTCTATGCCATCTGAGTGGGATTCCCGTGAAATAAGTCATATGAGAGCATTTTACAGTGCTGGAGCTGCGGGGACTCGCTGTGCACCAAACGGATGGGCATCACGCTGCTCTCTGCAGCACCAGACCTTTTATCACAGCAGGGTGAGCACGGCGGTTATTTAATGTCACAGGATACATCACAGGGCTGAGGCCACAATTTCTCCACTGGAGTTTTGAATTCTCCATTAGTTTTACAGAGCAAGAAAGGAACCCTAGGAAAAAGCCTGCTCTGCAGGGTACCGAGGGCAGAGGGGTGCACGCCACCAGCCCGGCTTTTTCCTTTCTGCTGCATGAAAGGATCTGGTCCTCCTTCCTAGTGCTGGTGGTGACAACTACATGTATAAATAAGTAAAATGCAAAAGGGAAGAGGTAAAATAGGTGTTTAGAAAGTGCTTTGATATTGAGCCTTGAGAGTATGGTTGGTTAATGATGAGTTTATAGCAGGGACTTCTCGAGGTGGGCTGAGCAGGCAGCACGATGTGGGGGTTTTGGTGCCTGCTGCTTCTGGAGCATGGTGGTGGCTCGGTGCCTGCCCTTGGCCCTCCCTGCAACACTGGGTGCTTCTGTGTTGTGAAAATGCTGTACGATTCAAGAAGCCAAGGACTGGAAAAGTGTGAGGAGAAACTTTTCCTTTTCATCTTTTGCAGCAATTACCCTGTTTTTGTTACTTGATCTTTTTATTCTTTTCTCTGCTTTTTTGTACTCACAAAATGTCTTATGTCAGAGTTCAAAATCAACCTCCTTGAATGCCTCAATACATGTTTTCATGGCAAAGCATTTTTTGAGGATACTTGTGAAGAAGAATCTCACACGTGTTCTGTATGAAAGGGGAAGAAGAAAGCTGTCATCTGATGCAGGCAGGAGAAGAATGGTCTTAGTTGATTGTTCCTGCCTGCACGAAGTGAATCTTTCCTCTAAGCCATTCTACTTACCCATGCTAAGTAAAAGCAGGAAGCCAAAAAGCAGATCTCATATCATCTGACCTGCTGCACAACAGGGCATTTTTGATTTATCTTTGTTATCCAGCCCATCCTGCTTTATTCACGAGACCCAAACTTCTGATCACCATCACTTAGCGTTAGCACTTTGTTTCTGTTCCTAACAGAATAACAACTGCCTGCAAAAAAAAAAAAAAAAAAAAAAAAAAAAAAAAAAGACCAAAAAAATATGGAGGTGAATGCTAATTTGGGAGGGAAGGAGGGAAGTAGGATTTCATGCTCCCTAAACGTTTCTGTGCTCTGGGGTCCCCCTCGTCCCACGGAGTGATTTGCTCCCGTGTGAGCTGGCCTTGGTATCTTTGGGGCACTGTCCTTTATGGCTGGATGTCAGGATCGTCTGCTTTGGCTGAGGGTGGTGCAGGTCCCAAGGGGGTCGTGGGTAGGTGAGGGGTATGGAAGGAGGGCGAGCCATCGGCGCAGCCCCCCTGGTGAAGGAGGAGAGGCACGACTTGGGGTGCTTCAGCTGGGAGGAAGGAGGAGGAAAGCAGAATCCTCAGTTCTGTGAGCGTAACTCATCATTCGCTTCCTATTATAAGGCCCTAATGATGACTCCTTCCCTTTTAGATTAAATGAATTTCTTTTTGTTGTTGTTTTAGGAAAAATGAATTGCTCTTAATTTTAATGAGACAAACTGAAGAGAGGAAAAAAAAAATGTTCAATCCATAATTTTTCCTTTTCAGTCTGGCAGGTATTTGTATATCCTTAATTGCCAACATCCTGAGCAACATCTTCAGATAAATTGCCCCTGTATCCAGCATCACTTAGTTAATTAAAGCTCCTCCAGAAGCATATGAGAAATCAGTGGCCATTATGAGGACCAACATGAAACTAAAGAATATTCTCTTTGCGCAGAGGTTGTCTAGAAATTTCATTTTTTCAGACAGAAACCGTGCTAAAGTAAGTCTTGTTAGTGAATTCATGAAATTCAGGAGAGTCTTCTACTGGAAAAAAAAGGGAAAAAATCATGCAAAAAGTCTCCGAGTAAGGTCTCCATTTACTAGTACTGCTTTTGGGAGGTGCTTGTGCAGTTGCTTTTATTTTCTCCTGATAGTGCTGGAGCCTGTTGGAGGGGGCACATCCTTTCCACAGAGACCCAGCCCCTCCCTGTGCCCCCACTGCAGCTCGGCAGAGCCCCTAGGATGGTTCACCACAGCCCAGAGAGCTCCTCCAGCCGCTGGGGGCAGGGGCCCAACCTCACTTGCATTTTATTTGTTTGCCAAAGAAAAAGATCTGGAGGCGCTGTTAATTTCAGTTGAAATGTTGGCGTTTCTGTGTTTTCGAAGCGTGCTGCCAGTGGCTGGTAGCATGGGGAATTTTAATGCCTGGAAGAATCCAAAACAATTGGGTCACTTTGCCAAAGTGGCACAAACCACGGGGAAAACTAGAAGCTAGGAAACCAAATAATTTCAAGTCATTGTTTGAGGAAATGGTTGGCCTTGTTTTCTTGTCCTTTTCATGGATTATTGCGCGTTTTCATGGCTTACTTGTTGGACAAAGGCGCATCTGGAAAGGCTGAACCTACTGGGTCTGCTCCTGGTATTCTGTTCCCGGATTTGATGTTATTAGGAAAACATATGCTGGCAGCAGGAAAAGATGACAAAGATGCCAATGTTAGACTGCCATACATAGCCTAGGAGAGAAAAGACATTGTTTCAGGAGTGGTAGAGAACTGACTGCCTCAGTTGTTGCTGTGACCATGTTTTGCTTATTGCTGTGAATTCCTAAAACTCCATCTCTCAAGGAGTTCAACGTTTCTCCCTCTTGCTCTACCACTCCCATTTTCCCAACAGAAGCGTTCTGATTCCCAGCATTACAGAGGGAATCTAAGAATTTGGTTATAGGAACCTCCAAATCCACCACTGTCAGTAACTCAAAAATTTCTGGAGTAAAGAGAATTTTTCTCCTCTGATTAGGTTATGCTGCTTTTCCCAAGACCATTGCAGGCATTCTGATAAATAAATAACTAAATAAATGGAAAGGGCAGTGACAGAATAATCACTGCTCACCCCTTCAAGTGATTGTCCATATTCTATCCAAATATCCAAACCAAGAATTTACTCCTAGCAAAGACTAGAGTCTCTTTTAGATAATGGAGGAATTGACTATCCATTTATACAAATTTCCCAAATGTACAGAAAACCAGAAACACTTTTCTGAAGTTCATTTTGCACGATGTTGTGTCTGGCTGTTGAAGCCATGGAGCGCACAGCAGGCACCGGCCCCTCGCCTTGCCTTCCTTGGCACACGCTGCCTCTGAGGAGCGCAGCTGCGTGTTTCGGGGAGGAGTGGAGCGATTCCGTGTGTTTGAGTCCGCTTGTTAGCCACCAGCATGCAGGCTTTTGTGGATACCATCAGCCAGATTCAGTCCTGGGTTTCCTAACTCTGTCTTTTGGCTAGTGGTTTTTAACATCTCAGGAGAGGGGGGAAAAAAAAATAATTAAAAAAAATTGTTAGCTGGAGCTCTTCTCCAAGCATCAAAAGAATAAATTATGCCACTTAAAGCTTTCCATGAAGTTTTCCATTTTGGCAATGTCACTAGTACTGGAAAGAATCAAAGTCTTAGTGATCCAGCTGCTTGCTCGTGCACATAGCCAGAGGGACCAGGATGGAGCTGGAGAGCGCTGCCTTTCTCCCTCCCAGCATGATGGGCGAGCGGGCACCAGCTGCCTGCCCCACACCTCTGTGTGCTGGGCTTGCTCAACTGCCGGACAGATTCCCTGCAGCACCACACAGCCACAGGGCTCCTCGTGCTGCCCGGGGGTGCAGTGCTGGTGTGGCTCCTGGATGCTGCAGGGTACTGGCAATTGCCAGAGCAGTTTGTAGCTGGTTGGAGTATTCATGGCTCTCTGGTCCATCAGGGGTAATATTTTACTGCGGAAATCCTATGACAAAATCCTTAATTTGCAACTTTCAGATTTTTACCACATAATTCCCTTGGAGGTTTTTACTTCAGGAGCTCTGTGAATTAACTTGACAACTTAAATAATTGTGCACATGTGTTTCCTGTTGTAATAAGAATGCAAGACGAGAATGTGAAAGTTAAACTTCCTCTGTATGTGTCATTTGGACAATATACCCTAAATTCCTTGGGCAGCTATTACTGCAAAGGAAAGAAAAATGGCACATGCCTCTGCTTGCCATGAGATCCTCGGCAGAGGTCAAAGCTCTCTCAAACGAGCTCATAAACCCAGCTGTAAACAGATGGGATGTGAGCAGAGCAGAGCTGGTGGCTGGCGGCTCACCCGTTCCTGCAGCATGAGCTTGTGCTCGGGTGCCAGCGCTGCCCAGTTAGGCCTGGGCAAAGCAAAGCAAGGAAAGACAGTAATGCATCTTGACCCGTGCAGTGACTGGGAGCACGTATTAGTCAATTTGTAATAATGCCACTTTCCTGGAAGAGGCACTAGCAATTGAAAATCAAAATATCCATCAACATGTCTGATTTGTATCGTTCGGGTCTTGATCCTCTTGCGTCCTACTCTCTGCCTTTTTCATTTTCCCGTGCTGTGCTTTGTGCTGCTCACCACGCTGGCATGCTAAAAAGGAATCTCTGTTACCTGCCTGCACCAGCAGACGGCAAAGGAAATAAGAGCTGACTTGCCCAAGGCAGTGAAAAAACCTCTGTGATGCAAAAAAGACCTGAAATCATCCTTCCGAAATTCCAGCATCCTTTCTCCATCCTGGATCCCCTGTACTTGGAAACCACATGGAAATTCCACGCTTTCAAGTTGGATGTTGCACTGGAGGGCTTTTTTCCTCACTATTGAGCCTGGCCGCAGCTGTCTCTGTCCAAAGATGCTCAGTTCAGCTGTAATCATTATCAGCTATAATGAGATTTTTGGCTTCTCCATCCAGGCAATAGAGCTTGCATGACCCACACAAGAGATGTAATTATTGTCAGGATGGGTTGCTGAGCTAGCGGGCCTGCCAACTATTTCAGTCCTTTTTTCATGCACCTAAATCATGTAGGTGGCAATTACTTAATATTAGATATTGTTTCTTTCCTTTCCTTTTTTTTTTTTTTTTTTTTTAAATAGTAGTTTTATAACCACAGTGTTTATAATCACATGTTCTAGATTCGGCTTCCTTTTTTTCTTTGCCCCTTGGATACAACGGTTCTGCAATGAAGGCAGGTTCTTAGCAGTGACATACCACTGCTGTGGGCTCCTGGTCACAGCCCCCATCACTGCTGGTGGCTCTCCCCTCCCAGTACACACACACCTCATGTGTGTGCAGCGCCGTGTCTGTGGAAAAGAAACTGTAAGCATTCCTTTCTCCTGTTTTTAAAAGCTCTTACTTACTGGCACTGTGCTTCAGAATCCAAAGTTGGGGAATGTTGCTCCATGTGCCTGTCTGTGGGTGTCTGTTCTTTGGAGCTGTGCCTCTGATCCCCTTGTAAGAGCTCACTTTTTCTGAATGAAAGCAATGGAGAGCTACGAGGGATTGTCAAGGATCTCCACGGTACCTTTAGAGGTACCTAAATAACAGTTGCATCCAGCATGCCAAAGCCCTTTGGTGTTATCACTACAAAATAAATCCTCTCCTGCTCTGCTGTGTCAAAGCAGGACCCTCTGGAAAGGACGCCGTGGCAGGAATGCATTAATTTCCATCTGACAAATCCTTTTTCTTTTACTCCCTCAATGAGTTCTCCAAAGTTTCTAAGTCCTTATTTAAGAAGAGAACTGGGAGCCTCTTGTGGGAGATTGGAAGTACCTTGGCTTGATGTGATGGAGAGCCTGGGAGGGTCCTTCCCCTCAGCAGCTGATAATTTTAAATTCTCCTTAGGCGTGATGCCAGAGGGGAGAGGCTTCTCACAGGGAGAAGGAAAAGAACAGAGCCCGGTCCCTGCTCACAGCCACTCCTGCTGCCTGAGGGTGCCTGCGCCCGGGCACTGCTGTGGCCCCACTGCTGGAGCGGGAGGTTTGGGCTCAAAGCCAGAGCTGCCAGGGGTCAGCCTTTAACCAAAGCATAATCTGTGCCAAATGGGACAATTTGGGGAAAGCTGGATAACTGCTCCTGAAGCTGGGTTGATTTCATCTAATTTTGACTAAGGAAAATAACAGGAAAGAACATTTCAAAAGCGTTTAGGCTTTTGGAACTTAGTAGCAATTAGAGTTTCTCCCCTCATTTTCAAATGAAGTTTCTGTTTAGATATCAGTATTATTTTCTTCTCCAGAAAAAAAAAAAAAAAAAAAAAATCAGGTTATGATAAATTTAAGTTGTAATAACTGTAGAACAGAAACAAACCTTGTGTGAGGCAGTGACAAACTTAAGGGTTATTTTCTGTTTTATCTTTCTCAGCCTTTTCTTTTGTACAATTTATTTTCTTCCCACTGAAAGCAATCTTTTTTCCCCCAGAGTTTTTGGATCACATAGTACCGAGAGACCTGGCTTGACTGCAGTCAACCTCTGTGTCTCAACTTCTCCACTTTTGAAATAAGAAAAATGAGCCTGACCTTCTTTATAAAGCACTCGGAGATTGCAGATGAGATGTGATATAGCAGAGTCATATTTTGCAACTCTAACACCATATATTTGCAAATGCTCAGTGCTTTTGCTCTAGGTGTTTTTATACGTCATCTTTGCCATGTTATAGGAGAATTATGGTATTTTCTGCCGGAGTGTATGCAGACAGAATGTGCTGATGGTGGAAGAGCTTTCTCCTCTAGAAATCCTGCCCTATAGAACACCTTCTCTATTTCTTCATTTGGCTGTTCTTTTAAATCTGGATTTTAAATTGTATCAGTAAATATTTTCTTTGTCCTGTTGTCTTTTAATTAATTCATCCCCGCTTATGATTCTTACTATGTTCCTCAAATGCTTTATTAATTAACACGCTGTGCAGTATAGTGAGGAAGTTGTTATCTAGGATGCCAGTAAAGATGAAAGAGTTTATTGCTGAGAAACAAAGGAATAAAGGCAGAAGTGTGATTTCATCTGCTTACCATGACAAGGAGAATGTCACTGGAGTTATGATTTTTTTTATATATGTTAATTTTAATTTTTCTCCAACCATGCTAAATAACTAATTTGTGAAATGTGTTAAAGCTATTTCCTTGATGGCTGTGGTTATCACTATCATTGTGGTGTTACTGTTTTTTTCAATACTATCTGTGCATTTATGAGAAATCCAGTTCACAG